>NC_142468.1:102848644-103512873 GCF_049115385.1 Moschus berezovskii
GAAAGTGTTTAATAAATACATTATTTGCTAAATGATTGATTCGGTGCGTTAATGAATAAATAACTTATTTAATTCCAAATGAACTTACTCCCTTCCTTGGTTTTCCAGTCTTTCCATTGCATTCAGCAAACCATGTGATGACTCAACAACTTCTTCATGGAAGCTTTTACTTCCTGATTGCGAAGGGTATAAATCACAGGGTTCATCAAAGGAAAGATTACAGTGTGAAAGAGAGAAACCACTTTGTCAGCTGGGAAGGCTCTGAAGGGGCGGGTGTAGATGAAGATGGCAGGTCCAAACATGAGAAACACGATGATAATGTGTGCGGTGCACGTGGAAAGAGCCTTGCTCTTCCCTTCAGAGGAGTGCCCCTTTACATGGCAGAGGATGACTGCATAGGAGGCCAGAAGCCCCAGAAAGCACAGCAGGGTGAGCAGGCCACTGTTGGAGACCATCAGGAGCTCCACCACAAAGGTGTCAGTGCAGGCCAGCTTGATGACCTGTGGCACGTCGCAGAAGAAGTTGTCCAGTCAGTTTGGACCACAGAAGGGCAAGTGGATAATAAGAGCCACTTGAACAATGGAAGGAGTAAATCCCCCAAGCCACAGAGCCAACAGCAAGGCATAGCAGGCTCTAGGGTTCATGACAGTTGAATAGTGTAAAGGACGACAGATGGCAATGTAGCGGTCAAAAGCCATCACAACAAGAAGGAACATCTCCCCTGCCCCAAGAAAGTGCAAGAAAAAGAGCTGAGTGATGCAGCCTCTATAGGAGATCACCTTCTTCTCAGAGAGGAAGTCCACCAGCATCCTGGGAGCCACAATGAAGGAGTAGGATGCATCCAGGAAGGCCAGTTTGCCCAGGAAGAAGTAGAGGGGGGCCGTGAGGCCGGGGTCCGACCTGATGGTGAGGATGATGAGGACATTTCCAGGGAGGATGATGAGGTAGAAAATTAAGACTAGTGTGAAAACCAGGAGTTGAACATCTTGAGAGTGGGTCAGACCAAGTAGGATGAACGCTGTCACTGCAGTGCTGTTCTCCCTCTCCATCAGTGCTCAGTCTGCGGAATAACCAAGAGCAGAATACCATCTGTTATACCCACCTTTTCATCTATCCCCTAGCTCTGCTCCAAATAAAAATGATATTTTCCACATCCAGCACCTTGCCAGCTGAATGCAGTTTTTGCATCATAGGTCTCCTGTGTTTTCAGTTAAATTTTCTACCTTTCATTTTCCTGATTCTCCGAGACACTGATCTTATGGCCACACTTGCATTCCTATTTAAGCGTGTGTTTCTGTATAATTGTGTTCCTAAGCTATTTTGCTTGAAGCATGCTAGAAAACTCCTGATCAAAGCGACACTGGTCACTATTAAGGTTGTCAGGCTGCTGTTGCTCTTGCTGCTGTCAGTGGTGCACTGTCTCTAATGCTTAGGTTAGGTGCTGAGTTTTGGTCCCCTTCTTCATCTCCACAGAGCAAAGATATTTTGCAGATGCTTCTTTCCTCCAGTTCCTGCAGAATCTCCAGTTCCTGATTTGCAGCTGTGTACCTTATTTTCAGAATTTGTGCCTTATTAGTTCCATCACAGTGTTTTGCTTTGGTGCCCTTGTGCAACCTTACTCCATTTAGTCACCTGGATCTCAGTAAGTCCACTATGTTACACCTAACTCAGAGGTATTCCCCTAGTTGGGGCATCCCAGGTGACTGAGTGCTAAAGAATTCACCTGCCAATGCAGGAAATACTGGAGATGCAAGTTTGATCCCTGGATCAGAAAGATCCCCTGGAGGAGGTAATGGCAACCCACTCCAGCATTCTTGCCCGGATAATTCCATGAACAGAGGAGCTTCAACCCATGGGGTCACAAAGAGTCAGACATGACTGAGCAACTAAGCACACATTCCCCGACTTACACCTCTGACTGGTCCCCAATCCTGCATGTGTTCCACACCCTGTTCTTAAATTCTAATGAATACTAGTCTGGTCTTACTTGCTCACCATATATATCCACAGTCTACTTTTCCCTCAGATCTCAGGATGATAGCCAAATGCTATTCCCACAAATATTTTCTTGTACTGTAAACCTTATTAGAATATATAAAATATCTTGACTATCTCAACTAATAAAATCAAAGCTAGATCTGGAAATGACCATATAGAACATGTAGTCTAATATATCATTTAACAGATGAGAAAAATAGAGCAATTTCAGTTAAGATTCTTAAATTTACAATGACTTTTCTTTTTTATTCTAATCAGTAAGTCATAGGGGAGAAAAGGTATGTGTTCCTCAGTTTAAACAGATTGTGTGTGTGTGCTCAGTTGTGTCTGATTCTTTGCAACCCCATGGACTGCAGCCCACCAGGCTCCTCTGTCCATGGGACTTTCCAGGCAATAAAGTTACTACTATCAACTTGTATGATTTTATTTAGGTGCTTAAATAATTGCTATTTGCTTACGTAAATGCTTCGTCCTTGTGGGCTATAATCTGATCTAAAGAATTCTGTTCATGACATCCAGAATGAAGATTTAGTCTATATAGTGGTCTCCAAAATGGAATAGGCTCATCTCAGTGGATAAACAAGATAATCCATTAGGGTGCATAAAAACAGTGGAACTTCTCCATATATTATTATAAATCATGCTTTGAATTTTTAAAAGTATTTGTGATTGATTTCTAAGTTTTACATTGCTATAGTTGTAGAAACATTCTGTAAGTAAATATTCACATATGTGATATTTGTGCATATTTGTTGAGAAGAATGATGTAAAAGAAGAAAGGTTGTTGACTATAACAAAATATTATAATGTGACATATAGCAATATTTCCCTTGATTTTTAATTGCACACAATGTTGATTTTCAAAAATGCTATGCATACAGTGGAATGCAATTTAGCAATGAAAAGGAATGGAGTACTGATGTATGTTACAACATGCATATAACTCAAAACCATTATGCTATATAAGAGGAGCCAGTCACAAAGGACCACATATTGTTTAATTCAATTTATGCAAAATGTCCAGACAAGGCAAATCTGTAGATATAGAAAGTAGAAGAGAGGTTGCCAAGGAATAGGAATGGGATTAGAGTGACTGTTAATGAGTATGAGGTTTCATGGGGAGTGACAGAATGTTCTAAAATTATATCATGTTGATGCTTGCATAGCTCATTAAATACACTTAGCACTGAATAGTACGGTCTAAATGGTAAATTTATGATATGCTTTTTGTATCTCAATAAGTATTATTTGTACTGTGCTCAATTGTTCTAGTTGTGTCTGACTGTGACACCATGGACTGTAGCCTGCCAGGCTCCTCTGTCCATGGGATTTTCCCAGCAAGAATACTGGAGTGGGTTGTCATTTCCTTCTCCAGATTTCTTTAACTACTATTTAATGTGGCAGAGAAGAGCAGAGAGGAAAAAATTTCTAATTGAAATTTGACATAATTATTACTAGCATCCCTAGAAAGAGGAAAAAAGAAAAGGAAAGAGTAAAGGAAGATCAGCTTTAACAAGTCTGTATAGGGAACTCATGGGAAATTCAGACAATCCACCAGTATTTTAGGCACACTTATTAGGAAACATCAGAACATGTGTTCTGTGTGATTAGTAACATTTGTAAGGAGCAGCCAAGTGTGACAAAAAAGGTGTTTATAACTCAGGGGTGGGCTTCCCTCATAGCTTAAGCAGTAAAGAATCTTCCTGCAATGCAGACCTGAGTTCGATTCCTGGGTCGGGAAGATCCCCTGGAGAAGGAAATGGCAGCCCACTCCCATATTCTTGCCTGGAGAATCCTATGGACAGAGGAGCCTGGCAGCCTACAGTCTGTGCGGTTGCAAGAGTTGGACACGACTTAGGGACTAAACCAACCAAACCATAACTCATGGGCACATATTTGTGCATAAAAATACATATTCACACATTGTGAGTCTAAGAAAATTTAAATAGGAAAAAAGTACCTTTGGTGACCTTCAGATTAGTTTAGGAGCGTCTTTCTTTCTTTTATCCACTTAAACGCTGATTTGTCTCCACATTCATTCCTCATTCTCCCTGTAGAAACCTGTTCTAAGGAAAGTAAGTCTGCAGCTCCCTCTATCTGCTCTTAAGTTTTGTGCATTTCAGGTGCTCAAGGTTATTTCTTTGGGTTAATAGTTCCAGGACAGAGGGATCACTATGAGTTACAAGCTCTTCCACTCCACCTTTTATTTTCCATCATCCACCTCTACTTCCTATTTGTTATTAACAAATGAAACTCTATACCACTTAATATTTTAAATTCACTACTCTTCTCCCATTCTCACGTACATACCTTCTATTCCAGTGATTCTCAAGTTGTGCTCATCACAGAGATAAAGGACAGGTGTGCCTTGGATGACTAAAAAAAAAGCATTCTGCTAGACTTACTGTGGTGATCATTTCATAATGTGTGCAAATGTCAAATCACTATGTAGAATACCTGAAACGAACATAATATTGTACATATATGTTTCAATTAAAAACAAATAGGCAAATAAAATTTAAAAATATACATCTTTGAGGTACCATGGTTCAAATTCAAATAATACCATCATACTGTACATAGAAAGTAATGGCTTCAAGTATCACATTTGTAATTTCTCCCTCCATGCTTTATGCTCTTGTTTTCATATTCTTTAATATGCTATAAACATATATATATATATATAATAAATTGCTACTGTATTTCTTTGGATAATTTTCTAACAATTGAAACAGGAAATTAAATTTAAAAAAAAAAAGCATTCTGGAAAAAAAAAAGCCCCAAACAGTGGATCTTAGAGGGACAAGCTTTTGTCCTAATCCTATAAAGCAAAGAAGTACTGTCAGCCTAGGCTAAGATAGAGCTCTGAATGCTCTCATCATCTCTAATATTCCTTGTTATTTCAACTGGTACAAAAACACATGTGGCACTGAAGATGCACGGGGAGAGATGTCTATCTCTTTTCCCTCTTTCTCAGAGTGCGGACCCGCAGCTTCCATCCACAAGCAATACTGAGCATGCCTAGCCTCCAGCTGCTGTCAGATCAGCTCCCCTCTGGGGACCTGATTACCACCCTGGCATCTCGCTCTTTAATCGTTCCCCATTTATTTCCTGTTCTTGTTTTTCTATAATTTCCCATTCTCTTCCTGTTAATTCTACCTTAATACATTCATTTTCTCAATTATTCTTTTTATATTTATATTCTCTTTAGCGTCTTTTAGTTTCAATTTTATTCTTTTATTTTTTCTTGCAGTTTCTCTTCCTTGTTAGAGCTCTTGCTTTCCCGTCCTCCTTGCTTCCTCTCTTGTCATTCTCTTTCTTTTCCCTCTTTTTGCCCAAATTCTTTCAGTGTTAAATCCTTTTCACTTTCTTCTCTATATGTATTCTATTTCATCGTGTCCCATGCCTGTCTTTCCATTAGTTCTGAGATAATAGGTTGTTTTTTCTCCCCATGGTAGAGGGAGCATGGTAGGTGCTTCTTAAATGTTCATTTAGAGTCGATTTTCTACAGACTGAAAATTCTTCACTTGGTCTTCAGTGCTAGGCCTTTTCTCCTGAATACTATCCTCTGAAATTTACTCAGTCTCAATCACACATTAGTCACTCAATCACACATTCTCTCACATGTTTTGTCTGTTTTTAACTCATTCTGATAGATATGGAATGACTTTGTGCTCTAAAATTAATCTCCTTAATACCACCCTTGCCAAGATGAAAGTTCAAATATGACAATGTAGTTTCTGATAATGTATTGTTTTCTATATTTTATTACAATATATTGTAACCGTTACTACGAGTTTTAAAAAATGTGGATCAGGCAGAAGAATAAGAAATATTTAATCAATAGTAGAATTGAGGATTATGTAAAATTGTATTCAATTGCACAAATCTTCACCCATACAGTATCTTATAAATTAAATGGAATAGTTAAATTAGATCATAGAAATTTTTATTTTCCTTTAATACTCCAAGATTTTATATAGTATCATGAATATTATTTGAAGATGTTCTATTTAACATAAGTGACTATTTCTATAGTTTGGTAACTGTATAACCTTGGGCAAGTCACTTAGTGTTTTAAAATCTTCTTTTAATCTTAAAAGGAGAAATAATATATCCCATCTTTCGGGGTCAAATGAGACGATCAGTAGCCAATTCACATCTACTTAGACTGACCTAAAACATCCAGTAATTAGACAAATTCTGGTAAAAAATGATAAAGTGGACACTGTGTCAGTAGATCTTTGGTCATTGCCCTGGAGTTTATTCCATCAGAGATGATGACAGCTTCAATCTGAATCATTTCAGGGTAGAAGATTGTGGATGTTCAAGAAAGTGCCCATGTAAAGTTTTCTTAACTATTTCAGCTAGGGTTTGTGAATCAAGTCTTTCTTGTTTTAAGATCCTTAACTTGGAGCCTTACGTTTTTGTATGTTAGGACCAGATGCAAAAGAAAATACTCATACCCATTGAGTGCGTGATCCAAGAAATTTGCAAACTTGTGAGGTCAGTGTAGTTTGTTTCTGGGACTCTTAGGACTCTGATTCTTCCTCCCTTTATATCTGATTTAGCTTGAGGAAAAATTGTTCGTATGATATCCCAATTTAAATTCAGATGATTAATCTCCTAAAGCTACTGGCATTTACACTTTTTTATAATAGTGGAAATAAAAAATTTAATTTCTTTAAAGTAACACTAAGCGGAGAAGGCAATGGCAAGCCACTCCAGTACTCTTGCCTAGAAAACCCCATGGATGGAGGAGCCTGGTAGGCTGCAGTCCATGGGGTCGCTAGGGGTCAGACACGACTGAGCGACTTCACTTTCACTTTTTACTTTCACACCTTGGAGAAGGAAATGGCAACCCACTCCAGTGTTCTTGCCTGGAGAATCCCAGGGAAGGGGGAGCCTGGTGGGCTTCCGTCTATGGGGTCACACGGAGTCGGACACGACTGAAGTGACTTAGCAGCAGCAGCAACACTAAGGATGTGGCAGGAGGTGTATTTGAGGCACAGGGTAGAAGTGCTGTTGGAATGTAGATCTCACCTTTTCTCTGTTCCTGCAACAGTATCCTATTATCATGCATTTTCAGGCAGCAAATGTCCCGGACAGTTACAATGTGAATTGTTTTCTATTATCTTCTTCCTTTCAATGTCTTTCAAATAGGAAGACTGAGCAAAAATTTCACCTCACCAGGTGTTTATTGTTACTCTCAAACAAATGGCTATTATCTTCCTCCTGATGAAAAGGAGATTAACTATCATTCCAGAATTTTTCCTTAAATATATATTCTCATGGTGAAACATGATGAATTCTAAGTCTGTTCTACTACTTACAATGCAACAAGGAGTGCTTGGGGTATTATAGCTACTTTAAGCCTGCAGAGTACTTCCAGTGGGAATATTAGAATATCATCTAGAATTAGAAAGAGGGAAAGATGAGAATATTTTAAGGATTAACTGTTAAAAAATGTACCAGCTAGAGCCACACAGGTCTTGTTAGGATTTAGGATTTGACAATTTATCAGCGACAGTGATAATGGAATGGCACATATGTTTATTAAGCATAATGAAAGTAGAAAGTCTAGGGAGATTATTTTAGATCTTATTATACAATTCATACAAGTGATGAAAATGCTGGGTTGTTTAATCAGAAATTAAATAGTGAAAATAAATCAATGATAAATATGTTACTACCTGCATTTCTTTGTATAGAAGAGTTAGAGAATATATTATGCTCAAAATGTTTTTCAGGAATAATTCTCCTTAAATAAGAGAACTTCATGATGTCTTGTAGAATAGTCTCTCTAGGGATATGCTGCCTCAAATAAAAGAATTATTCTACTGTTATTTTTGTATTTATAGTTATTCACTTTTTTTAATGTGTGTTCAGCTGTAACAAAATAAAGAATTTTTAGTTTCTAAATTAATGATATATGGAAGAAAAAATACTTAATTGTAAAAAATTAATTTAACTTTTTGTTTAAGAAGTGAAATAAACCTATTACATTAAAATTAAAATAACAAACGTCTTTTACAAAAGGAATATAATATATGATCAAGTGTACTTTCATTCAAATTTATATCCAATTCAGCCATATGTGCTGCACATAAATAACTTTGAATATATGTCATTTTGCTTGGGTAAAATGAATATAATAATATAAATTCCCAGAAAGAGAGACTGAAATGTAATTGGAAAAGACAGGAGAAAAGAGGGGAGAATGGAAAGACATAATGGAAAAAATAGGAGAAAAGATGTAGAGACAAAGAAACCATGCCCACAGAGATGCCTGTGCCACAGAGGCATGTATGCAGATACAAAAGAAGGAGAGAGGGGACCAAGAGAGAGGAGAGTGTCAGAGAGAGATGAAATATCTCTGGAAATGCAGTGTCTTTTGTTGTGGTTTTTGGTTTTGGTTTTTATTGCTTTTTTATATAATTACAGATTTCTCAGGGATCTCAGTTTTCAGTATTGATTGATAAGAAAGATTCTAGTTCTTTGAGAAGCCTCTGAGAAGTTGAGGTGTTAGGTGCATGGCTCGATTCTTTCCCTCCCCAGGGAGAAATTGAGAGCTGAGGTTTTCAATCACCAAGTAATATTCTATACTGTGGATACAGCACATTTTGTTCTATCCATTCATCAGCTGATGAACACTTGAGGATGTTTTAGCTTTCTTATTATTATGATTAAGGCTGTTGCAATCATTTGTCTACAGTTTGTTGTGTGCATATGTGTTTTCATTCATGTTGCATTGATATTTGAAATAAACTTGCTCGGTCATATGTTAATTCTACGCTTAACATTTTGAAAAACTGCCAGAATTTTCTTTAAAAGTGTTGCACCATTTTATGTTTCACCAGCTATGTATTAGGGTTCCAATTGTTCTACATCCTTGTTGACCCTTGGAATTGTCTATCTATTGGATTATAGCCATCCCAGTGGGTGTGATGTGATTTCTTATTGTGAATTTTATTTGGGTTTCCTCCTGATACCAATGATGTTCAGCATCTTTTTAAATACTTATTGGCCATTTGTATATCTTTTATGGAAACATTTATTTAGATTATTTACCCATTTTTAATTGAGTTGTCTTTTGATTCTAGAATTTTCTAAATTCTTGTATTCTGGATACAAGTCCCTAATCAGATATATGATTTATAATTGATTTATACCATTCTGTGTATTTTCTTTTCCCTTTCTCCCAATTCTCAGTTATGCTGAACTTTTTCTTTGCTTGTCTTGGGTTTTTTTATTGTGAAAGTTGCTCAGTCATGTCCAGCTCTTTTGTGATCCCATGGACTGTCATCCGGTCATGCTCTTCTGTCCATGGTTTTCTTCAGGCAAGAATACTGTAGCCGGGCAGGCTCCTCTGTCCAGGCAAGAATACTGAAACTGGTAGCCATTCCTTTCTCCAGGGGATCTTCCCAACCTTAGGATTGAACCTGGGTCTCCTGCATTGCAGGCAGATTCTTTATTGTCTGAGCCACCATGGAAACATCTTTTATTGTGGTTCTCTTTTAAAATATTTCTATGAGAGTAAGTATAGCCTGTCTGAAAATTAAGAGGAAACCTTAACTAAAATTGGATTTGGGAAGGCCTGTAAAGGGAGCTCTCATGCCCCACCATTTATCCTCAGTTACCCCAAACAGGAAGTAATCAGGCACTAACCTCAATGGGGATAGATGTATATAGTTCTCCCAAAAAGGAAGGGCAATCATTCTACTTTCCCAGCAGGAGGAAAGAATACTTTCTTCTTGTCCAGCAACAAGTTCAAGCCAAAGGAAAATGCCTAAGCTCAGACTTCATCTGAACTTTTACTTTCTTTCAATGAGCTTTCTTCTTTTTACTTACGTATGACTTCCTTTGCTTATCTACTCCCCTTACTATCAAAGCTTCCATGTGTATCTCATAGTATCTTTCTGGCAGATGAGCCTTTCTACCTGACATGAATTGTTTAATAAGCCAATTAGATCTGCAAATTTACTCAGTTGAATTTTGTATTTTAACCGGTGTTTCAAACCACAGTTTTTTCAGTGAACTCTTGTGTTTTCTTCTACCAAATACCCAAGCCTATCACTTTGAAGTTGCATGTTAAAAGAAAATTCTCACCTTGATGTTTCAGGACATACAAATAATTTGATGACAAGACAAACCCTTGTTAGGGAAGCACTTATTTTCAACTCCACTAAAAATCAAGTTTGAGAGACTTTTTTTTTTTTTTCTTGCTGTCTGCTTCTGCTGGGCAAGCTTTCTACTGATTTTCTCTTTTTTTTCCCCCAGACTCTGAGCTCTCGTTCAAGTGAAGTCTGAGCCATCCCTGTTCAAGCTCAAAGTCTAGTCCACAGTGCTCTCCCAAATTCAGTGTTACTAGCAGGCTCTGGGCAGTGTATTCTATAGATGTTCTCAAAGTAGGCAATGGTTCCATGTTGGTGTATTTTCCTGGAATGCCATTCAAAGTTCAAACTAGAGTTCAGGTGTGAATTTTTTTTAATTTATTTTAAAAATCATTAATTTAAAAAATATTTTAAATGATTTTTGACAATTCTATATGTTTTGTCAACCAAGTGACTGAAGAGCTCGAGCGATTTATACTGATAGACCCAAAAATCTTACATAATAATTTATGAAATGACATATAATTCCATCTACCACTGATTGTATACTTTACCTTGCAATTAGTTAGGATTCCTTTAATACCAGGTGTGCTATATTGTAGGACTGAGATATTTTTGTTTACTATGTAGAAATAGAGTTGAATATAATTCTTATGGCAAATATTCTTAAATTATGATATATAACATAAAATCAAGCAATGTACTTCTTTTTTTTAATTGACATTTGAAAGTCAAATCACACTTGTGAGCATGTGGTTTCAAGGCTGCTCTTTGTAGTTCTATTGAAATTGTCCTTCCATTATTTCTTTTTCCTTTCTGGTATTTATATTCACTCTGTCATCTTATAGTAACTATACTATCAAATTTATTTATTTTTGTTCTTTATCTCATTGGTTCAAGAGGTTGAAATTAAATTTTTGCCTTTGCTGTTATCATTCTTTTAATCATGATTTATTCAGGGTACCACATTTATGGTAGTAGTAGTTAGTGATAATCATTAGCAATCTATATTAAAATAATCTCTAATAGTACCACTACATATTTTTATATTTATCTCTTCACTAATAAATAAATATTGAATATATCATAAAGTATTTAATGACATTATATGTCTATTTTGCTGCAGATAACTAATTATCATTATGTGCTATACCAGCATTAACTGTGAATTTAAAGCATTTTATCATTAATTTTTTCTGCACCAGTTATGATTTAAAATAAAAGAGTAAAGCCATGTATTACATATAATATATTCAAATTTTGTTAGCCTTATATTTGAAAGCTGGGTTATTTATACAATTCTAAAATCTAAAAATTCTATGTGGAGCTAACATTTTGGAACCTTAATTTTCTCCTGGCCTCTTGCATTTTCTGATTTCTCAAGGTGTAAATAATAGGATTCAATAAGGGTGTGAATACAGTGTAAAATACAGCAAGGACTTTATTGCTGGCAAAACTCTTGAATGGCCAGGCATAGATGAAGATACATGGCCCAAAGAACAGACTGACCACAGTGATGTGGGCAGACAGTGTGGACAGAGCTTTGGAGAGGCCTCCCGATGATCTTCGTTGCACAGTGGCCAGGAGGACAGTGTAGGAGACAAGCAGGAGGAGGAAACAGATAAGTGACAAGAGTCCACTGTCAGCAATGACAAATAATTCCAGGGTGTATGTTTCCACACACGCAAGCTGAATCACAAGGGGAAGGTCACAGAATATGTTGTCTACAATGCGGGGGCCACAGAAAGTTTACCGTTAATACCATCTGACTCATGGTGTGTATAAAACCAATTGTCCATGAGAGTATAACAAACCCGTTCAGCAACCTGTGGTTCATGATTTTCCTGTAGTGCAGGGGTTTACATATGGCCACATATCTGTCAAAAGCCATGGCTACCAGAAGAGTTGCCTCAGCACCTCCAAACAAGTGCATAAAGAACATCTGAGCCATGCATCCCCATATAGAGATAGTCTTGTGTTCAGTGAGCAAGTCTCTGATCATCTTGGGTGTGGTGACCGTGGAGAGACACATGTCCAAAAAGGAGAGGTTTCCGAGGAGGAAGTACATGGGAGAATGAAGGGTGGAACTGCGTGTCACTGTGACCATAATGAGAGCGTTTCCCAGCACAGTAGCCCCATAGATCAAGGAGAATGTCACGAAGAAGACAACCTGAAGTTCCCATCCTGCAGAAAATCCTTGCAAAATAAACTCAGTCACTACAGATCCATTTTTCAGATCCATTTACTCAATTCAAAAAAAGTTCCAGAAGTTTTTTCTTATCTCAGATATTTTCAAGAAATGATTAGTGCCTGCAAATTAGAGAAAATAAAGTGAAAATAATGTTGTTACTGTAGGTTAGTCTACAGAAGTATACAGAGTGGATCCTGAAATGTTGACTGTTTACCTGGGGAGTACACAGAGGACAGAAGCACACTAAGCCTTCTATGAAGAGTTGTGCTACATGAATAAAATGTAAATGAGCATAAATATTACTATTGACACTTTTGTGGCAGTAAATGCAATAATTACATGCACTATGGAGAAATGACAAAGCTCGATAACTATTAAAATGAAAACCAGCTACAATTTGGGAACCATTGCCTTTGTCACATGGATTTATCTTTTTTGCTTCCAGAATTATATTTTGTTATTTTTTAAAACTAAACATAAAGGTTTCTATTGTAAATGCTCCTCTTAATGAAAAACAGACTATATTTTTCACATAGTTCCTATGTTACATAGAATTTTACAACCCCTGATACAACTAACAAAAGAAAAACCTGAATATGAAATTAATTCAATTAAGCAGAAATTGATTAAAAAGACTTATACTGGCCTTTTACTTTATTTCAGAGGGAAAGATGGCATGAATTTAAGTTGATGACTTTCCCAGTGCTTGTGTCTCTCATTCTTCTTCCTGAGCAAGTCTTCTCAAAATATTTATTTCTGCACTTCTATTATGAATACAAAGGTAACATAAATGAAAGGAAAGAAATTATTATATAGCTTAGACAACAACATGTATTGGTAAAGAAACTTTTGTTCCTCTTGAATAATTAATTGCCAATTAGATTTTATTACTTTCACTAAATTTATGATCTACTTTGGAGAAAATTGAAGGTAGAAAAATAATGCATTAGCACTAGGAAAGAACTTTCTAATCACTTTTCTCCACACCTTATTTAGTAAATGAAAAATCAAGGTCTAGGTAAGTAAGTAAATCTCCCCGAGTCCTAAAGGCAAGACCACTCCCAAGAATGTGTAGTGAGTATTAGATGAGATAGTGTATATATAAGCTCCTGGCTTGGCACAGAATGAGCACCGAGAAGGCGTATATTGAGTCAGTTATTCATGAAAATCCAAGATTAAAGCCTGAGAATAATTTATATAAATCCCTATTAGAAAAGTAATAAACCAAGGCTTATTTTATTATCAGATATGAACAATACACATCACTCAATGTAACAATTAAATATTCTCTTTCCGTTTTGTTATAGACATTTTAAGAAAACACACATAATTTCAATATAGATGCATTTTATATTTTTTAAAACCTATGCACACTTATCCTAGACAAATCTCAAAAACTAAATAAAAGAGACCTAACAGAAAAGACCACATGTTATATAGCTTGCTTTATATGAAATATTTAAAAACAAAAATCCGTAAAGACAGAAATTATGTCAGTAGTCCCCGTGAGTTGGGATGTGAGTGCCAATGGGCACTGCTGATGATAATGACTTAACATCAGATTGTGGTGATAGATACACAAATATATGAGTATAAAAATAATCATTGAAATGTGTACTTAAAAAGGGTAAATGTATACTATGTGAATTATATTCAATAAAATGTAAACCATTATACATTTTTAACTTTTATTCTTGTTAAAATTTTGTGTTTGTAAATTATAGTTTTCTAGTACTGTACAAGTACGTCAAGTACTTGTCAAGTACTTGTCAAGGCTGTGTATTGTCACCTTGCTTATTTAACTTATATGCAGAGTACATCATGAGGAACGCTGGGCTGGAAGAAGCACAAGCTGGAATCAAGATTGCTGGGAGAAATATCAATAACCTCAGATATGCAGATGACACTACCCTTATGGCAGAAAGTGAAGAGGAACTCAAAAGCCTCTTGATGACAGTGAAAGAGGAGAGTGAAAAGGTTGGCTTGAAGCTCAACATTCAGAAAACAAAGATCATGGCATCTGGTCCCATCACTGCATGGGAAATAGATTGGGGAACAGTGGAAACAGTGTCAGACTTTATTTTTGGGGGCTCAAAAATCACTGCAGATGCTGATTGCAGCCATGAAATTAAAAGACGCTTACTCCTTGGAAGGAGAGTTATGACCAACCTTGATAGTATATTAAAAAGCGGAGACATTACTTTGCCAACAAAGGTCCATCTAGTCAAGGCTATGGTTTTTCCAGTGGTCATGTATGGATGTGAGAGTTGGACTATAAAGACTCCTGAGCACAGAATTGATGCTTTTGAACTGTGGTGTTGGAGAAGACTCTTGAGAGTCCCTTGGACTACAAGGAGATCCAAACAGTCCATCCTAAAGGAGATCAGTCCTGGGTGTTCATTGGAAGGACTGATGTTGAAGCTGAAACTCCAATACTTTGGCCACCTGATGCGAAGAGCTGACTCATTTGAAAAGACCCTGATGCTGGGAAAGATTGAGGGCAGGAGGAGAAGGGGACGACAAAGGATGAGATGGTTGGAATGCATCACCGACTTAATGGACGTGGGTTTGGGTGGACTCCGGGAGTTGGTGATGGACAGGGAGGTCTGGCGTGCCGAGGTTCATGGGGTCACAAAGAGTCGGACACGACTGAGTGACTGAACTGAACTGAACTGCACTCTTGAATATGAAGGATTTCCAGGTGGCTCAACAATAAAATAATCTTCCTGCAATGCAGGAGACCCTAGTTCAATCCCTCAGTCAAGATGAGCCCCTGGAGAAGGAAATGACAACCCACTCCAGTATTCTTACCTGGAGAACCCCAAGGACAGAGGAGCCTGGCCGGCTGCAGTGCATAGGGTTGCAGAAAGCTGACACTACTGAAGCGACTTCGCACTTTAATACGAATATCCTGGAGGGACTTCTCGCTCTTTCAGATTTATTTAAAATCTCATTGTATTAATGGTACGTTTTATACAGAGATTTTCTAAACATCTAGTTTGTGTCTACCTAATTCTACCTTGCCAAATCCTGCTTCAACTGTCATTATATATGCATATTTACTTGTTCTGCCAACACTTGAAGCTTGATCCCTATTCTGCAGAAAATATCATGAGTTTCTAGGTTTTCCATTATTTTCAATGATAGTATGAATTATCTGGATACTCAGGGTTTACTTTTCTTAATTTTAGTCATGATTCCTAATCACATCATCTATTGTCATATTTTACTTTGCAATATCATTTTGAGAATATTTATCTTTTAAATTTTCATGGAAATTGTTGATTATAGCTCATTGTGAAATAAGGATGTGATTTCATATCTTAAAATCCATAGCCTTTTCCTTTCAGCCAATACAGGAGTAATTAAAATACCTTTTTCAGAGTATGAACCTTCTAATGAATTAGCTCTCTGTAATATTTTCACTTACTTGCTCTAAAGGCACAGTATTAGGAGCAGCATGTTCAAGGGTTTATTCAAAATGACAAATCTACTTTTCACTCTCTGTGATTCCCTTCATATGGTTCTGGGTACTATTTTAGGCCTGTTTTATAAAAATGTGAACCACCTTGGAGGCAGACTTGTTGGATCTCTGGGAATCCAAATTTCAGTGGGAGTAGTTAAATCACTGAGGCAAGATGTTCACACTTAATTTCTGATCCTGGAATATACTGTCACTCTCCTGTCATTTCCTGGAGTATTCAAATTTTCCTTTATTCTCTTGAATATGAGGGGCTTCCCTAGTGGGAAGTTGGAATGATTAAAATAGGCATGAGAGTGTTGGTTGATTGTGATATAGTAAGTGTAGACAGCTTTAACACACACTTTATTTTCCTCACTTCACTCCCAAGAAATTTTCTTACATTCCTTCTAACAACTCTGCAGTAATTTTTGAGATGAATAATCGAAAAATCATTCTGTCCATCAAAATATTAATATAAAAATTGATCTACACAGATTGTATAAAAGCACATCTTATGTATATGTTTACATGTTACAGTAGAAATTTTTAAAGATAAAATTGAAATAAATTATGTTAAATTATTTAAAATTGATATTCATTAATGATTAATCATTAAGCTAACTAAAGTATAGCTATTTTCGTTATTCAGGTATCTTTCTATGAAATTTTGAGAGAATGTTTATACTCGGCACAAAATAGTTTCATAATCATTGCTGTGTGCTGTTGTGCTGTGTGCTCAGTTGTGTCTGACTGTGACCCCATGGACTGTACCCTGACAGACTTCTCTGTCCGTGGAATCTTCCAGGCAAGAACACTGGAGTGGATTGCCGTCTCCTCCTCCAGGGATCTCCCCGACCCAGGGACCAAACCTGCGTCTCTTGCATCTCCTGCACTGGCAGGGGGATTCTTACCACTGTGCCGCCCAGGAAGCCCTTTCATAATCATTATCTTTCTTAAAATAAAATATAATAAATTCTTATTTTGTAAGGTGTTGCTTTTACTGAAATAATCATATTGATATTTCTGGTATACTCTGCAACACAGGCTTCAGAGTCTGTTTCAATAACTTGACAACAAGGGCTGCCCTGAATAACTTTTGAATTGGTTGACATCTCTGCTCCTAATCTCCAAATCTTTATTTAATTCTAGTCAAATTCATCATTTAACCCATGGTTTCATACAGAGTTTTTGCATAGATATTGCTTTTTTGCAAGAGTCATTGTAGTTGATGGGAATTTCTCATATACAAATGTTAAAATCTCCCATAGTCTTACAATAAGCGAAATTCCTTTCCACAAGATTTAATTTATTCTATCACTATATTTGCAAACCTTAGAAATGGTTTGTGTGTACCTTTCCATGGTGTTTGCTGATAAGGAATGCATTTTATTTATTGTCATATTGCTCATCTTACCCATTTTTACAAAATAGCAGAAAAACAAGTATTTTCTCAGTGGAATGTGGCTTTGTTCATTTGCTATTAATAAGAAACATTCTAAAACACTTTCTATTACATTAAGTGAAAATTTTAAAGCCTTCCATTGATTATTATATGACTATTAATATTTCAAAGAAAATTATCACTAGTTTCATTATGACATTATTGGAAAAGGTGTTTGATATATTTTCAATCTTATGTTTATTGAGGCTTATTTTATCTCCTAACTTGATATCAACCATAGAGAGTGTTCTATGTGCAATTGAAAAAATATGTGCAATTGAAAAAATGATGTAATGTTCGATAAATATCTGTTAAGTTTTTCTGTTCTAATCTGTCATTAAAGACCAATATTTCTTTACGATTTTCTATCTGGAAGAATATCTGTTGATATAAGAAGTGTGTTAAAGGTCCCCTACCATTATTGTACTGTGCTTTTATGTCTGTTAATATTTGCTTTATGTATTTAGGAGTTCCTATGCTGAGTGCATAAATACTTACAAGTGCTATTTCTATTTTGAAAATAAATGATTTTCATTTTTACAAGATGTAATACCAGTCAATCTTGTTTATATTCAGGTTAGCAAATAAGGTATGAATAGCTGCAAAGAGATTTTTAATATTTTAGTAAATTAACAGAGCACTTGATCGTGTAACACAACCTGTAATTTAAAATTGTATTTCATTTAATCATAAATTTCTGATTTTAAAAGCAGAAGATAATCAGCAGCTTAGAAAACAACAGAGAAGAAACAAAAAATAAATTTTTAAAGAGAGACAGGGGACATAGGAGAGCTACTTGGGAAGTGTGGTGTCTCAGTGGCATGTTTACTGGATGACTTGAAGACAGAAATACAAAAAAAAAAAAAAAAAAGCAGCCATGAGGTTGTTCTCTGATACCTGTTTCTCCTGCACTACCCTGCCTTTTCAAAGCTTCTGCTCCAGCCGTGTCTTCCATGATTCAGACTTGCTCGTTGTTTCCTAGCATTCCAGAAATTTATTTCTCTTTCTTCTATTTTAGTTCCTAAATTTATGTTATCTTAAACTTAGAAATATTTCATTACTCTGCAATTATTCGCTTGTTCTTGTTTATTTCTAGCTGAAAATTTTGAAGAAAATATTCCTCTGTAGTAGCATTACACTGGTTCAATTCAGTTCCATTGCTCAGTCATGTCTGACTCTTTGCAACCCCATGGACTGCAGCATGCCAGGCTTCTCTGTCCATCACCAACTCCTGAAGCCAGTTCATGTCCATCAAACTCATGTCCATCAAGTCGGTCATGTCATCCAATCATCTCAACCTCTGTCATCCCCTTCTCCTCCTGCCTTCCATCTTTCCCAGCATCAGGGTCTTTTCCAATGCATTTTCCTTTGAATCAGGTGGCCAAAGTATTGGAGTTTCAGCTTCAACATCAGTCCTTCCAGTAAATATTCAAGACTGATTTCCTTTAGGATTGACTGGCTGGATCTCCTTGCTGTCCAAAAGACTCTCAAGAGTTTTCTCCAACATCACAGTTCAAAAGTATCAATTCTTTGGCACTCAACCTTTTTTATGGTACACCTCTCACATCTGTACATGACTACTGGAAAAACCACAACTTTGACTACAAGGACCTTTGTTGGCAGTGATGTCTCTGCTTTATAATACACTGTCTAGGTTTGTCATAGCTTTTCATTCAAGGAGCAAGCTCCTTTTATTTTGTGGCTGCAGTCCCCATCCACAGTGATATTGGAGCCCAGTAAAATAAAGTTCATCACTGTTTCCATGGTTTCCCCGTCTATTTGCCATGAAGTGACAGGACTGGATGCCATGATCTTAGTTTTTTGAATGTTGGGTTTTAGGCCAGATTTTTCACTGTCCTCTTTCACCCTCATCAAGAGGCTGTTTAGTTCCTCTTTTCTTCCTAATATTAGAGTGACTATTATCTGCATATCTGAGGTTGTTGATATTTCTACCAGCAATCTTGATTCCAGCCTGTGAGTCATCCAGCCTGGTATTTCACATGATGTATTCTGCATAGAAGTTAAATAAGCAGGACGACTGTATACAGCCTTCACATATTCTGTTCCCAGTTTTGAATCAATCAGTTGTCCCATGTAACGTTAGAAATACTGCTTCTTGTCCTGCGTACAAGTTTCTCAGGAGACAGGTAAGATGATCTAGTATTCTCATCTCTTTCATGTCCCCTAAAGTCAGGAATAAGACAAGAGTACCCACTCTCACCACTACTATTCAACATAGTTTTGGAAGTTTTGGCCACATCAATCAGAGCAGAAAAAGACATAAAAGGAATCCAAATTGGAAAAGAAGTAAAACTCTCACTGTTTGCAGATGACATGATCCTCTACTGAATAATAAACTGAAAAAAAATTTTTAAAAAAATTTCCACAGTTTTGTTGTGATCCACATAGTCAAAGGCTTGTATTGAAATAAGCAGATCATCATCAAAGGAGATAATTTAGTATAAAAAAAGAACCCGATATACCACCATTCATCATTGGATCTTGATTGCCAACTAAGTTCTCAATTAATAATCTGAACATTTTAAAATAAATAGAACCCCTGGGATACGTCTTATTAAATACTTATATTTATTTATAATAAAATTGTGACCCAGGATTTGATTTTCCCAAAAAACTTGACAAATTATCTTGTCAAAGAAAACAACTGAAGCTCTCTCTCATCATATAAAATAACCCATGTCTTTAATGATTAGTTTTCTTCAGTTTGAACTGAGAAGTTCATATAATGTTCTAAACTATGTTTTAATTTATATAAGATGGTCATTTATGGTAGTCTTAGTGCTTGGGAAAAGGAAAGAATAAGGCAATAAGTAATTTACTAGTGAATTGCATCTATTTTTTCTGAAAAAAAAAATAGAAAACTTGAAGAGGTATTAATTTTAGTGCACTGCTAGTTTAATTTTAACATATAAGGCAAAATTAGAGACAAATATAGCACACAAAAATGCCCCAAAGTAGAGAATATTAAAAAAATAAAAATAAAATTTCTATTAGGACCAGTAAAACCAGAACTCCTCTCTGTCACACCTGCTTTTACCATGGAAAATGAGTTAGACATTGGCTTTAAGAGCTTATAGCTGCATCCCCGGAGAAGGAGAAAAAGGGTTTTGGTAAGAAAACAAATCAAGATGTTGCTCTATTATAATTAATATTATTTCCATAAAGCATCCTCAGAATTTCTTTTATTCACTATTGAAAGGATACCATCCCAAATAACTTTATTTGATATTTTTGCCATTTTTAAAGCCAGTCTTTAAATTCTGTTATCTACATGATAAATAATTTATAGATGTTAAGATGAACCAATCTTAAATGTATAGTTTGAAAATTTTGTTTTCTTGTGCAGGCATCTATGAAACTACCACACTTGTCAAATTTCTAAATAAATTTTTTTCACACCCAAAATTTCCCTTCTACTGCTTTGCAATAAACATTCACCAGCAGAGATAAGGACTATTCTCATTTCCCTCACGTAATATCAGTTTTGTCTATTGTTGAATTTCTTTTAAATAAAATCTTACAATGTGTATGCTTTTGAGTATCTTCTCCCTAAAATAACAGTCTTTTAGAGATGTATCCAGACTGTTTAATGTACAAGTTTAATTTTTTTAAATGTATTACCGAGTTTTATTCCACTGTGTGAATGTACTATGAATGTAACCTCATCTTGGTATCCATTTCTCAGAAGACCTAAATTAACATAGTTGGTACTGGGAGTGGTCTGAGAAACAGATGAAAATGGGGATTTGTAGCTGGCTCATCACCTGGTGGCCAATAAGATTCCACTGCAAATGGCAGGGTTCCCAGGTGGCTCAGTGATAAAGAATCCAGCTGCCAGTGCAGGAGATGCAGGTTCAATTCCTGGCTCAGGATGATCCCCTGGAGGAGGAAATGGCAACCCAATCCGCTATTCTTGCCTGGAAATTTCCATGGACAGAAGAGCCTGGCAGGCTGCAGACCATGGGGTCATAAAGAATTGGCTCTGACTGACTGAGTGAGCACACATTCACTCAGGTGGTAGATGGGACACAGGCCCTCGCTTAGTGCAGTTGGCTGATGGCTAAATATTTCATGGGTTTTGATCTGGGAATTCAACCTGTTGGAAAGGAATGCTATTGCAGGTGAATGATTCATTTGGAAGAAAGAGAAGAGAAATTCCTATAAAGAGTGCAGTTGTTTGGTTATTGTAAGTTGTATTGATGCCTTGAAATAAAAAGAAACTGAAAGTCGTTAACTAACAAACATTAAAGGTTAGGTGTAAGGATTTAAAAACTCTTTGGTAGTTTACAAAGAGTTCCTTGTCTCCTGAGTAAGTAGACACAGACAAGCAAGATACTGAAGATCTAACAGAGTTACACAAGTATACCTATAGAATATCCTTCACCTTTGAAACTGTTAGTTACTCAGGAGTGTCTAACTCTGCAACCCCATGGACTGCAGCCCGCCAGGCTCCTCTGCCCATGGAATTCTCTAGGCAAGAATACTGAAGTGTGTTGCCATTCCCTTCTCTAGGGGATCTTCCACAGTTACACGGATCCAAAAGAGTACAAACACTCTAGGCATGTGTATCATGATAAGGTCAGAGCACTGGTTGGGAAAAGTTTAAAACCCTGAAGTATGGAATGAGTACATCTGGATAAATGCCCTCATAGACTTTGGTTCTACAGATTCCTCAACATCAGTAAGAGCTAGAACTTTCTGCTGCTCAAGGAGCTTCAGAGGCGTCACTTCTGCAAGGAGATAGGTCATCTTTTAGGCCTGGACTAACTTCCTCTTCTGCTTAATAACTAAAGTAGAAGCCCAGCATAACCCCTGGGATACACTGGGCCTGATAAAAATGAAAGAGACTATATACTAAAGTAATTGTGAGATTTTACTGTCATGTTCTGGCAGGAGCCGTGAGACTATTATTGAAGGGAGTCATGAGACTGTTACTGAAAGGAGTATTCATGCTACGCTCTCTTCATTCCAAAGGGAATCTTTATGACAGTTACCTTCAATTCTCAGTCAGGCAAATCATGAAGTGTTTCATTAGTGTCAGTTTCTGGAGATTTACCTTGCTTCTTTCTTTAGAACATCTTTGCCTGGTTCTCTGTTGATTCTCTGCATTGGTCTCTAAACATTAGACCGTGCAGGCACCTCTGCCAGTCTTCACAGATTGGCCTTGCACAGGAGGAGGTCCTCACCAATAAACCTGAACAGAGGTTCTGGAGACCTCTGCCAATGGTTTCCCTCCTCAGGAGGAAGCATGCCTCTTGGTAGTGATTTTTGTTTTCTCACTCTGTGGACAGATCGTGGTGGGGTATGTGGTGAAGCTTTGGCGTCTAGAAGCCCAACCTGCTATCCCCATTCTCCCCCAGCACCTGGACTCTATCAGAACCATCACAGCTCCAAGCCTGGTGAGATAAGTACTAGTTCTTTGGGAATCCTCTGTGAAGTTGGGATGCTAGATCCGTAAATTAACTCTTTCCTTTACAGGTGGAAGCTGAGAGCTGGAATATTTTATCCACTCATTCTGTGCTGAGTTATGGAGAATCAATTATATAACTGGTCCAGCTAACTGCCTCTGTCTTCCCCCAGACAGCCAGACTGTGACAGACCTGTAAGAGCTCCAATACTAGCAAGACCTGAATCTCCTTGCCTGATTTGGTGAGTCTGATTTTTCATTCTCCAGGGGTAAAAGAGATTTTCAATTGGTTTCAGGGTTCCCACAAAGAAAATCTGTTCACTCAGTTCAGTTCAGTTCAGTTCAGTTCCGTTCAGTGGCTCAGTTGTGTCCAACTCTCTGCGACCCCATGAATCACAGCACGCCAGGCCTCCCTGTCCATCACCAACTCCCGGAGTTCACTCAAACTCATGTCCACAGAGTTGGTGATGCCATCCAGCCATCTCATTCTCTGTCGTCCCCTTCTCCTCCCACCCTCAATCCTTCCTAGCATCAGACTCTTCTCCAGTGAGTCAACTCGTCGCATGAGGTGGCCAAAGTATTGGAGTTTCAGCTTTAGCATCAGTCCTTCCAATGAACACCCAGGATTGATCTCCTTTAGAATGGACTGGTTGGATCTCCTTGAAGTCCAAGGGACTCTCAAGAGTCTTCTCCAGCACCACAGTTCAAAAGCATCAATTCTTCGGCGCTCAGCTTTCTTCACAGTCCAACTCTCACATCCATACATGACCATGGGAAAAACCATAGCCTTGACTAGACAGACCTTGGTTGGCAAAGTAATGTTTCTGCTTTTTAATATGCTATCTAGGTTGGTCATAACTTTTCTTCCAAGGAGTAAGCGTCTTTTAATTTCATGGCTGCAATCAGCATCTGCAGTGATTTCGGAGCCCAAAAAAATAAAGTCTGACACTGTCTCCACTGTTTCTCCATCTATTTCCCATGAAGTGATGGGACCAGATGCCATGATCTTCGTTTTCTGAATGTTGAGCTTCAAGCCAAACTTTTCACTCTCCTCTTTCACTTTCATCAAGAGGCTTTTGAGTTCCTCTTTGCTGTTAAATTGGTGTGTTTATTGGAGAGCAATGGACCAGGGATTCCTCCTCTCATGATGCTCATGTCACTCTTAGCATCAAGTAGTGAGGTAAGCTGTGACGTGAATGAGTCTTGAAAACATTGAAGAGAAGCCAGTCTAAAAAGACCACATCCTTGCTTCCCTCACACTCCCGGCTCTAGGCAACCATTAGTCTACTTTCTACTTCTAAGGGTTTGCCTATAAAGGATATTTCATACGAATGGACTAAAGTAACGTGTAGTTTTTAGTGACTCATTTCTTTAACTTAGCCAAATGTTTTCAAGATTCATACATAGTGTAGCATATGCCAGTACCTGATTCATTTTTATTTCCAAATAATATTCCATTATATGTATATAGCATGTTTTACGGAGAAGGCAATGGCAAGCCACTCCAGTACTCTTGCCTGGAAAATCCCATGGATGGAGGAGCCTGGTAGGCTGCAGTCCGTGGGGTCGCTAAGGGTCGGACACGACTGGGCGACTTCACTTTCACTTTTCACTTTCACACATTGGAGAAGGAAATGGCAACCCACTCCAGTGTTCTTGCCTGGAGAATCCCAGGGACGGGGGAGCCTGGTGGGCTTCCGTCTATGGGGTCACACAGAGTCGGACACGACTGAAGTGACTTAGCAGCAGTACCAGCAGCATGTTTTATTTATCCATTCATTAGTTGATGAACATTTGGGTCGTTTTAACATTTTTACTAGTATGATGAAAGCTGCTACAATCATTTTAGTATAATTTTTGGGGTGTACATGTGCCTTAATTTCTTTTGAAGATGTATTTGGAATGAAGTAACCTGGGCACATGGTAATTCTATATTTAACATTTTTGAGGAACTGCCAAAATTCTCTCCAAAATGGTTACACCATTCTGTATTCCATCAGCAGTATATGAGGGTTCCAATTATTCTACATCCTTGTCAACCCTTGTTATTTGTCACCTTTTTGATTATATCCATCTTAGAGAAATAATCATAATTTTATGGGACAATTTTAGGTATAGCATAAAACTGTTTCACTGGTAATTTTTTATGAACATTCTGGTCAATAATATGTTATAGGTTATTTTGACATTTGTGAACTACTGCAAGGAGATCCAACCAGTCAATTCTAAAGGAGATCAATCCTGGGTGTTCATTGGAAGGACTGATGCTAAAGCTGAAACTGCAATACTTTGGCCTCCTCATGCGACGAGTTGACTCACTGGAAAAGACTCTGATGCTGGGAAAGGTTAGGGGCGGGAGGAGAAGGGGACGACGGAGAATGAGATGGCTGGATGGCATCACCGACTCTGTGGACATGAGTTTGAGTGAACTCCGGGAGTTGGTGATGGACAGGGAGGCCTGACGTCCTGTGATTCATGGGGTCGCGGAGAGTCGGACACGACTGAGCGACTGAACTGAAATGAACTGAACTGAAGCATGAATTTGGAGAAGGCAATGGCAAGCCACTCCAGCCCTCTTGCCTGGAAAATCCAGGAGGAGCCTGGTAGGCTGCAGTCCATGGGGTCGCTAAGAGCCGGACACGACTGAGCGACTTCACTTTCACTTTTCATTTTCATGCGTTTGAGAAGGAAATGCAATCTACTCCTGTGTTCTTGCCTGGAGAATCCCAGGGACGGGGGAGCCTGGTGGGCTGCCGTCTATGGGGTCACACAGAGTCGGACACGACTGAAGCGACTTAGCAGCAGCAGCAAGCATGAATTTAGCTTGCCATACAGTTTAAAGAAACAGGCTACCAACATGCTGTAAAGAATCCGAGCACTGTGTTTTAACAGCATCACTTTGGATGAACTTGAAGATGCATTGAATGGAGAAAAAAATCTATATCTTCTTTAGGATTAATTTGAAAACTATTGCCTGGAACAAGAAGAGATGTTTAGTCTCTTGAATTGGGGAAGAATATTTAAGTTTAGCCATCAATAAGTTTGGGATTCTGAATTCAGCAAGAAATGCCCCCTTGCCCTTAACACTAACAAGCAAATGTTAATTTGCTTATAATTGCAAGAAAAATTTCAAGCTTACCAAAGACAATTGAACCATAGTTTAAGCACTTGGAAAAGACAAGTTACATGGTATATTACATAAAATTTAAAAAAAAGTGCTTCTACTTTTGTTTCCTTAGGTTTGAAAGTCAGTTGTGAATACAAATTGAATTTCTTAAGAGTGTTTGATTTCAAGGCTGCTCTATGAAGTTCTATTAAAATTGCCCTTCTATTGTTTTTTCCCTTTGGTATCTTATGTTCAATCTAGCATTCTATATTTATGATGCTGTCAAATATGACTTTTTATTCTTACATTTTCTTTCATTTGTTCGAATTCTTTCAATCATTGTTTGTTCAGTCTCATTTAATGATACTGTAAATGACAGTCATTTATAAATGACTATGAGTATAAATGATAGTATTATGACTGTCATTAACAACCCATTTCAATTAAAGTAATCTCTAACAGTAATCACCATGTTTGTGTATTTATTTCTTCACTAACAAATATATATTGCCTGTATCATAAAGTATTTAATGATTTTTATATGGCTATTTGCTGAGATCACTAATTATCATTATAACAGCATTTAATAAATTTAAAATATATTATCATTAATTTTGTATGCATCAGTTATGATTCTAAAATAAGAAAGTAAAACTATGTATTGCATATGTATTCAAATTATATTTGCAATATATTTGAAAGCTGGGTTACCTATACAGTTCTAAAATCTAAAAGTTCTATGTGGAGCTAACATTTTGGAACCTTAATTTTTACATGGCCTCTCACATTTTCTGATTTCTCAGGGTGTAAATAATAAGATTCAATAAGGGTGTGAATACAGTGTAAAATACAGCAAGGACTTTATTGCTGGCAAAACTCTTGAATGGCCAGGCATAGATGAAGATACACGGCCCAAAGAACAGACTGACCACAGTGATGTGGGCAGACAGTGTGGACAGAGCTTTGGAGAGGCCTCCCGATGATCTTCGTTGCACAGTGGCCAGGAGGACAGTGTAGGAGACAAGCAGGAGGAGGAAACAGATAAGTGACAAGAGTCCACTGTCAGCAATGACAAATAATTCCAGGGTGTATGTTTCCACACACGCAAGCTTAATCACAAGGGGAAGGTCACAGAATATGTTGTCTACAATGCGGGGGCCACAGAAAGGCAGGTTTACCGTTAATACCATCTGACTCATGGTGTGTATAAAACCAATTGTCCATGAGAGTATAACAAACCCGTTCAGCAACCTGTGGTTCATGATTTTCCTGTAGTGCAGGGGTTTACATATGGCCACATATCTGTCAAAAGCCATGGCTACCAGAAGAGTTGCCTCAGCACCTCCAAACAAGTGCATAAAGAACATCTGAGCCATGCATCCCCATATAGAGATGGTCTTGTGTTCAGTGAGCAAGTCTCTGATCATCTTGGGTGTGGTGACCGTGGAGAGACACATGTCCAAAAAGGAGAGGTTTCCGAGGAGGAAGTACATGGGAGAACGAAGGGTGGAACTGCATGTCACTGTGACCACAGTGAGAGCGTTTCCCAGCACAGTAGCCCCATAGATCAAGGAGAACGTCACGAAGAAGACAACCTGAAGTTCCCATCCTGCAGAAAATCCTTGCAAAATAAACTCAGTCACTACAGATCCATTTTTCAGATCCATTTACTCAACTCAGAAAGATTCCAAATGTTCTTTATATACAAAGAGAATTTTTTTAAAAAGCCACAGTTAGCACTGACTGACATGGGATCGCAAAGAGTCAAACACGACTTATCAAATGAACTTCAACAAAAACACCAACATTTTTTTATTTCTATTTGATGAGTAAAGATAGTCTTAAATCTCAGATCTTTTGGAGCTGTTTTCTCAAATCCTTTTATTAACATTGTTCACAGTGAACAGTTTGTGTGTTGTGTGCAAATGGTTTGGAAGTAAATAGTGAAATTATTCAGTCCTAATGTATAGATATTGCTTTGGTTGTAATATATCACACTAAATTTTATTTGCTGAGCTTTTAAATGTCATTCTTAGGAGGTAGAGTGATCAAAATTAATTATAATTATGTGATCACTATGTCATAAGCTGTGTTGTATTTCACATATGTTAACAAGCTTTAGTGTTATGAGCATAGCAATCTCGTTATTATAATTATCCTAATTTTGTATTAAAGGAAACTTGGCACAGATGTTTTAAATGACTTACACCAGCATCTGGGCATGTATCAAAACACCATATTCCAGCCAAACATAAAGGAATGTATATTTATGGTCAAGTTATTAAATATTGATTGAATTAATATGTTCCATTTATGAGCATAACAGATATGATTCAACAAGTATTTGGAATCCCTCTATGTAATTAACTGCACTTTTTTTCTTATACAAAATGAATCAGAATCTGGTATCTCAGGAGTTAACCATCTAGAGATTAATTATCAATCAAAAATTAGCAATGAGACATGGAAGAAAATATTTAATTTAGCACATGATTTGTGAAAAATGTAAGTTTTTTTAAATTGGCAACCAGTTCCAAGTGTCACGTTTAAGACACAGCTTCAAGCTTGCTTGTTTTTATCTTCAAACCATTTTAAAAAGTAAAAAAAAAAAAAAACTTACTCATGGTCAGTAAATAAAAAGGACAAGGCTTAAAGACTGAAGATTTATAAGAAGAAAAGAATTGATAGCAGTGAGTAGAAAGAGTGGTGTATTTGGAAAAGTGACTGAATTAAGTTTTAAAGATGCTTAGGAAATGTTTGTTTTCTTTTCTCCAGTGACCTGTAAATCTCTCCTTGTTTTCAGCTCTGCTCGGTCTCTTGTCAAAATATCTTATCACCGTTATCCAACCTTAATTATCTTAATTATCTTGTTATCTTACCTCCGATATTTTTAAGAAATAGTCAGTGTCTACAAACTAGGGGAAATAATAGTGAAAAATGATGTAGTTCCTGTAGGTCAACCTCCAGAAGTGTACAGAGTGGATGCTAAGTGGTATACTGTGGACCTGGAGGGGCATGCAGAGGACAGTCTCCACACCATGCCTTCTATAACGATTGTGTTACATGACTATCATGAGAGTGACCAGAAATATTGCTGTTGAGACTTTTGTGACAGAAATTTCAATAACTGCATGCATTTTGGGGAAGTGACATGACTTGATAACTGTTAGAAAGAATGAATATGCCAGTTATAATTTGGAAACCAATATCCTTGAATTTTATTTCCCACAATAAAGTAAAAACAGAAAAACTTGCAAATGGAATTAATTTAGTTAAATATAATTGATTATTAAAGATTTATTTTGGCCTTTTATTTCAGAGGGAAAGCTGGAATTTACTGTGTTGATGACTTTCCCAGCATTTCTGTCTCTTATTCCTCTCTTTCATTTTTTATCTATTTATGTTTTAAATTTATTTATTTTAATTGGAGGCTAATTACTTTACATTATTGTATTGGTTTTGCCATACATTGATATCTCAAAATATTTATTTGGTTCTGCACTTAGTATACCTGCTTCTATATTATGAAGGTAAAAAGACTATACAAATTAAATAAGTTATCATATAGTTTAGACAAAAATCCTATCAATGAAGAAAATTGTCTTCCTCTTAAATAATTGCACATTTTATTTTAGTTAACTTTACTCAATTTATGATTCTCTTTGCAAGAATTTGAAGACAAAATCACAGTATATTAGAGTTAGGATGGAACTTTGTAATCATTCGTTCTCTTTAGTAAATGAAAAATCAAGACCCCCATAATTAATTATATTTTCCCAAGTCTTAGAGGTAGGACCACCCCGAGGAAATGTAGTGATTATTAGGTGAGATGGTGTATGTATAAGCTCATGGATGGACACAGAATGGGCACAGAGAGGGCATGTGTTGAATCTGAGTCTCTCATATAATCTTAGATAATCCTGAGACTTTTCCATATAAATCTGTATTAGGGAAGGAAGGAGTCAAGACTTGTTTTAGTAAATTGTTGAAAATAAATATTTCTACTCTTGCTCATGTGTATATAAGACATAAATTACTTAATGTAACAAAAGAAGAAGCAGGTAGCAGAGGATGAGATGGTTAGATAGCATCACCAAATCAATGGACATGAATCTCAGCAAACTTCAGGAAATAGTGAAGGACAGGTGAACCCTGTGTGCTGAAGTCCATAGGGTCACAAAGAGTCAGACCCAACTTAACAGCTGAACAATGAACAGTATAAGCATAACTAACTCAAATAAATATTTTCTCCCATTTTCATTATAGACATTTAAATAAATTAAGCATAATTTCTATCGACTAATTTCACCTTTTTCTAAAACTGTACATATTTATCTTAAAATACAGATGAAACTGAAAAATATGATTAATAAAAGAAACTGGGCACAATAGACTATATGCTTTGTAAGTTCACTTACATTAAATGTCTAGAAACAGCTAACCTATGAAAAAAGAATGCATATTAGTAGCCCTTCAGCTGGGGATTGATTGGAGATGGGCGTGAGTTTTCTTTTTGCAGTGGTGAAAATTATTTAAAACAAGATTGTGGTGATCCTTGCACAGCTATGTGAATAGAATAATAATCATTCAAATGTGTATTAAATGGTTACCTGAAATTGATTAAAAGAAATCGTATGAGAGCCGAAAAATTGATGCTTTTGAACTGTGGTATTGGAAAAGACTCTTGAGAGTCCCTTGAACTGCAAGGAGATCCAACCAATCCATCCTAAAGGAGAGCAGTCCTCGGTGTTCATGGGAAGGACTGATGCTAAAGCTGAAACTCCAATACTTTGGCCACCTTATGCGAAGAGTTGACTCATTGGAAAAAAAACTCTGATGCTGGGAGGGATTGGGGGTGGGAGGAGAAGGGGACGACAGAAGATGAGATGGCTGGATGGCATCACCCACTCGATGGACATGAGTTTGAGTGAACTCCGGGAGATGGTGATGGACAGGGAGGCCTGGCGTGCTGTGATTCATGGGGTCGCAAAGAGTCGGACACGACTGAGTGACTGAACTGAACTGAACTGATCCCTATTCTGCAAAAAATAATATGAGTTTCTAGCTTTTCCACTATTTTCAGTGATAGTATGAATTATCTGGATGCTCAGGAATTTATGTTTCTTAATTTTATCCATCATTCTTAATCACTTACCATATACCACCAAATTCATTTGCAATATCAGTTTGAGAGCATATACCTTTAAATTTTCATAGAAATTGTTGATTATAGTCCATTGTAAAATAAATATGTAATCCCATGTCTTGAAAACCATAGTATTTTCCTTCTAGTCAACACAGAATTAATTAAAATACCATCTTCAGTATACTAAATTTGTAATGAATTAATCCTCTATAATGTTTTCACTTACTTGCTGTAAAGGTGCATTATGAGAAACAATGTGTTCAAGACGTTATTCGAAATTAGAAATCTAATTTTTACTCTCTGTGATGCCCTTCATGTGGTTCTGGATATTGTTTTCTGCATCTTTTATAAAGACGTGAACCACTTTGGAGGCAGATTTTTTTTGGAGCCCTCGGAATCCAAATTTCAGTGGGAGTAGTTAAAACTTTGGGACTGCTGTGATAGCATGACCAGGAGAGATGTTCACTCTTAATTTCTGGTCCTTGAGCCTTGGAATGATTAAAATAGTCATGAGAGTATTGGCTTTTTGTGATATAATAAGTTCAGACAGCTTTGATTTAATAGACACTTCCTCTTCCTCACATTATTCCCAAGCTACATTTTTACCTTCCTTCTAACAATTTTGTGGTATTATTTCAGATGAATAATCTCTAAATTTTTCTGACCATTACATCTTTAATAGAAATTTGATCTATACATGTTACAGGCTTACTCCTAAAAGTGCATATTATATGCACATTAATATATTTAGGAAATAGAAAATTGTAAAGATATACTGAGAATAATTCACATTAAATTACTTCAAACTTCATATTATACATTAATGTTACAACTAACTGTTTTATGGTTATTAAAATACTAATATTTTTTAAAATTTATTTACCTTGCTATGAGAGTTTCAGAGAATATTTATATGGCAAAATATGTTTTCATTGTCATTGCCCTTTTTACTATAAAATCTTACAGTAAATTCTTTCTTTATAAGAGTTTGCTTTTACACAGTTCATCATATTGATCATCCTAATATACTTAGCATAGCAGGCTTCAAAGTCTGTTTCAATAACTTGCCAGCAATGTCATGAGTAACTTTCAAATTGGTCGACATATCTGTATCTTATCTGCAAGTTCTTATTTAATTCCAGTCAAATTCACTATTCAACCAAGGGCTTAATGTAGATTTTTGTCATAGACTAGCTTTCATTATGAGTTAGTATTATTGATGACAATTTTTATGTACAAGTGTTAAAATCTTTCAACTCTTGTATAAGGCAAAACTCCTCCCAAGACATAATTTATTCTATCACTTAATTTTGAGATAGTTAGAAATAGTTTCTGTGTGCTTTTCAATAGCATTTGCTGATAAGGAATGTATTTTATTTATTGTTGTACTGCTTATCTTAGTCATTTTTATAAGAATGGCAGAAAATACAAGTAATTTCTCTGTGGAATGTGGCTTTTGTTCTTTTGGTACAAGTAAGAAACGGAAACACTTGTTACTACATTTAGTTAAAATTTAAAGCCTTCCATTGGTTATCATTGACTATTAATATTTCAAATAAAATTGTAGAGGTTTATTTTATGTTTTATATATTTAGTTTTTAGTGTTTTACTAATTTTGATGACTAGCTAATTTATCAAGGTACGATATATATTGTCACATTCATTGTTAATAAAGATGGAAGTAAATCCATATTGTGAAATAATTTTTCTTAACTTAAAATATTTTGCCAGTTTACCGTCAGTTCTGTATCTCAATGTTCTTTTATTAATACTTTGTGATTTAGCTAAGAAAAAGTTCATATTGTGGATATAATTATAAATTCTGTCATTTTATAATCGTTTACATGAATTTTAAAAACAAGAATGATCTTCAATCCAAGGTTTATTCACAGAAACATTTTTAAAGCCCTAATGAAGCTGTGGAGGATAAATTGAGCTAAAATAAGATAATATAATCTTTAAGTATTCCCTCCCCTTTACTTTTAGCACAACTAAGCTATTATACGGAGAGATAGTTGTTTATTGAATAACAATTTGTTCAAAGTAAATGACCTTGAAGAGAACTGCTTTTGATCCCCCTCTGTCTTTGATTAACTCACATTTTCTCCAGAAACTTTAAATGCCATATAGCATGACCAGGCAACACACAGATTAATTGAGTACCTAAAATAATCTGTGTAGTAAATAATAACAAAATTTATCATTTAATATTAAAAGACATAAATAGATGTTCTCATCTTTTTGTACCTAATTAGATGATTACAGTTAGTTTAAAATGCATGCACCCTCCTTAAAACCATGGGTTTGAATAACATTTTAAAATAACTGCTTAATTCAGGCTTCTCTTTTGTTTCAACTATGAATTCTAACTCAATTTATTTATATAATATCCTTTATTCTTGATTAAATATGCACCCTAAGTTACTTGTCAGGGTAAAATTCTGTGATTCTCGATACATGCCTTCTCTCTTCTCAAATGTTTAATACTCTCATTCTATCTTTATTTAAACTGCCAAGGAACAACAGTTGTCTTAGCCTAAAGATGTATACAAATTAAGACAGTCACCCTCTTTTCTCCAAATGGAAAGACGAAATTCTATAGGTTACTATGTACATCTCAGTGTGGTATTATTATTTCCTCTAATTTAGTCATAATCCCACATGAATATCCCATATCCTAGAGACAAAATTCTAAAGTTAACCTCCAACAACTACTTGATAATGAACAACCAAAAAAAATTGAAATTTGTCAGCAAATACTATACATACACCATGACCATAAATATTTTAGGAAGAAACAGTCTTAGTTTCTATAATCATCATTCTACTAAACTATTGTAATATTTATTTATGTCTATCTTCTTTTACTACCAATTGCATTCTTCTTTTGTCTTCATCCAAGATCTCCAATGATGGTGATTCTTTACTTGGTGGAGTGAATCAAATTCTAATTTGTACTAGGTTGTGTGATTTTCTTTTTTTTTAAGAAAAAAGAAATTTTATTATTTTTAAAAATTTATTTATTTTAATTGGAGGCTAATTACTTTACATTATTGTATTGGTTGGAGAAGGCAATGGCAAGCCACTCAAGTACTCTTGCCTGGAAAATCCCATGGATGGAGGAGCCTGGTAAGCTGCAGTCCTTGGGGTCGCTATGGGTCGGACACGACTGAGCGACTTCACTTTCACTTTTCACTTTCACACATTGGAGAAGGAAATGGCAACCCACTCCAGTGTTCTTGCCTGGAGAATCCCAGGGACGGGGGAGCCTGGTGGGCTTCCGTCTATGGGGTCACACAGAGTCGGCAGCATTGTATTGGTTTTGCCATACATTGACATGAGTCTGCTTGATATGCACATACTGTGAGGCACCATAGAGAATCACATGGGTTTCAAACATGATTTTTCCTGCCCTGCTGTGTATCAGTAGTACTAGTACACCTTGCTCAGTGGGTCAACCTTCTTAGCTATTTTAATAAACTCTTTTTATTGAATCAGAGGCATAAGGAAACAGAAATTGTTGGCTTCTTTTCACTTTCAGATCAAGGGAAAATCATTTTAACCTTTTGTTGGGAAGATTTAATTATTGGGACTATGACATGTAAGGGAGAGGACAGGAGCAAAAATGTATGAATACTAATTAAAGTTTAGATAAAAATATTTTACTTATAACAGCATAGATTTTGTAGTTACATGTAGGATCTGATTCTAGGTCTAGCACTTAACAATTTTTGTGACAAGTTTGTTAAATTTTTAATGTGCAGTTTCTGGTGATAAATATAAATAATATTCTCTATTTTCATTGTGTGAGGTTAAGAGAAAATGCATGCAAAATGCCTTAGACATGGTTAGAACTCAACAAACAGTATTTTAAAATCTAAGAATTTATAGAAAAATTTAAAATTGCAACATAAATGAATGATAATATATTGGAATGATTTGCACTTGGATGTACAATTCAGAATGCTTTGTTGCATATATGCTTGTGTAAGGAAAAATAATAATTTCCCAAAATATGACTTATGTTCAGTGTAAAATCTTATACCTGTATCTCTGGATGATGATTACAATAACAACAACGATGATGCCTTTGATGATTGTAATATTTAAGTTAAAAGGCTGATCTGGAACTCACATTCTTGGACTTTATTTTTATTATTGCTTTCTTCATGTCTTTATTCCTAAATGAGTAAATGATTGGATTTAAAAGGGGAGTAAAAATTGTATAAAACACAGAGAAGATCTTATCTATGAAAACATGGCTGAATGGCCATATATAGATAAAGAGGCAAGGTCCAAAGAATAGTACCACCACGGTGATGTGGGTTGAAAGAGTGGACATGGCCTTGGAATATCCACTGGAGGAGTGATGATGGACAGTTATCAGGATGATGCTATAGGAAATGAACAGAAATGTGAAACAGAACAAAGAAAGTAGTCCACTAAATGCGATGACTAATAGGTCTGAGACATAGGTGTCAGTGCAGGCAAGCTTGATCACCTGAGGCAGGTCACAAAAAAAACTATCTACAACATTGGGGCCACAGAATAGTAAAGTCACTATAAAAACCATTTGGCTAACAGAGTGCACAAACCCAGTAGTCCAGGAGAAAAGTGCAAGTCTGATGCAAATATGGTGGCTCATAATATTTTTGTAATTTTTGCATATGGCAATTAATCTATCAATTGCCATGGCTACAAGCAACATCATCTCACTTCCACCTAAAAGGTGAAGGAAAAAAATCTGGGCCATGCATCCTTCATAAGAAATGGCCTTATTTTTACTAATTAAGTCACCAATCATTTTAGGAGTAGCAAAGGAAGCCAGAGACATATCAATAAAGGACAGGTTGACCAGTAGGAAGTACATTGGAGACTGTAATGGAGGGTCCAGTTTCACTACCAAGATAATAATGAGGTTACATAATAAAATGGCTATGTAAATAACGGTAAAAAAGAAAAAAAAGAAAATCTGTAACTCATGAAACTCTGTGAGTCCCAGCAAAATAAATTCAGCCACTACAGAGTGATTTTGTTTTTCCATTTGTTTGGCTGTTGGCATATGTTACCTAAAACAAAATCAAAATAGAAAGTCTGTTAGTTAAACTTGAAAGATAAGTGCATAGTCACTTAACTTTTTTTCCCTAAAATTCACTGAAATGCTTAAAAAGGATAAAAAAGAATCAACACTAAATCCAGCTTTTTGAAAGAGATAGACACAATTTATTAATAAAAATTATGAGGAATATCTACCATAAACCAAGATGTTTGAAGAAAATTGAAACTATCAATATGTAACTCATATTTGGGCTAATTATAAGAAAAGTGATTATCTCAGCTGGTGAGAGAATATTCAAGCTCCTTGCCACGTTTTTAGATTTTGAGAAATAGGTTTATTCATCCTCCATAGACAAAAAATAAGGTCTACCATCTTGAACTCTAATAATAGTAAGGGTCATGTAAGTGAAAGAAAGGCCAAGTGGTTTTCTAATTATAAACAGGACCAAGAGAAATGAAACTGAGTAACTGGAATATAGAGCATCAACAATCTAGAAGTCATTCTGTATTTGCGGCTGAAAGTTAGATGAACAGAGATAATAAACATGATGAGTCTTTGAGACAAATGAATCTATGCTGGCAAACTGAGATAGCTTCTTGTCTTATTTTTTTCTGAGACGGAAGAAGTGTCCAAATATTTGAGTCTTCTCCCACAGGCCCTGATTTCCTTTGGGCCTATGAATTTAGCAGATTGTGAAGTACAGTGCAGTGATAGCCTAAATGGATGCTTGCTGCTGGCTTGTAGATCCCTGATAAACAAAAGGAAATCTGTTTATCAGGGAACACATCCATATTGCTCTGGATGTGTAAAGCAGAACTTTGTAGAATGACATCCACTTATACCATGTATAATGCTAGCCAGAATTTTTGAAACAAAATAACAAGGAATATATACCAGGTATCTAAGAAGAGATAGTAACACAACACATTGTTAAGAGATCTAAAAAAAAACAAAAAACGGAAGAGTTTCTAGCTGGGCAAAGGAAAATATTTTTAAATATTTTAAGAATTCGGAAAAGTAAAAAATACTATAATAAAGATCATCCTGTTTTAAGAATTAATAAGTATGTGCATTTTTATCATTTTGCATCAAATTTTTTAAAGAAAATAAAAAATACTGGCAGAGGTAAAGTTCACTTATCATCTAGTTTATGTATGACATGAAAATGATTACGTGATATCCTGTCATAACAACATTTTGCAAATGGTTTTATTTTTACTGACAAACTGATATTCTAAAATTGTACAATATACTCGTACATATCCATTTACATGTAAAAAATTTTTTCAAGATTACATTACCAGAAGCACAATTACTAGTCATTTTCAACTAATCAAATAATGCAAATTTCTCAATAAAGATTTATATAAATACTACTTTGCACAAATATTGGTATTTTTTTAGCTCTCATTCTGACCACCTGATTTTATTGTAGGAATGCAAAAATGGTTCAATACTAGAAACTCACTTTATATAATTAACAAAATTAAAGAGTTAGGCAAGTAACATAATTTACAAGTGACAACAAAATAAGCATCTAATAAATATTGGATTCATAAATTGTAAAATATGCCAATTATCTTTAAGTTCATATATATATTCATGTACTCCCAATCTTAATTCAAGTAGGAGTTTTTGGAAAATTGACATGTTAATTCTAAAATGTATATTGAATTACAAAAGGTCAAGATGAGCCAAGGCTGTTTTGAAGAACAAAGCTAAATTTATACTGCCAAAACCTACTTATAAAGCCATATAAGACAGTTTGATTTTGGTTCAAGGATGTAAAAATAAACCAAAGAAACAAGTGAAATATCAGAAATGACAACAACAGATGACATAGTAAAGCACATTTGTGGAGAAACAAATATAACTGTTTACTGATGAGCCAGTATGTAATAAGTAGCTGATGCTGGTGGCTCTGTTTTGGGAAAGAGGACATTTCTAATGTCAGAATTCCACAGTATCAATAAATACCATTAGTTGGCTTAGTCATATTCTCCTAAAATTTTGGCTTCAAAATTAATATTGCTTAACTTTAAAGATTTGATATTTTAATCTTTTCTTCCAGTTTGTTCTCAGGTTTGCCTGATTATAAAGTGACCAGGCAGTGGGTGAGATAACTTTCCTAGGACGCATTCTAAGTCTACATGCACCAATAACCCAGCTTCCCACGAGATGATGAGAAAAGAAGGAATTTTGCTAAATTTTTACTTATAAGTTTTTCCACTAAATCATACTTTTCACATATGACTCTGCCATGTGACATAGCGGTGTTTGTCTTCATGCACTGTTTATTCCACAAATTACAGATTTCAGAGAGTAAGGACCCAGAGCGGAAAGAATGAGACAGAAAAATGAAACAAAACTACAGTTGACCGTTGAATAACAAGGGTTTGAACTGTGCATATGCAGATTTTTTCCAATAATAAATACTACAGTATTATATAATTGTTTAGTTCCACTGTATTGGAAGGTTGGTGCCCCTAATCTCCCCATGTGTTCAAGTTAGTAGCTCAGTCATGTCTGACTGTGATCCCATGGACTATATATAGCTCACCAGGCTCCTCTGTCCATGGAATTCTCCAGGCAAGAGTACTGGAGTGGGTTGCCATTTCCTTCTCCAGGATGTGTTCAGAGTCAATTGTATTGTCCACACCTAGACACAAACACATAGGTAAATGAGATATTAACAGAGATAGATTTGGGGATCAGCAAGGGAAATAGTAAATGATAATGGGGCAACTACTTAGCAATCAGGAATGGCAAGATCAAACCTCTAATTTCACTTCTCTTTTGAAAATAAATCTCAGAAGTGTAAAAGATTTAGATTAGAAACATACAGCTATGAAAACAGTAAAAGCAAACATAGGTGCATGTTTTAACCCATTCAAAATAGCTCATTAAAAATATGATGCAAAAACTAAATTCTAGGAAGATATGGACTAGTATATTTGACTTTACTAAATGTAAAAAATAAAAAAGTGATCATAAAGAGATGAGAATATACTTTCAACAAATGAAACTAAGAACTGTTTCAAACTAAGAAGTTTGATTAGTAAGAAAAGGTTAAAGAAACAGTGGAAAAGTGGAAAAACCATATGGATTAGCAATTCACAGAAGTAGAACTTCAAATATCTTTAAAAAACCCTTCTCAACTTTATTGATAATTAAGGAAATGCAATTTATAGCAAAATATGTAATTTTACTTATCACATTTAAAAATAAATTTAATTTTGACAGAATGTGAGATAGAGTTTAATAATTCTCTTTTTTATATTGGCCCTATATGTTTTTTGGGAGGGGGAGTTGGCACTATATCTTAGATTTAAAGGTTTTACGACAGTTTAATGGAGAACCTCCACTTGTGGGATTTATAGGCTAAGTGTTCAAAGAAACATAATTGCATGCTTTTTGCATCATTGTCTTTAATAACCAAAAATCAAGAAGCTCCTCAAAATTCCACTATTTGTGGGATTATTTTAAAATGGAAATGTATGTGTGCTGATCTGGAAAAACATATGACATATTAAATTTGTAAATGTTATATTTTAAATTGCTGCAATATTTTAATGAAATATTTCAAACAAATTTCAGAGAACTATCAGTTCACTAAACTGCCAAGACTGCCTACCTCTGGCATATTAACATATAAAGTTTAATAAAGATTCTAAATTTTATAAGTTCAAATTCTGTACAATTTAATAAAATTGAATTAGAGTCTAGTCCTGGATAAGTGCTCTCAAAAATGTAGTTGGCATTTGTCTACCAAAAGCTTTGAATCAGAGAGTCATTTATTTTACACACAGCTATAGTCGGACACGACTGAAGCGACTTAGCAGCAGCAGCAGCAGCATAATGGAATATTTAAAATTATCCATAAGTAACCTGAAACTTGTGATATTAACTTGCTGTGCCAGTTTATCATCTACTGCCTAAAGCATTTAGAGTTGCAGTGGCAACTCTAAGTTGGTAATTATGGATTTGCCAATCAATCATACCTAGCCAGAATTGGAAACATATTCTAAGTTGTATATCAACTTTGACAAGGAAACTTCAAGTCAGGACGATATCTCTGTCCCCTTACCCTTCAGCCTTTCCAAAATTTCCTCTGTGAATAATGAGAAAAATTTTTGAAGTGAAGGACAATGAAATCTGATATTAAAATGTATTACAGAGCAGAGTAATACAATGATATTTTAGTTTCATAACATTAGATGGAGTAATGAAGTGACTGTAAGAAACCTGAGAATTTAAAAATAGTCGTAGATTAAGAATATGTTCTTAAGGATAAATTTACAGTTATTTGAGAATAAATATGGCTGGTTAGCTACATATCTTAAAGAAAAATAAATTCAAATATTTAAAATATTTCGACAATAATTTCAAAAATAAAATACTGACATAAATATATGTGAATATATATACTCTTTTGTATTAATATTGGGTAAGATCAAGAAAAACCTATAAGTAAATATATTCATTTTGTTATTTTATAATATTGAGTTAGGATCATGTAAAAGGCAAAAATAAAGGTGAATAGATTTTATTCAGTGAGGATGAGTAAACTCTCTATTATATCAAAAACATAAAAAAGATTGTAAGAGGCAAGAACTAAACTGGAGAGAAACAGTCAATTTACATGCCCTTAATATCAATTTTTTATGAGTCAACAGGACAATATCAAGAGCCATGTAAAAAAATTAGGACAAAGTGAAGTATAAAATGTTTAGGAAAATATATGTGATGTTTGAACCTGTGGAAAAAAGAAATTAATTTCCATAAAAATATAGCTTGAGATCATACACAGCAAAGTTTTGGTGATTTAGTTGGATGGTAGAATTAGATTTCTGGTTATATTTTCCCATATATCTTGATACATCACAAATATTTTGTAATAAAGATATTTAATTTTTAAAATTAAAGATGTTTGAATAAATATTTTATTTAATGTATTCAAACATAAAAATGTCTTTAGTTTTTTTCTCCATACCTTGTACCTGCTTTGAGAGTTGTGGCTGAAAATCACTGAGATTCTTCTAGAATTGTTTTTTCACTTGCTCCCACTTTCTTTAATCTTCTTTCTGTATGTGCAAATTCTAATAAAGGAGAATTTTACTTGAAAATGTACAAGACAGCATGAAAAATGTGTCAATTATTGACCTTGGGAAAATCTGGCATCTTATAACTGAATTCCCTCAGCAATTTAAAGGACATGTATTTGGCAAGCTAGAGTATTCAAATTCTCTCATTAGTGTGTAGTTTTTCCCAATAACAAGGGACAAAAATAAGGCTTTGCCAACAAAACAATACATCCACATTTCAAAAAGCAGACATGGATATAAAAACTGTGTCTATATAAAGTGTAGATAAAATTGAATTTTCAAAAATACAAAATAAGAAGGATTTATAAATATAAGAAACAAGATTAATTATAATTTACTTTATTATAGAAAATTTCTTCAAAAAAAAATACTTTCCTAGCCATAAACATCTCTTTCTTTAATCCTATTATCTGAATAAAAGTCAAGAGAACAAATTTAATTGGAAATATTGGAAATAACTTATTCCTAAGAGTCACATTCCTCTGATACCTTTCTATTTTCCTCTGTAATTAGTTCCTCTTGGATTTGCAAGCTCCCCCATAACTGCATTGTTCCAGAAGAGTTCAAACTGGTTAAAATTTGGTTAAAATTAAAGAGATTTACTGTTTTTTTATTTCTTCCATGTCAAACAGCAGCTAATTTATTTCTCACATTTGACTGCCAATGTTTATGTCAATAAATGGCCTGTGCAACCAATTATTTTGTTGAATTATATTGTGATTTCAGTGAAAAGCCTGGTTAATAATATCCAAAAGTACTTCTTTTCTGCCTCTATATTGACAGTTTCACATATTGATTACTTCACGTATTCATAGTTTAGATACTCTTAAGAAAATAACATACCTGTTAAAGGGTTAATGTGTTATTCCCAAATCTGCTATAAGCATTCTTGTACATTTCTTTTGGACATGATCATTTCTTTCTCTTTAGGTGTATACCTTGCAGTGAAATTACTGGCTCCTAGGTAGGCATGTCTTTTAGAAACTGCCAGTTTCCGATGTTGTTTCACCAATTTATCCTCCCACCAGAAGTGTACAAGAATTCTAGAGGTTCCATATCCTTCACAGACTTTGATATTCTCAACCTTTTTTAATTTAAAGCTATGTTCTTATGTACATAGCAATACTAATTGTGGTTATATGTACATTTCCCTGATTACTAGTAATAAGGAATACCTTTTCATATGATTATTATCTATTTGAATATTCCCTTTTGTGAAATACCTATTTAACTCTTTTTGCCCAAATCTTGTGAATGGACAACTTAAATGAAACAAGCAAATCTTGAAACCACAAATTATACTACTGGCAAGAGAAGAAAGAAAATGTACATGCTGTGTATCAAAGAGATTAAAACCATAATTTAAAATAATCCCTTTAAAAAAGAAACACAAGGAACATTTGTTTCACTAATGAAAAAATTTCCAAATGTTTTAAGTGAAATAACTTGGAGTAGACAGAGATGATGGTAGAACAGGAGGATGCTTATTGCACCTCTCCCCAGAAACACATCAAAAACATCTACATGTGGAGCAATTCTCACTGAAAACAACTTTGAAACTGGCAGAAAGACTCTTGTTTGTAAGAAAGATACACACAGCATTGGGTAGGAAGGGAAGAACTGAGATCAGTTCAGGTCTCACAACCCATCAGAGGGCACATAGAAGAAAAGGGGTTTGGAGATCCTCCCTGGGGAGTGAGCAGTTCAAATCACATATTTGACACCCCAGCCCTGGAGTGTGACACTAGGAAGATGAGTCCCATTAGCTGATTTGAAAACCAGTGGAACTTATAGAGGACTGTGAGAAACCCAGACCCACTGGTGAAGGGCATGTACATCTTTCTTATTCCCAGGAACAAGGAAGAGGAAGCAGGTTGAAACTGCCTTGGGCTCTGGCTGGTTTCCAGAAAGTACCCCAACATGTACCTTTGCCCATGCCAGTCACCCAGTCTGGCCCCTCTACCTCCAGCACAACCCCCCAGTAGAGTGAACACTGCTTTTGTCAAGCAGAGTGTTCAGTGTTGATGAATTTATGCCTAAAAAATTCCTGAGACTAAAAAAGGAGACAGATATTCAGGCAGAAGATAAATATTCAGATATTCATCACAGAGAATCCTAATCAAGAAGAACCTGAAGAGACCCACACCAAGTCATATCATAACTAAAATGACAAAAATTAAAGATAGAGAATTCTAAAGGCAGCAAGAGAAAAACCAAAGAGTCATATACCAAAGAACCCCTATCAGACTATCGGCTGAATTTTCTGCAGAAATTTTGCAGTCTGGAAGGGAATGACATGATATAAATTGGTGAAGGAGAAAAAAATAAACCTAGAATACTCTACCCAGCAGGATTATCACTGAGAATTGAAGGAGAGACAGACAAAAATTGAAAGAGTTCATCAACCTCATTTTGTTCTTTGATCTGTGGGTTCATTGTTGTTATTCAGTCATCAAATCACGTCTGATTCTTCGCAACCCCATAGACTGCAGCGCACCAGGCTTCCCTATCCCTCACCATGTCCACCGAATCAGTGGTGCCATCCAACCATCTCATCCTCTGTCACCCTATTCTCCTTCTGCCTTCAGTCTTTCCCAGCATAAGGGTCTTTTCCAATGAGTCAACTGTTCGCATCAGGTGGCCAAAGTTTCTTCTTCTTCAGCATCAAAGCTTCCAAAGTGTATTCAGTGTTGATTTCCTTAAAGATCAACTGGTTTGATCTCCTTGCTTTCCAAGGGCCTCTAAAGAGTCTTCTCCAGCACCACAGTTTGAAAGCATCAATTCTTTGGCACTCTGCCTTCTTTATGGTCCAACTCTCACATCTGGACATGACTACTGGAAAGACCATAGCCTTGACGATATGGACCTTTGTCAGCAAAGTGATGTCTTTGTTTTGTAACACACTGTCTAGTTTTGTCATAGCTTTCCTGCCAAGAAGCAATCGTCTTCTAATATCATGGCTGTGGCCACCAACCACAGTGATCTCAGAGCCCAAAAAGAGGAAATCTGTCACTGCTTTTTCCCCTTCTCTTTGCCATGAAGTGATGGGACTGGATGCCATGATCTTAGATTTTTAATATTGAGTTTTAAGCTGGATTTTTCACACTCCTCCTTCACCCACATCAAGAATCTCTTTAGTTCCTCTTCACTTTCTGCCATTAGAGTGGTATCATCCACCTATCTGATGTTGTTGATATTTCTCCTGGCAGTCTTGTTTCCATCTTTTAACACATCCAGCCCAGCATACTTTTCATTAAATTTAGATTTTTTTAAACATTATGTCTTTAGATATTTCTTTCTTCCATCCCTGACTCCGGTACTACATGTGGTATATTATGTGATATTTTTCATAGGTTATAGAGGCTCTTGTAAGTTTTTCTCCAATTTTGTTCTGTTTCTGGTTTAGCTTAGATGATTTCTATTTTCTATCCAAGTGTTTTATTTTTCCTTTGTTTCCCAAATGGAATTTTTCAGTTTCTGTATTATATTTTCAGTTCAGTTCAGTTCAGTGGCTCAGTCGTGTCCAACTTTCTGTGACCCCATGAATCACAGCACGCCAGGCCTCCCTGTCCCTCACCAACTCCCGGAGTTCACTCAAACTCATGTCCACAGAATCGGTGATGCCATCCAGCCATCTCATTCTTTGTCGTTCCCTTCTCCTCCCGCCCCCAACCTTTCCCAGCATCAGAGTCTTTTCCAGTGAGTCAACTCGTCGCATGAGGTGGCCAAAGTATTGCAGTTTCATCTTTAGCATCAGTCCTTCCAATGAACACCCAGGATTGATCTCTTTTAGAATGGACTGGTTGGATCTCCTTGCAGTCCAAGGGACTCTCAAGAGTCTTCTCCAACACCACAGTTCAAAAGCGTCAATTCTTCGGTGATCAGCTTTCTTCACAGTCCAACTCTCGCATCCATACATGACCACGGGAAAAACCATAGCCTTGACTAGACGGACCTTTGTTTTACCGCCCCCCAATTCCATTTGGTTATTTATTTCATATCTTCATTTTTTTCTCTCATGTTCATATTTTCCTTTAAATTCTTGATTTATTTATATAATGTCTATTTCAAAATTTTTAATTTTAAAAGCTTATTCATCTAAATCATTTCTGAATATGTATCTCTTGATCATATAGATCATATCTTACTTCTTTGAATTTTTATTAGCTAATGATTGGATGTCATATATCAGTGGGATTCTCCATGAAGGGACATTTGGCATTATCTGGGGACCTGGTTGGATGTCACATGTGGAGGCTGCTACTGGAATTTAATGGATAGAAGAAGGAATGCTGCTAAATATCTTAAAATGATCAAGAAGACCTTTGAACCTACAATAAAGCTACCTTTAAAACTTAAAGTTGAAATCAAGACTTTTTAAAGCATACAAAAGATTAAAGAATTCTTAGCAACCTGATGCTTATATAAATATGTTAAATGAAGTTGTAATGAAAATTTTTACATTTATTTATGTACAAATAAAATTTGAATATGACAATAGTTCATAGAAGAGAAAGTGCATAAAGAAGTTTCTTACATTTATTTAATGAAATGTTATAATTATCTGGAGGTATGAGAAATAGAACTTTTCTTGCCATATCAGTAAACGAAGATGTTACAGACATTAGCAATTGCAGCCACCACCATGGTGAGCTGGTAAGCTCTGAGGGAACTCGGAAGGAGAAGAATACCTGCCATATTGAAGCCATCAGATTATAGCCACTCCCTACATTGAGCCACAAGGAAACTCAGGATGTGACCGACACAAGATACTGGTCCTACACAGCTCAGGTGCAAATAAATGGGATGATTTCAGTGAGCCCAAACTCTTGCATCTTCCCATACATGGAAAAGAACTAAATTCCTTAACTTGAGTTATCCAGTTTTCTTTAAGTAACAACAATATTTTGTTGTTCAGACTATGTGCCTTTTGTTGAAAAAATTTTATATAACCTGGTTCTTCCCTTCAACTCCTTGGAGCAGTTCTCTCAGGGTCATTTTAGATGCTTTCTTCTAGGTTTGAAGTTCTAAAAATCCTCACTGGAAAAAAAAAAAAGCTCTCAACTTTTAGGTTGTGAGTATTTAAGTTGACAGAAATCAGAAAGTGACAATTTAAAGTTCAGTTCAGTTCAGTCACTCAGTCATGCCTGACTCTTTACAACCCCATGGACTGAAGCACACCAGGCTTCCCTGTTCATCACCAACTCCCAGAGCTTGCTCAAACTCTTGTCCATTGAGTTGGTGATGACATCCAACCAACATCCAACCATCTCACCCTCTTTCATCCCCTTCTCCTCCTGCCTTCAGTCTTTCCCAGTCAGGGTCTTTTCCAATGAGTCAGTTCTTCACATCCGGTGGCCAAAGTATTGGAATTTCAGCTTCAGCATCAGTCTTTCCAATGAATATTCAGGACAGATTTCCTTTAGGATTCACTGGCTTGATCTCCTGGAAGTGCAAGGGACTCTCAAGAGTCTTCTCCAACACCACAGTTCAAAAGCATCCAATTTTCAGCACTCAGCCTTCTCTATGGTCAACTGTCACATCCATACATGACTACTGGAAAAACTATAGCTTTGACTAGACAGACTTTGGTTGGCCAAGTAATGTCTCTGCTTTTTAATATGTGGTCTAGGTAGGTCTTCTTCCAAGGAGCAACTGTTTTTCAATTTCAGTCACCATCTGCAGTGATTTTTGGAGCCCACGAAAATAAAGTCTCTCACTGTTTCCATTGTTTCCCTATTTGCCCTGAAATGATGGGACTGGATGCCACGATCTTAGTTTTTTGAATGTTGAGTTTTAAGCCAGCTTTTTCACTCTCCTCTTTCACCCTCATAAAGAGGCTCTTTAGTTCATTTCTGCCGTAAGGGTGGTGTCATCTGTGTATCAGAGGTTATTGATATTTCTCTCAGCAATCTTGATTCCAGCTTGTGCTTCACCCAGCCTGGCATTTCATGTGATGTACTCAGCATATAAAGTTAAATATACAGCTTTGATGTACTCCTTTCCAAATTTGGAAGGCTTCCTTGGTCGCTCAGACATTAAAGACTTTGCCTGCAATGCAAGAGGCCCAAATTAGTTTCCTGGGTTGGGAAGATTCCCTAGAAAAGGAAATGGCAACCCACTCCAGTATTCTTGCCTGGAAAACCCCATGGACAGAGGAGCCTGGCAGGCTATAGTCCATGCAATCACAAAGAGTCAGACACAGCTGAAAAACTAAGGCTTTTTCCAATTTGGAACCAGTCTGTTGTTCCATGTTTGGTTCTAACTGTTGCTTCTTGAATGACATACTGATTTCTCAGGAGGCAGGTGAGGTCATCTAGTGTTTCCATCTCTTGAAGAATTTTCCACAGTTTCTTGTGATCGACACGGTTCAATAAAGCAGAAATAAATGTTTTTCTGGAACTCTCTTGCTTTTTTAATGATCCAACGGATGTTGGCAATTTGATCTCTGGTTCCTCTGCCTTTTCTAAATCCAACTTGAACGTCTGAAAGTTCTCGGTCCATGTACTGTTGAAGCCTGACTTGGAGAATTTTGATCATTACTTTGCTAGCGTGTGAGATGAGTGCAACTGTGTGGTAGTTTGAACATTCTTTGGCATTGCTTTTCTTTGGGGTTGGAATGAAAACTGACCTTTTCCAGTCCTGTGGCCAGGACTGGAAAAGTTATGTAATTTAAAGTTACATATTACATACTCTAAAGAAACCACAGAAATGAAACAGAGAAAGAGAGTATGACAGAAGGAGGAAGGAAAGAAAGAAGGAAGAAAGGAAAAAAGAAGAAAAGAGAAATGAAACAGCGGTTATCTAAAATAATCATGTCTGTCTAGTAGTTACTAACTTGGAAAACCCAGTCTAAGCCATTTGATTCTTTCCTGGTCAAACCAAACAGGCGTTTGGGGCTCGTTTTTAGCGATGGGCTTTCCAGAATGAAGGCCATGTTGCTCTTTGCATTATTAATCAGCCAGAATCAGTCCCAATAAGCAATAAAAATGTTGAAAAAGGGAAATCTGTATGACAAATGTGCCAAGTATCCCATGTTAGTATTGCAATAGGAATTCTGTTCATAGTCACAGTGATATCTTCAGACATTGATAGTCTCTTAAACCAGTGTTCTTCCTATGTGGTCAAGTACATGGGCTTCAGATAATTGGAAAATAAAACCACTCTTATTTTGAGAACTTGGTCATGGATACTTTCTTGGGAACTTTGAGGAAGATTTAAAAGGTCATGTAGAAATCTCTTGAGAAAAATAACAAAACAAAACCTAGATCCAGGAAACTGGAATGCATCTGCAAATTCTTTCAGATGACTTAGAATTCTTAGAAACAGCTACTTGGAGTCATGAAATACATTGACATGGGAATATCAAACAAAAAATAGATGTGCATATTTCTCTCATACACAGCTGCTGAAGCCACTTCTCTGAACTGAACTCGGTGCCCATGGGGAAAATAATCTGAAGATGAGTTTAGGCAAATTTCTCTGATGGCAAACCTGCACAAAATCAGAAAATGGATTGTATTGGATTCACTCCTGAAACCCCAGTGGTATAAAAACAGATATTCAATAGAATTGACACCTATTCAGCTCTTAAATCTGCTTAGCCTCTTATAAAAGCAACCACCATGAATACAAGTAAAGATTTATAACATTGCAGAGTCTATCAGGGTACTTCATATGAATGCAATTCCTCTGGTCAAGAAAGGCATTTTTTTATTAATATACAAAAATTATCCAAGAAACATTGAATTACGTGGTATTCACAGTTCTCATCATTCTTAGAGTACTGGTCTTACTGAAAACTGAAACAGGCAATTCAAAGCATATCTTACTTTGAATAGGAGTGGATACAGACACAGAAGTCTGCTAATATTAATGGGAAAATGTACTTTTCAGTTGAATATGAGAGTAAAAGGAAATAGTCCACAGGAAAATTTTCTTAAAACTGGGGGGTGGAAATGAGGAAATAGAGGGAAATATAATTACCTAACATTATCTTTTCAAGTCTTGTATTTTAATAGGCCCAGTTCTATTTAAAATACATTATACATTAAAAAAAAAACTAAAGTTAGTTTACAGTAAACTTTACATATATTTTGCATTTGATGCCTTTTAATACTCTTCAAGTAAATTTTCATAATTTGAATACACCAGACTTGAAAGTGGTTTTATATTGCCCTCTTATCTGTTGTGCATAAGTAAAGCATATCAATTTCTATAATTATGTGATACTAGAAAAGAATGTTTACTACTATTGTAATTAAGGGAAAACAGTATAGCATCTTTAATAATTCCCATTGGTATTTGATCATCAGTTGGGTATTGTTAGGTCTCAAAATGTATCCTTTTTTTATTATCACCCTCTCAATAATTATGATCCCTTTTTCCCTAGGAAAATGAATATTCACATGTGTCACTATTTTAGGAATAATGCAATTATTTTGAAATGAGACACTGTTCAGGTTTCAGTGTGCCCGGAGTCAAGCGATGTTCTGAAGCACTCTGTACAGTTGGTAAGTCATGGAGTCAGTTTTAATGTAGATTAAGACAATACAGAAACATTCCTGGATACTGGCTTATAATCACATTGTCCATAGGTAGAATCAGATGTGAAAAGTCATTTAGAAGCTGAACAATGTGATACAATTATTGAATTCTAGGAGGCATTATTACTCTAGTTGTCATACAAATATAGCATAGTCTCATATGTGTGTGACAACATGAAGAACATTATATGATTGAGTATACTTTGATACAACTCAAGTGATTTTATTTTCAATCTGCTAAACAGCGTCCATGTCAAACTTTATCATGTCAATGTTATTACCAACAAAAATTTTATGGCGAACTATGCCAAACAGTGTTTATTGAAAACAGTAACTGGGTGAATGGAAACTTCCCTCTTGTTTTCCAAGAAATGTGTTATTCTCTTGTGCTTATCCACCTACCACATCTAACACATCAGTTTATCCTATTCTGTTTTTAAAGAAAAATAAGTCAGCTAAATTGGCAAATCTGACCTAAGAATATTCACTTTTACTTAACATTTTTATTAAGATTACAAATATTAAAAATATAAACTTTAAATAGAATAAATCTTGTATCTGTTCTCTAATACTTGAACATTTTATTCTTTCTAGATAAAGCACTAGGTGCATGCTAAGTTGCTTCAGTCATGTCCAATTCTTTGTGACTCCATGGACTGTAGCCTTCCAGGTTGCTCTGTCCTTGGGATTCTCCAGGCAAAAATACTGGAGTGGGTAGCCATTGCCTTCACTAGGGGATCTTCCTGACTCAGGGATTGAAACTGGGACCTTATGTTTTCTGCATTGGCAAGCGGATTCTTTACCACTAGCATCACCTGGGAAACCCTAAAGCACTAGGTAATCAACCACAGTTTGTCCTTTTCTTATCGGATTTTGATGACTATAATCTTCTATGAGTAAATTTCAAATTCTAAAACTTAGTTCAGTCGTACTTCCTGCACATGAGTCTATGTGCTGTACTTAGTCACTCAGTCACGTCCGACTCTTTGTGACCCCGTGAACTGTAGCCTGCTAGGCTCCTCTGTCCACAGGGGTTTTCCAGGCAAGAACACTAGAGTGGGTTGCCATGCTCTCCTCCTGGGGATCTTCCCAACCCAGGGAATGAACCCAATTCTCTCGCATTACAGGAAGATTTTTTACTGTTTGAGCATTAGAATTAAAATGTTAATTTCAGGATTTCATATTTTTTATCCTCAACCATTTTAGAATAATCTGAAAGTTTTTCATCTAACAAAGGGAAGTTAAGGACTTTGCTTTTGCAGAAAGGGAAGATGACAGGCAGACAATCAAAATGATCCTTTTGAAAACAAAAGAGATTCTTTTCTCTGTCTTCTGCCTTCTCCATACCCTTAGGAGTATGTGTGGGTGAGTGTATGAGTGTGTGTGTATGTGTGTATGTGTGCTTTCTGTATGTATATGTGTAAGGTTTTGGATTAAAAACCTATATATAAAAATGTTCTTTAAAGGAAAATCATAGATTAGTGTAACACTATAAAAACAGAAAGAAATAAAAGTAGAAAAATCCTTTGGTTGTAAAAATTATTAGTTATGTATTTTTAGAAATATTACCCTAAAAATATCAACAAATTTTTAGAATTTTTTCTTTTTAAATATCTATATGCTTTCACTCATTCAACAGCTTTATTGATGGCTTTCATAAGCTGTATTAGTATTATGAGAAATAATTTGTATATTTTCAAGTACCTTAAAAATTCCTTATTTGGGAAGGAAAACATACTAGCAATTTAACCCTAGAAGTCAGAGATACCTAGTGTTGAAATAAATTGTGCCTAATTCTTATTAGAAGAATTAAAGAAGAACGAAAGAGCCCCTTGATGAAAGTGAAAGAGGAGAGTGAAAAAGTTGGCTTAAAACTCAACATTCAGAAAACTAAGATCAAGGCATCTGGTCCCATCATTTCATGGCAAATAGATGGGGAAACAGTACAAACAGTGGCTGACTTTATTTTGGGGGGCTCCAAAATCACTGCAGATGGCTATTGCAGCCATGAAATTAAAAGATGCTTACTCCTTGGAAGGAAAGTTATGACCAACCTACATAGCATATTAAAAAGCAAAGTAATGCTTTGCCAACAAAGTTCCGCCTAGTCAAGGCTGTGGTTTTTCCAGTAGTCATGTATGGATGTGAGAGTTGGACTATAAAGAAAGCTGATCGCCAAAGAATTGATGCTTTTGAACTGTGGTGTTGGAGAAGACTCTTGAGAGTCCTTGGACTGCAGGGAGATCCAACCAGTCCATCCTGAAGGAGATCAGTCCTGGATGCTCATTGGAAGGACTGATGTTGAAGCTGAAACTCCAACACTTTGGCCACCTGATGCAAAGAACTGACTCATTTGAAAAGACCCTGATGCTGGGAAAGACTGAGGGCAGGAGGAGATGGGGATGACAGAGGATGAGATGGTTGGATGGCATCACCAACTCAATGGATATGAGTTTGGGTAAACTCCGGGAGTTGGTGATGGACAGGGAGGCCTGGCGTGCTGCAGTTCATGGGGTCACAAAGAGTGGGACATGACTGAGCAACTGAACTGAACTGAATTCTTATTCTGGGCTTCCCTGGTGGCTCAGTGGTGAAGAATTTGCCTGCCAATGTGGGCAATGCAGGTTGAACCCCTGTGTCTGCAAGATCCCCTGAAGAAGTAAATGGCAGCCCACTACAGTGTTTTTGCCTCAGAAATCCCACGGACAGAGGAGACTGGTGGGCTCTAGTCCATAAGGTAACTAAGGAGTCGGACATGACTTAGCAACTTAAACAACTCTTGTTCTAGTGCTCCTTTAGAAGACTGAGATTTAATACATGTAACATATGTGATGTATATGGGAAATAGTTAAGTTATAGGATGCATGAAATGGACAATAAATACAGTGGAAATTATCATGAGTTTCAAATTTATGGAGGGTTTTTATTGTGTATAAGAGAGGCCTTAATGCGCTCTGAAGGGTTTGGTTATACGACAAAGGAATTTATGTAGCTAAGAAGGAGAAAACAAGCAAGGATGGGGAAAAAAAAATGCGTGAAGAATGTAGAATGCCATGAAGTTTCTGCTGAAAGAGATGTTGAATTTTTTCAATACTAGAAAATAGTATTGGATTGGTTGGTGAAGGGCTGACTATGAAGACCTAAGTACATTTGGGGACTCATAATATAGTTAGAAATTTATATAAGTTTTTAAGAAAACAATGATATGATGAAAACAGAATTTTTATGGGAAATGTTAAAATCCTAAAATCAACTGCATTTGTGGGGTGATTATATATGCATCATCTATTGATGTAAAATCAAATTCTGTATAGCTGCAAAAAGTTTATAATTTTTGTGCACTCATATGAACATATCTTTAATTTTTAAGTGAAAAACCCAAGGGAAATAACTATGCGTGTAGCATGAACACTTGTTGTCTTATAAATATATACACTAATATACATAACACACACACAAACACTATACTAGTATGTTATTATTTTTTTTGAATGCTATCTAGGATACAAATGGCTTACAGTTAGTGATCCTGTTATGTGTGACATGGTATTTTTTCCCCATTAGTATAAGCTACTTTTACTTTTTAAAAAGCAATCTAAAGGAAAACTATATTTTTAACAAATATTTTAAAATGGTGATTGTTTCTGTTTTAAAAGATTCAACATTCAATTTGACATATGATTAAAATTTCCAATTTCTATTGACTTTGCTCTATAACTAATTTTAATCTAGATCCTGAATATATAATGCATAATTCACTTATTCAACCATTCTTTCAACAGATATTTAAGTGTCATGCACAGATGCTAAAATGTGTATAAACTACTTTATGTGTTTCTTGAGAGAACTGTCCTGTTCTCTTTAAATGAAGTTTCAAAAATTAGATTTTAAAAAGGATCACTGTAAGGGATCCTTAAAATACTAGACTGTAGCCGAAAGGAGCTATAAACTTTCTAGACATGGAAATGAATACCTTTACAAACTTGATGTGATTTAGTACTTTATGTCAATTCATATTTCTCAGAGTAGGAAACTGGCCAAAAGATATGTTCATATAGTGAAAAATGCAGCCTCATTTGGAAAATGTATTAATACTATGAAGTTGTTTTGAAGAAACTGAATATACACCATTATGATGCTTTTTCTTTCTGTTTTTGATGATTGGGAGAGTAAATTGTAGGAAATTGATGGGATAGAGGCTTGGAGATGCATGGATATCCCCATTCACAGAAGGCACCTTCACATGAAAATATTTCTCCCTGTCTGCTGGGTATCAATGGGGCAAAAAGAAAGACTATATTTTATTTCCTGAAGGAGATTTATAAAAACAGGTAATTTAGAAATCGTTTATGACTATGCTAAAGTGTTTGACTATGTGGATCACAACAAACTTGAAAATCCTTAAGGAGATGAGAATACCAGGCCATCTTACCTGCCTTCTGAGAAATCCGCTTGCAGATCAAGAAGCAACAGTTAGAACTGGACATGGAACAATGGACTGGTTCCAAATTGGGAAAGGAGTACCTTATATATAGAGTACATCATGAGAAACGCTGGGCTGGATGAAGAACAAGCTGAAATCAAGATTTCTGGGAGAATATCAGTAACCTCAGATATGCAGATAACATCACCCTTAAGGCAGAAAGTGAAGAGGAACTAAAGAGCTTCTTTATGAGGATGAAAGAGGAGGGTGAAAAAGCTGGCTTAAAACTCAACACTCAAAAACCTAAGGTCATGGCATCCGGTCCTATCACTTCATGGCAAATAGATAGGGAAACAATGGAAACGGTGAGAGACTTTATTTTGGGGGGCTCCAAAATCACTGCAGATGGTGATTGCAGCCATAAAAGATGCTTGCTCCTTGGAAGAAAAGCTATGGCCTACCTGCTGCTGCTGCTAAGTCGCTTCCGTCATGTCCGACTCTGTGCGACCCCACAGACGGCAGCCCACCAGTCTCCCCCATCCCTGAGATTCTCCAAAAAAGCAGAGACATTACTTTGCCAATCAAGGTCCGTCTAGTCAAGGCTATGGTTTTTCCAGTGGTCATGTATGGATATGACAGTTGGACCATAAAGAAGGCTGAGCACTGAAGAATTGATGCTTTTGAACTGTGTGGTGTTGAAGACTCTTGAGAGTCCTTTGGACTTCAAGGAGATCCAACCAGTCCATCCTAAAGGAAATCAGTCCTGAATATTCATTGGAAGGACTGATACTGAAGCTGAAACTCCACTACTTTGGTCACTTGATGCGAAGAACTGACTCACTGGAAAAGACCCTGATGCGGGGGTAGATTGAAGGTGGGAGTAGAAGGGGACAACAGAGGATGAGATGGTTGGATGTCATCACTGACTCAATTGACATGAGTTTGCGTAAACTCAGAATTGGTGATGGACATGGAACCTGGTGTGCAGCAGTCCATGATATCGCAAAGAGTTGGACATGACTGAGTGACTGAACTGGAAAGCAATTTTTAAAAAGCAAAGCTAGTCAAATCAGTTTTGCAATAAGCATGGGCTTAATTAGGTGATTTTACTGCAAAATTTGTATAAGCTAGTTGCCTCAAACTTTCTCAGTTATTTTGAAGCCTGTTACAGATATACTTGCGAGAAACAACCAGTGGTCCTCTATACAGCAATAAGCAAACAAAATACAAATAAATGAATACAAACCAGAAATGAAATAAAATCAGCTACATTTGGCTGTGGATTTTTTTCACCTTTTGTACTTTTTGCCCAGAATTCTAAAGTAGGCATCTGATGTGAATACAGTTAAATTTTGAGTGAATAAGTTGTATATTTATATATTTTTTAAAAATGTGTAATGACCACCACTAGTTAAGCTGTGAGACATTGTTGCACTGGAGCATGGAATGGAGCATGGAAAAATAAAGGTAGATTTCTCAGGAACTAAAAGCATATGTTTAAACCTTAATTTATGTTTTAATTCATAGTTCTTTACCAGAATATATTCCAAAATATAGTTCTTGTGAATCATGGGTATATTGTCTACATTTCTAATTTCCAGATTAAAAATTTCAATATTACTCTGTTGATATAAAACCCACCATAATTATCTAATGCATGGTTATCTTTATAGCACGAAGAGGCGTTTAGTGCCTTGTAGTCTAATTTTTTTATTTTATAGAGACGGAAACTTGACCACCAAAAGGAAAATGGCTTATTCTATGTTGCTCAATGAATGGCTCTGCTAGGTGTTGTATTGAAACCTTCTAATTCCAAGTTCACAGCCTTATAAAATTGAGGTTTCATAATTTTGTGGTTTCATAACTATTTTTATTTTTGTTTTTCAGAAATGTATATTCTGAATTCTACCCTTATTTGGATACTTCTCTGGATCTTTTAGTAAATCACTGACCAACAAAAATTCCCAAAAGTAGAAGGTGCTTATAAATTCAAATACCCTATCTAAATAGCGAAGTTGGTCATCAGCATGAACCACCCTTATGTAAGCATAATTTTCCTACTCCTTATTCTTACTCATTTTGATTATTACAGGATTAAGTAGACAACCAGACAAGTGGATGACATGGAAAAGACAAACCATTCAGTGGTATCTGAGTTCATTTTGCTGGGACTTTCCAAATCTCAGAATCTTCAGATTTTATTCTTTCTGGGATTCTCTGTGGTCTATGGAGGGATTGTGTTGGGAAACCTCCTCATCTTAGTCACTGTGATCTTTGACTCATGCCTTCACACACCAATGTATTTTCTGCTTATCAATCTCTCCTGTATTGATATGATCCTGGCTTCTTTTGCTACCCCTAAGATGATTGTAGATTTCCTCCGAGACCGGAAGACCATCTCCTGGTGGGGATGTTATTCTCAGATGTTCTTCATGCACCTCCTAGGTGGGAGTGAGATGATGTTGCTTGTAGCCATGGCAATAGACAGATATGTTGCCATTTGCAAACCCCTCCATTACATGACCATCATGAGCCCACGAGTGCTCACTGGGCCACTGTTATCCTCTTACGCAGTTGGATTTGTGCACTCGTCTAGTCAAATGGCTTTCATGTTGAATTTGCCCTTCTGTGGTCCCAATGTTGTGGACAGCTTTTTCTGTGACCTACCCCTTGTGCTCAAACTCGCCTGCGAGGACACCTATGTGCTCCAACTCCTGGTCATTGCTGACAGCGGCCTCCTGTCCCTGGTCTGCTTCCTCCTCCTGCTTGTCTCCTACACGGTAATTATTTACTCTGTCAGGCACCACACTGGCAGTGCTTCCTCTAAGGCTTTCTCCACTCTCTCAGCACACATCACAGTAGTGACTCTGTTCTTTGCCCCTTGTGTCTTTATCTATGTATGGCCCTTCAGCAGATATTCCATAGACAAAATTCTTTCTGTGTTTTATACGATTTTCACACCTCTCTTAAATCCTATTATTTATACATTAAGGAATCAAGAGGTAAAAGCAGCCATTTGGAAGATAAAGACTCGACATACAAATTCAAAGCACGCTTTGTAGATGACACCGCTGAAGAGGTGTTTGGACATTATTTAGGAATGCACTTTAAATGCATTTCAAGTTCTGTAAAACAGTATGTGTGATTGTTAAAAAGGAAGCTTCCCTATTGTCACCCTTAATGTTTAAATGCATAATATCTACAGTCTGTCAGGTGTGCGTTGAAATCCCACCTTCACCACTTTCTCTCATGCAAATTTGAGCAAAATGAATAAATTCTCTGCAGCTTAGTTTCTTTATCTAGAAAAACTTCCTCGAATGTTTCTTTTACTATTTTCAGTTCAGTTAGTTCAGTTCAGTCGCTCAGGTGTGTCCAACTCTTTGCGACCCCATGAATCACAGCACGCCAGGCCTCCCTGTCCATCACCAACTCTGGAGTTCACTCAAACTCATGTCCATCGAGTTGGTGATGCCATCCAGCCATCTCATTCTCTGTTGTCCCCGTCTCCTCCTGCCCCCAACCCCTCCCATCATCAGAGTCTTTTCCAGTGAGTCAACTCGTCGCATGAAGTGGCCAAAGTATTTACTATTTTAGCAGGTCTTTAAGCTTTTGAACTGTAGTGTTGGAGAAGACTCTTGAGAGCCCCTTCAACTGCAAGGAGATCCAATCAGTCCATTCTAAAGGAGATCAATCCTGGGTGGTTCACTGGAAGGACTGATGCTAAAGCTGAAACTGCAATACTTTGGCCACCTCATGCGACGAGTTGACTCACTGGAAAAGACTCTCATGCTGGGAGGAATTGGGGGCAGGAGGAAAAGGGGATGACAGAGAATGAGATGGTTGGATGGCATCACCAACTCGATGCACATGAGTTTGAGCAAACTCCGGGAGTTGGTGATGGACAGGAAGGCCTGGCATGCTGTGATTCAGGGGTTGCAAAGAGTCGGACACAACTGAGCGACTAAACTGAACTGAACTGAAACCTTGTAAAGTATATGATTATTGCTGCTATAATAGCTGCTGTCATTACAATGGTATTCTGCGTTTGGAATATGCACACAGATGACACTTCACTTAGTTGTTTAGCTAAGGGCCTGGCTAACTACCTTGCTAGAGAGCTGCATTTTGTAGATAATCCCTAGTCAGTATGTATTAATTTTTAATTACCTACTTACCACAGTGCCTCCAACCATTCTGCATCTATTTAGTTAGGCTGCAAAATCCTGGAAGATATATCTAGGACTGTAAGGAGCATGGCCTAAGGATGGAGAGAGTGAACAAAATTTGCAGTTGTGTTGTGTCATGAAAGCACTGTATTAAAGGATGCACAGCGTGCTGTCGAGATGCAAAGGAGCGACATCTAAATCAGAACAGGTTCAAGGAAGTCTTCCAGGAGAAGGCAATAATTGGAGTAAGCATTGGTTGGATAGAGAAGAAAGACATGCTGAGAAAGGGAGCTGTATAGGAGAACACAGGGAAGCAAGAAATAGGACACCTTGGAGGAAGCACACATAATTTTTTTGAGCTGGGACATGGAGTTTGATAGCAAGAGCTGAGGTAGAGAGTTAGGTCAAATGCAGTCTTATCTTATAAAAGAAGACCTAAGGGACTCCTTGGCATTCAAAACTATATGATATGGAAATTAAAAGAGAAGGAAAAAGAAAGCATAGATTCTCCTGCCCCAAATAGTACATTGTACTGTTCTTATTCCAAGTTTGCCTTCTCCATTTCAGCTCTATCTATGATATTCCTCTTTGCCATCTAAGCAACTAAGCCTGGAACTGAATAAAAGGCAAAAGGAAATTTATGGCAACTGGTTATGGGAAGAGATGCCCATTGTCTTTTAACTGCAGCACACAATAAAAGAGAATCATCACATGTATGGAATTTATCATAGCTATGACCCGGAAAATAAAACATTAAATACTATGGCGGCAACACATCAATAGGTCATTTCTACATAAAAGGCACATCACATCAACCTTAGTTGTTTTATACCGAAAAACCAGTTTCTGGATAAAACAATGTACATGCATACTGAATTCTATCTGGCTAGATATATCTTTTCTCTGAGCACATCTTGTAGAAATGCATCATAGATTTAGAATAGTCTACAGTCTTGTTTCTACAAGCGCATTACTGATTGATGGTTGTGGCCAAAAATTTTTAATTTAAATTATTTGTTATGTATTTTTTTATGCCATCGCAGAGTAAAACCACTAACTACTCAAGTTTTTCCCCCAAACAGTTGCATATTTTTCCACATCATTATTTTTAATATAATTTATCCTCCTTTCACTTCGTTATGTGAAATTTGTAAACTGTTGTTGTTAGGAGGAATAATATTTTCCCTCTCTCGCAATTCTGCTTGCCATAGACATAATACAGAAACATTCATCTTGATATTAGCAAGACTTCTCTCTTTTTGCACTTCCTTCCCTATACCACTCACTCACTATTCCTCTTGGTATGAAGCATGCTTTATAGATCATTAAGGTTTAAAAAGGAGACGGAGCATGAGGTCCTCATAGTTTTGCCCTTTCAGAGTTGCTCACACACTCATGAGTGCTCTTTCTGCTCTTGGTGTTAAACCTGAGTCAGGGATTATAACCTGCCTTCTAGGAGCAGATTTGGAAACATCTCAAAGTGTCTTCCTCTAAGAATTATCTGCTCTAGAAGTATGGGTAGTTAAATGTATACTTGCCCCTGTCTGTTTAAGTATTTGTTCTGCAAACCCTCCCTTTGGGTTTCAGGGTTAAAATTAAGGGGAAATAGTACAGAGACTTTCGGAGTTATACATTCAATACAGCTTTACCAGTAATAATATTGATACTCTGTCTCTTCTTTTTTCCTGATTCTATTTATAGACTGGCTCAGAACTCAGGAGGGGGAAGGGGTGATTAACACTTCTGAGAATCCTGCAATCAATTCCTGACCCTCAGTTCAGTCAGTTCAGTTCAGTCGCACAGTCGTGTCTGACTCTTTGTGACCCCATGAATCACAGCACACCAGGCCTCCCTGTCCATCACCAACTCCCGGAGTTCACTCAAACTCATGTCCATCGAGTTGGTGATGCCATCCAGCCATCTCATTCTCTGTTGTCCCCGTCTCCTCCCGCCCCAAATCCCTCCCAGCATCAGACTCTTTTCCAGTGAGTCAACTCTAGTACTAGTATTAAGCTTTTTTCAAAAGTAGTTTTTAAATGGAAAAAAAAAAAATGACTCTCTTTAGTGTATCATTCTGTAAATTTGGACAAAAGCATATAGTCTTGTAAACATCACAGTAACATAGGAGAGTTTCATTAAACCCCCAAATTCCCCTGGTCCCATTTGTAGTCAACCTTCTCTCCCTTGCTCTGGTCTTGGTACAAGTGATCTATTCTCTGTCCCTAGTGTTTTGTCTTTTCTAGACTTGGATCTGGAATGACATGGAATCATATAGAAATAGCTTTTTGAACACGACTTCCTTCATTTAGCATAATGCCTGTGAGATTCATTCAATAGCAAGTTGTTTTAATTACCATAAGCCCATGTTCATTTTAATATCTATTTATTAACTATCCCCATTACTATTCTTCTAAAATTATTCTGAAACCAATTCAGTTATTCATTGATATTGAGTAGAATACTTCTATGAAATAACCTACTGCTGCTACTGCTGCTAAGTCACTTCAGTCGTGTCCAACTCTGTGTGACCCCATAGATGGAAGCCCACCAGGCTCCCCCGTCCCTGGGATTCTCCAAGCAAGAACACTGGAGTGGATTGCCATTTCCTTCTCCAATGTGTGAAAGTGAAGTTGCTCAGTCGTGTCCGACCCTTAGCGACCCCATGGACTGCAGCCTACCAAGCTGCTCCATCCATGGGATTTTCTAGGCAAGAGTACTGGAGTGGCTTGCCATTGCCTTAGGTAATTATATTTGCACTCATCTTACACATCAATTTAGGGAGAAGTAAGATATTGACAATTTTGGGCTTTTTATTACAGAACATGTTTATTTCTGCACTTATTCAGGTCTTCTTTTATGTCCTCCAACAATGTTTAATAAAGTTTTCCATTACATACTAAAACTATTAAAATTATAACATATTATTTTATTTAATTTTAATGTCATTTTCAATTGTATTTTTTGTTATTTCTGGAGTGAAGAAAGTCTAGTTTTATATATGTGTATGTGTTTGTGTGTGATACATATATATATTTACTTGACATTAACCACTAAAATAAACTCTAAGTAATTCAAAATTTTATTCAATTTTGGGAGGCTTAGTATATAACATTTCAGCTATGATAAATATGTTTTTCTATTATTTTTCAGTATTTTATTTTATATCTTAGATCATGACATTTCGAGCACTTAGTACATTTTCTGAATTTTTTTCCAAAAAGCTGGAGAACAAAATAGATATTTGCCATAAAATTTGTGAGACAGTTCAACTCCAGTAAGATTTGCTGATTTTAATCTATTTATACAATATGTTGAATATTTTGCATTTTACAAAAATAATTTAATATTCGAGATAAAAACTACAGTTTGCACTTGGCTCATTTGACATGGATAAAATTGCTAATTTCATTGGAGCTACTGTTAACATTTCCAGTAGGTAGAGGTAAATCTTTTAGGTGGTATAAGAAATCTAAGAAAATGCATTTAAAGCTGGAAGTTAGACCGCCTATCAAAAATTAATACAAACTTATAAGGAGCTTGGGCGCCATCTAGAGAGAGCAACCTCCTGTTTCTCTTCCTGGCTTTAAACAAGAAATCAAGAATTAGGAAGGAGAATTTATAAGAATGGGATGAATTCTTCCCAATCCCCTCAATAGATTCGGCTCTAAGTCCTGTACCTCCCAAATAGGAAGTCAGGCTGATTATTCTCATCATTACCAAAAAATAGCTATTTTCACAGACAAGTTTTAACATTATTTTGAGAACTTTCTTTCCTCTAGTACCCATCAGCCAAGTCTATAATCCCAGTAGACATCACAACCTACTAAAAAGGCAAGTCAAACTATTAGTAGTAGCAAGAAATTATCTATTGCTTATGATTTAAAATTTTTGTAACCTACCATATATTTACAAAACTAATTCTTTAACTTCTCTAAAAGTGTGGATGAGCCTTCTAAATTTGAGGAGGAACAAATACATATAATACTCATTATAATCTTAATTTGCAAGATTTTATTGTGAGCATAATTGGTCAGATTGGTTAATATGTCCCAAGAAAAATAGGAATTGTTTAAGGCTGCTATGGAAAGAGTGGTTAAAGGTAATTCTTCAGTCAGTATTCAAAAGACAGATTTTGAAAAATTAATAGAATTAAAATAATTTTTAATTAAAAATAATATAATGGATGAGAAACTAAGTAAATAACTTGGCTATCTCAGTATTATTAGCTACTTGATGATTTTATCCCCATTTTTATATATGAGGGAACTGTCACAGAGGGGCTTTATAATTTATCTAAGTTTCCATATCTAGTAAGTAAAGAACTAAGATTCAAACTCAGTCTGTTTTTAGACTCCATGCGCCTCTTTATAATTCTTATGCTACCTCTACCTTTAACCCAAATTCTGGAAACCATATTTATAAACAACCCATTCCCAAAATCCTGAAAGAGTTTAAAAATTAACAGAGGGAAGTTGGGTCCATGGACAAATAATGCAAAAGCTAATTTATTTTCCTTTATACTCAAGATTTCTTGAAGTGATATTGAACACTTCAACTGTAAGACTTGCCTGTTCACAAGTATTGAGGTTTTGAAATAACCATATATAATAAATATGACGAAATTTTCAAGTAGTGTTGATTATAAAAAGCTAAACAGTAAATAGTAAATAATTTTTAATTTTGCCATAGAGGTGTAGTCGGTAGAAAAGCATTTTCCAAAATTCATGTCCGCCTGAAATCTCAGGATGTGACCTTGCTTGGAAATAGTGTATTTGTGGATACAATAAAGATATTGGTATAAATGAGGTCATACTGGATTAGGGTGATCCCTGAATCCGATGAATGTGCCCTATGGAGACAGAAAAGGACACACAGTTACACAAACGAAATTCCATGTGAAGACACAATAGGCAGAGTTTGGAGTTACGCTGTCATAAACCAAGGAACACTTGGAGCTGCCAGAGCTGGAGGAGGCAAGAAGGGATCCTTTCCTGGAACTGTCAGAGGGAGCATGGTCCTGATGACACCTTTATTTCAGACTTCTACCTACTGGATGTGGAACAATAAATTTCTGTGGTTTTAAGCCACAGTGCTTGTAGCAATTTGTTATCGTAGCCCTAGGAAACTAATACAACCAAGGAAAGTTACTTCATGTACTAGAAAAAAATTAAGGCTAAATACAAAGTTGCACCACCAAATTAACATGAAAATCAGATTTTGAATGATGCAAATTGATGGCAAGAATGTGGAAATATAGGACTCATGCAACATTAGTGGGAGAAACCAGTTTGGAGAGAATTATGGCATTATTTATTGGACAAGGGAATGGTAACCCACTGCAGTATTCTTGCCTGGAGAATCCCATGGATAGAGGAGCCTGATGGGCTACAGTCCATGAGGTCGCAAAGAGTTGGACACGACTGAGTGGCTAACACACAATGGAACTAAATATATGCATATATTAATGCCAAGCAATTCCTCCCTCACACCCACTGGTGGTCACAAAGTGGCAGCTGATCCTGTAAGGGCCAGCGATGAGAAAGGCTCTGTGGATGGAACTGCCCCGAGCCTCACACTCCTCCTTTCCTTCATGTCACACTGGCCCCACCCAGGTGCCAGTCCCATGTCAGTCACCAGCTAGCCCCTGAGAAGATTTTAAGATGCCCCTTGGTGACTGGTGAGTGGTCCCCTTCTGGATCAGACCTTCCTGGGAAGGCTTATGGCTCTACCAGATGGAGAGAGGCCAGTGGTGGCATGCGGAGGAGACCTAGAACAGAAAGGGAGCAGAGACATGACCTGGGTGAGGATCTTGTCTATTTCCCAGCACCTCGACCAGTATCTGGCACACTGGAGGATAAGGCACAGAGAGGTTAAGCAACATTCAGAGATCATCCAGCAAGTCAGGTGCAGAGCTGGTCCAGGAGTCTCATGTTTAATTCCAAAGCTGGGATTTGCATTTTTAGGTTCCTTCAAGCAGGGATCAGAGGGAAGGCTGTGCTGTGGGTGGAGGTAACCTCTGGCTGCAGCATTTCAGCTCTGAGGTCCCAGGGAAAAGAAACTCTCCCCTGGAATGGAGCTCTGTATCTAATAAGGAAGCCCATTTCTCATTTCAGTGTGGAACTTTGGGATCCCTTTTAATTATTAAAAATTTTTTTTTTCCTGAATATTTGTCCTCCAAGAAAATGTGGCAAAAAAAAAAGTTTTATAAGAATTGTTCCATCCTGAAACACTGAAACTGTTTGAAATTACCCGACTAAAACATCACTCAATGATAAAGCTTAGAAAATTCTGTCATAGAATAGAAGTGAAATGTTTGCTAAATAAACAAATTAATAAATAAAATTGTTATTATGTGATAAGTGTTTGTGAATGTTATGTTTGCTCTTAATAAAACCCATAAAAAGAGTATTGAAACCAACCATATAGTGTCAATGAGAGAACATTAATTAAACACTAATATTTAAGTAAATTTGTTAGCAGTCACACTAGAGAAAGATCCTCTACATTAAAGTCTTTCACAAACTTCAACGACTCTTATCAGTCTCAAACTAACATAGTCGGTAGTTAATGTTAAATAATAAATAGTTTTAAAAACAGTTGAGCAGATAGTTCTATGCCCTCAATGATGTTTTTACCTTAACCTGGCCTCCTGTTTTAGGATTAACATTGTCCTTTTTATGTACACACTGTCCATGCTACATGATGCTATCATTTAAAGTTTGACTTTTTATTGCATTTTTTTGTCAAGAGCCACTAATCAAGTTACCCCTTGAGGCTTGCAATGATGTTTCATTTCTTATTCCCACTAGATTATTACACAATCTCTGGCATAAAATAGATTCTCAGGGCAGATTCATTTTAAGCAGTTAGTGCTACGGTTAATTATGTGATGAAGATTTAAAGATTTAAGGGGAATCAATTACATCTTAACCATTTTCAGTTAGTGTGGCAGTGAAATGGTCAGTTAATATATCTGAGAAGTCAGTAGTGACATGGGATTAGAAGGAGAGACAAAAGAATAGAGGAGAGCCATTTACAAAATATACTCTGAAAATATACTCTGGTAACCAGTATAGTTGCAGGTTAGCCATAGAAATCCCAATTTATATGTTAATGTCAGATGCATTAACCTCTCTTATCTGTTGGTACCTGTACAATTTAACATATTCTAAACATGTGTGGAGAAGACTCTTGAGAGTCCCTTGGACTGCAAGGAGATCCAAACAGTCCATTCTAAAGGAGATCAGTCCTGGGTATTCATTGGCAGGACTGATTGAATTGAAACTCCAATACTTTGGCCACCTGATGCGAAGAGCTGACTCATTTGAAAAGACCCTGATGCTGGGAAAGATTGAAGGCAGGAGGAGAAGGGGACGACAGAGGATGAGATGGTTGGATGGCATCGCCAGCTCGATGGACATGGGTTTGGGTGGACTCCGGGAGTTGGTGATGGACAGGGAGGCCTGGCGTGCTGCGGTTCATGGGGTCGCAAAGAGTCGGACATGACTGAGCGACTGAAATGAACTGAACTGAACTGAACTGAAACATGTGTGGTTATCAAAGCTGTTTATTTCTGTACATATCAGAAACTTTCCTTTGTTTATAGTAATTTTAGCATTATCTTCTCTTATGGCCAGTGGCAAAGATTTCTTTGAAATAAATGTCATTTCCAGAAACATTTAATAAGTGGCAAGTTTATACTAGTATTTAGATTATATAATGTATTAGGATGGTTAAAATATGATCTTTAATTTTGAAACCATCAGTGTTTAGGCATTTTTAGAGAAACATTTTAATTAATACTGTAATTTAACAGACACCATTAGATATTTTTTTTTCTTTGAATCTATGGAAATATGAGATCTTATTTCTGATATGAGCAGCTTTAGCCCACAGCAGTCAGAAAACCAGTGTGCACAGAAGCCTGAGAATCCTAAACACAACATCAGAGGTAGAAAAGGCAAAGTGGGCATTAAAGAAAGTAGCAGTAGCTTCTGAATGGAAACCTGCTGGTGTTCTTTAAAATATAAGAGCAATGGCAGATTTGGCATAAGAATTTATTTTACAGGCTGGAGTAGAAGGCTTTCAAAGTCATGTAGGTCAACTCTAAAGAGTTTTGAGAAGAATGTTCATGACAGGAGTAGCAGTAAAAAGTCATCAAAGAGTAGTATTAGGGACGTGTTATTGGGGACAACTGACATAGACGAGGGTAGAAGGAAATACGAAAACCCAGAATATATGGAAGTCTATCTGACATGACCTTATGGGGCTCTAGAAGAATTATGCATGAGTGCTTCAGTTTGATGGGCATCAAATCACTTCCCCAAATATTGTGGCTCATGTAGCCACTTTATTCTGCTTGCAAATTTGTGGGTCAGTGAGTGAGAAAGGGCTGAGACAAGTAGTTCACATCTGAGTAACATAGGGTCAGTTTATTTTGAAACTGAACTCATCTTGGGTAATCTTTCAAGAGGGCTTCTTTTCTCATACGTCAGTCATTATGAGCTGTAAATCTTCATTGGGAGAGGCATGTCTCATTGTAGAAGAGTATATGGAAGAAAAGGTGCATATTTCTTTGGAAAATATGATCTGCTATAGGAGGATAGTCAGGATTGTGACCCAGTATCTTGCTAACATTATATCATAGGTGAAAGAGCTATTGAACCAGAAGAATAACTGAGAATATTAATAAAGAGACATAAATAATGAAAAAAAGACATTTTGGAATGAAAAAATACAATAACAGAAATGAAACATTCACTAGTGGAAATGAAACACTCAACTGCACTTTGGCTTTCAGAAGAAAATAGCAGTGAACTTGAGGATAAGTCAGTTGAGAGTATCCAGTCAAGGAACAGAAACAAAGAAGAATAAAGAAAAATTAAAAGCGCTTTAGAGACCTGAGGAGTACCATTAAAAGTACTAAAATATATAATGGTAATTGTAAAGGAAAACAAGACAGAAAGAAAGAAATAGAAAGAATAGTTAAAGAAATAACAACAACAAGAGACCCAAAACCTTCCTATACTTGATGAGAAACACTAATATATATGCCAAAAAATCTCATGTGTGAGTGCTCAGTACTTGAGTCATGTCCAATTCTTTGCGATCCCATGGACTGTAGCTTGCCAAGCTCATCTGTCCATGAAATTTTCCAGGCAAGAATACTGGAGTGGGTTGCCATTTCCTTCTCCGGGGGATCTTCCTGACCCAGGGATCGAACATGTATTGCCTCCGTCTCCTGCATTGGCAGGTGGTTTCTTTACCTCTGCACCACCTGGGAAGCCCTCAGTGACCTTAATAAATTCAGGTTCACAGCTACATACATATTAGTCAAACTGTTAAATACTAAGTAATGGATCTTGAATCCAGAAAAAAAAATACTCATACATCACACACAAGTTACTCTCAATATGTTTACAGTTCGTCCCTCATCAAAAAGCATAGATGCCAGAAGTTAGTGGAATGACATACTTAAAGTTCTAGAGGGAACAAAGCAGATGTTATTCTTAAAATATTATTTCTCTGCCTTTACTTGTCTTTAGGCTACCTGAAGGAGTAGCACTTGTTTTTATTTCACATACCTAGTAACTCACTCAAGATAGTAAAGCAGACAACATTCCTCAAAACATTGTAATGCAAATAAAAATCCACAGCAACCTTCGACAAAAGTTTACTGTTGAGGTATACAATAGAACACCAAAACTTATGGAACAAATTTGGGGAGAGTTTCTTTGGGAAATTGTCTCTTTCAAAAGTGACTAGGTACATTGAGGAATTAGAAAGTTACATGCATGACCAGAGTGAGATATACGCTCAAAAAAATTTAAAAAGACATGAGAAGACTTTAAGCTTTCAACTCTGACTGGTCTCTAAGCTAAGTGCAAACAGAAAGTTAAGGCTTAAGGCAAAGTTGTAAATGGCCTGTTTAAGCACTGAATACGTGTTCCTGCACAGAGCCAATCTGCAAAGTTTTAGTGGTTCTTTCTTCCTTCCCTCTCTGTGTTTTCTTTCTCTTTGTCTTCATCTCTCAACCTCTCTCTCCTCAACTCCCTTTCTCTCTCTCACCTGCTCTTTACATTCAGAAAAGCTCTGTCAAAACACTAGCTGAAGACAGAGGAGTCCAAGATGGCAAAATAGGAAGAACCTGAACTCATCGCTTCCCCTGGAAAAATAAACTGACTAAAACATACCTCATACTTGATCAAGGATGTGGTGTATTTATTCCAAATTTTGTATGTGAATAAATGTGATATCTTGTTAATTTTTATGTTTGACATTTATTGAAGTAAGATGTTTAATGTTCACTGGCCTATTATTTTCTTCATTTAAAAAATAATTTTCTTATACTCTTTGTTCATTTTTCTCTTCAAGTTTTCTTACTGATTTGTAATTTATTCATTTTTTTCTATATTGAAGATATTAGGCCTTTGTGATCAGGGCTATAATACCCACTCTGGAACTTTGTGTGGATTGGAAAAAAATTGTGATTCCATTTTGGCAGACGCAGGCTTGGTCAGTGTAAATGGTTCATTGGAAGGGTGTGGCACAGGCTGGATGTCAGCCCCCAAAGACCCTTTGGCCAGTAGGACTTGAGCAGTTAAAGCTTACATGATTCACAAGTTTAGACATACAGTTAACCAGTTTGTAGCTGGATTTTAATATTATTGTGATGATGTCTCAAATACAAAATGTTTTTTTAATTTTAAATATTTTGATAATTTATCCTTCTACTATCTGAATTCTTCCATTGTGGAGAGAAGCAGTGGTAGAGGGGAAAGGAGAGGGAAGGGAAGAAAAAGAACAAGAAGAGAAGAAATTTATTCTAAGAGATGGTTCATGTGATTTGGAACCTTAGCAAGTCAGGTAATCTGAAGTATGGACTGGCAAGCTGGAATCCCAAGCAAGCTGATGACTTTTTTTTTCTTTTTTTGATTGTTGTTCTTCTATTCAATCTCAAAGATTTAGAGGATAATCTAGAGTATTCATTTAGCCTTCAACTGATTGGATAAGGCCCACCCACATTGTGGATTGTGATCTTCTTTACTCAGAGTTCACCAATTTAACATCAGTCTCATCCAAAGACACTCTCCATGTTGACACGTATAATTAATTATCACATTTAGTAAATCCTTCCCTACCTCTGTATCAAGTGTCCACTTCTGTGATTTGTCACAGTTTCTCTGTAGTTGTTTTACAGAATATAGCTGTACTCACATAAAAGCTATATTTCAGACGCAAGTGACACTGATATGTCGTCTACTTCTACAATCATTATTTAGCAACCATTCTTTCTGTGTTTCTAATAGAGAAACAGAACCTTAGAAAGGTTTTATTGTTCCTTTCAGTGAACTATAATTATGTAACACCAGTTTGGAACTGGTCTTTTCATTACATGCAGGTGCTATCTTGGAAGAAAAATGTGTTATAAATTTGACTTCATATATATGTCTAATATGGAATTCAATGTTATGCAGATAGTTGCAAATGTGATTACCATTCATTAGAACATTCTAGGATTTTTGCAACCATACAACCATTAGAATAAGAAACTTGATTTAATTTAAAATGATTTGGGTAAGTAAGTAGGACACTAATTATAAATGATCTGTAGTAACCCAGAAAAGAGGTGATCATATGAATCTGACTTTGAGAAAGCAAATATTTTGTTATATATAAATCTGATATTGCTGGTAGGAATGAGCCTTCTCCAAAGTGTTATGCTGGATCTTCAGCATATTTTTAGAATGTAACTTGTTAATTTGACTATTTGAGAAAGAAGCATGCATATTTTTGAGGTCTTCCCTCATAGCTCAGTTGGTAAAGAATCTGCCTGCAATGCAGGAGAGCAGGGTTCAATTGCTGGGTCAGGAAGATCCTCTGGAGAGGAAATGGCAACCCACTCCAGTATCCTCGCCTGGAGAATCCCATGGACAGAGGAACCTGGCAGGTTACAGTCCATGGGATTGCAAAAGTCGGACACAACTTAGTGACTAAACCACCAACCAAAAGTATATTTTATACTTTTTAAACTAGATAATGATGCTTTATTATTCTAGTTGACTTATTAAAGTAATTGCAGCTATGATTTTATAACCTGACAGACATTTAAAATGTTTCTTCCATTGGCAACTGGGGAAGTGAACATGATTCACTACCAACAATTTCCACTAGAAGATGGCTTATTCCCCAGACTCCGTCATGATAATTAGACAAAAATAGCTGGTCTTTAAAGGATTCTTAATCTGATCAGTTCAGTTCAGTTCAGTCGCTCAGTCGTGTCCGACTCTCCGCGACCCCATGAATCACAGCACGCCAGGCCTCCCTGTCCATCACCAACTCCCGGAGTACACTCAAACTCATGTCCACAGAGTCGGTGATGCCATCCAGCCATCTCATTCTCCGTCGTCCCCTTCTCCTCCCGCCCCCAACCTTTCCCACCATCAGAGTCTTTTCCAGTGAGTCAACTCGTCTCATGAGGTGGCCAAAGTATTGGAGTTTCAGCTTTAGCATCAGTCCCTCCAATGAACATCCAGGATTGATCTCCTTTAGAATGGACTGGTTGGATCTCCTTGCAGTATAAGGGACTCTCAAGAGTCTTCTCCAACACCACAGTTCAAAAGCATCGATTCTTCGGCGATCAGCTTTCTTCACAGTCCAACTCTCACATCCATACATGACCACGGGAAAAACCATTGCCTTGACTAGACGGACCTTGGTCGGCAAAGTAATGTCTCTGCTTTTCAATATACTATCAAGGTTGGTCATAACTTTCCTTCCAAGGAGCAAGCGTCTTTTAATTTCATGGCTGCAATCAGCATCCGCAGTGATTTTGGAGCCCAAAAAAACAAAGTCTGACACTCTTTCCACTGTTTTTCCATCTATTTCCCATGAAGTGATGGGACCAGATGCCATGATCTTTGTTTTCTGAATGTTGAGCTTCAAGCCAACCTTTTCACTCTCCTCTTTCACTTTCATCAAGAGGCTTTTGAGTTCCTCTTCACTTTCTGCCATAAGGGTAGTGTCATCTGCATATCTGAGGTTATTGATATTTCTCCCAGCAATCTTGATTCCAGCTTGTGCTTCTTCCAGCCCAGCGTTCCTCATGATGTACTCTGCATATAAGTTAAATAAGCAAGGTGACAATATACAACCTTGACGTACACCTTTTCCTATTTGGAACCAGTCTGTTGTTCCATGACTGGTTCTAACTGTTGCTTCCTGACCTGCATACAGGTTTCTCAAGAGGCAGGTCAGGTGGTCTGGGATTCCCATCTCTTTCAGAATGTTCCACAGTTTATTGTGATCGACACAGTCAAAGGCTTTGGCATAGTCAATGAAGCAGAAATAGATGTTTTTCTGAAACTCTCTTGCTTTCTCCATGATCCAGCGGATGTTGGCAATTTGATCTCTGGTGCCTCTGCCTTTTCTAAAACCTGCTTGAACATCTGGGAGTTCACGGTTTACATACTGCTGAAGCCTGGCTTGGAGAATTTTGAGCATGACTTTACTAGCGTGTGAGATGAGTGCAATTGTGCGGTAGTTTGAGCATTCTTTGGCGGCAAGAGGATATAGACATTAATGTCTGAAATCTGAGGGAAACTCAAATCTGAAGTTCTCTATCTTCTTAAAATGATACTTCTCTGACTTATTTTTTAGGAGGCAGAAGAGATAATTAAATCTTCTCTGGAATTAAAATATGTATGTTTTAAAAAGTTTTATTTAAGTATAATAGATGTAAAATTCAAACTGAGGGATCTACAGTGTCAGTACTGAATATTTTAACTCCAGGTTAGTAAAAATCACTGGATGTATATTTAAGTGAATGTGTGTCTAAACAGAAAAGTCAGATAGAGACTGATTTGTTCTTTTAACTTGTATATTAAATGATTAGAGTAAAGCGTATTAACATTTAAATTTCTTCATTGCTATACTTAAGCATCTTTTGTAGGTATGCAACCTCATTTTTTTTTCCTGATTACAAATTCAACATTGTTTAATTATCTTTAAAAAGCGCTTGCAAATCATAAAAGGGTCTCTGAAATTAGAACCCTATATAAGTTTTTCTTATTTTACTTTTTTTAGTATCTATTTTATTTATTTATTTATTTATTATTTTTATTGGAGGCTAATTATTTTACAATATTATATTGATTGGTTTTGCATACATTGACATGAATCTGCCCCAGGTGTACATGAGTTCCCCTTCCTGAACCCCTCTCCCACCTCTGTTGAGATATAGTTTACATATCATACAGTTCACTCACTTTAAGTGTTCAGTTCGATGGTTTTTAGTATCTTTACATTTCAGAGTTGTGCATCCATTACCAATATCTAATTCTGGAACATTTTGACTCAACGGCAAGTGTTTTGTTTTTTTTTTTTAATTTTTTGTTTCCTGAATTTTCCATTTGATTATTTCAACTTTTCATTCTCTTAATTTTTGTAAAACACTAAATTAAACATAGTTATGTTTTAGATTTACATGTGACATTTTTCATGGTCATAAAGAGGAAGAAATATCAATAAAGATACTGCCATTATGGTCTGTACTATGTATGCTACAATGGGTGTCAGGGTAATCCAACTATATTTATGAAGAGTTCCTGAATTGTGATTTATGACCACTCTGTCCACGAAGCACTTAATTTCAAATTTATAACCCCAGTCTATTAACAAAGGTGTTGCAATTAAATATTTATAAAAGTTCAAGAGGAATAAAAAATTTTGAGTCCTTATTATCTTGACAAAAGTCTGTTGAGATGAGTACTATTTGAGTGGTTTAAAACAGATAAAACCATTAACTCCTATAGATTTTAAATTTTTACTATTGTGTCCTATTCATATCATTAGAATATTTCAAGCATGGAATGTGTTTCTTTATGTGCTTAGTCGCTCAGTTGTGTCTGACTCTTTGGGGCCCCATGTAGGCTCCTCTGTCCATGGAATTTTCCAGGCAAGAATACTGGAGTGGGTTGCCATTTCCTACTTCAGGGGGTCTTCCCAACACTGGAATCCAACCCACATCTCTTGAGTCTCCTGCATTGGCAGGTGGGTTCCTCATCACTAGCACCACCTGGGAAGCCCCTGTGTTACTTTAGTTCCCTGTAAAAACTTTATAATGCTATTTTTTCAATTTTATAAAGGGTAAACATAATTAAACTCTTACAAAGGACAGTTCTACATGCTTTGTAAAATTTTTCATAAAGAGCTATTCAATGACTTTACAAATTGGTTTATACAGTAACTTCCTCTTGTGATGAAAGTGAAACACAAGCTTATCTCTCTTGATAAATCAATATTGGGATCTATACATCCCATTGTACTTCTGGGGAGCTCAAAGCTATATTTTTAAATCAAATACTGAACTTAGCAATCTCTTATACATAATTGTGAAAGCAGCACACCCCCCTCACCAAATTATTTCATAGGTTTTATGCTCTGATTTTTGTTGAGAGGTCCTAAAAAAAATCTCATTCATTGAAAGCCATCTTAAAATCTTTTCAAAACAGTTTATAAAAAAAACAATTAGACCATTAGCTTTGTATTCCCAAACCAAATTAAAAAAAATAACAAAAGCAGTAATTTTTAAAAATGTGTGGAATCAGGGAAATTGTATAAATCTTAGATAAATTTATTTATTTTCTTTCATATTGGTTGGTTTCTATATACTTAATTAAGTGAGAATGGGAAACTCTGTTGGTGTTATATAGATATGATCTGAATGAGTGAGTGTGTGAAGGAGTAAATTAGTACAGAAGATATGTTTACTGAATATCATAGAGTTTTTACACTTAAAATGGCTGTATTTTATAGTTGATCAATTGGAGTTAACAAATCAGGCCCCCCCAAAAATCCAAATAGGCTTAACCCGAAGAGATACTAACTCTATTGCTCTTTGGGAAGCCATATCTTGAGTTGAATATTAATTGGAAAGTAAGACATAATTTTTCTGAACCAGATCTTCTTTATCATTCAGTTAATCACAAGCATTATAACAAATTATACTATAAGGGCCTTTTTCATTTTTTGACAAAAACAGTTTTCTAAATGATAAAAGAAAAAATATATTCTCATTATAATTATAAAGCATAAAAAAACACAATTATAAAGAAGTGCATGAATAATAGTCTATATCTGTATTAACATGGTATCAGTCTATACTCTTTTATCTCTCTTTTCCATATATAGAATTTGCTGACTACAGCCCATTTTTATAGCCTTTTAAAATATCTTATAAGTGAACTCCACCAGATTTCTGTCATTTGTAGATTTGATAATTATGTTTTCTCCAAGTTTAGGAAAGAGTCCTGTGGCCTCAACTGAGGCTATTCTCCCTGATGGTACAAATTCATGCTTTACATTAAAATTGTATATAATTGGGCTACTATTTAGATCAAATTTTACTCAAAGACAGTAACAGAAAATATGATAAATGCCATTCCAGTGTTCTTGCCTGGAGAATCCCGGGGATGGGGGAGCCTGGTGGGCTGCCGTCCATGGGGTCGCACAGAGTCGGACACGACTGAAGTGACTTAGCAGCAGCAGCAGCAGCATAACTTATATAAAGCACAATAATGTCACCACCCCCCAATTTACTAAACAGAATATACAATGGTTCACAATCTGGCAGGTTTCCTATATTTATATATCATCTCAAATATGTTTTTAACCAAATCATGCTTTTTAGCTTGGAAGAATATTTTTCCTTTTAATTTGCCTCGAAGGGATGAAATTTACTTCATCTTTTGGCTTCTGGTGAGAGATGTTGGTTGGTGCTTAGGTATGTAGATATGGCCACCCATCAAATGTCTTTGCCAGATATTGTTTTGAGTTTGTATAGGTAAATGCAAGGGGCTTACCTGGTAGCTCAGTGGGTAAAGAATCCATCTGCAATGAGGGAGACCTGGGTTCGATCCCTGGTTTGGGAAGATCCCTTGGAGGAGGGCGTGGCAACCTGCTCTAGTATTCTTGTCTGGAGAATCCCCATGGACAGAAGAGCTTGGCGGGCTGTAGGCCATAGAGTCACAAACAGTCCGACGTGACTGAACAACTAAGCACAGCACAGGTAAATGGAAAACAGAGGAGAGAAGGGGAGACTTGACAATGTACATTCAATTGTCATTGATGGCATTATTTTAAATTAAGTTTTAATTCAAATTCTTAGGTCTGTTACTTAAAAATAGTTAAAAATAGTGACAGGTGGACAGACTATAATACTATTAAGAAAATCTTTATATTCTCAATCCTACAAGGATTTTTGGTTCACCTTCTATACATGATTGATTCTATATTTGCTCATGGCCAAAGGCTAGATAATGGAGAAAAAAATATTCCCACAACTCTCATCTATGCTGGAGTCTCCCAGAATGTCTAACTGCCCCTAAGGAAACACTGAAGTCTGAAAAGGGTGAATAAATATGTTGGTAGGCAATCGGTTTAAATCTTCTATATAGCGTATTTTATGTTCTCTCTTACAACTTAAAAACTATATTTAGATCACACTTAATCGGTCACTTTCATGTGCCTGGGAAATGATAGGCACTTTCACTTATAGCTCTTTTCTTTGTGTAGATTCAGAACAAAATCTGAGACCAGTGATAATGGACCTGCAGAATTATTCCTCGGTATCAGAATTTGTGTTGCATGGACTCTGCACTTCACAGCATCTTCAAAAATTTTTCTTTGTATTCTTCTTTGAGATCTATGTGGTCCCTGTTCTGGGCAACCTTATCATTGTGGTCACTGTAATATCTGACCCCCATCTACACTCCTCCCCTATGTACTTCCTGCTGGGGAATCTCTCTTTCCTGGACATATGGCTGGCCTCATTTGCCACTCCCAAGATGATCAGGGACTTCCTTAGTGATCAAAAGCTCATCTCCTTCAGAGGATGTATGGCTCAAATCTTCTTCTTGCACTTTGTTGGAGGGGCTGAGATGGTACTTCTTGTTACCATGGCCTATGACAGGTATGTGGCCATATGCAAGCCTTTACATTACATGACAGTGATGAGCCAGCGGACTTGCGTGGGGCTGGTGTTGGTTTCATGGGTCATTGGATTTGTGCACTCCATCAGTCAGGTAGCCTTTACTGTAAATTTACCTTACTGTGGCCCCAAAGAGGTGGACAGCTTTTTCTGTGACCTTCCTCTTGTGATCAAGCTTGCCTGCCTGGACAATTATGTCTTGGGTATACTTATGATCTTAGACAGTGGTTTGCTTTCCATGAGCTGTTTTCTTCTCCTCCTGATCTCCTACACTGTTATTCTCATCACTGTCCGACAGCGTGCAGCTGGTGGGGTATCCAAAGCACTCTCAACTTGCTCAGCACATATCATGGTAGTCACACTCTTCTTTGGGCCCTGCATTTTCATTTACGTGTGGCCTTTTAGTAGGTTCTCTGTGGACAAGCTCCTCTCTGTGTTTTATACCCTTTTTACTCCACTCTTGAACCCTCTTATCTAAACACTGAGAAATAAGGAGACGAAAATATCTATGAAGAAACTGAGAAACCGACATGTGACTTTTCACTGAAGTCCAGCTTTCCAAAAAGTTATATGTTCTTATTCATTCAGAAGATATCTTTCTTTAATATAATTCTGATCAAATATTTCATTCTGACATGACATTGGTATAATTTGTATTGTGTTACATTATAGAGAAATAGTTACTGATTTCAACAAAATATATACATAATTTTGTGTGTGATATTATATATATGCGTAAGAAATTGCTCATACAATATATGTTTACTCAGGGCTTCCCTAATGGCTTAGATGGTAAAGAATCTGCCTGCAATGCAGGAGACACATATTCAATCGCTGGGCTGGGAAGAGCCTATGGAGAAGGGAATGGCTACCCACTCCAGTATTCTTGCCTGGAAAATACTGTGGACAGAGGAGCCTGGCAGGGTACAGTTCATGGGTTCACAGAGAACTGGACACAACGGAGCTACTAAGCAGGCATGCATGCGTATGTTTACTCAATTCCACACATCCTCCTTGGAATGAATTCCACATTCTTTAAGCCAGATTTCTCTTAACAGTTTGTCTAACAAAATTGATTAAAAATGAATTTTTATTTCCTAATCATAGTCCAGTGGGGCTTCCCAGGTGGCACAGTGGAAAAGAATCTGCCTGCCAGTGCAGGAGATGCCAGAGTCATGGGTTTGATCCCTGGGTGGGAAAGAGCCCCTGGAGAAGGAAATGGCAACCCGCTCAAGTATTCTGGCCTGGGAAAATCCCATGGACAGAGGAGCCTAATGGGCTACAGTCCATGGGGTTGCAAAGAGTCAAACATGACTGAGCATACACACACATATACACATACACACAATTATAGTCCAACACACAAGGGCTCTCGGTTCATAGCATGAGATATTTGGCCCAGGGAAGGTAGCTTGAGAGTAAATAATACCATGTGAATCTTTGTCCTGGTTTTGAAACCCTGAGAGGAAAAATTGCTTCACAATTTCAGGATCATATTGCTTTAAAAAGCAAGATGGGGAGCACATGTACACCGGGGGTGGATTCATATCAATGTATGGCAAAACCAATGCAATATTATAAAGTAATTCAGTTCAGTTCAGTTCAGTGCAGTCGCTCAGTCGTGTCCGACTCTCTGCGACCCCATGAATCACAGCACGCCAGGCCTTCCTGTCCATCACCAACTCCGGAAGTTCACTCAAACTCATGTCCACAGAGTCGGTGATGCCATCCAGCCATTTCATTCACTGTCGTCCCCTTCTCTTCCCGCCCCCAACCTTTCCCAGCATCAGACTCTTTTCCAGTGAGTCAACTCGTCGCATGAGGAGGCCAAAGTATTGCAGTTTCAGCTTTAGCATCAGTCCTTCCAATGAACACCCAGGATTGATCTCCTTTAGAATGGACTGGTTGGATCTTCTTGCATTACAAGGGACTCTCAATTAAAATTTTTTTAAAACAGCATATTATTTTTTCTTTTGAATGTGTATTATATTTAAACTTTTTTATTTAAAAACAATGCATGTTGTTGGTATTGAATTATCGAAGTCAATTTTAACATGAGAAAATCAATATTTTATGGCCACATATTTCATGGTATAAACATAAACTTACTATATGATATACACTGGACTATTTAATTAATAAATCTTCACCTATAGTAGGTTTTTAATAAACATTGCATCTTACTGAGTTGATGCTGTCCCTTAAGGAGTCATCTATTAGGAAGCGTTTGTCAGAATAACACAGATTCAGATCTTATGCTGAATTTTGAATGTCTTTGGATCCTAAAAGATAATCATAAGCAAGAATTAAGTTTGATATGAACTAAGTTAATGTTTAGAGGATTCAAGCAATTTTCTCATAAGTTTATTCGGAAACATCAAGCCAAAGGACCGAATTGGGTAATGCATGAATTATCTGAGTAACTGGATGAAACTTCCAATAATTTTGGACATTGTTGTCAATCAGTAAAAGCATGCTCCTGGGTACTTTTATTTTCCCCTCTGACTATAATCCTACGCATGTGCCTAAACAATAAAAGAACATAGAAGGAAAACAACTTCTTCCTTGGGATATTTTCTCTATAGTTATCTTGCTTGCTATTATGATAATACTGTGCTTCTACTTTATAAATTTGGACACAGTCAATTTTATGGCGATGCCCATATATGTGAACATTGTTGCTCATTCGCCCAGCTGTGTCCAACTCTGTGACCCCATGGGCTGCAGCACGCCTGGCCTTCTTGTTTCTCACCATCTCCTGGAGTTTGCCCAAGTTCATGGTCATTGCCTCGGTGAACACTGAAAAAGCTTAAAAGGAAATCAATATCTGTTTGGGGATTGATTTCCTTAGTTTTTATTGATGTAATACAGAATTTTTGATTTACAGATTTTGGACATAGCTCTTTTCATCATCAAAGATATAGCTAATACTATTCATAGATTTATTTACTCAGTTGACAAGTGTTTGTCAAGCACCTTCCATATTTAATGCACTGCACTAAGAATGAAGATAGAGTGTTTAAGAACACACATTTCCAGTTTAGTGGAATAAAGTTGGTTATGCACACAATCAAAGCATATTATTAAATTAAAGTTGTGATAGGAATAAACATGATATGCTCTGAGAGCAAATGAGAGGAAAACCTAGTTCAGTTTTGATATTCAGAAAATATTTCCCTTATTATTTCAGCTTTTCTATCTCCTAGGATTCTAGATTCTATTACTGCACACACATGTATGTGCGCACACACATTTCATTTAGTTTAGCATGACTCAGTCACATAGTAAGTGCCCAAATATATGCTGAATCCTATGTTTCTTTTTATTAATAAAACTATCCAATGGTTATGTCCCATCTGTAATACCTGCTCAGCTCTCCATGTTGCTGATGCCAGATCCATGAAGACGGATGTGGACCATTGTATTATCAGTCTAGGTGGAGAAATCCCTGCATTTAAGCTGTCTGGACATAAACATGGATATTTGATGTGTTAGTAAAATTAGTGTGAAAGGAGTCATCCGTGTCTGTTTTCCACAGACTCTAAACTTTTGCAGGAAATTCACCACTGTCAATTCATAGGAAGTCATACCTTCCAAATAGAGGAACTTCTTTGCGTTTTGAGGAACCATTTATAAAACGTATTTTCCTATTCTGAGATAAGGTAAATTAAATACATAATACAGTGTTTCTCGAAGTATAACTGAAAGCTGCTTATACTAAAAAATCACCTGGAATGATTTTTAAATGCAAATAATATGTTCTTCTTTTGTTAACTGTAAACTGCCTCAGGTAATTGTAATTCACAACCATGATTGAGAACCACAGAACAATTGTTGACATTATCAATCTGCAGGAGTAGTTGCTATTAAGGTATGATTGGAAGGATTTTCTTGTGACAGAAATCTCTACTAATGGACCAGAAGGTGTTCTCAGAAGTATATCTCTGCAACCCGGAAAAATCCCTGACAGCAAAAAGCTGGACAATTGTAGGACTCAATGTTTTTCCTCTTAGGGACCATTGCTGTCCTTCGATGCCTGATGTCTAGGATTCTGAGAACTATTGTTTTGTGTATTTTATGTTAAGTTACTTTATAAGGAAAAGTAAATCCAGTCCTTATTATTCCATCTTAAGCAGAAGCAGAGAGCATCGTCTGTGTGATTGATATAAATATTCTTTTCCTGAAAATAAAATGAGCGTAAGATTGTAGAGATGCTAGTAGAGGTGCTGGATGTCGAGCGTTTCATCATGAATATGCAGAAAGGGGAACTGCTGCTGCTGCTAAGTCGCTTCTGTCCTGTCCGAATCTGTGCGACCCCATAGACGGCAGCCACTAGGTTTCGCCGTCCCTGGGATTTCTCCAGGCAAGAACACTGGAGTGGGTTGCCATTTCCTTCTCCAATGCATGAAAGTGAAAAGTGAAAGTGAATTGCCAATTCAGGGTCGATGCATGTTACAGGATGCTCGGGGCTGGTGTGCGGGGATGACCCAAAGGGAGGATAAGCGGAGGAGGGAGGTGGGAGGCGGGTTCAGGAAGGGGAACTCATGTACACCTGGGGCGGATTCATGTCAATGGATGGCGAAACCAACCAATATAATATTGTAAAATAATTAGCCTTCAATAAAAAAAAAAAAAAAGTGAATTCCTTAAGTTGTATCCGACTCTTATTGACTCCATGGCCTGCAGCCTACCAGGCCCCTCCTTCCATGGGATTTTCCAGGCAAGAGTACTGGAGTGAGGTGCCATTGCCTTCTCCGAGAAAGGGGAACAAGAAAACTCAAAAGTAAATTCACAATTTTGTTCAGTTATACCTGAAAGTATTGACTCTAAACAGTAGAGAGTGGCTCTCTTGCCAAATTGTGAAATATATCAACAGAATGATAATTTCTTTACATTCTATCAAGTGATATTTTGCATATATTAGGATAATAATATATTTTTCTTTTTCAATCTGCTCAATATAATATTACACTGAGAAATTCTGTAAAGTTGAACCATCTTTGGTTAAATAATACTAGGATAAATTCTACTTGATAAAGGAACACAAATACAGGCTTGAGTTTGTAAAAATGTTATCTTTTTGAATCTGTTTGGGTTCAATGCCTGGATTGAGAAGATCACTTGGAAAAACGAACAGCTACCCACTCCAGTATTCTGGCCTGGAGAATTCCAAGGACAGAGGAGCCTGGCAGGCTACAGTCCATGGGGTGGCAAAGAGTCAGACATGACAGAGCGACTTTAACTTTCATAATAATTAGTAAGATTTGTTTATAATTTTATTTATTTTCTCTTTTTCATTTGGCATTGAATTTACATAAGTTCTATAAAATGAGCTTGAGAACTTTTATTTTTCTGGAATACTTTTGCACAGGGGGAGAAATATATTTTCCAGAAAATTTAGCAAAATCACCCATAAAGCTTTAACAGCCTGGCGTATTGGGAGAGGGATTAAGTGGGGGACAGTTATGCTACCAAAATTCAATTATTTTTTGCCTCATTTTTATTTTGACCTTGCCAGATGTTTATTTTAATACTATTCAATTAAGTAACATTTTATTATTTTTACCTTTTATAGATAAACATTTTTACTGAAGAATTGCATACATTTAGAGTGCTGGAGAAGACTCTTGAGAGTCCCTTGGACTGCAAGGAGATCCAACCAGTCCATTCTAAAGGAGATCAATCCTGGGTGTTCATTGGAAGGACTGATGCTAAAGCTGAAACTCCAATACTTTGGCCACCTCATGCGACGAGTTGACTCACTGGAAAAGACTCTGATGCTGGGAGAGATTGGGGACAGGAGGAGAGGGGACGACAGAGAATGAGATGGCTGGATGGCATCACCAACTCGATGGACATGAGTTTGAGTGAACTCCGGGAGTTGGTGATGGACAGGGAGGCCTGGCGTGCTGTGATTCATGGGGTCACAAAGAGCCGGACACGACTGAGTGACTGAACCGAACTGAAGTGAGAGGAGTATACAAATAATAATCACATAGTCCAACAAAATTTCACAAAATGAACACACAGATTGAGGAACATAGCATCAGAAGTTCCCTCACTCCCCCTTCCATTCTCCACCCACTCAGGATAACTACAGTCTTGACTTTTAATGGATACATTATTTTTTCTTTTCTTGAGCTTATAGAATGAAATCATAGAGTATGCACTTGTGCTAAAATTATGTCATTGTAAAAGGCAATTTTGTCTCTTTGTTTCCAACATTTATGGCTTTTAGTTTCTTTTCCTTGTTATATTGCCTAGATAGGACATCTAGCAGCACATTATTTAAATGGTAATATTGGGATTCTGGCGCACTTCATATCTCGTGGGAAAGCTTTTTAAAAATTCACATGCTGATGTTTTCAGTAGATATTTATTGATATCAATCCTGGATGTTCATTGGAGGGACTGATGCTAAAGCTGAAACTGCAATACTTTGGCCACCTCATGCGACGAGTTGACTCACTGGAAAAGATTCTGATGCTGGGAAAGGTTGGGGGCGGGAGGAGAAGGGGACGACGGAGAATGAGATGGCTGGATGGCATCACCGACTCTGTGGACATAAGTTTGAGTGTACTCCGGGAGTTGGTGATGGACAGGGAGGCCTGGCGTGCTGTGATTCATGGGGTCGCGGAGAGTCGGACACGACTGAGCAACTGATCTGATCTGATCTGATCTAAGATTAAGGCGTTTCCTACTATTTTTGAATGAGTTATGAATTTCATCCAGTACTCTTTCCATAATTATGAATTGAATATATAACTATTTTATTTTATATTTAATCTTTTTACTTTTGATGCTTTGAAAGTGAAAGTGAAGTCGCTCAGTCGTGTCCGACTCTTTGCGACCCCATGGACTGTAGCCTACCAGGCGCTTCCGTCTATGGGATTCTCCAGGCAAGAGTACTGGAGTGGGTTGCTGGTTCCTTCTCCAGGAGATCTTCCCAACCCAGGGATCGAACCCAGGTCTCCCGCATTGCAGGCAGACGCTTTACCATCTGAGCCACCAGGGACGCTCTTTGATGCCTTACGTGTAGTATAATTTTAGTACTTTTAATTACATTTTCAATTTTTGTATTGTCAGTGTACAGAAATACAATGGACTTTTTAAAACTTCTTATTTTAAAATACAGATATGCAGGTATTGCAAAAATGGTGGTGTGGTCATGACAGGAGAAGCAGTAAAAGTCATCAAAGAGTAGTATTAGGGATGTTTTATTGGGGCAGTTGCTTTCTTGAGAATTCTAGAGAGCTTTATTTGTACTTCTGTTTAAACAGGCATTCTCACTTATCCTGTAGAATTTATAGTTATATCTGTTTGTTTATATTTTATATTTTCTAAGAATACTGATTTTATGTACTTTTTATCTTCTCCTCCTATTACAAAATGTTGAACCATTTTTTAAATTCCTAAGTATCACTTTTTCCCATATATTATTGATTAGTGGAAAATGTCTAGGAGCAAGAGAGATTCTCCCTTAATCTCTAGAGAAAAATAAACTGTATTATGTCTTTATGATGAATTGCCTCAATCCTGCTGAATTTTAACCCTTAGCTATCTCCTCTGTTAGTAATACTGTTATTAAGCAATAAAAACTAAAAGACTGACAAATAATTCAACTACAGTCCTTTATAGTCATTATAAATAGTCATTTTTCTATAGATGAAGTCACATCTTTCTAGTTATTTGTATTATGAATCAGGTTTCCTAATTATCTGCTCAGTATTGAGGTGTCTATCTGGTCTTCAGTGACAACAAGTGGTGTATCTATAAATGTTTTTATATCTATTTTAGGAACTAAAGCAATTTTGATATGTTCTTGCTCTGTCATAACTCAAATGTTTCCTATGTCTCAGTGAAAAATTTGCAAATTCTCTTTCCAAGTATGGGGAAAAAAACCTCAGCTTTGAAATATCTCTTCCCCAATCATTCAACATATTTTTATTGAATCTTAATTCATGTTATTTTGGATATTTAAGTTTTTTTAATTTTTTTTTATTGGAGGCAAATTACTTTACATTAATATATTGGTTGGTTTTGCCATACATTGACACAAATCTGCCCCAGGTGTACATGTGTTCCCCCTCTTGAACTCCCCCCCACCTCCCTCTTCCCCATATCCTCCCTCCAGGTCATCCCTGTGCACCAGCCCCAAGCATCCTGTATCTTGCATCGAACCTGGACTGGTGATTCATTTCACATATGATAATATACATGCTACAATGCCTTTCTCTCAAATCATCCCACCTTCACCCTCTCCCACAGAGTCCCAAAGACTGTTCTATACACCTATGTCTCTTTTGCTGTCTTGTATACAGGGTAAGGTTACCATCTTTCCAAATTCCATATATATGCATTCGTATACTGTATTGATGTTTTTCTTTCAGGCTGACTTCACTCTGTATAATAGGCTCCAGTTTCATCCACCTCATTAGAACTGACTCAAATGCATTCTTTTTGATGGCTGAAAAATACTCCATTGTGTATATGTACCAAAGCTTTCTTACCCATTCATCTGCAGATGGACATCTAGGTTGCTTCCATGTCCTGGCTATTATAAACAGTGCTGCAATGGACATTGCAATACATGTGATTCTTTCAATTCTGGTTTCCTCTGTGTGTACGCCCAGGAGTGCAATTGCTGAATCATATGGCAGTTCCAGTTTTTTGAGGAATCTCCACACTGTTCTCCATAGTGGCTGTACTAGTTTGCATTCCCACCAACAGTGTAAGAGGGTTCCCTTTCCTCCACACCCTCTCCAGCATTTATTTTGGACATTTTATTTTATTTTTTTAAAATTTATTTTATTGGAGGCAAATTACCTTACATTAATATATTGGTTGGTTTTGCCATACATTGACACAAATCGGCCCCAAGTGTACATGTGTTCCCTTTTAAAAATTAGGTGTTGGGAATGTGTAGGGCCTCCCTGGTGGCTCAGCAGTATATTCCACCTGTAATGCAAGAGATGTGGTTTCAATCCCTGGGTCGGGAGATTCCTTGGAGAAGGAAATGGCAACCTACTCCAGCATTCTTGCCTGGAAAATTCAATGCCAGAGGAGCCTGGAGGGGTATAGTCCATGGGGTCAAAAAAGAGTCAGACATGACTTGGCAGCTAAACAATAATAACAAGTGCTAAGAGAACACTTTAGTGGAGGTTCAAACACTCGCTTGGAGTTTTGCTGCATCTATTCTGCACATTCACCAGCTCTGGTGACAGGACCAAGTGAGTCTTCATCTGTCATAGGAAAGCTAAATCTGACTCTGACTTGTAAATGTAGAGATAATAAAGACAAAACCTAAGTATCCAATGAATTTACCAAATAATCTTGGCTTCTGTTTCTGTCACCCAAATTATTTGCTGCAATGGCTTCTATAATCCATTGACATAAAAACCCTAAAAAGTGGAGGCTTCATTTATATTAAATTTGTGTCTAGTTTGTTCTAAACTTGAATGTCATTTTAATTTTCTTATCTTTGCTTATAAACAAAAAACAAACCGATGAATTAGTTTTAATATAACTTTAAGGATAAGTGTTCATTCCAATTCCAAAGAAAGCCAATGCCAAAGAATGCTCAAACTACCGCACAGTTGCACTCGTCTCACACGCTAGTAAAGTCATGCTCAAAATTCTCCAAGCCAGGCTTCAGCAATATGTGAATCGCGAACTTCCAGATGATCAAGCAGGTTTTAGAAAAGGCAGAGGATCCAGAGATCAACTTGCCAACATCCGCTGGATAATGGAAAAAACAAGAGAGTTCCAGAAAAATGTCTATTTCTGCGTCATTGACTTTGCCAGAGCCTTTGACTGTGTGGATCACAATAAACTGTGGAACATTCTGAAAGAGATGGGAGTACCAGACTAGCTGACCTGCCTCTTGAGAAACCTGTGTGCAGGTCAGGAAGCAACAGTTAGAACTGGACATGGAACAACAGACTGGTTAAAAATAGGAAAAGGAGTACGTCAAGGATGTATATTGTCACCCTGCCTTATTTAACTTATATGCAGAGTACACGATGAGGAATGCTGGTCTGAAAGAAGCACAAGCTGGAATCTAGATTGGCGGGAGAAATATCAATAACCTCAGACATGCAAATGACACCACCCTTATGGCAGAAAGTGAAGAGGAACTAAAAAACCTCTTGATGAAAGTGAAAGAGGAGAGTGAAAATGTTGGCTTGAAGCTCAACATTCAGAAAACAAAGCTCATGGCATCTGGTCCCATCACTTCATGGGAAATAGATGGGGAAACAGTGGAAACAGTGGCTGACTTTATTTTTGGAGGGTCCGAAATCACTGTGGATGCTGATTGCAGCCATGAAATTAAAAGATGCATATTCCTTGGAAGGAAAGTTATGACCAACCTAGTTCAGTTCAGTTCAGTTCTGTCGCTCAGTCGTGTCCGACTCTCCGCGACCCCATGAATCACAGCATGCCAGGCTTCCCTGTCCATCACCAACTCCCGGAGTTCACTCAAACTCATGTCCACAGAGTCGGTGATGCCATCCAGCCATCTCATTCTCTGTCGTCCCCTTCTCCTCACGCCCCCAACCTTTCCCAGCATCAGAATCTTTTCCAGTGAGTCAACTCGTCGCATGAGGTGACCAAAGTATTGCAGTTTCAGCTTTAGCATCAGTCCTTCCAATGAACACCCAGGATTGATCTCCTTTAGAATGGACTGGTTGGATCTCCTTGCAGTCCAAGGGACTCTCAAGAGTCTTCTCCAGCACCACAGTTCAAAGCATCAATTCTTCGGCGATCAGCTTTCTTCACAGTCCAACTCTCACTTCCATACATGACCACAGGAAAAACCATAGCCTTGACTAGATGGACCTTTGTTGGCAAAGTAATGTCTCTGCTTTTTAATATACTATCAAGATTGGTCATAACTTTCCTTCCAAGGAGTAAGCGTCTTTTAATTTCATGGCTGGAATCAGCATCTGCAGTGATTTTGGAGCCCAAAAAAATAAAGTCTGACACTGTTTCCACTGTCTTTCCATCTATTTCCCATGAAGTGATGGGACCAGATGCCATGAGCTTTGTTTTCTGAATGTTGAGCTTCAAGCCAACCTTTTCACTCTCCTCTTTCACTGTCATCAAGAGGCTTTTGAGTTCCTCTTCACTTTCTGCCATAAGGGTAGTGTCATCTGCATATCTGAGGTTATTGATATTTCTCCCAGCAATCTTGATTCCGGCTTGTGCTTCTTCCAGCCCAGCGTTCCTCATGATGTACTCTGCATATAAGTTAAATAAGCAAGGTGACAATATACAGCCTTGACGTACTCCTTTTCCTATTTTTAACCAGTCTGTTGTTCCATGTACAGTTCTGACTGTTGCTTCCTGACCTGCATACAGGTTTCTCAAGAGGCAGGTCAGGTGGTCCGGTATTCCCATCTCTTTCAGAATGTTCCACAGTTTATTGTGATCCACACAGTCAAAGGCTTTGGCATAGTCAATGAAGCAGAAATAGATGTTTTTCTGGAATTCTCTTGCTTTCTCCATGATTCAGCAAATGTTGGCAATTTGATCTCTGGTGCCTCTGTCTTTTTTAAAACCTGCTTGAACATCTGGGAGTTCACGGTTCACATATTGCTGAAGCCTGGCTTGGAGAATTTTGAGCATGGCTTTACTAATGTGTGACCAATCTAGATAGCATAATAAAAAGCAGAGACATTACTTTGTCAACAAAGGTCCATCTAGTCAAGGCTATGGTTTTTCCACTGGCCTTGTATGGATGTGAGAGTTGGACTCTGAAGAAAGCTGAGTGTCAAATAATTGATGCTTTTGAACTGTGGTGCTGGAGAAGACTCTTGAGAGTTCCTTAGACTGCAAGGAGATCCAACCAGTCCATACTAAAGGAGATCAGTCCTTGGTGTTCATTGGAAAGACTGATGCTAAAGCTGAAACTCCAACTTTGGCCACCTCATGCAACAATTTGACTCACTGGAAAAGTCTCTGATGCTGGGAGGGATTGGGGGTAGGAGGAGAACGGGACTACAGAGAATGAGATGGCTGGATGACATCCCTGACTCTATGGATGTGAGTTTGAGTGAACTCCGGGAGTTGGTGATGGGCAGGAAGGCCTGGCGTGCTTTGATTCATGGCGTCTCAAAGAGTCAGACACGACTGAGCGACTGAACTGAACTGAACTGAATGTATTGATGAAAATAGTGACAGTAATATAAACTGTGCCCAATAGTTGATGAAGTTGAAAATGTTGTGACATTTCTGTACACTTTCTAGCATTCTCCACAAACCAGTTACAGTAGGTTACATTGTTGTTTCATTAAGGCAAATCAACAAATTTAGAATTTCAACATCTGTATCCCTTGAAAAAGTATCAACTTCAATGAGTAAATAATAGTGAAACCCTGTTATGAACCAGGGTGAATCTGCATTCATATCTTTCATCATTTTTAGCTCTCACAAAGAACTGGAAAATAGACATCAATTTGTACATGCTACAGATAGGAACCTTAGTTGATTTGTAATTCAGAGAGGGGTATTTGAACCCACACTATGAGGCAATTGCTGTCTCAATTCCACCGCTAGATGGTAATTAATAATGTGGTGAAGTGATGAAGCAGACTAACATATCCCACTAGTTTGTTGTTATGCAGTCATATAAATCTGATTCACTTTGACTCATCTCACTGATATTCCTTTTTTTGTGAGAGTAAGAAACCTGTGTAAATTCATTACTTAATTCATTGCAGACTTTTAGTTGGAGTAAGTTAAAACTGAGACCAAGACAAAACCTGTAGCAAGGTGGAGAAGAAACTGATGAGAATTTGGAAAGGGTAGATTGTACCTGTATGTAATAGCAAACTGAATATACAAAATGTATAGAATAAAATTTGATTAGATAAGTAGATAGAATGGAAAAGCATGAATTGATCGGAAACAGAAACCAGATTTTCTTTAGGGAAGAAAAAGAAGCAGAAAACAGAACAATTCATTATGAAAGGAGTTTTTCTGGGTTTAATTTTGTTATAAAGCCATAAATAGGAGTATTGTGATTTAATGGAAGAAAACCAAACAACTAAGCTACCATCTCCTAACACATTCTTGCCAAAGTAATTATTCTCACCCAAGATTCTTTGCTTGCAAAAACTCACTTCATCTTCTTATGTCTCTTGCTTTTTCCAAGTAAGTCCACTCCTATCCCACAGCTTTCACATGGCTGACTTGACCTCTTTGTTCCTAAGTGTGTAGATGAGGGGGTTCAGCATGGGAGTAATAACATTGTAGAGTACAGACACCATCTTGTCCACAGAAAAAGTGGAGAATGGACGAGCATAGATGAAAATACAGGGTCCAAAAAAGATTGTTACCACCATGAGGTGAGAGCCACAGGTTGAGAGTGCCTTTTGCCTTCCTTCTTTGGAGCGAATCTTGACTAGGATAGTGGCATAGGAAGAAACCAACACTACAAAAGAGCTGGTAGAAATCAACCCACTCTTAGATACCATTAGCAATTCAATGACAAAAGTGTCTGCACAGGCAAGTTTGATGACAGGGGGAACATCACAAAAGAAATTGTCCACCTGATTTGGCCCACAAAAGGGCAGATGGACAGTGAGAATTGTCTGGACAGTAGAGTGCACAAATCCTCCCATCCAGGAGGCAGCTACCAACACACAGCATAATCCTCGACTCATGATAGTGGTATAGTGCAGGGGGCGACAAATTGCAACATAGCGATCATAGGCCATCACTGTGAGCAGGAACATCTCTGCTGCCCCTACAACGTGCAGGAAGAAGAGCTGCACAGTGCATTGGTCAGAGGGAATGAGCTTTTCATTATCAAGAAAGTCGGCCAGAAACTTAGGGGTAGTTACTGTTGAATAACATAGATCGAGGAAAGAGAGGTTGCCAAGAAGGAAATACATGGGTGATGAATTCAGATGGTTATCATAGACTACTGTGACCATGATAAGGACATTTCCTACCCAAGTGGACACATAGAAGAGAAGAAATAGTACAAATAGCCCTGTTTCAATAGATTGTGTATGTGAGAAGCTGCCAGGATAAATTCTCTCACTACCTTTGTTGGGTTTTCATCCATTTGATCTGGTTTCACCTGGATCAAAAAATTAAACAATGGGGCATTAGTAATGTTAAAAATGGATAAGATATTTCACACAAAATGTAAGAACCTTATTTCAAAAGTGAACTTTTTCTCTAGGATGCATCTCGATTGGTTAGCTGGAAGAAATTATTTTTTCTTAAATGATATGAATACATATTTCCCAACAACTCTAGCTTTGAGATACTGATGAAGCAGCCAACATTTTTTGAAGTCACCAGTACTGGACTTTTGGCTGCAACTTGATGCATCTCTATCTTCCATCAGTCAGTATTTTCCTTCCCCTGTTTTACATTGTCTCAAGGCAATATTACATTTCACTAAGATATTAATATTTTTTAAAAATTATAATCTTTAGAAAAAAATAAAACTAGAAGATAGAATTTAAAATTCCAGTGTACAGGCATTAGAGTCTATAAAGGTTTTATCTGAGATAAGAAATCATCACACTGTAGATGGTTAGGCTACTATGATAACCCTGTGTCATTTTCTATGAAGATAACTCTTGAGGCTCCACCCTGTAAAAATGGCTAGAGGGAAGTTTATTTGCCACTTTGGTCTTATTGCTAGCTCATTACCTAAGTAATGACTCTTACTTAAGTTTGCTGAATGTCTGTCCTGCATATTATTGTTATAATAAATTTCCATCCAGCTTATTATTATCTATAATAACATTTCTCATCTTAAGTCATAGCTGTGGACTTATGGGTACATAGTATGCTTTTATTGATCTAAATAGAATCACATGATGGTTATTCATACATTAAAGTTACTCCTTTGTTTGACTCCTATCAAACTGGGCACACAGAAATGATTTCTCTCATATGAAAGAATTAGCAGTCCAGGGACTGTGTTCGCATATTTCATCCATTCATATGAGCAATAGCTAGAAGGTGCTACTGCATGAAGTGAAACGGGTAATAGTCTACTGAGGACTGTGGGCACACGCAACAGCTGCTATTGACACAAAGTCTACAGCGCTACTACACATGCAAAGTTTTGAGGAATTAAGACACAATAATTTCAAGTTTAGATATCAGTGAATATTCTTTATATTTTATCATCATAGTTCGTGCCCTGTTTGAGTCTATGAATATCTTCATTTAGGCAATTAACAAGAATGCAAGTTTTGAAAAAGATAATTTTAAACCAAATAAAAATTAAAGAAAGCAGTAAAAATGTATATACTTCACAATTAAAGAAATTATATGAAAAAAAGAAAAAGTTAATGAATAGAAATATTATTTATATGCTAACAATTAAAATTATCAAAGAATAATATGAAGAAAATCTCCCAAATTTAAGTATCAGTTTGTTAAAATGATGCTTGCAAAAAGATGAATTAACCCAAGAAAGTGGTAAAATAATAAAGGGAAATAAAACAATGCACAAAAATATACTTGAAACATGAAAAAAATTTATATACACAGAAAAGTTAAGCTGTATAAACAGCTATACTAAAGGAAAAACAACAAAATATAAATATTTACTTGGACAATTGAAACTTTCTTTTTACTTATTGATAGTTTTAAATTTTCTATAATAAACTCAATTATACTTTTGATTAATATATAGCTCTCTGTGATTTTGTGCAGTTATAAATATCCACACAGCTTTTTTGATAGTAAAACTCTTATTTCATATTAAAAAACTGAATATTTGGATTTTGTCCTTTATGTGCAACTTCAGTTCAGTTCAGTTCAGTTCAGTCACTCAGTCGTGTCCAACTCTCCGCGACCCCATGCATCACAGCACGCCAGGCCTCCCTGCCCATCACCAACTCCCGGAGTACACTCAAACTCATGTCCACAGAGTCGGTGATGCCATCCAACCATCTCATTCTCCGTCGTCCCCTTCTCCTCCCGCCCCCAACATTTCCCAGCATCAGAGTCTTTTCCAGTGAGTCAACTCGTCGCATGAGGTGGCCAAAGTATTGCAGTTTTAGCTTTAGCATCAGTCCTAATTGTTGCTTATTTTAGTTACTAAATTTCAGATTAAAAATCCCCTTAGTTATAATCCATGTAACTTTTTTACAGAGCAATTATTGTTGTCTAGGTATAACATCAGAGAAGACAATGGCAAGCCACTCCAGTACTCTTGCCTAGAAAACCGCATGGATGGAGGAGCCTGGTGGGCTGCAGTTCATGGGGTCGCTAAGGGTCGGATACGACTGAGCGACTTCACTTTCACTTTTCACTTTCACACATTGAAGAAGGAAATGGCAACCCACTCCAGTGTTCTTGCCTGGAGTATCCCAGGGAAGGGGGAGCCTGGTGGGCTTCCGTCTATGGGGTCACACAGAGTCGGACACGACTGAAGTGACTTAGCAGCAGCAGCAGCAGGTATAACATAAAAAAACCTCAAATTTATTAAAAAGCAAGGTTTTAATGATAGTATGTTTTTCAAAAAATATTAAACTATTTAATTTTTCATGTTTAAACATTTGTATAATTACAAAAATAATGAACATTTATTGCTGAAATTTAGAAACATGATAAACATGAGGGAAATAATTTTCTTAATACCAAGAAGCAAACATGATTAAGTTTAGTGTGTCATATATTCTTGAAAGCTTTCTAAAATGTATTTTTTATTTATATAATTGATATTACATATACAATATGACCTACTACTGAAAAATTCTGCAATTTCCATTAAATACTGGTCTTGCAAATGGGTATAAATAACAGGAACATGAAGTAAAACTTTCAACATGATAGAGTTTAAGTCTAACTATATACCTTCTTCATATAAAGTGTATATTCTCGGGTCATGTGGTCACAGAAGCCTGGCACGTTAACACTACAGAGCCATTCTAAATACTATAGATGTAGGAAAATAAATAAATAAAGTGGAACCCCCAGGTTACATCGGGCATTATTAGGAAATTTTGGCGTTCAGGGATTTAGGGATTCAGGTACTCATAGTCAAATAGTAATGGGAATTATTAAATTTTTTAAATCATAATCTGTTGCCAGAAATTACCAAACACAAAAAAAATATGTGTGTTTTAGGGTAATAGTGGGATGCAGGGGTAAGTGGCAATGGATAGGAAAAATAAAGAGGAAAAAAGATTCTTTTTTTGCAATATATCAGCTGGGTGATAGTTCCAGTATGTCATCTGGGTTATTTAAAATTTCTAAATTAAAAATTATTCATTGTAGTGCTGTTTGCATAAGTTATGAAATAATAAATGATATGCATGTCCATTAATTGAATATTTATTTCAATGTAGCGGACCTATTTTTAAAATGATATGTAATTGAGAGGTAAATGTTCCCAGGACTGAGGTTAGTAAGAAAGACAATGAAACATTAGGAAAAGTTTGGTTCCAAGTGCCTTGCCAAAAATGGTCAACCTTTTCACCACTGTCTTTATTTGACGTGCCTTCTCTAATCAGGATTCCCACTTTAGATTTTATATTGTTTTATTTTTCCTAATTATAGAACTATGTAAATAAGAGTAAAATTCTCACCCTTTCTTCCACTGCCACATCCATACCACAAGGGGAAAGAAGGAGAGAGGGGTGAATAGAAAAGAAGGAACGGAAAGAGAGAGAAAGATTGATATGGATATACTTTCATATACTGTATGCAATGCTAATTCGTTGTTAATAATACATAATATTTTTGAAATAGTTCTGCTATAATGAAATAAATATTCATTAATGGACATGCATATCATTTATTATTTTATAACTTCTTCAAACAGCACTACAATGAATAGTTTCAAATTTTGAATTTTGCTCATAGTTATTTAGGTATTTATTGGGATTTGGAAGGGATACAGGCCTGAGAGTGAAATTTCTGAGAAGAATGTTGACAGACTGTTTTTTCCTCCTGTGAACAATATACGTGGTGCTATTTTTCACTCTTTCCAACACTGGATAATATCAATCTTTATTGTAATTTTGGAAATATGATAGGTAAAATAATAGTTCATTATCTTAATTTGTGTTTGCCTCATCAGCAGTTATTAATGAACATCTTTGGGTTTTTCATTATTTGTATACTCTTTAAGCACAAACTGGAATCAAGATTGCTGGGAGAAATATCTATAAACTCAGATATGCAGATGACACCACCCTTATGGCAGAAAGTGAACAGGAACTAAAGAGCCACTTGATGAAAGTGAAAGAGAGTGAAAAAGTTGGCTTAAAGCTCAACAGTAGGAAAATTAAGATTATGGCATCCAGCCCCATCACTTCATGGCAAATAGATGGGGAAACAGTGGAAACAGTGGCTGACTTTATTTTTGGGGCTCAAAAATCAGTGCAGATGGTGACTGCAGCCATGAAATTAAAAGAACTTACTCCTTGGAAGGAAAGTTATGACCAACCTAGACAGCACATTAAAAGGTCGAGACATTACTTTGCCAACAAAGTTCTGTCTAGTCAAGTGAAGTGGCATCGCTCAGTCATGTCTGACTCTTTGCGACCCCATGGACTGTAGCCTGCCAGGCTCCTCTGTCCGTGGGATTTTCCAGGCAAGAATACTGGAGTGGGTTGCCACTGAGATCTTCCCAACCCATTGGGAAGATTTCATTGTAGGTCTCCCGCATTGTAGACAGATGCTTTTATACTCTGAGCCACCAGGGAAGTCTCATCAAGGAGTCTATCTAGTCAATGCTATGGTTTCTCCAGTGGTCATGTATGGGTGTGAGCATTGGACTGTAAAGAAAGCTGAGCACCAGAGAACTGATGGTTTTGAACTGTGGTGTTGGAGAAGACTCTTGAGAATCCTTTGGACTGCAATGATATCCAACCAGTCCATCCTAAAGGAGATCAGTCCTGAGTGTTCATTGGAAGGACTGATGTTGAAGATGAAACTCCAATACTTTGGCCACCTGATGCTAAGAACTGACTCATTTGAAAAGACCCTGATGCTGGAAAGATTGAGGGCAGCAGAAGAAGGGGACAACATAGAATGAGATGGTTGGATGGCATCACCAACTCAATGGACATGAGTTTGAATAAACTCTGGGGGTTGGTGATGGACAGTTAGGCCTGGCATGCTGCAGTCCATGGTCACAGAGTCGGACACGACTGAGCGACTGAACTGAACCGAATACTCCTTCTGAAAATTTCATGTGCATGTTATCACTTAACTGTCTATTATGTTTTCATTATCAATTTACAGAAATTCTCTAGATTTTAAGGATATTACAAGATGCAAATAGTTGAAATATTGATATTTAATCCTAGCCTAAATTTAAATTTTTACCTATGCAAACTTCCAAACAAACAGAGAAATAGCATATCAACAGTACCTCAGGAGGCTAGCTCATATCCTCCTCTCAGTCAAAAATCCTAAATTTTATCTTTATTTTTAATCACTCTTAATTAAGTGTGATTTAGCTTTCTTGAACTTCAATAAGGGGAATTGAATGATAATGCTGTATATGTTTGATTACTTTGATTTAATACTATCTGTGAAATTTCTTCAAGCAGTTATGCTAATCAGTGTTTATTTTTTGTTACTAGTGAACTGTATTATTTCTTTTATTACGGTATGAACATACCGTAATTTACTTAAACATTACATTGTTTTTGGACATTGGTCAGGTACAAGAAAGCTGCTATGAACATTCCTGCTCATGTTTTTTAATGGACATAACACTCATTTCTGTTGGATGTATGTGTATATCAACTGAAACTTTTCAATCGTAGAATAAATGTGTGTTTAATTCAATAAGAAACTGCCAAATATTTTTCTTTATTGACATCACTAGTTTCCCTTTTTGTAATATAAACATGCTATTCTCTATATATCAGTTTTTATCTTCAGTGTTGTAGGAAAAATCCAAAATCAAACTGACATCTTTTTCATATATCTATGGGCTATTAACTGGATCATGGGCATTTTCTTACTGACTTATATTATTTGTATCATGTATAAGCAAATCCCTTATTGAATATATGCATTGCAATGATCTAATTCTATTAGCACTTACCTTTTCACTTAATGGTGTCTTAGTAAGCAGAAGCTCTTAGTTTTAATAATGTCAAGTTTTTCATATATGGATTTCATATGTGGTTTTTCATATATTCAAAAGACATTTCTTTTGAAAAATATTTCTTTCTTTCAAAGTCATGAACATATTCCCATTTTTTTTATTGGAGGCTAATTATTTTACAATATTATATTGGTTGGTTTTCCCATACATTGACATGAATCCGCCCCGGGTGTATATGAGTTCCCCTTCCTGAACCCCCCCCACCTCCCTCCTCCCTTTATCCTTCCTCTGGGTCATCCCCACATACCAGCCCCGAGCATCCTATAACATGCATTGACCCTGAACTGGAGATTCGTTTCACATATGACAACTTACATGTTTCAATGCCATTCTCCCAAATCATCCCACCCTCACCCTCTCCCACAGAGTCCCAAAGACTGTGCTATACATCTGTGTCTCTATTGCTGTCTCGTATACAGGGTTATCATTTGCATCTTTCTAAATTTCATATATATGTGTTAGTATACTGTATTGGTGTTTTTCTTTCTGGCTTACTTCACTCTGTATAATAGGCTCTAGTTTCATCCACCTCATTAGAACTGATTCAAATGCATTGTTTTTAATGGCTGAGTAATACTCCATTGTGTATATGTACCAAAGCTTTCTTATCCATTCATCTGCAGATGGACATCTAGGTTGCTTCCATGTCCTGGCTATTATAAACAGTGCTGCAATGAACATTGGAGTACATGTGTCTCTTTCAATTCTGGTTTCCTTGGTGTGTATGCCCAGGAGTCGTATTCTCATTTTAAAATGCTTAAAGATTCTTGGTTTTCACATATAAGGATATGATCCTTTTAAAATTAATTGTGTGTGGTGTGAGGTAGGGTGTCAAGTTTCATTTTCTTTCATATGGATATTTAATTGACCTAAAAATATTTACTAAAGAGACCACTGATTTCTGGCTAGATTGCAGTGCAGGCTATGTGATAAATAACACTAAATATGGGTCTCCATTTCAATCTTCTCTATTTTTTAATACTTTTACTAATACAACACTGTCATATTAAGATTTACATTAAACCTTGATACCTGATACTATAAACCTTCCCCTTTGTTCTTTAACATTGCTTTGTGTATTCTAGGCCCTATTCTTTTTTACCTACAGTTTAGAATTAGTTTATCAACTTCCTTTAGCATACTTATAAGAATGCTAATTGGAATTTTAATATATCAGTCAAACAAAGTAACTGTTTGGGATCACTGCCATATAACAGCAATGAGCCATGTGTACATAAACATGAACATATTGCTTCACTTAATTTCTCTCAGTTATGTGTTTCAGTTTCCAGAGTAGAGTTAGTTAGATTTTTTTACTCTTTATCTTATTTTTGAACTACTGCAAATTTATTTTTCTTTAATTTTATTTTTTAAACAGTTATAGTGACTTTGCCATATTCACTTAGCCTAAATTTTATTGTATTGAATCTACAGATTACTTTGGCTAGTATGCACATCTTAACAATATTATGTCTTCCAATCCATAAACGCAGAATGTCCTTCCATTTATTTGGCTCTATAATTTATTTCAACAGTATGTTATAGTTTTCTGTGTAATGTATCTTCAACCTCCTTATGTTACCTTCATTCCTATTTTAATTTTGATATTATTATAAATGAATGATATTTAATTTTATTTTAGACTGTTTATAGTATCTAGAAGTGCAAATAATTTTTTGGGTTTTGAGTTTTTAATCCTACAACTTTGCTGAATTTATTCATAAGGTCTAACAGTTTGTTGGAATCTGTAGGGTTTTCTCCTTATAAGATCATGTTGTCTGAAATCAGAAATCATTTTACTTCTTCCTTTTCTATTTCAGGATAATATTTAACTCTTTTCCCTGTGTAATAGCTCTGGATTTCCTCTTATGTTGGACAGTAGAGGTAAGAGTGGAAATTCTTGCCTCATTTCTTATCTAGAGGAAATATTTTCAGTCTTTCACCATTGACTCTAATGTTAGCTGTGAGTCTTTTCCTAAATGGTCTTTATTATGTTGAGATAATTCACTTCTACCCCTAGTGGTGTTTTTTTTTTTTTTTAATGTTTCTTATCATGTAAGGGTGAGGAGTTTTGTCAGATTTTTTCTCTGCATTAGTTGATATATTCATGTGGGTTTAGTCCTTCATGTAGTTAATATGTTACTTTGACTGCTCTTCTTCTCTTCAACCATCCTTTCATTCCAGGAAAAAAAAACCCACTTTGTATAATCATAATCCTTTTACTATGCTGTTAAAATCTCTGTGATAGTATTCTGTGGATGATTTTTATTTTAGCATTTATTAGAGACATTGATCTGTAGTTTTCATTTCCTATGTCTTTGTCAGGCTTTGATGTCAGGGTAATGAAATTTAGGTTGTTTTCATATTTTAACTATTATAAATAATGATACAATAAACATTGGGGTACATATACCTTTTTCAATTAAAGTTTCTGTTTTCTTTGATAAATACCCAGATATGAAATTGATGAATCATATGACAGTTATATTTTAATTTTTTGAAGAAACTTCATACTTTTCCCATAGTGACTGCACCAATTTACAATTCCACCAGCAGTGTCCAAGTGTTTCCTTTTATCCACATCCTCACCAATACTCCTTATTTGTTGTCTTTTTGATGACAGCCATTCTGTCATTATGGCTTTCGTTTGCAATTCTCTGAATATTTCTGATGCTGAATATCCTATCATGTGCCTGTTGGCCAGCTGTATGTGTTCTTTAGAAAAATGTCAATTCAGGCCCATTATTCAACTGGTTGGTTTTTGTTGTTGAGTTCTATGAGTGATTTATATATTTTGGATATTAACCCCATATCATGTGTATTATTTGAAAATGATTTCTCCAGTTTAGTAAGCTGCCTTTTCACTTTTGATGGTGTCCTTTGCTGTGCAAAAGGCAAAGTTTGCTGTATTCACATTTATTTATTTTTTTATTTCCTTTGTTTAAAAAGATGGATCTAGAAACATAATGCTGTGACCAGTATCAGAGAGCATACTTCCTGCATTTTCTGCTAAGAGTTTTATGGTTTGAGGCTTTACACTTTAGAAAAAAAAGTGAAGTAAAGTGTTAGTTGCTCAGTTGTGTCCAATTGTTTGTGACCCCATAGAGTCTTTAATCTATTTTAAATTAATTTTTACAAAGGGCATGAGAAAGAAGTCTAATTTAATCCTTTTGCATGTAGCTGTCCAGGTTTTCCAACGACATAGCCTGAAGAGTCTATGAAAAATAGAAGTGGTGAGAGTGGGCATTCTTGTCTTGTTCCTGATCTTAAAGAAAATATTTTCAGATTTTCATCAGTGAGTATGATGTTAGCTGTGGGCTTATTATATATGGCTTTTTATGTTGAAGTTCCTTCCCTCTATTTCCACTTTGCATAGAGTTTTTATCATAAATGCATATTGAATATTGTCAAAAGCTTTCTCTGGATCTATTAAAAATATATTTGATCTTTATTCTTCAATTTGTTAATGTAGTGTATCAGGTTGATTGCTTTGTGGATATTGAACCATTCTTGCATATCTGAGATAAACACCACTAGATCATGGTGAATAATCATTTTAAGTATTCTTGAATTTGTTTTGCAAATTTTTTGGAGGATTTGTGCATCCATGTTCATCAGTGATATTGACCTGTAGTTTTCTTTTTTTGTGATATTTTTGTCTGATGTTGATATCAGGGTGATGCTGGCAACATTTGCAAACATTTTCTCCCATTCTGTAAGTTGTCTTTTCATTTTTTGTATCTGATAGGTCAAATCTTACATCATTATTTTACTTTTTCAAAATACATTTATTATCCGAGAGTTTATGTCAAAAGAGATTTTTTAAATCTCTTTCTCAAGCTGAAAACTTCTATAACAGTATCTTTCGCAGAGTCTGACTGGGATTTGTCTAGACTGCCTTGGATTTGTGTATTGCCTTGTGTTAAGTATTTATACTTAACACTAAGAAGTCAATCCATGAAAGAACATGCTATAACTTTCCTAATAATCTGGTTTTCTTTTATATACCCTTGTAAAGATTCACATTTTCTTAATGGTACATGTACTATCTTTCAAAGTTTATTTCCAGATGATTTGTGTTGCTATGGAAAATGAAATAATTTACCCATAAGAATTTACAAATCTTCTCATCCTTAAAACGAAAGTTTTATCACCTACATGTTTTGTAGTTAGCTAATTTATTGAATCATTTTGTTTTAGTTGATTCTCTTCTTCTTGGTGGACATTCATTTCTTAGCCAACAATCAAAATTTCTCTTCCTAATATTCATGCCTGTATATTATTACCTTTGTCTCTCTTCATTGGTATATATAGGAACAGTGATGATGATGTATCAACCTACTTTCCCCAAATTACGTTATCTTTTAAGTACCTGTAAGCGACGCCGGCGGCTCCAAGGGCGGCGACCAAGAGGAGCTACCCCAAGCCCGAGGTCAGGGCCAGTGGCGGAGAGGAGCAACCCCACGTCCAAGTGGCGGCGGCTACACGGGCGCAGGAGGGCCGAGAGGAGCTACTCCACGTTCAAGGTCAGGAGGGGCGGCTGTGAGGAGATAGCCCTCGTCCAAGGTAAGGAGCAGAGGCTGAGCTTTGCTGGAGCAGCCGTGAAGAGATACCCCACGACCAAGGCAAGATAAACCCAAATAAGACGGTAGGAATTGCCAGAGGGCAGACACACTGAAATCATAATCACAGAAAACTAGTCGATCTGATCACACAGACCACAGCCTTGTCTAACTCAGTGAAACTAAGCCATGCCATGTGGGGCCACCCAAGACAGGCGGGACATTGTGGAGAGGTCTGATAGAATGTGGTCCACTGGAGAAGGGAATGGCAAACTACCTCAATATACTTGCCTTGAGAACCCCATGAACAGTAGCAAAAGGCAAAATGATAGGATACTGAATGAGGAATTCCCCAGATGTGTAGGTGCCCAATATGCTACTGGAGATCAGTGGAGAAATAACTCCAGAAAGAATGAAGCGATGGAGCCAAAGCGAAAACAATACCCAGTTGTGGATGTGACTGGTGATAGAAGCAAGGCCAATGCTGTAAAGAGCAATATTGCATAGGAACCTGGAATGTTAGGTCCGTGATTGAAGGCAAATTGGAAGTGGACAAACAGGAGATGACAAGAGTGAACGTCGACATTCTAAGAATCAGTGAACTAAAATGGACTGGAATGGGTGAATTTAACTCAGATGACCATTATATCCACTACAGTGGGCAGGAATCCCTTAGAAGAAATGGAGTACCATCATGGTCAACAAAAGAGTCTGTAATGCAGTACTTGGATGCAATCTCAAAAACGACATTATGATCTCTGTTCGTTTCCAAGGCAAACCATCCCATAATACAGTAATCCAAGCCTATGCTCCAAACAGTAATGCTGAAGAAGCCGAAGTTGAATGGTTCTATGAAGACCTACAAGACCTTTTAGAACTAACACCCAAAAAAGATGTCCTTTTCATTATAGGGGACTGGAATGCAAAAGTAGGAAGTGAAGAAACACCTGGAGTAACAGGCAAATTTGGCCTTGGGGCACGGAATGAAGCAGGGCAAAGGTTAATAGAGTTTTGCCAAGAGAACGCACTGGTCATAGCAAACATCCTCTTCCAACAACACAAGAGAAGACTCTACACATGGACATCACCAGACGGTCAACACTGAAATCAGATTGATTATATTCTTTGCAGCCAAAGAAGGAGAAGCTCTACACAGTTAGCAAAAGCAAGACCAGGAGCTGACTGTGGCTCAGATCATGAACTCCTTATTGCCAAATTCAGACTTAAATTGAAGAAAGTAGGGAAAACCACTAGATCATTCAGATATGACCTAAATCAAATCCCTTATGATTATACAGTGGAAGTGAGAAATAGATTTAAGGGACTAGATCTGATAGATAGAGTGCCTGATGAACTATGGACAGAAATTCGTGACATTGTACAGGAGACAGGGGTCAATAAAATCCCCAAGGAAAAGAAATGTAAAAAAGCAAAATGGCTGTCTGAGGAGACCTTACATATAGCTGTGAAAAGAAGAGAAGTGAAAAGCAAAGGAGAAAAAGAAAGATATAAGCATCTGAATGCAGAGTTCCAAAGAATAGCAAGGAGAGATAAGAAAGCCTTCCTCAGCAATCAATGCAAAGAAATAGAGGAAAACAACAGAATAGGAAAGACAAGAGATCTCTTCAAAAAAAATTAGAGATATCAAGGGAACATCTCATGGAAAGATGGGCTCGATAAAGGACAGAAATGGTATGGACCTAACAGAAGCAGAAGATATTAAGAAGAGGTGGCAAGAACACATAGAAGAACTGTACAAAACAGATCTTCATGACCAAAATAATCACGATGGTGTGATCACTCATCTAAAGCCAGATATCGTGGAATGTGAAGTCAAGTGGGCCTTAGAAAGCATCACTACAAACAAAGCTAGGGGAGGTAATAGAATTCCAGTGGAGCTATTTCTAATCCTGAAAGATGATGCTGTGAAAGTGCTGTACTCAATATGCCAGCAAATTTGGAAAACTCAGCAGTGGCCACAGGACTGGAAAAGGTCAGTCTTCATCCCAATCTCTAAGAAAGGCAATGCTAAAGCACGCTCACACTACCACATATTTGCACTCATCTCACACGCTGGTAAAGCCATGCTCAAAATTCTCCAAGCCAGGCTACAACAATATATGAACAATGAACTTCCAGATGTTCAAGCTGGTTTTAGAAAAGGCAGAGGAACCAGAGATCAAATTGCCAACATCCACTGGATCGTGGAAAAAGCAAGAGAGTTCCAGAAAGACATCTATTTCTGCTTCATTGACTTCAAAGCCTTTGGATGTGTGGATCACAATAAACTGTGGAAAATTCTGAAAGAGATGGGAATACCAGACCACCTGACCTGCCTCTTGAGAAACCTGTATGCAGGTCAGTAAGCAACAGTTAGAACTGGACATGGAACAACAGATTGGTTCCAAATAGGAAAAGGAGTACGTCAAGGTTGTATATTGTCACCTTGCTTATTTAACTTATATGCAGAGTACATCATGAGGAACGCTGGGCTGGAAGAAGCACAAGCTGGAATCAAGATTGCCGGGAGAAATATCAACAACCTCAGATATGCACTTGACACCACCCTTATGGCAGAAAGTGAAGAGGAATTAAAAATCCTCTTGATGAAAGTGAAAGAGGAGAGTGAAAAGGTTGGCTTGAAACTCAACATTCAGAAAACAAAGATCATGGCATCTGGTCCCATCACTTCATGGGAAATAGATTGGGGAACAGTGGAAACAGTGTCAGACTTTATTTTTTTTGGGCTCCAAAATCACTGCAGATGCTGATTGCAGCCATGAAATTAAAAGACGCTTACTCCTTGGAAGGAAAATTATGACCAAACTAGATAGCATATTAAAAAGTGGAGACATTACTTTGCCAACCAAGGTCCGTCTAGTCAAGGCTATGGTTTTTCCCGTGGTCATGTATGGATGTGAGAGTTGGACTGTGAAGAAAGCTGATCGCCAAAGAATTGATGCTTTTGAACTGTAGTGTTGGAGAAGACTCTTAAGAGTCCCTTGGACTGCAAGGAGATCCAACCAGTCCATCCTAAAGATCAGTCCTGTGTGTTCATTGGAAGGACTGATGTTGAAGCTGAAACTCCAATATTTTGGCCATCTCATGCGAAGAGCTGACTCATTTGAAAAGACCCTGATGCTGGGAAAGATTGAGGACAGGAGGAGAAGGGGACAACAGAGGATGAGATGGTTGGATGGCATCACCCACTCGATGGACATGAGTTTGAGTGAACTCCGGGAGTTGGTGATGGGCAGGGTTCCTGGCATGCTGTGGTTCATGGGGTCACAAAGAGTCGGACACGACTGAGCAACTGAACTGAACTGAACCGAATTACTTTACAATGTTATAGTGCTTTTTACCATACATTGACATGAATCAGCCATGGGTGTAACTTTATAGCAGTGGAAAAAGTGCTGTGGTGCATTGCATAATGTTTCTTAAAGGTTTTCTTTAGAAGTGCCATATGTAAAATTGTCTTATTGGGCAAACCATGTCACATTGCTTAGTCTAACATTTGTGAAACATAGAAATATTATCCTCTAGTAAAAAAGGAAAATGAATCATTAGAACAATAACTCTGTCATATGAATATTTTGTTTTGTCCTTGATTTTAATTGTAATGTTTTTATGTTTTACTACTAAAATATGAGTTTGCCAATTATTTCTGATGAAGAAGTTTTTTTACCAAGTTAAATCATTTCTTTCTATTTCTGGTTTACTTTATTAAAAATGGGTTTCAATTTTATCTATTTTTCTTCTGCATCTATCAAGACATATTTATATTACTTCTATTAATTAAAAAGTATGTTATATTTATATATTATATTCTTATATGATACAATAATGGATAGCTCTTAAGATATACATCTTACACGATAACATTCTATTATTTGGAAATATTTTACTCTAGAATATGGTTTATGAATTCCCTCTCTAGAGGGCCAATTTCCAAAGATAGCCTCTACAGAACATAAAAGGGAACAATATTTAAATTCCTCATTTGATTCTGTCTAGACCATGATTTTCTTTGCCACTGTCACTTTGCCTTTACAGTTTATATAAAAAGGGAGGACTACAGAGGGCAAACCTGAAGGGTACCCATGACTGACTTCTTAATCCCATAATGTTCCTAAAAGCCTATTCAGCAATTCATATGAATTCCCACAATAATTCATGGAATACGACTATAGCTGTTTTTTCTGAGATATGAGAAAACAGTTGTATTTGGTTTTTCTGTATACTCAGATGTGGAAAATGATCTTCAACTATACAGAATTCTATGATATTCACCTTGTATCTTCAGGTAAGGTAGAGCTCACATGTGTCTAAGCTCTCCTTATTTCTTTCTTCTACCCCTTCTTGTTTTATAACTTAATATGTGAACTCTAAAAGTACTATTTCTCTAGAATCATAGCTGAGATTTTATATGAGAGCTTATAAAAAATGTTATTTCAAACATTTGCTAAAACTCTTAAAGGATCTTGCCAGATGCTCCTTTTTATTCCCACTCTATAGAAGGGTGTTCTGATCCTAAATCAGGGAAAATTCCAGAAAATGAATGGATACGCCTTCTTTCAGAAAAGTCTATCCCCTGTAATTTCTCTTTTTTTTTTTATTTATTTTTTATTGGAGGCAAATTATTTTACAATATTATATTGGTTGAGTAGCAGGCAAGGAAATTTATTTTTACTTGAGATTGCAAATTTTAGGACATTCTTTGTGAGCATAAGTAAACATGACATATTTTAATAACTGATCACTTACTTAACTTTAACATGTATTTTTGAGAGTGTGTTTTTACTGAAGGGAAGAATTGAAATGTGAACTCTTGTAAATTTTCATTTTAATATTGACTTATAATCTATTCTTAAAAAGATATAGGAATATTTCTCATAACCTAACTCAGAAAAATTTAAAGTTGTATAAAGGATTTAGATCTATTGATATTGTCCTTAATTCAACTCGACATGTTTCTCACTAATAGAACAAAGAATATTGAATAGCATTGTCTCTAATGTCTTTGTATGTCACAAACACTGAGTTAACTTGGCTGTGTTTTTGTTTTTTTTCTTGGGGGGGAATCTGTGTTTTTTTCAGTATTATTTAAAATGGTAAGTCCTTATGCATATTTACTTATTGTCAACACTTTGTTAGCTGTAGGAAATTAGGAAAGCTCTTTGTTCACTTTGTTTTTATTATATCCAAAATAGGAATATGAATACTTGAAAATCATGGCAACATCTCTGTATATGGTAGGTAGCTCAGCTGGTAAAGAATTTGCCTGCAATGCAGGAGACCACGATTCAATTCCTGGGTCAGGAAGATCTGCTGGAGAAGGGATAGGCTTCCCACTCCAGTATTCTTGAGCTTCCCTGGTAGCTCAGACAGTCAAGAATCCACCTACAATATGGGAGATCTGTGTTCAATCCCTGGGTTGGGAAGCTCTCCTGGAGGAGGTCATGGCAACCCACTCCAGTATTCTAGACTGGAGAATCCCATGGACAGATGAGCCTGGTGGGTCCCAGTCCATGGAGTACCAAAGAGTTGGATGCAACTAAGTACAGCACAAAGTAATGTGGCTCAAAGCAAGTCATCTGTTCTAATGAGTAATGTTTTGTAAGGCCAATTCTAATATGGAAATCTGTCATTCTTTTGCAGCTTTAAAAACAAATACCCATGTAGGGAATTGCTCTAGCTCTGTGAGTAAATTCATCCTTTTAGGCTTCCCTTATACTTGGGGAATTGGGATCCTCTGTTTCTCAGTGTTTTCTGGGACATATATTCTGACACTCATTGGAAATCTGTGCATTATTTGTGCTGTGAGGTGCGACCATCAACTGCAAACTCCAATGTACATCCTATTGGCCAATTTTTCCTTCCTGGAGATCTGGTTTATCACCTCCACTGTCCCTAATATGCTAGTCAACTTTCTTTCTGAGACCAACACCATCTCCTTCTCTGGCTGCTTCTTCTCCGTGGGCACCACTGAGACCTTCTTCTTGTCTGCTATGGCCTTTGACAGGTACCTTGCCATCTGCAGGCCCCTTCACTACCCCACTGTCATGCCAGTGCAGCGCTGCATCAGAAGGGGAGCCTGTTGCTGGGTATGTGGCTTCTTGTACTTCCTCTTGCCTATATATCTAATCTCTCAACTCCCCTTTTGTTGTCTCAATAAAATTGATCACTTCCTATGTGACCCAGGACCCCTTATAAAGCTGTCTTGTGTGCCAGCTCCTGTCACTGAGATCATCTGTGCCATCTGCAATTCAGTCCTCATTTTCTCCCCCTTACTCTTCATTACTAGTTCCTACACCCTGGTGATCAGAGCTGTGTTTAGGGTACCCTCAGCAGAAGGCCGGCATAAGGCTTTCTCTATATGTGGCTCCCATCTGTCTGTAGTGTCTCTGTTCTATGGCTCTATTATGGTTGTATATGTGAGCCCAACAGCAGGCAATCCAGCCGGGATTCAGAAACATGTGACTTTGTTTTATTCTGTGCTAACTCCACTGTTCAACCCCTTGATCTATAGTCTCCGGAATAAAGAGATGAAGGAGGCTCTGAGAAAATTATTTAAGACTGTGAGATTTAGGCAGAGGCCTGGCAGAAATCTTTGAAGAACTTGTGTTTGCAACTGAAATATATGTGGAATAAATGATTGAAAGTTTAGCATTCAATTGAATTAACCACATTAGACAAATATATTTGGGGGAGGGAGAAGAACATAGTCAAATGTAATTAAATGTTTATTAAATTAACTGTGGCCATCTGTCCATTTTTTTATGGTTTTAGAAAATTTACATTAATAGTAAAATTTTTTCATATTCAAATAAAAATAATCAAAGAAAAAATAATCAGTCATCTTCCTGGCATTTAGACTTAATACTAGCTAAAATTCTGATGTTACCATTTCAGTTATACATGTAAACACAATAATCAAATATTTATTACTAATATTTCTCAGGTAAGTCAAAAGTCATGCTAAATTTACAAAACAACATTTAAATTTTAATTTCTATGTCAATATTAAAGATGTGACAAAATTAATTAACCTCTTTATAAAAGTTCATTTATCATAATTGTACTTCCCACTTTCTCACCAAGATTTAGTTTAAATACTCAGAATTTGGATCCAGATGGTTGCCATTATTTCTCCATTTAAAATAATTTTTAAAAATAATTAAGATCATTTAAAAATAATTATTTTTAAAATAAATTCTCTATAAAATAAACCATATACTGCCTTTTCCTGATACATCATTTGTGTATTCTACAAGCTAGAGATAACAGCCAGTGACCCTCAGGTATTGTTGTGATTACAGAAATTGCTAGATTTGCTTTGTTAACTATGTCAAGAGCAATAGTGTCTCATACTGTCAGCCAGAATTTTCCTCATTTCATGAAAAGACCATGAATCCATTAGTTATTACTCCCCCATCCTTCCTCTCTCCAGTCCTTGGAAACAACTAATCTACTTTCTGTTCTATAGATTTACTTATTCTCAAAATTTCATATAAATGGAATCATATAATATGTGTGACCTTTTGTGACCAACTTCTTTCACTTAACATCATGTGTACAAGATTCATTTTTGCTGGGCATGTTTATCTGTACTTTATTCCTTTTTATAGCTGAATAGCATTTCTTAGTATGAATATACCACACTTTGTCTATTCAATAGTTGATGGACGTTTGAGTTGTTTCCATCATTGGTCTATTGTGAGTTACACAGGAACAAGTATTTGTGTGAACGTATATTTTCACTTTGGGGGGGTTTACTCCAGGGAGAGGAATTGCTGTGTCATATGTTAACTATTTAACATTTTGAGGAACTGTCAGACTATTTTCCAAAGTGACTGTGCCATCTTTACTATCATATCAGCATAGTGTGAAATGTATGGGGTTCAGTTTCTCTGTATCCTTACCAACACTTGTTTGCTCTTTCTTTTTTTTGTCCTTTAGCTATCCTTGTATATATGAAGAGGTATCTTATTATGGTGCTCACCTGCATTTCCCTAATGATAAGATTGTTGATTATCTTTCAGTGAGCTTATGGGCCACTTGCATGTCTTCACTGGGAAATATATATTCAAATCCTTGATGATTTTTAAAACATTAGCCTATTCATCTTTCTAATTCTCAACTGTAGAGGTCTTTACATATACTCTGGATATAAGTCACTTATTAGATAAATAATTTGCAAATATCTTTAATCAATCTGTGAGTTACATTTTTACTTTTATGATTGTCCTTTGAAGTTTTGAATTTTAATGAAGTCCAACTTATCTTTTTAACTTTTATCACTTGTGATGCTAGTTTCATATCTAAGAAATCTTTGCCTAATCGAAGGTCACAAAAGGTACTACTATGTTTATTTATATATTTATTTTTTGTTATAGATGATTTTTCCAACTTTATATACATTTTATATTTTAATAGGTATTTGTTAAGAGCGGAGATCAAACACAAACTCCAAATCACTACTTTAAAATAAAAGTTTCTCAAGTATTTTATGGCATATCCAAATCTGTCACAAAGTTTATGGGGCAATATGAATCACAGCATGCTTACTTATTTTTTGTTTTGCCATCTTGATATTCCTGAAAAGATTGCTTTCTATCACACATTTTCAAAAGGAATCTATTTGATTATGTCCCTGAGATCATAAAATCTTGATCTAATCATTTTAAAATAAATTATTCATATAATTTATAATTAAATAGTACCTTTCAGTGACATTTCAAGCATTATTTAGGGTAGGAAAAAAGAATGAGAAATAAATTACTTCTTATATAAAAGAAAATAGGCAAATTGTGGAATATGGAGAGTTAATGAAATGACTATAATAATTAAATAATGTGTGGTAATAAAGTTCTTTTCTTTAAATCATATAAAATATCAAATTGTATAGGAAAAAGACTTACTACGGCTAAATAGTTAAGAAGTTATAATAAGGGCAATTTTGATGGTGACCAAATTGCAGCAAAACATGTGCTTATTAATGCAGAATAAGAAGGCATTACAGTGACTATTCGACTATCCATTCACTTCTTTCACATGAGGAAATCCTTCGGGGTAAAAGAAGACACGGGAAACACACTAAATTCCTTAGCGACTAGACTCCAGGTAAATCCAGTAATCCAGCAAAGGTATTTTCCTGGAAAAAACAAAGACTTCATCCTTTAAATCTTCCTTCAGAATGTTGCTGGTAAAGGATTGAAAGTGAAAAAAGGTGTAGTTGCTCAGTCGTGTCCAACTCTTTGTGATCCCATGGGCTCTAGCCCACCTGGCTCCTCTGTCCATGGGACTCCCCAGGCAAGAACACTGGAGTGGGTTGCCGTACCCTTCTCCAGAGAATCTTCCTGACCCAGGGATTGAACCTGGGTCTCCCGCATTGCAGGCAGATTCTTTACTATCTGAGCCACCACTCTAAAAAGAATCTAGTACTTATCTAGGAGGCATGGCTTTCTAGAAAATATCATGTAAGTTATACAGCTCTTGGGAATTTTACAATTTAAATGCTTCCAGTTGTGTAAAGAAACTTATGAAATTCAATTAGAAACCTAAACTCTGTGGTATGCGGTATGTCCTTCTGTGCCCAATATGCTCAGTAACCTCTCTGAAACCAACACCATCTCTTTCTCTGGCTGCTTCCTGAAGTTCTACTTATTCTCCACGGGCACCACCAAGACCTTGTCTGCCATGGACTTTGACAGGTACCTTGCCATCTGCAGGCCCCTACGCTACCCCACTGTCATGACGGTACGATGCTCTGTCAATATGGGAGCCTGCTGCGTGTGTTGCTTCTTGTACTTCCTCTTGTCTGTTCACCTAATCTCTCTGCTCCAGTTCTGTTGTCTCAGTAAGACTGATCTCTTCCTATGTGAACCAGATCTCCTTATAAAGTTGTCCTTACGCCAACTGCCGTCACTGAGATCATCTGTGCTACCTGTAACAGTCATCATGTTCTCTACCTTACTCTTCATTACCAGCCTATACCCTGGTGATCAGAGCTGGGTTTAGGGCCCTCTCAGAAGATAGGGTTTAAGGCCTTATCTACGTGCGCCTCCCATCTGACTGTGACGTCCCTATTCTATGGCTCCATTGTGATTGTGTGTGAGTCCAAGAGCAGGGAATCCAAGAGACCCAGAAAAGTCTGAGTCTGTTCTATTCCATGTTAACTCCATTACTCAGCCACTGAATCTACAGTATATCTCTGGAAGAAAGAGATGAAGACAGATCTAATAAAACTACTTAGGACTGTAAGATTTAATCAAAGGCCTAAAAGAAATCTTTGAAGAACTTGCATTGACAGCTGAAATAATATATGGAAAACAAATAATTAAAGTATTAATATTCAACTGTATTAGCTGAAGGAGAAAAATAACTTTCAGGAGGAGGAAGAACTAATTCAATGTAATAAAATGTTAATAAAGCTATGCTTATTTGTTCTTTTATTGGAGAAAAATTTGCATTAATAGTAAAATTTTCAGGCAAAAGTAATCAGACAAATAAGTTAATAGTCAACTTGTTAGCATTCTGATTGAATGCTAGTTAATATTTTGCTACCAATATCACACACATATGCATACAATCTATCTTATACTAAAATTTATTACAAAATTTTTTCAAGAGAGTCAATAGTTATTATACATGCTAATTTTACAAAACAACATTAAATGTTATTGTGTCTATTAAAGTATGACAAGCTGTATTCACTTTCTAATGAAAATTGATTTATTATAATTATTCCCAGTTTCTCAATGAGACTTAGTGATAATTTTCTTTAGATCTAGATGTTTGCCATTGATTTTTATCCACTTTATATACACTTAATTTTAAGAATTGTTTTTGATAGTGTTCTATTTAGGCTAAGCCATGCATTGCCTTTTTCTAACATGCCATTTTTGTCTGCTATAGGTTCAAATGAAATGGCTAGTGACTCCCAGGTACTGTGATGACAGAATGTGTTAGATTTGTTCCGTTAACTGTCCCAAGGACACTAGTGTGTCCTACTCCCAAGCAGAATATTTTCATCCCATAAAGAAACCTTCTTCCCAGTAACAGTCACTCCCCACTCTCCCTTCTCTCTAATCCTGACATCCACTTTCCATTTCTGAGTATTTGTCTATTCTGGATGCAGTATTAATGGAATCATATGATAACTTGCCTTTGGTGACTGTTTTTTTTTCCTTTATCACAATGTTTACATATGTTGTAGCATGTGTCATTACTTGATTCCTTTTTATAGCTGTATAACATCCCATTGTATAGACATACCACTTTTGTTTATCCATTCGTTAGTGAATATTTGAGTTGTTTCCATTTTGTGGCTATTATGAATAACGCTGTTGTGAATAGTTATTAGTAAGTTTTCATAAGAACATGTTTTCACTTCCCTAACATATATCCCTGAGAGAGGAATTGCTGGGTTATTGGTTAGCTCTATACTTAATATTTTGAAGAATTGTCAGACTGTTTTCCCAAAAGACTGCATAGTTTTTCTATCACACCAGCAATGTATGTACTTTGGATTTCAAATCTCTGCATATCCTCACCAGCACTTGTTATCCTGTTTACTTTAGCCATGTTGGTAGGTATGAATTGGTATCTTATTGTGGTTTTTATTAGCATTTTCCCTAATTGCTAATGGTGTTGATCATCTTTTCATGTGCTTATTGACCCTTTGTATATCTTGGTTGGAAAAACATATACTCAAATACTTTGATCATTTAAAAATTATATTATTTGTCTTTTTATTGTTGTGATATAAGTTGATAATATTTTAGATATAAGACCTTTGTCATAGATATGATTTGCAAATATTTTCTTTGATCTATAAACTGTTTCATTACTTTCTTAAAATGTCCTCTGAAGTTTTAATTTTTATGAATTTCAATTTATCTACATTTTCCTTTTTCTAAATTTTTAAAAATTTGTATATGGTTTGCATACAATATATTTGTTTCAGGAATACTCCATAGTGACTCATCATTTACATTTCCCTGGGTAGTATGATCATTTTAACAATATTAATTCTTCTGGTCCATAAGCATGTTATATCTTTTCATTTGTTTTTGTATAATAGTCTTCAGTTTTTTTCATCAATGGTTTATAGTTTCCAGAATACACATTTTTTTTAAACACATGTATTTCTATGTATCTTATTCTCTTTTGTGCAATTTTAAATGACTATTTTCTTAATTTCTCTTTCCAATGATATGTTATTATTTTATGAAACACAATATGTTTCTATATAGTACTGTATGTCTTGAAACTTTACTGAATTTATTTATTAGTTCCAGAGTTTTTTGGTGGAGACTTAAGGATTTTCTGTAGATAGTATTATATCATCTGGGATTTTCTGTAGATAGTATTATATCATCTGCAAACAGTGGCAGTTTTAATTCTTCCTTTCCTATTTGAATTCCTTTCATTTCTTTCCTTGTCCGATTGTTGTCATTAGGACTTCCAATACTATGCTGAATACAAGTGACAGGAGTGGCATTCTTATTTTGTTCCTGATCTTGGAGGACATGATTTCAGCTTTCCACAATTGAATATAATGTGAGCTGTGGCCTCGACATATATGGCCTTTATTATGTTAAGGTGTGTTTCTCCTATATCCATTTTGCAGAGTTTTTTCCATAAATAGATGTTAAATTTTGTCAAAAGTTTTTTCTGTGTGTATTGAGATGATCGTATGGTTTATATTCTTCAATTTAATAATGTAGTAAATCATTGATTTGTGGATAGCAAACCATCCTTGTGTTTCTGGGGAAAATCTCACTTCATCATGATGTATGATGCTTTCAATGTGTTCTTAAACTCAGTTTGCTAATATTTGCTGAGAAATTTTGCATTTGTGTGCATTAGTGATATTGGTTATAATTTTTTGTAGTGTTTGTCTTTTTTTGGTGTCTGAGGTTGATGCTAGCCTTCTATAAGGGGTTAAGAAGTGTTTCTTTCTCTTCAATTTTTGAAATATTGTGAGAATTATAGGTGCTAACTCTTCCTTAAACTTTGGATAGAATTCACCTGTGAAGCCCTCCAGCCCTAAAATTTGCTGAGATATTTTTAATAACTGATTCAGTTCTATTACTGGTAATCAATTTGTTCATAGTTTATATTTATTCCTGATTTAGTCTTGGGAGATTATGCATTTACAGGCATTTATCCATTTCTTCTAGGTCGTCCAGTTTATTAACATATAATCATTCATAATACTCTCGTATGATTCTTTGTATTTTTAATGGTATTTGTTAGCTTTCATTTATGATTTTATTTATTTATGACTGCTCTTTGTTTCTTGATGAGTCTGGCTAATTGTTTATCAATTTTGGTTTTTCTTTTCAAACAACCAGATTTTACCTTTATTGATCTATTTTTTTTCAGTAGTTATTTCATTTTTCCCCCATTCTGGCATTTATTATCTTCTTCCTTCAACTAACTTTGCATTTTGTTTGTTTTTGTTTTTCAGTTACTTTACTTGTAAGGATTGATTGAGATTTTTCTTGTTTTCTTAGGTATTCTTATACCACTGTAAACATTTCTCTTTAGAATCATTCATCCTACATCCCATAAATGTTTTTTTAACTTTGTATCTAACTTATTTACTTCTTTTATTATTGATGTATAATTGCTTTACAATGTTGTATTACTTTCTGCAGTACAAAAAAGTGAATCAGCAATAAGTATACATAAATCCTCTCTCTCTTGAATCTCCCTCCCACCCCTCTACGTCATCACAGGTTCCATAGATTTTGATTGCTATGTTTTCATTTTCATTTTCCTCCAAGTTTTTTTTAGTGTACTCTTCTATTTCTTCAATGACCCCCTTGAAAATTCCATGTGTGTGGTTTTTGAAGCTTTTTTTTTTTTCGTTGTAATCTCATAGGTCATGGTCAGAAAACATAGTTGATATGAATTCAATATTTTTGAATTTGTAGAGACTTGTTTTGTGGCCCAAAAAGGTGATCTATCCTAGAGACTATTCCAAGTGCACTTGAAAGGAATGTATGTTCTGTTGCTTTTGGATGGACTTTTCTATGTATATCTATTAAATCTAATTGTCTAATATGTCATTTAAAACAAGTGTTTCCCTATTAGTTTTCTGTCAGAATGATCTCTTCATTGATAAAACTGTGGTGTTAAGATCCCCTACTATTACTGAGGATTTTATTTTTCTTTCTTTTTGTTTGTTTATATTTGCTCTATGTACTTGCATGTGTGCATGCCAAGTCCCTCCAGTCAAGCCCAACTCTTTGTAACCCTATGAACTACAGCCCACAAGTCTTCTCTGTCCATGGAAATTCTCCAGGCAAGAAAAAAGGAGTGGGTTGCCATGCCCTCGTCCAGGGGATCTTCCTGACCCAGGGATCAAACGCATTGGCAGGCAGGTTCAGTTCAGTTCAGTTCATTTCAGTCGCTCAGTTGTGTCCGACTCTTTGCGACCCCATGAATCACAGCACACCAGGCCTCCCTGTCCAACACCAACTCCGGGGGTTCACTCAAACTCATGTCCATCGAGTGGGTGATGCGAGATGCCTATATTTACAATTGTTAATTCTTTGATTTTTCCCTTTGTCATTATGCAATGTCCTTTTTCTGTCTCTTGTTATAGCCTTTGTTTTAAGGTCTAATTTTGTCTGATATAACTTTTGCTATTCCAGTTTTTGTTTTGTTTCCATTTGCATGGAATACTTTTTTTAACCCCTTACTTTGTCTGTGTGTGTGTAGATCTGAACTGTGTCTTCTTAGGCAGCATATAGATGAGTCTTATTTTTCTTTATCCATTTAGCCGTTCTGTGTCTTTTAATTGAAGCGTTTAGTCCATTTACATTTAAAGTAACTATTAATAGGTATGTATTTATTGTCATTTGTTAATTGTTTGGGGATTGTTTTTATAGTGGCTTTTGGTTCCTTTCTTCTTCTACTCTTTTGTGATAGGATGATGGTCTTCATGTTTTGTTTGAATTCCTTTTCCTTTTTTTGTGTATGTATCTATTATTTTTTTTGGTTTGTGATTACCATGAGGTTCATATATAACAGTATTTTCTATACAGGTATATTTTGAGTTGATGATTTCTTAAGTTTGAATGCATTCTAAGCACCTTGCTTTTTACTCCCTCACATTTATGTTTTGTTTTTGACATCATATTTTTCATCTTTTTGTATTATGTCTGAATCCCTTAATTACTTATTATAATTACAGATACTTTTACTACTTTTGTCTTTTAACCTTCCTAATAGCTTTAAAAGTGATTGATCTACTTCCTTAACTATATTTTTGTTATTATCAATGAGAGTTTTCCTTTCATAATATTCTTATGTCTATTCCTGGATATTTATTTTTTTGCTTTGTTACTGTTCAGTTGCTATCTCATGTCCAACTTTTTGTGACCCCATGAATGGCCGCATGCCAGGCTTCCCTGTCCTTCACTATTTCCCTGAGTTTGCTCAAACTCATGTCCATTAAGTCAGTGATGCCATCCAACCATCTTATCCTCTGTCACCCGCTTCTCCTCTTGCCCTAAATCTTTCCCAGCATCAAGATCTTTTCCAATGAGTCAGCAAGGTTAGTGTTATGAACTCTTAGCTTTTGCTTATTGGTACACCTCTTTATCTCTTTTTCAAATCTAAATGATAATCTTGTGGGATAAAGTATTCTTGATTTTAAGCTATTTTATTCTATCTTTAAGAATATCTTATAGAGGTATTTTAAAGCTTAAAAGACATAAAATTCTTACCACGTTTCTGGTTATACAGTGTCAGTTCAGTTGCAATTAGTACTGTTTTGGAATGATATGTCATTTGTTTTTTACATAAAAGTACAATACAAGAGAAAAAAACCCAAAATAGCATATAGTAGGAAATCCTAAAAAAATATTGATTTTGTAAGTAATTGGGGAGGGATAAATTCATGACTATTCCTAAGGCCTTAAAATAGGATTCTGTCATTTTCTGGACATGCATTAGGCAATATAAAAATAAGATGTTAACTGAAGAAAATGTCCACATAGAAATATGATAGTTTCTACCAAGTATCTATTTGAAAACTACCCTACCTATCTGAAGGGCTTCCCTGATAGCTCAGTTGGTAAAGAATCCACCTGCAATGCAGGACACCCTGGTTCAATTCCTGGGTCAGGAAGATCCATTGGAGAGGGAAAGGCTACCCATTCCAGTATTCTTGGGCTTCCATTGTGGCTCAGCTGATAAAGAATCTGTCTGTAATGTGGGAAACCTGGGTTTGATCCCTGGGTTGGAAAGATTCCCTGTGCAATAGAAAGGCTACCCACTCCAGTGTTCTGGCCTAGAGAATTCCATGGACTGCATAGTCCATGCAGTTGCAACGAGTTGGACACAACTGAGTGGCTTTAACTCCTATCTGAAAGTACAGGAATCATGAAGACCTGGGGGAGAGAGTGCGTTTTATCTTAGAGTCAGTCTCTCATCATTGTGAAGACAAGAGGTAGAGAACCGTAATTCATCACTGAAATTCTCCAGATTATTTTATCAGTATTAAGCAGAAATTAAGATAACCAAACACAGAACACACTGGCACATTTATCCTCTGAATTGTTTTCCATAAATAGTGCATATTAAGCTACAACATTGAACAAGGATTTGTGAAAGTGTTGAATATAAATGCTTTCTGTTGTACAACCAGGCCACTTTACACCTTACTAGACAATAAGAATTGTCTTCAAGCTGTCAGTTACATAGTACAGTGAGAAATGCATTATTACTTAGATATATCATATATTATATATGCAAATAGATTTATTATCTCTATGATAAAGTATTATGTACCTATTATTACTCCAAAACTGGCATCTGAGCAGTACTATTTTGAGAGGGAAAATATACAGTTTAATTACCACTCAAATATAAATTCCATTCTTAATGTTTTCAAAAGCTGTATCTTTTTTTTAATTTTTATTTAATAAATGGTACAAAGCACAATGCCATAAACATTAACAGTTAAAATTTCACCAAATGAAAGAAATACTATAGAATACACATTGCAAAAAGCTACATTAAGTTATTTTACAACTGACTCAAGCTGCAAAAAGAAAAAAAACCCAATGCCATACCTAAGTTATCCCTCTCTCAAAATAATGCCAAAATAAGGCTGTATCTTAAAGAAGTTAAATAAAAAGTAGGAAATAGAAAAAAAGGAATAAAAGCACAAATTTGTAAGAAGAAAGTATAAAAATAAGTAAAATTCATTCAATGTCTTTTGAATCATTATTACTCTTTAATTCAAGTTATTCAGTCCTCCTCATTGGTCAAAATGATTTGTTTTGATATCACAGATATTCAATTTGTAAATGTCTAGCCACAGGCTACAGTGGTCATAACAGTTCTATAAATTTACTTTGTTTCTAGGAAAAGAACATTTCTTATGACTGCAGAAACCTGGCCAGACTTCAGATAGCGACTCTTCAGTTTTGACATAACTGCATTCATTTCTTTATTGCTTAGAGTATAGATAACAGGGTTTAAAATGGGAGTAAAGATGGTGTAGAACACCGCAAGGACTTTGTCAACTGAATAACTGCTGAAGGGCCACACATAGATGAAGATGCATGGTCCAAAGAAGAGTGTGACCGCAGTGATATGAGCAGTCAGTGTGGAGCAGGCCTTGGCCGTGCGAGCAGAGGAGTGGCTCCTAACTGTGATGAGTATCACAGTGTAAGAAAGAACCAATAGGAGGAAGGAACTCAAAGACAGAAGGCCACTGTCTGCAACTATTAGTAAACTGATAACATAAGTGTCTGTGCAGGCCAGTTTGGTCACTAAAGGGAGGTCACAGAAAAAGCTATCCACTTGATTAGGCCCACAAAAAGGCAAGTTAACAGTAAATGCCAGCTGGCTAGTAGTATGGATGAAACCCACACACCATGGAATGAGGACCAGAGTAATACACACACGCCAGCTCATGATTGTCGTGTAGTGGAGAGGTTTGCATATGGCAACGTAACGGTCATAAGCCATGGACACAAGGAGCACCATTTCACCACCAGCAAATAGATGAACAAAGAAAATCTGGGCCAGGCAGGCTTCGAAAGAAATAGTCTTGTGCTCAACCAGAAAGTCTGCAATCATTTTGGGGGTAGCAAAGGAGGCAACACATATATCTATAAAAGAGAGGTTTGCAAGCAGAAAGTACATGGGGGTATGAAGGCGGGAATCTGAGGTCACAGTGAGGATGATGAGAAAGTTTCCCAGTAGTATTGCTAGGTAGAGCAGTGAAAATATTAGAAACAAGAAAGGCTGGAACTCCTGGGAACTAGATAAACCCAGCAACACAAACTCAGTCACCCGAGAATGATTTGTCTCATTCATTGACTTTGCAAAGGACTTCTCTTCAGTCACTTGAATAGGAGAGAAATAGAAATCAGTGAATGAACTAACTATGATTTAATTTTCCAGTTCAGTTAGAGTGTACTTGTTAGACCTCAGTTCAGTTCAGTTCAGTTCAGTCGCTCAGTCGTGTCCGACTCTCTGCAACCCCATGAATCACAGCATGCCAGGCCTCCCTGTCCATCACCAACTCCCAGAGTTCACCCAAACTCATGTCCATAGACCTCACACATGTCTAAATAGAGACAGTGATCTAGTAATCAAAAGGAGAACAGAGTCAGGATGGGATATTGAACCAAAAGTTTTCTAGAAGAGGAGGGTGGTGGTTGGGAGGTTGGTGGAGAGAATTTCAACCAACTGATTTATTAATTGCTTAAGTTTAGTAAGTTAAGTAAGCTAATTTGCAAATGAGATTTACAAGTGAGTGTTATAAATAAATATCTGAAAAGCTGTTTATATATCTCAGAAATCCACTATTATTATCTACAGAGACAAAATGTCATTTTTTCTTCACTAAATAAAATAAGAACTCTTAAAAAGAGACAAATGTGTGAACTGCTACAAGAAGGAAATACATTTTCACAAAATTAATGTGCAAAAGACATTAAACACAAAAGAGTAAATGCTCTATTTCTCTATTTAAATGAAGTTGAAAGACAGACGAACAAGTCTATAGTATTTGAAGCTAGGATAGCAGTTTTCCTTGATGGGATTAAAGGGACAGAAGGAAACATTAGAGGGGCTTTTGGATTACTAGTAATGGTCTGATTTTGACTCAGTTGAATGGCTTCTTAGGATGTCCAGAAAAAAGGGGACTTTCTTTTTCTTTCCCTTGTGGGTTCTAAAAACCTCCTCCTGCTGTAACAGTTAAAATTCTTTTCTCATTCCTAGTAAGATAGTTTGGGGCATTGGCTTCTTCAGAAACAATCTTTCACAACTCAGCATTAGTGGACGATGATTGTATATTTTATGTCATAAATCATTGAGATTTGCATAATAAATGAATATTTTCATCTTTTCAGTTTTTTCTCTTATGATAGGGGGCTATGGACATAAGAGGAAGAAAGTTTAGCTTTCTCATCTTTGCTCCAACGGGGGGAAAAAACTGTGAAGGATAAACATATAGATTATATCTATTTCCTCTTCTGTTACAGAGTAGCTCATTGACCTCAGAAAAGCTCTTAAATCAATACCTCCATTCTTAAGAATGCAGGATGAAGATTTGGGGCAAACAAAGTTCTAAGTTTTTTGCAATATAAATCCATTCTTATTTTTAGTAAACTTATTTATAATAATTTAACTGTCCATTTTTCCCAGAACACTGAGCTAGGTAGGATGGTGATAGAGCAGTTAGATTTAAAACTTTCCCTCCTGAAAATTCTTTACTAATATTATAATCCTTACTCCTTTTAAAGAAGGTGATGGACCTTCTTTTTCTATGAATCTCCAGTACATTCTTTATTAAATGAAATAAGAATAGCTTTATCACTTAATAAAAAGATACTACTTTTATACCCAATAAAGTACTATACTATAATGGAAGCATAAACCTATTGGGAAAATATTCTAGGTTAAGATCACAACTGTATCTTCAGGCAGCTGTATGGCATTGAGCAAGTCATTTAATTGTTCAGGGCTCATTATTCTCAGAAATAAAACATTGAGAATAATGTTATCCTGAAAGAGACACTGGAAATGTTTGGTAAAAGAAAAAATTCATGAATGATAAATGTTTAATCAAGTGTAGAAACCATGTATATGTGAGCATTCTTAATAATGTCTTACTTCATATCAGAGTATTTTCTTTCTTACAATAATGCCTGTTCAAGGAGGGTGTTATCTAACTTTTCAAAGAACAAGTTTACTCTACTGGATGGGCTCATGTAAATTTTTTTTTTTAATACTTTAGAGTGAATTCGTGAAATCATAGGAGTTTTTGCTAGGTGGCTTGCAGATTCCTCCATTTCCTAAATATTATGAAATAAAGCCTCTCTCCAATACTTTTTATTGTTGAAATATTATGCCTGATAGGTAAGATAAAGTAGTCATGAGTATAATTTACAGATGCCAATAAACTCTACCAGCTTAGAGTTAGAGTTAGAAAGAATATCAGAAACTTTCTTGACTGTCTACTTTTTCCATGCTCTTCTCCTTTCCTGTTCCCTCACTGTTGTATGGTCCTCAGAAAGACACAAATAAAATGCTGCCTCTTATCTAAGATAAAATGAAGAGTGTGCACACATCTTTATCTATGGTCATTAAGTCTTGGAAAGGATTTAGTTGTCAGGCACAATTTACCAAGAAAAACTGACATGGCCCTCAGATGATGAGCCATAAAACAGCTTTACTTCTAAAAGTTAGGAGGCACAGTGCCTGTACCTGGGGTGGACTTGTCTCCAAGGACGTGGGACAGGGCTGGATGCTGTATCCTGATGGAAGCCCTTCGTAGCTGGGGGAGCACTTGGAGCTCTCAGGAATCTGAGAGTGGTAAAAGAGGTAGTAAAAAGAAGCAAAGAAGTGATGAAAATAAATTTTCAAATGTTGTGCAGAATTTAGCCTAGTTGTTGCTACATTGCTTTTCTTTATGATAGCAGTAGATAAGGAAATATGTTGGCAATCACAGCAATTTGTAGAGACTTCTAGAAATAAAAATCAATAAAACTTCACTAAAGGTCACATAAAGAAGATTGAATCCTGACCTACATTCCAGCCACATATCCTTGGGAAATGTGACCTTCCAACATAGCCTCCAGAGATATGAATGGAATTAATCAAACAGTTAAAATATTGATATCCAGGAGGAACTCAAAACATTCCAGATATAATTTTTCATGTAAGCCTTCTTTTTATGATCAGAAAGCATTTCAGTCAGAAATATTAATCAAATGCACTCCAAATTTTATTTTTTGGAAACACAATCAAGTATAGTTATTTCCATGAAATTTAGATCTGTATAGTTCCTGAATTGTCTGGAAATTTAATCATTTTCTCAAAATAATGCTTAGAAAAATTTTAAAATTCTTCCTTCTTTTCCTACTCCCCTTAAAGTACATATTAATTTTTCCCTCCTCAGAGATATGTATGATCTTCATATAATTGAATCAGACATTTTATCCTGTAACAATATAATAGATTTAACCATATTAGTGGAGCTTCTCCGATGACTCAAGCGGTTAAGAACCTGCCGGCCAATGTAGGAGACATGGGTTTGATCCCTGGATTAGGAAGATGCCCTGAAAAGGAAACGGCAACCCACTCCAGTATTCTTGCCTGGAAAATTCCATGGACAGAGGAGCCTGGAGGACTACAGTCGATAGGGTTGCAAAGACTTGGACATGACTGAGCACACAAAAATGAAAACATTAGTGATAATATTCTCAAACATAGGCATCATATAGGAAAGTGAAAGTGAAAGTCACTCCGGTACACTTTTTTTCACAATTAAGTACATAGCAGGTGATTCTTACTTTCATTAGTTATTTCTATCTAATAACTATATCTAGTAGCTATAAATATATTTTATATCTACTAATATTTTCTTGACTTGAATAAGCAAACCATTCTAAATTATAGGATTTAAAATAGCCTGAAATGCACATCAAGCAAAGACATCCAAAGGTGTCATATGATATAGACAGAACATTAGCCTAGGATAAAATCTTTTCTACTTCTTTTCCACTATCTTACCAAACTTTAGACAAATCACACAACCCTTCGGGTACTCAGTTTCTCTTTGAAAAAAGGAGGCAGATGAGAACTATACTTATTTAATCATAATAGCCTATGATTCTCCGGCATTCTCGTGGCTGGTACACAGGGATGAACCAGAGGGATGGCATAGGGAGAGGGGTTCAAGATGGGGAACACATGTACACCCGGGCTGGATTCATGTCAATGTATGGCAAAACCAATGCAATATTGTAAAGTAATTAGACTCCAATTAAAATAAATAATTTTTTTAATTAAAAAAAAGAAAAAAGAAAATATCCCCAGAGAGCAAATTGCTTAAATGTAAAAAAAAAAAAAAAAAAAATTTAACTGGTTACACTGATGGAAACAGTATATATGGTTAAAAAAAAAGAAAAGATAAAATCATGATGATTTCATCAAAGAAATTTAGGCATCAATTACTCTGCAGGGTCAGGTATTCAGACATTTGTTAATAGATAAAATGGACACAGAACCTAAGAAGATCCAAGAAGAAGGTAGAGAAGAATTGTCTTCTCTGCTCTTCTGACTGAATAAAGAGTCTAAGGCAGCACAACTCCCTCCTTGTGCTATGCCTTATAGTATCTACAAGTGAAACAAAATTTTGCAGAAGCCTTTACAGAAAGGCCAAAATAGAGACTACAGGTCTTCTAAGACTTCACTCTAACCATTTACACTCTGAAACATCATTGACTTCAGCATACAGATAGAAGGAAAGCCTTTGCAATGATTAGAAACTAATTGGGGATTTGACATTAGGAGATTATAGTAATGAGGGATGAGAGATATGTATGCTGAACATAATAGACACTCAGAGAGAAGGTTTGGGTAGAGGGCCAAGGGCAGGCATGGGAGCTGAAGAGAGAAGAAAGCCCGAGTTTTATAATGTTACACAAGGAAGTGTTATCACTCATTATCTACTGTACAGATTGTCTTAGATCTAAAAATTTCCTGAAACTTATTTCATATAATATCCATCTCCCCAACAGAATTGTCAGTTACTTTTCAAAACAAAAGCAGTAACTAGAATATCCTCTCCACATTGACTTTACTATTAAGTGTTACAGACCAGGTCAATATAATATTTTTCATTGTTTTTTGATAATTTAGATAGGCACATGTTAGTATATATAAATAATCTTCTTCCATTTATTAGCTTAGAAAATAAGACGAAATAATCTCCAAGGATATTTTAATTTCTTTAAAATTAGAAATGTAGAGGCAGTTGTGTAATGGTAACATGTGAATTTCAGAAAAATTGCTCAAATTTCTTAGAATTTCCTTAGAAAGTCCATCAGCATTTTAGTTGATGAATTATATATTTTCTCACTGCCAATAAATCTTAGGCATAAAAATATTTTCAGACTGCAAAGCCATCATAAAATAAATTTTCCCTCCTGGTTTTAGGTGAAGTTTGATACTTCTAGAATGAATCAATGGAACTCTGAGAACATGAGTAGGCATAATTCTTACTGTCCATAATGTATCTTATAAAACTTACTTTCCTATAAGATTGAAAGCAAAATGCAATAAAGGACAGCAATTCCTGTCTTCATTCCAGGTAAATTTTGATAGGCAGTAAATACAGACTGAAGTGAAGTCCTCAGTCGTGTCCAATTCTTGACCCCAGGGACTGTAGCCCACCAGGCTATTAGTGTCTAAATATCCTTTGACTATAAAGTGTAAAAGGAGCAAAGAAGGCATGGATAATGGTTATAACACACTTCCCTCAATTCGTCAAATTTTAATCCTGTTCCTATCAGGGCTATCCCTAAACCAGTGCAGTAGGAGAGTCTATGTTATATGCAGAGAGAAAAGAACAGAAATTTGCTTCTTTTAGATGGGGTTTCCAGTTTGAGACAACAGTGACTTTCTTTTGCCGAATTCCAGTTGTCAATTTTACATCTAGAAAACAGCTTACTATTTATTTCCCTATTCCAAGCAAACCTGTTCAAAATGTACTTATGATACTTACACGTTCTAATAATTCTCCCAGTCCTTGTTTCTCTGACTCTTCTAATCTTCCATTAACCTGTGAATTTTCATGTTGAATGCATTTTCAATAGACTCTTGACATGATTTTAAATTGGTCTCTGCACTGAAATGTGCTAAGCCTCTCAGGTTCTGTGCCAACATAGTGCAGGCTCTGCTCCTCTTTCTTTCAATCATATAATTGCAGTATCCTAAGATATGACATTTTATATTACCAGGATGCCAGGAAACTGATCTCATTGGAGAAGTGAAATATCACCCTTTATAAAACTGTGAAGTCATCCTGCAGTGGGAATAATTATATTTTACATAATAATTTTAACAGTGAAAGAAAAAAAACTTCAACCAACTAAGTGGTACATATGAAAACAAAATGTTGTTTGATTATCACTCAAACTCCTGAGTAAGCTTTTTGACCCCCAACTTTCTGACTATCATTCGAGACATCATACAGTCTTATAAATGATCACCAACTTTTGGGAAGGCTTTCTCCAGTCACAAGGAGCCCACTACTTTGCAAGACAGTTAGTTTGTTGTTATCATGTTCAACTGGTTCTACCACCTATAGTTGAAGAAATCTCCTCCTTCAACATATTTGTACTTCAAATATTTGAAGATGCTTTCATTTTTTCTCCATGACAAATCTTCTATTTCCTGGACAAATATGCCTGTAGTCTATTAGACCATATTTTAGATATTTTATATGTGTTCCATCCCTGACTGTCTTCAGAGATTCTGCTGTAATTTATAACTGGTCATTTTTAAAGAATGGAAGATGGGATTCTGTACCATTCAGCAAACTCAGCTTTCTGTATACTCTAGTAAAAGTTTTACATGCATGAGGATACATGCACAATGTCGTATGTTAAAATATTTTCAAATAAGAGGATAATCTAAGTATTTATAAATGGGGAAATTAAAAAAATATAATATTTTAACACAATGGCATACTGCCAACAATTAAAATTGAATTTTATATATGAACATTAAGAAAGTTTAAAAATGAAATGACACAATTTAAATGATTTCACAGGCTTAAATAATTATGGACAATAAATGTTCCAAAACATCCAAGGAAGTGATAAACACCAAATTCTGAGTAGTATTTGAATGGAAGATAAGAGAAATAGTCAGGAAGTAAGACGAAACTTTTTTCAACTGGATCAGTGATATTACATATACTTTTAAAGATCTGAAGCAGCTATGGTACAATAAAAACATTTGATATCTATGGAAGGAAATGTAAATGCATTTAAAATTTTTTCCCTATTCTTTTCTTTATGTCTTGATTGTTTTACATTAAAAGTGGCCCTCAGACTGTTCTGTATGTTACAAGTCTGATGGATAAATGACCTTATGTATTTTTCAAAACTCATAGACATGTAAATAAGTGTTTAATTTTAGTAGCAAACATAAACAAATAAGCAAACAAGCAGAACATCAACCAGGTTGTACGGGCATCCCTCCTAGAATTCAGAATCTGAAAAACAGCTCTAAGTCTATTAGAAATGTATGACATAACTGCACTGAAGGAGGAAGGGGGGGAAGGACCCACCCTACATAACTGGAGCATTCCAATTTTAACCTGAAAGTTTAAGTTAAAAATAATTATACATTAGCACTGTACTATATTTGGTAAAGTTGTTTCTCAGGGAGTATATATTACTAATTCTAAAACTGACCTGCATGTATGCTGAGGCTGAGCAAATACATAAATGTGGAGTGGAGTGACATTCAGCAAGATGGTCAGGGATAAGGTCCTCAGCTTGACTGGAAGCTTTTCTCTCTCAGGTATTTTGAATAGATCGTCTCACTATTTCCTGGTCTGCAATGTTTCTGCAGAGGAATCTGCATATAGACTTATAAGAATTCCCTTTTATGTCTTGAGTATCTTTTCTCTTGCCATTCTCAACATTCCCTCTGTCTTTAACTTTTGACAATTTGATTATAATATATGTTAGTGAAGATGTCTTGATGTTCAACTTATTTCGGTTCTTTAGGTATCATGGAAATGGATGTTCATTTTCCTTCTCATATTTGGGACATTTTCTGTCATTATTTTTTTCAATAAATTTCCCTCCCCTTTCTTATATTACAAAGCTATAGTAATCAAAACATCATGGTACTGGGACATGTGGTTCATCAAGGGCTTCTAAGGAAGATCAAGGCTCAGTTCCTATAGTGGTAGCCTGATCATTAATTAACTTCTTATAGGTTTTTCTTCTATGTCTTACTGTGATATGTTTTTGCAGTCTGCATTATTAACATGAGTTTGAGCAAGCTCTGGCAGTTGGTGATGGACAGGGAAACCTGGAATGCCTCAGTCCAAGGGGTCACAACGAATCAGACATGACTGAGAGACTGAACTTACTAACATTATTTAGCTCCACGTATTAACTATGTCATCTATTCTAGTTAATGCAGTGACTCCCCCTTTTTGGGCTGATTGTCTATTAACATGAAAATCCCAATGTGGTCAAGCAGTTGGCAAAGATTTGGCTCAGTGGAAATCATAGTGTATTTCTCATTAGTGTTGTTCTTCTGGCAATCAGAATCTTCAGTATAGCAAAGCCTGGAATTGCAGTGGCAAGAAGCAAAAAATTCATAAATAGGTCACTAAGAATGGTGGAAAGAGGAACATTCTTATTTCTACTCTATATTTTTCAAAACTGTATATTGAAAGTTGATAACACAATGTTACAATTAACTGCTAGTTCAGTGCATACAGGTTCCCTGGTGGCTCATTGGTAAAAAAAAAACTACCTGCCAATGCAGGTGATATGGATTTGACCCCTAGGTTAGTACGATCCCTTGGAGAAGGCAATGGCAACCCATTCCAGTATTCTTGCCTGGGAAATCCCATGGACAGAGGAGTCTCATGGGCTACAGTCCATGGGGTTGCTAAGAGTCAGACATGACTGAGCACTCAGCACTCAATGCATATATCATATGTTAGAGTTCATTGTTTCCAAGTAGGTATAATCATAATGCTAGACTCTTTTCTGAGCATCTGATTGTACGTTCAATTGTTCTTTGAGCCTGGAATTGTTCAGGAAAATTGATCTCATGGTCTTGTGTCTATTGCTACAATATTTGTCAGAGTAAAATCTGTTGCACAGGTAATCTTTGTAGAATCCTAAATACATAAATCAGACCCTTTCTGAGGCCTTGGATAGTGATCTTGGAAGAAGAACTACAAGCAGAGAGAGAAAATTCATATCTAGAGTAAAATTTCATTCCTGTAAAGACAATTTACTACCACCTGTGGAGGAGGAACTGATTGGCAAGTTCTCAATATCAATCTCTTCTACTTACAGGTAAAGTTTTAAGAGTAGTTGTAGTCAAAAAGCCTTCATGAAAGGGAATCCAAAGATTCAGAGTATATGTTGGTTGCTTAGTTGTGTCCAGCTCTTTGCAAACCCATAGACTGTAGCCTGCCAGGGTCCCCTGTCCGTGGAATTCTCCAGGCAAGAATACTGGAGTGGATATCCATTTGCTTCTCCAGGAGATCTTCCCAACCCAGGGATAGAACCCAGGTATCCTCATTCCAGGGAGATTCTTTACCATCTGATCCATAACCTAAATTCCAGCTGATTCATGTCTCTGTTATGTAAGTACTGGGGGGATACAGAACCAAAGTGGGCTAATAGATTACCCTTTCCCCAGACCTTAACTGCCTTCTCTATGGAGAATGGCATATAATGGACATCGATGTAAAACTAGTGAATGATAGAAATTGTGATTTTTTTAAATGGTGGGAAATCCTAGTCACATAGTCACTTGTTAAATCATGGTCAGGAACTTAATTCAGAATAAATCCTGATAGGGTTCTACGATCTGCTTTCCAAATGGTGGATGGTGCTCAGTTGTAGAGTACAAAATTTTCCTCCAGAACCCTTAGAGTTATCATTGATGCTCATCTATTTGATCTTGCTAGTGAATCCCATAATGACCTTGTATCTTGTGAATACTTCCATTTAATTGGAATTCATATGACCCAAATGGCAGGGAAGTTTACAAGGAAAAATGGAGCTGGTGGAGGAACCCCTTGAAAACTAACAATCCAATGATAAGTCACCAAACAAATGACTCGGAACAGTATTCACAATATTCTCCTGCTATTGCAGGAGAGTGAACATAAAATGGCAAAACAGAAAGTTCACGTCACTATTCTTCCAATTTTGAAAAGTTGTTGTAAAACAGTGCATTGCCTTATTTATACACAGTAAAAATAATTCTGTTCGTTGTGGTATAAACAATACTTTTCCAACCAAAGAAGGCCCCATGTATTTACAGTTTATAAAGTTAAAGATATTGTACCGTTGCTATCACATCAGTAGCTCTTTATCTTAAAACAAATTTAAATTTTAAAAATTAAGGAGGAAATGATGTCAAAAAGACAAGTAATCATAATAGAAAGAAGAAAAAATGAAAATTGCTAAGGTTTCTTGTATTTTTCATTATCACCATTAACCTTTACTTCAACTTAATCAATGCTTCCCACTGGTTAAAATGATTGGTTTTAACATGACAGTGATTCCATTCGTAGGAGAAGGGGATGACCGAGAATGAGATGGCTGGATGGCATCACCGACTCTGTGGACATGAGTTTGAGTGAACTCCGGGAGTTGGTGATGGACAGGGAGGCCTGGCCTGCTGTGATTCATGGGGTCGCGGAGAGTTGGACACGACTGAGCGACTGAACTGAACTGAACTGAACGTGACAGTGATTCCATCTGCAAATATGTAGAGACACAGCTACAGTGTTAACAGTCCTGTGAATTTACTTTGTTTCCAGAAATACGATATTTCTTATGACTGCAGAACCTGGCCAGACTTCAGATAGCGACTCTTCAGTTTTGACATAGCTGCCTTCATTTCTTTATTCCTTAGAGTATAGATAACAGGGTTTAAAATGGGAGTAAAGATGGTGTAGAACACTGCAAGGACTTTGTCAACTGAATAACTGCTGAAGGGCCACACATAGATGAAGATGCATGGTCCAAAGAAGAGTGTGACCACAGTGACATGAGCAGTCAGTGTGGAGCGGGCCTTGGCCATGCTAGCAGAGCAGTGGCTCCTAACTGTGATGAGTATCACAGTGTAGGAAAGAACCAACAGGAGGAAGGAACTCAAAGAAAGAAAGCCACTGTCTGCAACAATTAGTAGGCTGACAACATAAGTGTCAATGCAGGCCAACTTAGTCACCAGAGGGAGGTCACAGAAAAAGCTATCCACTTGATTAGGCCCACAAAAAGGCAAGTTAACAGTAAATGCCAGCTGGCTAGTAGTATGGACGAAACCCACATACCAGGAGATGAGTACAAGAATAATACATACACGGCGGCTCATGATTGTCATATAGTGAAGAGGTTTGCATATAGCAACATAACGATCATAAGCCATGGATACAAGAATCACCATCTCGCTGCCAGTGAAAAGATGAACAAAAAAAATCTGGGCCAGACAAGCATCAAAAGAAATAGTCTTGCGTTCAACCAAAAAGTCTGCAATCATTTTGGGGGTAGCAAAGGAGGCAACACGTATATCTATAAAAGAGAGGTTTGCGAGCAGAAAGTACATGGGGGTATGAAGGCGGGAATCTGAGGTCACAGTGAGGATGATGAGAAAATTGCCCAGCAGTATTGCTAGGTAGAGTAGTGAAAATATGAGAAACAAGAAAGGTTGGAGCTCCTGGGAATTAGAGAGTCCCAGCAACACAAATTCAGTCACCTGAGAGTGATTTGTCTCATTCATTGACTTCGGAAAGGACTTCTCTTTAGTCACCTGAATGTGAGAGAAACAGATATCAATCAGTGAACTGAGCATGGGTTTGATTTCCCAGTTCTGCTTCATACCCTAGGACTCTAGTTTCTATTTATATTTGTATCTAAATTTTCACATATCATCAAAGATCATATAGAGAGCACGACAACACTATTCAAGAAGGATGGAGGGGAGAGATGTTCAACCACCTGGCATATCCGATTACATCAATTTAACAAATGGAATAAACGAACTTAAAAATGAAATTGAGTATCTGAAATTTTTTTGACATTACAGAAATCCAGTCTAAGAATCTACAGAGACTAAATCATTTTTCTGCAGTAAAGAGCATAAATCCTTTTTGAACTGCTAACACAAAGGAAGATATTTTCACAGACTTAATGTTGACCAAGACAGTTAGATACAAAGAGGTGTATACTGTGCTAACCTTTTGAAATAAATTTCAAAAATAGGTAAAACTAATCTCTAGGGTTGAAAAAGCTTCAATAATGATTATCCTTAAAGGGAAATTGGCGACAGAAAAGATAGGAAGGGCCTTCTGAACTGCTGGTGATGTTCTGTTTCTTAATGTGGTTGATAGTTACATAGGAGTATTCACTTTGTGAAAATGTATCAAGATACATATTTCTGCTCCATGTGCTTTTGAGTGTATGTGATATATATTCAAAAAATTAAATAGGAGAAGAAAAGATGGCATTACATTATGTGAGAGAGTTCATAGGAACTCATTGCCTTGAATAATTAAATCTTATTCCTTTCCCTATTGAGTTACAAATTATCTCAACTAAAATGCAAAACCACAGCAAAACTTAAAGATCCAGAGTCTATTGTAAGTCTTCCTAGAGCTGTGATTCATCTCTTCATGCAGTTCTATCATATGAAAGAATATAGTGTTAGTTCCTCCCAGTTTATTCCCCAAAGATATTAAGCTTTTTAAACTCAGCCATTGGTGTTAGTAATGTAGACATATTATTGAATTATGATTGATATTTTATTTGATTTGGCAAGGCTTAAAAATTGTATTGCATGAAAGTAGTCAGTAAGAAATTTGTATCATAGGAAAATTGTTTTTTTTCTTTTCTATTCAGTTATTTTCTATTCTATCAGAACTTTCTATTCTTTCCTTTTATGCTATTTTAACTTTAAAAAAACTTGGAAAAGTTGTGTGATTAAATGTAATGAAGCATACGATTTTGAAGAACCTTTCTCTGGATCTAAATTAGGTCTTAGGAAAGAGTATCTTTTACTGATTTCTACTCATCTGCAATTTTTTAAATTAATGTCTTCTTAGATTATAATTAAAAATTGCCTAGTATCCTTTGAGTTTCACTGGAATGTTTACACATAAAGACAGGGTATATAATGAATAATTTCAACCCCCAGGAACCAAGTTCAGGGACTCACCTGTATATTTCAAATCTCTAATTCTCTAGAAAATCTACCAAAGAATTAATTCACATTTTATCTCAGATTATATAAAAATATGATCCCAGGCTGTTCAAAAAGCTAACTAGCAGAGGTTGAAGTCAAAACAGGTGGCCAGTAAAATTACACATAGAAACAACTTTATATTTAAGGAGCCACCACATTCTCTTCAGTGCCATTCTCCCCTCCTCATCATTTCTCGGGAGTTTCGTATTAGCAAGTCAACTCCAGGAACCCACCCTGATGTATCCTCCCCGGAAAACACCCTGACTCTTACACCCCTGACATGAATCCTATACTGAATCCTTAGATACAGGGCAAGACTTAATATCTAACAAAACCAGCAAATAAGGGTTCATATCTGCCCTATCAGAAAAAGCAAAGTCTTAAGCACAGGGAGCTTCCAAGGGAGATCTTTTGGTGCTAGAACAGAAAGGGACAGCAGGAGTCATTGTGAGAAGACATTCTGACATCTTTAGAATAAAATCTATTATGTGAGACAGTCATCCTAAGAGTCACTCTCCCATTGAGTCATTTGCATTCTTGTATTCTTCACTGTCATTGGCTTATTGGGGTTCCCAGGAAAAGAAAGGATACTGCTTTCCAGATAGAATACTGGTAGAACTGATTCAATCAACATCTGAGTTTAGTATACAAGATCAAAGTGGTGAGCAAAAGAAACTGAATTAATTAGTCTAAGTATAAATCCTTTACTTCTAATAAAGTTCATTCTTCTTTAGTTCATTTATTCTCTAAGTACATAACTGTCCATTTTCCCCAGGGCTCTGTGCCATGAGCTGGTGATAGATCACTTAGGTTTATAACTTGCCTCCCCGAAGCTCATTTATTAATATTTATAATCCCTATTTTCATTTAGAGAAGATGCTGAATCCTCATTTCCCTTCACTCCTTTTTAGAGGAATTGGACTGTCTTTTTACATCTAATAAAACTACTGTACTAATAGAAACATAAAGCTGTTAGAGTAAAAACAGTTGTCATTGGGCAGCTATATGACTCTGAACATTTAGTCTTTCAGGGTTCAAATATCCTCAAATATCAAATATAGAAAATGATGTTGCTCTCAAGGAGACATTGAAAATGTTTCTTAACCAATGACATCAGTGACACATCTTTAATCAATTGTAATGATTAAATATATGCAAATGTTCTGAATAATGTATTGTTTCAGACCAGAATAAATAATTATTACTATTTTCAGATTATTTTACTGGTAAAGATGGTGTTATCTGTCTCATTTAAGAATGAGTTCCAATTAGTAGATGTGTTCATGTAAACACCAATTTTTCATTTCTTATAATAATTAAAGATAAATTAACATGCATATAAGATTTACTAGGTGACCCTCAGTCCCCTTGTATATGAAATTCTATCAAATAATTATTTCTCCAATACTTCTATCTCAGAACTTAATACCGGTAGATGAAGTGAAATAATTGAGTATAGTTTACAGAGGCCACCAAACTCTTACCAGTCGGAGATACATCTTTTACAAGCTTTCCCACATTTCCGCTGCCTTTACCTTCTCCATGTAAATCCAGATCAGAGATTTAACCAACTCTGTGGAGACAAAGCTTGTGTGTCATCTTCAAAAGGATACTGACAAAATGCTTTCATTTACCTAAGATGAAGTGAAAAGTGTGGAGAAAGCTTATAATCAATAGCTATTAATTCATGGATCAGATTTAGTTGTTACTTCTACATCTTCTAAGAAAACAGACCTGGCCTTGAAGAAATGAGTTATAAAGACGTTTATTTTTAAATAAGTAGGAAATAGACTCGAGATGCTTGTAGACAGGATGGGCTGTTTAAGGGGACATCAACCTGCATGCTGTGTCCTAACGCAGAACTTAAGTAACAGGGAGTATTTGGAGCAGTCCGGAATCTAAAAGACAAAGCAAGAGGTAAAAAGGAAGAAATGCCTCCCCTCCCCCCAAAAAACCCTGCTATTTTACAATTTTGCAAAGAATTTAGCATAAATGACTTTCAAAGACCTCCAGAAATTAAAACCAATTAAATATCAATAAGCATACATGAAGAGAATTAGTGTTTAGTCTCCACTGAAGCTTTAAGTATAGAATTACTTACCCACATATTCTAGGAGAATGCTTTCTTTCAACTTAACCTCATCTGACAGGTCCTGAGAATAGATGAAATTTTTGAGGGATTCAAACACTGTTCTCAAGGGGAGGCTCTGAGTGAACTTAATCTACAATTTCATATAAACTTTGTTTTTAATTAGCAAGAATATTTTTAGGAAGCATCACCAATGACAGTGGTTTTTATATGATTTTGGGTCTGTAAAAATACTGAAATATCAAGAATATAGTGTCATTTATCAGAACCATGTTTAGGAAATATTTAGGCTTTTTCTTCCCCTTATCTTACTTTCTCTTGATTCAAAGTGTAGGTAACTTTCCCCCTGCTTCTCAGAGATATATAATCATTAAATACTTGAATCAAATATTCAAATAATACTTGAATATTATTTTGTGAAATAATGAATTTACCATGTAGTAAATTTATCATAATAGTAGTAAGAGTCTAAAATACAGTAGTCATATAGGACATATCTTATCTTTTCACAAGTAGGGCATATATTCAGCAGGATATTTTTATTTTCATAATTTATTTACATTGGTATTTCTTTGTCATGAATCAACAAAAGCCATTCTAAATTATAAGCTTTAAAATAGCCTAAAACCCAAATCAGCAGGTGATGTCTAAAGATATCATGGACTATACAAGAAGTTATAGCCTGAGTCACTGAAATTTATGTTCTGACTCTGCTGCTGCTGCTAAGTCACTTCAGTCGTGTCCGACTCTGTGTGACCCCATAGATGGAAGCCCACCAGGCTCCCCCGTCCCTGGGATTCTCCAGGCAAGAACACTGGAGTGGGTTGCCATTTCCTTCTCCAATGTTCTGACTCTACCTCTCACTAAATAACTGCAATTTTAGGCAATCTGCCACTATGAAGGTGCACCATTTCTTTTCAAAAATGGGTAAGAACTCTTCCTCCTAATCTTTATGATTCTCTAATTCTCTGCCTTTTGAAAGCATAATCCCCAGAATGTGTTAGTTCCATTATAAAAATTATTACAAAATGTTGTATTAAAATAAAAGCATATTCAATCAAAAAAGAAATCCATCCTGGTTTTAGTAAAGAAATACAGCTGTCTATTACTTTTCAGATATAGGACAACAATAATAAGCAAAATGGACATAGAATAATCCAAGACTGAAAGAGTAGAGTATGATTGCTTCTCTTTGTTTTCTGTTCTAACTGAATTAGAAGGCTGAGGAAAAACAGCACTCTTCTAGTGCCTAGCCTCTAAAATAGCCTCTATTTTGTGCCTCTAGGTACAAAAATATTTGTACCTACCAGGAAAAAACCAACATTCTTCAGGATCCATTGGATGGGGGCAAATGCACTGAACCCATGTCTTTACAGACTTCAGTCTTCACCATTTACACTTTGAAGTATCATTGTCCTCAACACATAGATATAAGAAAAACCACCACAAGTGTGAGAAGCTAATTAGTGATTTGGCGTCACTAGATTGTAGTGATCATGGGACACAGAGACTTGTAATAACAGAAATTACCTTCATTAGAGCTGATTGCATGAGAGTTTGTTTGCTCACAAGAATTACAGTACATCACCTTGAGGATTCACAAATGGACAAAACAGGAGGATTCATGGAAATATTTTGTCCTATTGGAAAAAATTTAACATGGTGGAAAGAAGAGCCATGAGTAGTTTTGCTAGCTAGTCCATTCTGCTTCAGGAGAGTTTTAGAACAGGGCCATTGGGGGTGTCAAAAATTGATGAGGAGCCATTTTTTTGCCTCTGTGTACTACACAACAGTGTACCATCTTGGTATGTTAATAGCTCTAGAAGATCCATGTACTTGGTTTCAAGGTAAGGCAGGGGAAGTTCTTTTATAATAGAAACACTTTATCATGCTGAGTAGATTTTAGTAAAAAAACTTTGAGTAATTTCCAGAAATTTAAACTTTTTAGTTCAAGCTTTTAGGGAAACTATAGCTAAGTGAAGCTATGATGTTCCCCTCCTTGGGGAGAAAGGACAAAATATAAAATGATAAAGAAAGGAATTCCCTATTATAACATAGAATTTTGAAATTAGTGTGGACACTAAAGTCAACTAGTCCGACATCTTAAATTTATAGATTGGTTGAAAGAGCTCTCGAAGAATTACTGTTTGATTCAGTTGATACTGACCAATACCACTTTCTAACCCCTTGCCAAATGTCCTTTCTTCTCTGCCATCATGCCTCTTCCACAGTTTGGAATATTTTGATGTCATGATTAGAGCTAAACTGATTATTCATCTCTTCCCAGACGCATGCATCTAAAGCACTCCTAAATGTTTTGTTGACAAGTACTTCCTAGTACCCTTGATATCTATCGTTTCTACTATCCTTTTCCTGTAGATAATTTCCAAAAGTCTGTCATTTGAAATCATTTTCTTCTTAGGGTCTCCTGCTGGATGATTAATACATTTAAGTAACTTTACTCCCTTATAAGAAAGAGCCCTAAGTATACACCTCTAAAGTTCCAAAATGTATCACAAGACATCTCTGAACCACAAATTTGTCATCTCCAAAACGTCCAACTCTTTGTGACCCCATGAACTATACAGTCCATGGAATTCTCCAGGCCAGAATACTGGAGTGGGTAGCCTTTCCTTCTCCAGGGGATCTTCCCAACCCAAGGATCTAATCCAGGTCTCCATTATTGCAGGCAGATTCTTTATCAGTTGAGCCACCAGGGAAGCCCAAGAATACTGGAAAGGGTAGCCTATCCCTTCTCCAGCAGACCTTCCCCACTCAGGAATCAAACCAGGGTCTGCTGCATTGCAGGTGGATTCTTTATCATCTGAGCTAAAAGGGAAACCCTCCAAATTAACACATTTTCCCTAAATATATCTTTACTATAATACCAATACTATTAATGTTATTCTTATCATTCTAGGAAACATTTAGGCTCAAAATCATCAATATGGGTGATATCTACTTCTCTAATATTCCTATACTTAATTCCTAAATATCATTTATTTTGATGGGATCACCCTGTTTATATAGGTTTTTTTTTTAATGCCTAGTGTTTTCTAAACATGAATCATGAACCTTTCCCCTGGTTGTTACATGCAATTTGCACATTTCATTTTTGGCAGATGCATCCTCCTCCAAATTTGTAGATTTAATAAAATAATTATTCCCACATTGTAGAAAATTTAAAGTCTGTTTCTTAACTGAATGTGTGCTTTAAAATAAACTTAGAAGAAATGGGGTCATTCTCCATCCCCCTTCTGATGTCTTTGTCAGAAGCTTTCTCTGTCCCTTTTCTTACTTTAATAAAACTCTGCTACCCAAAAGCTCTTGAGTGAGCAAGCCTGGTCCCTGGGCCCTGGGCCCGATGTTAAATCTTCTTTGGAGATCACAAATCTGACGTCTTTCACAGTAAGCTAGCATCTTGGGGGTTTGTCCGGGATCTTCGAGACAAGGTAAGCACACTCAGAGCTCTAGTCTCTCTGCTTTCTCAGTCTGCACGTTTTCTGCTTTCTTTTATTAACTCTATGGTGTGCTTGTGTGAATGAATGACACGCCCTGCATTAAACAAGTGATGAGCCCTGCTTGTGGTTTTGCGGTGCCTTGTAGTGACTGAAGGCAGTCCCAAAAAGGGGAATCTTGTCGGGGATTTATACCGACCTGTCAGTGCCAAGAGACACCCAATGTCCCTGAGAGGGGAGAAGCCAGAAATGGGCAAAGCATGTGGACCTAACTTTCCTTTCTCGGTCAACTATTCCTGGTCTCTTTGACCATTTCGTAATTGCATGGGGAATTAGAACTACTAACCTAATCTGTCAGATCATAGACTTTCTAGGGACTTGTGATCCATGCTGTTACTATGTACTTTCACTTAGACCCCAAGTATGAAAGCGCCTAGCTTTGCTAGGAGCTGAAAGTTACTAGGAGCATGTATGGAGCGAGCTGGAAGTCTAGCTCCAGGAATATCTCTCAGGCTAGAGATTACTCTCTTGGCTGCCTGCCTCAGGGGCCAGGAGCCTGAAAGTGAGTCTTTGTCATGGCTGTGCTGCCTATCTATATGGAGAGAAGCACTGCTGGTGACCATGAGGTTTTTGAGGACACAGATCAGAAATAGCCAGGATCTGTTCAGACTGGAAGTACAGTGGGCTTCTTCCTTTGGTAGCGCTAGCTCTTAGTGGACCAGAGGAGGCTCTCAGGTGGCTTTTGTCTCAATTCCTTAGATATTGTTTTGTGGAATCTGTGGGAATGAACTGGAAGGATTGGCCCTAATAGCTTGAGGACAAAAATCACTTTTTCCTCACTGGCCGACCCTCCACCACCTCTTTTGCTATCATATATACTGGCGTGGTGACACTCAGAAGGGCCATCTTGGTTGTTGCTCGCCCCTTTACGACTCACCGCTTCTACTGCGGTTAGGACTGTACTCAGGAATGTGCGCAGACACACGTAAGACGGATGCTTCCCCTAGTAGTCCTAGCTTGGGAAACATTCCAGAAAGCTACTCTGCTCCACCCCGGTGGCATTAGAGAAAAGGGCAAATCAAACAAAGGTCTTGGTTGTATGGAAATAAATCAATCTGGGATACCATCAGGTCTACACCTGGTGCATCTCCACCCCGCCGAGGTGATAGAACCAGATAAGAACTGGTATGAGTAAGATGCCTGCATCAGTAAGGGACAGACTAAGTCTGACCAGGGAAGGGATGCTTTGGTGGCAAGTCTGTCTACACCCCCATCTAGAGCAGGAAGGGACGTCTCCGGTGGAAAGAAGCCATGGCTGTGGATGCCGCTTTTTTCTCTCTTACAGGTGGGAGAACCACACCTTTAATATGTGTTTTAAAAAACAAGCTGGGACAAGTTTGATCCCCCGAGTTTAAAAAGACATATCTGATCTTCTTCTGTGATACTGAATGACCACAGTATCCTTTGGAAGACGGGAAACGCTGACCTGCTAAAGGATCTCAAATATTACTGTTTTACAACTAGACCGGTGCTGTAGAAAATAAGGGAAATTGGCAGAAGTGACATATGTGTTGCTCTTTATCTCTCTGAAAGACATGCCAGACTATGTCCTAAGGGTGCAGATTTGCATGTGAAACCTTCAACTCCCTCCTGTTCTCTTACTTTACCCCTTTATCTGGGGCTCCCAACTGAACAGACTGAAAAATCAGGGCAACTTTCTAGGAAGGGTTGCCTCAGTCTCGGTAGAATTTCAAACAGTCCCAGTTTCGGTCAAGACTATTTAGAGGATCCAAAAAGTACATAGAAGACTTTCCAGGACTAACTTTATGACCTTACTTGAAGAGATGTTATGTATGTCTTGGGACAGACACTGATTCCTGACTCGAAAACTTGAGTTTTGGGGGAAGTTAGTACTTTTGGAGATGAATGGCTTGAACGTGAGACAAGGGGAAAGAGCGAACACAGAATAGCCCTCCTTCCAACTGGGAGCCAAGTAGTTCCAATAACAGAGCTGCTTTGCTGGATGTACTCTTGAAGGACTTAAGCAAGCACACACTCCTGGTAAATTCCTAGATAGACCATGGGAGGTCTCCACAAGTTTACTGATGTTGATCTTGAAAGTGCAGAAGGAGGAATGATCTTAAAAGATAGAGTTCTCATTCAGCCAGCTCCAGATATCTTCCCTAAGTCAGAAAAACAGGAGTTTGGACCAAATCAGTCTTCAGAAAAGCTGTTGCAGCTGGCTCAGACAGGATATTATGGTAGAAAATAAGAGGCAAAAAAGAACCAGGCAAAAGACTGAAGCCCCAATAATGGCTGTTAGACCTGCTCTGAAACAGCCTGAGAAAAAAATGCCCAGAGGGACCCAGGTGAAAAGGAACGGACTTGTTATTACCGTGGAAAGGAGGGGCATCTCAAGCGGGATTGCCCTCAGGCATCTAAGCCGTCCCCAGCTCCATGTCCTGTCTGCAAAGGACCATACTGGAGAAGAGACTGTCCTCTGAAGTGTAGGCCCCAGGGTTTGTACTCTCACCACTATCGGGATCGAAGGTGCCTGGGGGTCCACACACAAGCTCCCATCCTAGTAACACCTGAGCAACCTTGAGTATTAATAACTGTGGAGGGCCAATAAGTTGATTTTCTTTTGGACACTGGGGCAACTTTCTGCTCACTAAAGCCCCTGGTCTGCTTTCTTCCTGATCCACTACCATAATGGGGCTGTCTGGACGAGTCAAATATTTTTCAGTCATTGATTTGAAGGATGTTTTCTAGAGTTAAATCTATATTAGATCATCCTCTACCTATTACTTTAAGACAATTGAGAGGATTCTTGGGCATTACAGGCTATGGCCACATATGGATTCCAGGTTATAGGGAACTTGCCTGGCCTTTATATAGACTTACAATTGAGACTCAGCAGGCCCAAACTGACAAGCTGGTTTGGTCTCTAGCTACTCAAAAGGCCTTTGCTGCTGCTGCTGCTAAGTCGCCTCAGTCATGTCCGACTTTGTGCAACCCCATAGATGGCAGCCCACCAGGCTCCCCCATCCCTGGGATTCTCCAGTCAAGAACACTGGAGTGGTTTGCCATTTTCTTCTCCAATGCATGAAAGTGAAAAGTGAAAGTGAAGTCGCTCAGTCGTGTCCGACTCTTTGCGACCCCATGGACTGTATCCCACCAGGCTCCTCTGTCCATGGGATTTTCCAGGCAAGAATACTGTACTGGGGTGCCATTGCCTTCTCCCAAAAGGCTTTTAAGGCTCTTCAAATTGCTCTTTTGCAGGCTCCAACTTTGAGCTTGCCCACAGGATCAGAGTTTAGTTTGTTTGTTACTGAAAAAAAGGCTATGGCCACATTATTTAAGGGTAATTGTTACTATTGTTTTACTAATGCCTAAAGTTCAACCCACTCCAGTACTCTTGCCTGGAAAATCCCATGGCTGGAGGAGCCTAGTAGGCTGCAGTCCATGGGGTCTCAGAGAGTTGGACAGGACTGAGCGACTTCACTTTCACTGTTCACTTTCAGACATTGGAGAAGGAAATGGCAACCCACTCCAGTGTTCTTGCCTGGAGAATCCCAGGGACGGGGGAGCCTGGTGGGCTGCCGTCTATGGGGTCGCACAGAATCGGACACGACTGAAGCGACTTAGCAGCAGCAGCAGCAGCAAAGCTCATAAAGAATTGATGATTTTGAACTGTGGTGCTGGAGAAGACTCTTGAGAGTCCCTTGGACTGCAAGGAGATCCAACCAGTCCATTCTTAAGGATATCAACCCTGGCTGTTATTTGGAAGGACTGACACTGAAGCTAAAACTCCAATACTTTGGCCACCTCATGCGACGAGTTGACTCACTGGAAAAGACTCTGATGCTGGGAGGGATTGGGGGTGGGAGGAGACGGGGACGACAGAGAATGAGATGGCTGGATGGCATCACCAACTCGATGGACATGAGTTTGAGTGAACTCCGGGAGTTGGTGATGGACAGGGAGGCCTGCGTGCTGTGATTCATGGGGTCGCAGAGAGTCGGACACGACTGAGCGACTGAACTGAACTGAACTGAGCTGCTGTTTGAGCCAGGAACCAAGATGGGCCTGAGAATCTATGTTGGCTTGCTCTGCTGACTCCAAAAGCCCTGAGTCTGCAGTTTGACCCTCAAGACAATGCCTTCCTGTCCTGAGCTCGTTCCTATGCTGCATTCCACAATCAACATAATTGCTAGGTCTGCAGAGTACTTCCCTTCTCATCAATTGAAGGCTTCCCATGATGGGTTTCTCCGCTTCAAGGAAAGGACTTTCTTCAACTCTGTGATGACATCTAACAATCCTAAGATGGACTGGTGTAACATATTGTACCTTAACTATGGGCACAATGTGACTTTCAACTTTGACTATACATTATCTTAGTTTAATGACTATTTTGCTGCACTTACGAAGGTAAGTGGGTCTAGATCTGGTGGTTTTTTACCTGATGTTTATCAAATATGGGATGAGGTCACATGGCTAACTCCTATAAAGGGACACCTACTATCTAATGCTCTCATATGCTGGGAACAAATAAAGCCTTCCCAGAAGTTAGCTGACAACTTAATTATAATGATTAGAAACAATTGGGATTTTTGCCTCAAGAAATATGCAGTGTGATCATTCCTGTGTTTTCCAATCCCAGCTCAAGTCCTCCTTTTGCCTGGCCAGGCACTGATTGGGACTGGATCCCCCAGTCATGCTGGCTTGCACCAAATGGGATCTACTGGATATGAGGCTCTTACCTATGGGCGTGGCTTCCCCCTGGTTGGATAGGGAGATGCAACCTAGGTCTAGCTTTTACTCTTGGCTTCATATTTTCAGAGCTTCCAGAGAAGCCTACTAATCTGCCACACCTTAAAACTCATTGGGCAAGATATGTATTTCACTGGCATGATTATCTGGCTGCAATATTAGTTCCATCTCTGGGAACTACAGATCAGATGTTATGCCATGAGTTGATGCTCTGACTAACTTTCAGCCTTTAATGCTGAACAAATACAAATTAGAAAGGCAGTTTTACAAAACAGATTGGCCTTAGATATTCTAAGGGCTGCACAAGGAGGAACTCGTGCCATTATTCATATCCAATATGAGTACTAATGTTACTCACTTTACTAAACACACGAACAAGATGATTCAGGATATGGATTCTCCTGAAGCCTCAGTCACCTCACTTTGGGAAACATTAAGTAGCTCCCCACGGTGGAAAACTATCTTAATCTTAATAAGTCTAATTGTTCTGTCTTTACTGTTTGTTTTCTGCATCTGTAACTGTGTAACTGGACTTGCTTTTAACCGTTTGAAAGCTTTTAAGTTACAAATGGTTGGTTGTTCAGGCTCCTAGGAGTGCCACAGACTGCTCCAACTTGGGGCCTCTTGATCAGAAACCCTCAATATGAGGGTTAGGAGAATGTATTGCCTCAACAATTTAGGGCCAGCACCCCATCACAGCAGGAAGTAGTTATGGAATGAAAACGATGCCCCTTTCCCTTGGCAACATAATTCTCTTAAAAGAAAACAAGGGAATGGGAGAGTCAATTCCTAGGCAGGTTGATAAGAACTCTGGGGTTCCACGAGGAGGAGAAAGGGGTCTGAGGCTCTTGAAACAGAGATAGTGGTCTGGAATTCTAAAGGAGGCAGAAAGGACAACCATCTTTTTTTTCCTATACATTCCTTAGTCACATAAATAGTTTTTTTCTTTCAGCTGAGAACTCATGATTATACAACAAACAATTCAGTTTGAACACTGTCATAAGGATTATATAACAACAATGTATCCTGCTTAAGGACAGTTTCTCCTTCCTGAAAATCTTCTTGCTCTTGAGTGTCCAAGAGTCTCAGGGTCAGTGGTGGCCTGCTGCAGGCTTGGGGGCACTGCCTGCAGCAGTGCGTGAATGGGACCTTTTGAAGGAGGTTACCATTATCTTGAGAGTCCCTTGGACTGCAAGGAGATCCAACCAGTCCATTCTAAAGGAGATCAATCCTGGGTGTTCATTGGAAGGACTGATGCTAAAGCTGAAACTCCTATACTTTGGCCACCTTATGCGATGAGTTGACTCACTGGAAAAGACTCTGATGCTGGGAAGGATAGGGGGCGGGAGGAGAAGGGGACGACAGAGAATGAGATGGCTGGATGGCATCACCGACTCGATGGACATGAGTTTGAGTGAACTCCGGGCGTTGGTGATGGACAGAGAGGCTTGGCGTGCTGTGATTCATGGGGTCACAAAGAGTCAGACACGACTGAGCGACAGAACTGAACTGAACTGAACCATTATCTTCATAACCTACACCACAGTTTCAGTTCAGTTCAGTCACTCAGTTGTGTCCGACTCTTTGTGACCCCATGAATCGCAGCACGCCAGGCCTCTCTGTCCATCACCAACTCCCAGAGTTTACCCAAACTCATGTCCATCGAGTCGGTGATGCCATCCAGCCATCTCATCCTCTGTCGTCCCCTTCTCCTCCTGCCCCCAATCCCTGCCAGCATCAGGATCTTTTCCAATGAGTCAGCACTTCGCATGAGGTGGCCAAAGTATTGGGATTTCAGCTTTAGCATCAGTCCCAGTGAACACCTAGGACTGATCTCCTTTAGGATGAACTGGTTGGATCTCCTTGCAGTCCAAGGGACTCTCAAGAGTCTTTTCCAGCACCACAGTTCAAAAGCATCAATTCCTCAGTGATCAGCTTTTTTCACAGTCCAACTGTCACATCCATACATGACCACTGGAAAAACCATAGCCTTGACTAGGCGGACCTTTGTTTGCAAAGTAATGTCTCTGCTTTTTAATATGCTGTCTAGGGTGATCATAACTTTCTTTCCAAGGAGTAAGCGTATTTTAATTTCATGTCTGCAATCACCATCTGAAGTGATTTTGGAGCTCCCCAAAATAAAATCAGCCACTGTTACCCCATCTATTTCCAATGAAGTGATGGGACCGGTTGCCATGATCTTAGTTTTCTGAATGTTGAGCTTCAAGCCAACTTTTTCACTCTCCTCTTTCACTTTCATCAAGAGGCTTTTTAGTTCCTCTTCACTTCTGCCATAATGGTGGTGTCATCTGCATATCTGAGGTTATTGATATTTCTCCCAGCAATCTTGATTCCAGCTTGTGCTTCTTCCAGCCCAGTGTTTCTCAGGATGTACTCTGCATATAAGTTAAATAAGCAGGGTGACAATATACAGCCTTGACATACTCCTTTTCCTATTTGGAACCAGTCTGTTGTTCCATGTCCAGTTCTAACTGTTTCTTCCTGACCTGCATACAGTTTTCTGAAGAGGCAGGTCAGGTGGTCTGGTATTCCCATCTCTTTCAGAATTTTCCACAATTTATTGTGATCCACACAGTCAAAGGCTTTGGCATGGCCTCAGGTCAAATAACAGGGAGGGAACACAGCCTAATCTCTTCAAGAAAATTAGAGATACCAAGGGAACATTTCATGCAAAGATGGGCTCAATAAAGGACAGAAATGGTATGGACCTAACAGAAGCAGAAGATATTAAGAAGAGGTGGCAAGAATACACATAAGAATTATACAAAAAAAGATCTTTACGACCTTTATAATCATGATGGTGTTATCACTCACCCAGAGCCAGACATCCTGGAATGCAAACTCAAGTGGACCTTAGGAAGTATCACCATGAACAAAGCTAGTGGAGGTGATGGAATTCCAGCTGAGCTATTTCAAGTCATAAAAGATGATGCTGTGATATTGCTGAACTCAATATGCCAGCAAATTTGGAAAACTCAGCAGTGGCCACAGGACTGGAAAAGGTCAGTCTTCATCCCAATACCAAAGAAAAGCAATGCCAAAAAATGTTCAAACAACCGCACAATTGCACTCATCTCACACGCTAGCAAAGTATTGATCAAAATTCTCCAAGCCTGGGTTCTATAGTATGTGAACCGTGAAATTCCATATGTTCAAGCTGGATTTAGAAAAGGCAGAGGAACCAGAGATCAAATTGCCAACATCCACTGGATCATGAAAAAGCAAGAGAGTCCCAGAAAAATATCTACTTCTGCTTTATTGATTATGCCAAAGCCTTTGACTGTGTGGATCACAATAAACTGTGGAAAATTCTGAAAGAGATGGGAATACCAGATGGGAATACCATCTGACCTACATCCTGAGAAATCTGTATGCAGGTCAGGAAGCATCAGTTAGAACTGGACATGGAACAACAGACTGGTTCCAAATTGGGAAAGGAGTATCGCAAGACTGTATATTGTCATCCACCTTATTTAATTTATATGCCAAGTACATCATGAGAAATGCTGGAATGGATGAAGCACAAGCTAGAATCAAGATTTCAAGGAGAACTAGCAATAACCTCAGATATGCAGATGACACCACCCTTATGGTAGAAAGTGAAGAGGAACTAAAGGTCCTCTTTATGTGTGTGAAAGAGGAGAGTGAAAAAGTTGGCTTAAAGCTCAACATTCAGAAAACTAAGATCATAGCATCTGGTCCCATCACTTCACAGGAAATAGATGGGGAAACAGTGGAAACATTGGCTGACTTTATTTTTCTGGGCTCCAAAATCACTGCAGATGGTGACTGCAGCCATGAAATTAGAAGACGTTTGCTCCTTGGAAGAAAAGCTATGACCAACATAGACAGCAAATTAAAAAGCATTACTTTGTCAACAGAGGTCTATCTAGTCAAGGCTATGGTTTTTCCAGTATTCATGTATGGATGTGAGAGTTGGACTATAAATAAAGCTGAGCGCTGAAGAATTGATGCTTTTGAACTGTGGTGTTGGAGAAGACTCTTGAGAGTCCTTTGGACTCAAGGAGATCCAATGAGTCTATCCTAAAGGAAATCAGTCCTGAATATTCATTGGAATGACTGATGCTAAAGTTGAAACCCCACCACTTTGGCCACCTGATGTGAAGAACTGGCTCATTTGGAAAAGCTCTGATGCTGGGAATGATTGAAGCAGGAGGAGAAGGGAACGACAGAGGATGAGATGGTTGGCATCACCGATTCAATGGACATGAGTTTAGTGAGCTTTGGGAGTTGGTGATGGACAGGGAGGCCTGGCGTGCTGCAGTCCATGGGGTCACAGAGAGTCAGACACAACTGAGCCACTGAACTGAACTGAACTGAACTGAAAACCTTCTGGCTAATTCTGTTATCTTAAAATGTAAACTATGGGAGTAGGTCTAGGAAGATCTTTGCAACCTTGAGACATTCTTTTGACTTATTGTAATAGCTAATTTTAAAAGTATATAACCCCCGTGCTAGCACTAGCAAGTGGGTTTTCTCTGCTCCCCTTCTGATATCTATGTCAGAAGCTTTCTGTTCTTTATCTTACATTAATAAAACTCTGCTATACAAAAACAAACAAATAAATAAATTTAGAAGAAATGTTTGGCTCAATGTATTGAAAGCTCATCAATCAGGTGCGAGCAGATTAGGATCATTATGCCTTCTTGATGGATTAAGCTCTTTACTATCACAGCATGTCTCTCTTTATTCTCAGTAATATTTCTTGTTCTGAAGTCTTCAGAGTCAGATATTGATTTGATTTCTTTGGTTCCCTTATAATTACTGTTTGCATTGTATGTCTTTTCTCCATCCTTTTATTTTGAGCAGTCTATGTCTTTATATTTAAAGTTGATTCCTTATACACAGCAAATAGCTGGTTCTTGCTTGTGGTTCATCTTGACAGTATCTGTCTCTTAGTGAAGTCCTTAGACCTTTCACATGTAATGACTTTAATGACTGTATATCTACTATCTTGCTATTTTTTTCTATTTATTTTATCTTTGGGACCCCAAGAATTCTCCAGGCCAGAATACTGGAGTGGGTAATCTTTCCCTTCTTCAAGGGATCTTTCCAACCCAGGGATGAAACCCAGGTCTCCCGCATTGCAGGTGGATACTTTACCAGCTGAGCCACATGGGAAGCTCTTTATTTTATCTATATCTGCTCATTTTTCCTACTCATTCTGTCCTCTATTGGATTTCTTTTTTTAGTTTTCTATTTTTTCTGTTGGTGTTATTTTACCTTTAAACTGATCTATAACTTTTATCTTCCACTTTATTAAATGATATTATAATATCTTATCATATAAGTATACTTCTTTTTTATATAATGTTTTAATTTAAAATATTCACTTCATGTTATATCATTTACTTTGTCATGTTTTATTTTTTTGTTTGATGTGGAGCTTTAATCTTTAAAGAAACATTTTATTGATGTATGACTGATATACAAAGACTGTACATTTTTAATTGATACAGTTTGCTGAGTCTGAAGATAATTATACACCTGTGAGATTGTCACCACAATGTGTGTCAAAAACATATCCGTTACCTCTAAAAGTTTCTTCTTTATAGGTATTGCCTCTTTTGTAATAACATTCAGCATAAGACATACTCTCTAAACAAATTTCAAGTGTAAAATGAAATATTGTTTACTATAGTCACCATGATGTATTAGAACTCCAGAGCTTTTCATCTTTTAATAGAAACTCCTTTGTCTAAACTAGTATCTCCCTGTTTTACTCCCCCTCAGGCAACTGCTACTCTCTGCTTCTATGAGATTTTCTATGATTTTGACTATTTTAGATTTCTTGTATAAGTGATACCATGTAATATTTATTCTTCTGTGTCTGGTTTATTGCACTTAGTATAAAGTTCTCCAGGTTGCAGTATTTAAAAGTTTTAGGGTGAATTTTTTTTTAACTACTCACTTAGTTAATCTTTAAAGTTTATCTGAATTCAATTTGCTGTGAATCCCACCTCCTTCTACTTCCTGTTTATAAATTTTTTTTAAATTTTGTTGACAGTGTTTTGTTTTCTGAACTAGCACTTCAGTTTAGTAGATAACAATGCTATTTATAGGTACTATTAAATGCTTTGTGCCTCATATTGAAGTTTTCAGCCATAGATATTCTTTTCTGTTCTGAGTTAATGAAAGTTTTGTTTTTCAACAATGACTGTTTTTAAAGACTTTTCCCATGTATTGAGATAATCATATGTTTATTTTCTTGTATTTTTGTTAGTAAAGTGAATTATATTGAATGATAGTCAAATTTCAAACCAATATTATATTTCTGGGTGTCTTAAACTAGATCATCACTTTTGCTTCCTGTTTTTACATATTCTTGAATTTGTATTGCTGTTTTTAAAGGAATTTTTTATACTTCTTTTTAAGTGAAATTGGCTTAAAAAATTCCCTTATAATGATGCCTGTCAAATTTTAGAATGAAGTTTATTCTGGTTTCATTGGATGGAGGAATGCTCTTCCAGAAAGGGGAAGAAATATCAATCTCTGTCTTCAATGGCATTCTTACATGAAAGGAGTCACAATTTTTTTTTTTTTTATTTATGACTAGCTTTATCCAATTCTTAGTGGGGACTCTATTTTCTAGGGTCCATAATGTATAATATTTATAAATATTTAATTTTGTGCTTGAGAATTGGGAATTTATTTGTAAAGATAGAAGATGCCTAGATAAATTTATTAAGTTATAAATACAGACATATTTTGATAAATATACCAGATTGCTTTCTAAAAATTTATCAGCAATTTTTGACTAAAGAGAACTTCCATATTTCCACATTTTCAGTCTTATTTTATTCCTTATCAGTATAACAGAGAACATAACACTTCTCTCTTGTTTTAAATTATATTTTTACTACCTAATAGATTGACTTTTTTTCTGTTTGTGTTTATCATTTGCATAGCTTTTCATGAAATTTGCTGCCTATGATATATGACTCATAAGTGTTTAGAAATAGTAAAATATGGTTGTCATTTGAGAATTAGGTTTTATAACATACATAATGTATAGAACATATGTCAATTCTCTTCAGTTCAATTACAGTGACTCTTAGGCCAGTAAATTTTTATTTTAATCTGGTGAGAGGTATTAGCACACTCTGAAAAAGACTATATTTAGTCCTGAATATACAGGGAAATAAGAGAGGGAATCACCAAGGCAAATCATAACAGTGCCCACCCCAACGTTGTTCAGGTGGTGTTTCCCTGTCAGGTTATCAGAGTATGATGATCTTGTGTCAATCAAGTAACCAACATAGCTTCACCAAAAGCACTAACTAATAATTCGATATCTTTTCTAATTACAATGCTGTGACTATTTGATTTGTTTTATAATTACAATTTCAGTGGAACTTGACAAATTCCCCCAAGTTTCTTGCAATTATCAAAAGTTGGCATTTCTGGGTCTGTAAGTCTGTGGGCCAAAACTTGCACTAGGGCAATTCATTAAATTGGTATCAATCATGAGGTTTTCTGGTGGTTGGCCAGCAAAATGTGCTCCGCTGGTCATACCCTTCTGCAATTCGAATACAGAGTAAGTTCTGTGAGTCTTTGTTTCCTTAATGTTCAGTCATTTACATGAAGCCAGAGTTCTTTCTTAATCTCCTCTGACCACAACATCGGCATAAATTAAGTAAAAAGTTGCTGAAAAGTATTGAGCTACATTGAATTGAACAAAGCTGAACATTACCACACTGAGACTATTAACACTTCATATGTTTATAACATACCATTATAAACATATGTTTATGATGTCTATTATATCCTTTACTTGCTTTTATTATCTGGTAATGAACTTTTTAATAGATATCTTGACTTCAGTTGAAATCTTTTACTGAACACGGAACTATGGCTTTGCCTCTTTTGTAAAACCTGTCATTTCTCATTTGAATAATATTCATATCAGTTCAGTTCAGTTCAGTCGCTCAGTCGTGTCCGACTCTCCGCGACCCCATGAATCACAGCACGCCAGGCCTCCCTGTCCATCACCAACTCCCGGAGTACACTCAAACTCATGTCCACAGTGTCGGTGATGCCATCCAGCTATCTCATTCTCTGTCGTCCCCTTCTCCTCCCGCCCCCAAGCTTTCCCAGCATCAGAGTCTTTTCCAGTGAGTCGCATGAGGTGGCCAAAGTGTTGCACTTTCAGCTTTAGCATCAGTCCCTCCAATGAACATCCAGGACTGACCTCCTTTAGAATGGACTGGTTGGATCTCCTTGCAGTATAAGGAACTCTCAAGAGTCTTCTCCAACACCACAGTTCAAAAGCATCGATTCTTCGGCGGTCAGCTTTCTTCACAGTCCAACTCTCACATCCATACATGACCACGGGAAAAACCATTGCCTTGACTAGACGGACCTTGGTTGGCAAAGTAATGTCTCTGCTTTTTAATATACTATCAAGGTTGGTCATAATTTTCCTTCCAAGGAGCAAGCATCTTTTAATTTCATGGCTGCAATCAGCATCTGCAGTGATTTTGGAGCCCAAAAATATAAAGTCTGACACTGTTTCCACTGTCTTTCCATCTATTTCCCATGAAGTGATGGGACCACATGCCATGATCTTTGTTTTCTGAATGTTGAGCTTCAAGCCAACCTTTTCACTCTCCTCTTTCACTTTCATCAAGAGGCTTTTGAGTTCCTCTTCACTTTCTGCCATAAGGGTAGTGTCATCTGCATATCTGAGGTTATTGATATTTATCCCGGCAATCTTGATTCCAGCTTGTGCTTCTTCCAGCCCAGCGTTCCTCATGATGTACTCTGCATATAAGTTAAATAAGCAAGGTGACAATATACAACCTTGACGTACACCTTTTCCTATTTGGAACCAGTCTGTTGTTCCATGTCCAGTTCTAACTGTTGCTTCCTGACCTGCATACAGGTTTCTCAAGAGGCAGGTCAGGTGGCCTGGGATTCCCATCTCTTTCAGAATGTTCCACAGTTTATTGTGATCCACACAGTCAAAGGCTTTGGCATAGTCAATGAAGCAGAAATAGATGTTTTTCTGGAACTCTCTTGCTTTCTCCATGATCCAGTGGATGTTGGCAATTTGATCTCTGGTGCCTCTGCCTTTTCTAAAACCTGCTTGAACATCTGGGAGTTCACGGTTTACATACTGCTGAAGCCTGGCTTGGAGAATTTTGAGCATGACTTTACTAGCGTGTGAGATGATAGCCTGTTTTTAATAAATTTAAGTTTATTAAAGTGATATCCAATGAAGTAACCTCACACCCTCACGTGTGGACAACAAATGTGATAAGGAGATCAGATTGCTGCAGGGTACAAGGTCTCAAAGATGTGACTGAGGTAAGGACAATCTAGTTTTCCACTAGTTTCCTATTTCATCACTCCAAATGTCTCATGTGTATCAAACAACATTATAACTTACCTGAAAATCAGTGTTTTGAAGATTTTATCCTTTCTATGGCACTTATTGCATGTGCTTGCATGTTAAACTTTTGGTATATTGATAAATATGGTAATAGAACAGTAATTGTCTTACAATCAAAGTAATAAAAAGAAAAACACAATTACATCTTCAGTTAAAAAATGGCATTTGGATTCAAAGCTAACACAAATAGAATAAACACCCCCTGGCATGAATCAGTGATGTGGTGATAACAGTGATAGATCTGTGACTAATAAGGGGCTGAATCAATTATGCTCACCTTCTTTATCACAGTCATTCCCTGATTTGGTGAGATGTTTCTGAAATTTCACTTAATTTTTTTTTAAAGTATGGGATATATTTCATAATTATTAATATGTGCACTTTCTGTGATTACTTTGAAATTTAAACTCGCACATGAATTAAACAAATCACTGTCTATTTCAGTCAGTTCAGCTCAGTCGCTCAGTCGTGTCCGACTCTTAGCAACCCCATGAACCACAGCACGCCAGGCCTCCCTGTCCATCACCAACTCCCGCAGTTCAATCAAACTCATGTCCATCGAGTCGGTGATGCCATCCAGCCACCTCATTCTCTGTCGTCCCCGTCTCTTCCTACCCCCAATCGCTCCCAGCATCAGAGTCTTTTCCAATGAGTCAACTCGTTGCATGAGGTGGCCAAAGTATTGGAGTTTCAGCTTTAGCATCAGTCCTTCCAATGAACACCCAGGACTGACCTCCTTTAGAATGGACTGGTTGGATCTCCTTGCAGTCCAAGGGACTCTCAAGAGTCTTCTCCAGCACCACAGTTCAAAAGCATCAATTCTTCAGCGATCAGCTTTCTTCACAGTCCAACTCTCACATCCATACATGACCACGGGAAAAACCATAGCCTTGACTAGACGGACCTTGGTTGGCAAAGTAATGTCTCTGCTTTTTAATATGCTGTCTAGGCTGGTCATAACTTTCCTTCCAAGGAGTAAGCGTCTTTTAATTTCACGGCTGCAATCAGCCTGTTTAGATATCCTATAATTATTTTTAGCTGGTAGGTTTATTATCAATGATATAAATAAAATCTGTAAAGTGCTATGACAGTTGTCCCAGAAAGCATAAGACTACTCTTATAATTTGAATTATGGCCTTGGTGATGCTGCTGCTGCTAAGTTGCTTCAGTCGTGTCTGACTCTGTGCGACCCCATAGACGGCAGTCCACCAGGCTTTGCCCTCCCTGGGTTTCTCCAGGCAAGAACACTAGAGTGGTTGCCATTTCCTTCTCCAATGCATGAAAGTGAAAAGTGAAAGTGAAGTCACTCAGCCATGTCCCACTCTTCGCGACCCCATGGACTGCCGCCTACCAGGTCCTCGGTCCATGGGATTTTCCAGGCAAGAGTACTGGAGTGGGGTGCCATCGCCTTCTCCGTGGTGATGCTATTGATATGTTATTTGCTTCAAATTCAGAGCATCAAAACTCAGTCCTATCATTAATACTATAGTATTTGGGGTATTTAAAATTTAACATAAATAATAAATATAATTTAAAATTTATGAACAGTATTGCCTTATTTATGAATGTGGAATATTTGCAACTACTTATAGGAATCAAGTTATTAGCTGAAATAATTATGAACTATAACTTATGAAAGCAATTTTCATTTAGCTTATAATGTCAAAGCAGTTTCTATTTTTAGCACTAAATTGCTTTCTATGCTACTCCAGTCAAGTTAGATGTGTTTGCTAATCTGATTTAATATGGAGATATCTTTAAAAGGTTGCAAGATTTTTTAACAAGACTTATATAAAGGACATTATAAATTTTAATATATGTAGCTACTGTTTGGGGGCTTCCCTTGTGTCTCAGACAGTAAAGAATCTGCCTGCAATGTGGGAGACCTGGGTTCAATACCTGGGCTGGGAAGATCCCCTGAAGGAGGGCATAACAACCCACTCCAGTATTTTGGCCTGGAGAATCAGAGGAGCCTGGCAGGCTCCATGGGGTCCCAGAGTCAGATACGACTGAGCAACTAAGCACAGCACAGCACAGTTACCATTTCAGGGAAGATGAAGTGAGCCACAGAATATCAAAACTGGTAACATAATATGCAGTTCTGCATTGCATTTGCCAACTTTAGAGTGACAAATCAGGTCCTATAACCAGAAAGACTAATTATGATAGAAACACAGTGATAACAACTACACATGGGCATTACAAAGAACAAGAAGAAAGGACTTGTGTTGCTTCATCACAGTTGTCTAAAAGGCTTCCTTGGAACCCACATGTTGGTTCCTTAGTTTCTTCATGGCTTCCTTTACATCTTTATTCCTTAGGGTGTAAATCATAGGGTTAAGAAGAGGAGTGAATCCAGTAAAATACACAGAGATAAATTTATCAACTGTGAAGCTTTCAAAGGGCCAAAAGTAGATAAAGATTAATGGGCCAAAGAACAGAAATACAACAGTAATGTGGGCAGACAGAGTGGAAAGTGCCCTGGATGTCCCACCAGAGGCTTGGCGATGGACAGTAGCAAGGATGATAGTGTAAGAAATGAGCAAAAGGAGAAAACAGATAAGTGACAACAGGCCACTACTTGTGAGCACCAGGATCTCTAAAACATAGGTGTCCAAGCAGACAAGTTTAATCACGAGGGGGAAATCACAAAAGAAATTGTCTACCTTGTTGGGTCCACAGAAAGGAAGATCTATTGTGAATACCAGGTGACTGGCTGAGTGCAAGCAAGATGCCAATGGCCCGGGAGACCCCCACCAGGACAGTGCACAGTCTTCGGCTCAGGATGGTCATGTAATGTAGAGGTTTGCATATAGCGATATATCTATCACAGGCCATGGCAACAAGACGTACCATCTCACTGCCCCCAAAAACACGCAAGAAAAAAATCTGTGACATGCATCCCTTGAAAGTGATGGTCTTGTGTTCACTGAGGAAATCTGCAATCACCTTGGGAGTGGCAAATGTAGCCTGACAGACATCAATGAAGGAGAGATTGCTAAGAAAAAAGTACATCGGAGAATGCAATCGAGAGTCTGTAATCACTGTGAGAATGATAAGAATGTTTCCCAACACTGCAGCACCATAAAACACAGAGAAGACAAAGAAAAGGAAGAGCTGGAGTTCCCGAGAGCTAGACAGGCCCAACAAAATGAATTCTGTAACCACTGACTTATTGATCCATCCATTAACTGAATCTGGGCTGCTCAAGTTATCTAAAGGGAAAAAAAAAATTATTTAAAAAAATAACAGATAAGGGTATTATTATTTCTAGGAATTTATATTTTCCTTGTGTTACATAACTATACAAATTGTCATTTACTTTTGCATTTATGGATTGGCTAGATAAAAGATGGATAAAGATTTACCCAATTAATAGTTGTCAATATGGAAGGAAGGGAAAATTTGATTTGATATTATATACCAATACACTTTTTATAGAAGTGTGCAAGATCTCAATAGCACTTTGAAAGTCCCATGTACCATACTTATACATTCAGATTACAAATTCAAAAGATGAATCTGATGCCTTTTACAGAATCTTGGAGGGACAAGAAATTTAGGCCAAGTGCAAAGAGATGAAAATCAGACCAGTTACTTTAGCAATGACATTGGAGAAATAAGTGAGATGTGTCCATGCATTTGAAAAAATCTGCAGTGATAATAAGAGAGAGAAATTAATTTGTAACAAGTTAAGCTACTATGAGTGACAAATTACTTTCACTTTTCTATATTAAAACAATTTGAGTTTTATATGATTTAGTAGTTAAAATGTTTTCCGAGAACCTCAGAAGCATATGTTCTTTTCAATCACTCTTTATTTCTCTCCATATGATCTCCTTTTCACAGCAATTGAATATAATATTATTTAATCAGACCTTCAAAGCACTTCAAAGATGGAACTGAATGTAATTTAATTACTATGATATGTTTGTTCTTTAAACATATTTGTACCACTTATGTTTGCTGGTCATTTTTTAATCTCTTCTTTCTCTGATGAGTTTTTCACAATAACAAAAGTGTTTTTGCAAAGTCAACTGAAAATATAATTTATATATTAACAAATAATACAAATTGCCTGCTCTGTACCATGCAACCTCATGGACTCTGGAGCCAAAGCAATGGGAAAAAAGGAGGGGAAATGTGCCCCACCTTCATTTGGTTATATCCTAAAGAAATGGTGGGACTGGCAGAGGCAATGGAGACAAAATATATATTATGTCATTTAGTGAGAAGTGCTTCAGAGAAAATAAAGCAGGGCAAAGGAATATGGACTAACCAAGTGATCATAAAAGCCTCTCTGGGTAGGTTACATTTCAGCAGCAACTAAAGAAAATGAAGAGCAAGCCTTGAGGAAATCTACTTCAGACAAAAGGAATAGCAAACGTGCAATAAATTGTTTATGTGAAATAAGCATTCTCTTGAAAAACATCAGTATAATTTTGGCTGGTTTATTAGAAACTAAATAATGGAAACTTAGCTTTTAACCTTACTATGAAATTGGCATAATCGACTTTTTTGAACAATAATCTGCCTCATAGGCTTAAACAATTTTAGAAAGCTGTTTATTCAGTCTGTTAATTGGGCTTCACTGGTGGTTCAGAGGTTAAAGCGTCTGCCTCCAATGCGGGAGATCCCGGTTCGATCCCTGGGTCGGGAAGATCCCCTGGAGAAGGAAATGGTAACCCACTCCAGTATTCTTGCCTGGAGAATCCCATGGACGGAGAAGCCTGGTAGGCTATAGTCCACGGGGTCGCAAAGAGTCAGACACGACTGAGCGACTGAACGGAACGGAACGGAATTCAGTCTTAAAATATGGACACACACTAAAAACCTAGTCTTTCTTGTTTTCTAAAAAGAAATACAGATATAAAATTGCATTCCAAATTCTATACATATACTTCTGTATACAGAATTTGAAAAGCAATTTATATTTTTATTTAAATGTGTGGTGATAATTGTGTCATTCAAAATAAAATTGAAATGATCTGTGATTTCTTGTAAGAACCCTAGAAATGAAGCTTATGGCCAGATCTCAGAAACTGAGAAAATTTTTCTGTGTCTGTAGTCACATTCAATGATAGCTGCATGAGATATATTGTATTATTTAGTAAAGGTAAGACATCCACATCCGCATTTTAAAATATAAAAATTACTAATTACTTTTTTGTGTTATTCATAGAATCTTATGCCTTTTAAAACATCTTCCTATAGTGTATCAATGTATATACAAGGCTTGACAAGAGTTTTCGAAGTGATAAATGCAAAATCTATTGAGTTATTAAAATGACAATTTTTTGCCCGATTCTATTCTCTATCACCATATCTATTTTTTCAAAATAATTTAGCTATATGCTTACCTTCACCTGGTAAGCATCGACGTGTTAGCAGTGACAATAATCAAATAAGTCTAATGTTTTATTTCAGATTTTAGAATCTCATATACAAACTCCAAGCTCTTTTTTTTAATTTAATTCTTTTATATTGGAGTATAGCTGACTTACAATATTGTGTTAGTTTCAGGTGTATAGCAAAGTGATTCAATTCTACATATACATATATCCATTCTTTTTCAGATTCTTGTCCCATATAGGCTATTACAGAATCTTGTCATCTCAAGTCTATAAATACTTTAGCCCAGAATCCCTTTAACTCTGAATGCTAATATCTATATTTAATTTTTTGCTTCATGTGATTAAATTCCACATAACAGTTTTGAGCGAAATCACAGGGGAGCAATAATAGGTTGAAGAAAAGAAACCTCCAAAACCTATTGGCTTTAAAAAAAAAAAAAAAGAAAAGATTGAGTCACAAGAGCCCATAAGACAATGTTTGAATACCATACTGCTGCTGCTGCTGCTGCTAAGTCACTTCAGTCGTGTCCGACTCTGTGTGACCCCATAGACGGCCTCCTACCAGGCTCCCCTGTCACTGGGATTCTCCAGGCAAGAACACTGGAGTGGGTTGCCATTTCCTTCTCCAATGCATGAAAGTGAAAAGTGAAAGTGAAGTCGCTCCGTCGTGTCCGACTCTTAGCGACCCCATGGACTGCAGCCTACCAGGCTCCTCTGTCCATGGGGTTTTCCAGGCAAGAGTACTGGAGTGGGGTGCCATTGCCTTCTCCCTTGAATACCATGCCCCCAAATCTCAGATAACCAATCCCATGGACTGCAATAGCCCATTAAAAAAAACTTCCTTTAGTGAGGTCATCTTGCTGTGGGAATTATTAACATACTTCAAGTTGTTTTTCTCAAAAACAAGATGATAAAAGCATTTATTTGTCTATAATTGAAAGCAAAGTACATATCACAAGAGGGAAATGTAGTGACCTAGGAGTCTGCAACAGCAGTTACTCTTGTTTAACAAGCTGTCTCCCTCCATGTGCCTTTGTCTAAAGTGGCAAAGACAATAAACACCAGCCTAAATGCCCAGAGCAGGAATATGTATCATAAGAAATATCAGTCTCCAATGGGCCTAAGATAATCAGAATCTTTTCTTTAATCCTTTGCTTTTATCTTTTTATGGAAATATCTATGATGAAGTTTTTGGAACTCCATATCTTATAATAAGCTACCCCTCAAAATCCAATATTTTCATTGTCTTTGCTCATTACTTAACTAAACATCAGAATCAAAAAGAAAGTCATTTGGGCATACAGTGGGTAAAACTGCTTAGATACACAAGTAGTTTGCTTTTGGATATTGTGGAAAGAGGTCTCAGAGCAGTGAAAGGACTGAAGTCTACAGAGAAGAGCAGGTGACAGCAAGAAAGGGAAACTTGGTGAGCCAATAAAGAAGCCCAGGTTTCTCTGAATTCTCTGTTGATAGACCAGCTTCCTTCTTGATATCTTTCTCTTTAATATTTCACAGATATTTCAATTCTTCTGTTTCCAAACCTATTCCCCATCCCCAGCTAATGGCATTTCTTTTGCCTCAGCATTTTCAGCCAGAAACTTAGTACCTTTTTTTTCCTCAGTCTTTTTCTATATACTACTTTGTATTCTTCCAAAATATTCCATTTATTAAATTATATTCATTGTATTCATTTTAACTCCCCTGTCTAAACCGTCATCATTTTTCTCCTCAAATGTTTCAAGATCCTCTGATCATCTGAACTTTTACCATTGACTTTTTCAAATCGATTCCTCCAGTTTGATCTTTAAAAATAAAGTAAAACCATAAGTCATGCCAACCTTTAAAATAAAGCAGGCAGTTACCTTAAGGGTGTTTGCTTCAGTTCAGCTCAGTCACCCAGTCGTGTCCGACTCTTTGTGACCTGAAGGACTGTAGCACCCCAGGCTTCCCTGTCCATCACCAAATGCTGGAGCCTACACAAACTCATGTCCATCACGTTGGTGATGCCACCCAAGCATCTCATCCTCCATTGTCCCCTTTTTCTCCTGCCTTCAATCTTTCCCAGCATCAGGGTCTTTTCAAATGAGTCAGTTCTTCACATCAAGTGGCCAAAGTATTGTAGTTTCAGCTTCAGCATCAGTCCTTCTAATGAATATTCAGGACTGATAACCTTTAGGATAGACTGGTTGGATCTCCTTGCAGTCTATGGGACACAAGAGTGTTCAACACCACAGTTCAAAAGCATAAATTTTTCGGCACTCAGTTTTCTTTATAGTCCAACTCTCACATCCATACATGACTACTGGAAAAACCATACGTTTGACTAGATGGACCTTTGTTGGTAAAGGAACATCTCTGCTTTTTAAAATGCTATCTAGGTTGGTCATAACTTTTCTTCCAAGGAGTAAGTGTCCTTTAATTTTATGCCTGTAGTCACCATCTGCAGTGATTTTGGAGTCCAAAAATATAGAGTCTCTCACTGTTTCCATTGTTTCCCCATCTATTTGCCATGAAGTGACGGGACTGGATGCCATGGGTATTTGCTTACTGACTTATAAAACCTCTTTACAAATTAAAGATATTACCCCTGTAGATAATACTGCTTGTCACCTAATTTTTCTTTTGACTTTATTTGTGATAGAATTTTAAAAAAAAAGAAACTAAAACTTTTGTGGGAATTAACGCAGTCATATTTGCCAACTATTTTTTTAACTTTTTGACTTCTGAATTTTTTTATCAAACTCAATGTGACAGGTTGTGCCCAATCACTAAAATCCCAAGTAGACCCAACAATGATTAGAAAGTGGAAGAACGTGTCTCTGGTAGTACAAGGAACTGGCCAAATCAAATGACCACTCACAAATTCTAATTTCCCTCTTTCTCCTACTGTTCTCCCTCACCTCCATTTTTCCTTGTGTCACCTACTCCTCCTCTACCTCAGTATTTGACTATTGAGGATCAGAGCAGCTAAATGACAGTTTTTCAAGGGTACTATTGGCAACTCTCCATTTTCACCTGCAAGTCAGAGTTAAAAGGGAAAAAAATACTACGAACAATATCATGAATGCATTAATGTTTATTACATATTTAAAATGTTTTGGCACTATATAAAATTCGTTTAAAAAAAAAAAAGTCATGTTAAAGGAACATTACCATGTTTGATATTGTACAAATGAATTTGACCTGAACTCTAAAGTTCCAAGAATTCTTAGCTAATAATTAGTATCATGGTTCTAAAAGACTGTCTATATCTAAGAGTCAGCTGGCTCTGATTTATCATGCAGAGTTAATATCTAAACACACAGTCACTAAGTTATGTTTTAAAATATAATTAAAATACTGAACCCAATGTGATGACAATTGCAGGCTTTCTATTTTCTGTTAAGCAACTTTTTTCTTTGTAGAATACATTTAGTCTTTTTGTTATAAGGCCTTTTTCATAAGGCAAAGGGAGAAGTACATAAGAAACCTTTGGCCAGCGAATGAAACAATAATTTGTTGTTCAGTCACTAAGTCTCTTCTGACTCCTTGTGACCACATGGACTGCAGTGTGCCAAGCTCCCCTGTACTTCACTATCTCCCACAGTTAGCTCAAACTCATGTCCATTGAGTCAGTGATGCCGTCCAACCATCTCATCCTCTGTTGTCCTCTTCTCCTCTTGCCCTCAATCTTTCCCAGCAGCAGGGTCTTTTTCAGATGATGTGGTGCTTCACATCAGGTGGCCAAAGTATTGGAGCTTCAGCTTCAGCATCAGTCCTTCCAATGAATATTCAGGGCTGATTTCCTTTAGGATTGACTGGTTTGATCTCCGTGCTGTCCAAGGACTCTCAAGAGTCTTCTCCAGCACAGATTTTAAAACCTTATTACCAGGTGGTGCTAGTGGTAAAGAACCTGATTGCCAATGCAGGAAATAATAAGAGATCTGGGTTCAATCCCTGGGTCAGGAAGATTCCCTGGAGAAGGGCATGGCAATCCACTCCAATATTCTTGCCTGAAGAATCCCATGGACAGAGCAGCCTGGCAAGCCGCAGTCCATAGTGTCGCAAAGAGCCAGACATGACTGAAGCGACTTAGCATGCTTGCAAAGCATTATTACAAGTACAAGAATTTTACATTCTCTCTTCTGTGTTCCAAGAAATAAGAAAGAATAGATCCGAGTTTCAAAAAAATTTTGTCATTTTTGTGCATTCGTATGTTTTAGGTACATAAGAAATTGACTTTTTCTGTGAATTTAAATATTCTATATCTGATGTATTTGCAGACAATTTCAAAGATATTTGCATTTTTTTATGACTAATGTAGAACTCATTATAACTAACTTTTTCTACTTAAAAATAAGTAGACTAGGGAAATAGATAAGTATGCTGCTGATAGCAACAAATATCTAGAAAAAGTTTTGTAATGAATAGATATGTATATCAAATAATCTAGAAAAAACAGGAAAAATTTATTGGGACATAGCAGCAGATAGGAAAAACTATAAATAACCAAAAATTTTCAATACATGAGGAAAAGATAAGCTAAAAATCATGCAAGAAATGTATACAAGTGAGGTGAAATCTATGTTTTAAAACAATGTTTTTCCACCATGTCAATTTATAGAAAAAAATATTATGAATAAGTTGATAGAGCCTAACAGAAACATAATTTACTTGCATGTTTTGATTACAAGGCATAAAAATTACACAAGTTCAATTGAAGAGAATCACAAACTTAGTAACATGAATAGCTTTTTTTGTAGATTAGAATCTCTAAATTATTTATAAAATATTTTGAAAGGTTACTAAATATTTTCAAGAGAATTTGTACTTTAGAATTATGAAGTATGAAAAAGTGGTCAAAATTAAATAGCAAACCAAGAACTGGTTTTATGCAATCCCTTTGCAGTTGGGGAAAAAATCTAATTCTGTAATTGAATAACCCCAGTCATTAGCAAAAATAATTGGCTTGATGCTGTGATCCAGTAGGGGCTTTTCATTTCCATTGCATATTTATGTTCCTTCATGGTGTGTCCTAGTTTTTCCAGAAGCTCATATGACGGTTTCTCAATTTTCTCATGGCTGATTTAACATCTTCATTTCTCAGAGAGTAGATGATGGGATTCAACAGGGGTGTGCAAACAGTGTAAAACACAGAAAGGAACTTATCCAGCGAAAGTCTGCTAAAAGGCCATATATAAAAATAAATGCAAGGCCCAAAGAAAAGAATGACCACCGTGATATTGGAGGTTAATGTAGAAAGTGCCTTGGATGATCCGCTGGAGGAACGGTGACGGACAGTGATCAAAATGACAGTGTAGGAAATAATTAAAGCCAGAAAACAGCTCAGTGATATCAGGCCACTGTTAGTCAGGGTCATAATTTCCATTTCGTAAGTATCCATGCAAGCCAACTCTATTACCATGGGAAGGTCACAAAAGAAGCTGTCTACCTCATTGGGGCCACAGAATGGCAGATCCACTGTAAAAGCCAAGTGGCTCACAGAATGAAGAATACCCACAGCCCAGGAAATAAACACAAAAATTATACATAGTCTTCGATTCATAATTGTGCTATAGTGTAGAGGCTTACAAATGGCTATAAATCTGTCACATGCCATAGCTACAAGCAACATCATCTCACTCCCAACAAAACTGTGAAGAAGGAATATTTGGGCCATGCAACCCTCAAAGGAAATAGTTTTGTGCTCCACAAAAAAGTCCACAAGCATCTTGGGGGTGGCAAATTTAGATTGGCAGATATCAATGAAAGATAGATTACTGAGCAGGAAGTACATAGGAGAGTTCAAATGGACGTCAGAGGAAACAACAACAATAATCATGATGTTGCCCAAAATTGATGCCACATACACTATTGAGAAGATGGCAAAGAAGAAAAGCTGAAGTTCCCAAGAATTAGAGAGTCCCAGAAGCACAAACTCAGACACCATTGATTCATCTGTGTGAGCCATGTTTCCAATCTACTGTTACCTAAGTAAAAAAAATCAGGAAAATGTCACAATGATTGACACTTATCTAGTATATATACAAAAGAAATATGATAAGTTTTCAATTAAAAGTTAACTTAATGAGACTATGTAAATAGTCAATAAACTAGTATTTAACATCTATGACTGCTGTGGAAAGCAGAAGTGAGAAACAAAGATAATTAGATATGGATCCTATCATAGAGAGATAAGATATTCATATTAAAATTAAAAATATAAAATCAGAAACATGCAAACAATACCTGATGAAATAATACCATGCTGCTGCTGCTGCTGCTAAGTCGCTACAGTCATGTCCAACTCTGTGCGACCCCATAGACAGCAGCCCACCAGGCTCTGCCATCCCTGGGATTCTCCAGGCAAGAACACTGGAGTGGGTTGCCATTTCCTTCTCCAAAATAATACCATAGATATTAGCAAAATGAAATTAACTATGCCAAAGTGGTAAGGTAACATATCATGGGGTATGTATCATTTTAGCTAAAACTATTTAAAAGCTTGTAATTTGCTAGGCCAAACTGAAGGAAAAGGCTATTTTAAGCATGGGGAATAGCAGAACTAAAGCTACAAGTGTGAAAACATGAAAGGCATATTCAGAGAGCCATGAGCTCAGTGGCTTGGCTGGAGGAGGGTGTGCTAAGGGACAGTAAAAATGAAGTTGGGAATGGTAGGTTAGGAGTAAATCATGGATTCAATTAGCCTTAAATGTAATTCTAGTGGGTTACATGAATGTTCTCCAAACTGAGAATCATAAAGTGACACTGCTTTAGAAAGCTTAATAGAAGCAATTTGTGACCATGTCGAAAGAAGAGGCAATGGTAATACTCTGAAAGTTTCTGTGAAAATCAAGAACGAGAACATTCCTTTCATCCTTTGAACAATAGTTAATCAGAGTTCACCTTCTGTTGCATAAATACCAGCAGTGAATGAGTCACCTATGTGTCTTCAATCTCGTCCAACTCTGCCTTTTGTCTCTTCCCAAACATGCCTGACACACCTGGATTTATCAAAATCTGTTTGTTCTTTTGGAAATATTTTATATGACTATATGTGGTGCATTTTGAACACATAATAGATTTTTAAAAGAGAAAATTTAAGTAATGTGTTAATAGCCTCTAAATTGATTTTTGACATTTTGCTTTACTACATTGGGCACCATGTGGGCAATTGATCCCAGAAGAAAACCCTGCACAACCTCTTGTGGATCAGAAGACATTTTTGGCTTTAGCCCTGTGTATCCAACACAACACAAGAGGTATTAATTTGTCACTATACTGATTGAAGTTCTACACCCTGTATACTTCAGTGAAAGATATAACTGATACAACAGATATTTAAAAGCTTAAAAGCAAAACTGAACCAATAAATTAACCAATTAAAAATATTTACACTGTTAGAAGCTTTAATTTATGTGATTATAAGCTGATTGCTGAGGCACTAAATTCTACCCTTTCAAAGAATACTCAGTGCATTTGATTTACAATCTCTAGTTTTAAGGGGAATCAGAAACTTAAGTTACTCAAGAATAGAAACAGATTAAAAAGGCAAGAACTGACCTCATTACAAACTTCCATTATGTGATTCTCTTCTCCATGTGGAAGATTTGGGCCAGTGTTGGCTTTTCTGAACATGTATTTACATGAGCGATGCAGAGAAGGAGACAAACAAACATTGGAAAGGAAAGAAATTCCATTTCTAAAACTAAAAATGATCCTACAAAGCTACAGTTATTAGTTTTAAACATATAAAATTTGAGGCCATGATGGACTTCATATAACTTTCAGTCTCCTAGATGAAGTCTGACAGATATCATGATAATTTAGTGGAATAACATTAAAGAGAGAGAGAGGGAGAAAGGGAGAGAGAGATGAAGATAAGAGGAAAATAAGGAGGAGGAAGAGGAGAAAAGGGGGGCAGAAGAGGAGAAGGAGGAAAGTAGAAGGAAGAGGAGGAAGGGAAAGCATAGTGGTTAATAACCTGTAGTCAGTGGTATTTATTCAATATTTAAAGATCGTCTCATCTTTTAAAAAAGTATTTCTGAAATATCCAAATTTTCTACAAAGTATCTAATAGATGATAAGATTTGTCATTTCACTTTTCAAAATACAGGAAACAACTACAAAATCTTTTCCACCCTAGTTTCCTATGATTTCTTAATCCAAGTAGAATAGACTAGGGTCAATGCTATATCTCATTTTCTTCTTAATTTTTAAGGTAGTACCCATTAGTAAAAAAAAAAAAGAACAACTAACTTTTGTCACTTTTCAGCTGCGTGACTGCCTATGGAAGGTAGAACTAGATTATTTCCAAGGCTATTTTCATCTCTAAAATTCTAAGTTCAGAGGCAGTTATGTTATGAAAATATGTGGAGTTTATAAAAGTCACTCACAATTCCTTGGGCTAGGCACAGAGCACCAGAAAGTTATTAATGAATCATACACCTTTTCATTGTCAATGTACTTCAGAAGAAATGCTTTCAAAATGCAAAGTACACTATAAGAGAATTTCCTCATTCTTGGTGTAAAACCAAGTTTGAGACACAGAAGTTGATGTTACATCCATAGCCATCTCTAAATTATGTTAATAGATCTCCAAAACCATAACATGCATAAATTTGTTTTCATTATTTTTTCTTACAATAGCTAATTACCTGTATGCCTAACAGCAGAGCAAAAGCAGTAAAGAATACCCTTACTGGCCATTATATAGTTACCCCTTCTTCATTCTAGGCAAATTGTGATAGCAAATAATCGTTTTAACAAATGGCCAATTATCTTCTGAATAGAAAGCATAAAAATGGCATATAAGGGACAGATAATGGTTATATCATACTTCCTTTTGTTTATCAAATATTAATCCTATTATTATCAATTTGGCTGCCCTTCATATTAAAAATATTTTCAATATACTCTTGACTTGATGCATTTAAACTTGTCCCTGAACTGAGCTGTGCAAAAGCATACCCCTCAGTTCTTGTCCTGAAGTAGTGAAGGCTCTGCTCCTCTTGTCCTAGACCATACAATTACAATATCTAAGGTAATGCAATATAAAGCTTTCCATCCTCAATCCAGGAAACTGATTTCTTTGGGGAAGTGAGAAATCACCCTTTAGAGATCTGATGTCATCCAACAGTGGGAGTAATCATGTTTTACAAAATAATTTTTCCAGGAGTGGAAAAGAAAGGAAAAAAGTTTATTACCAACGAGTTGGTGTGTATGAAAGCAAAAGATAATTTATCTCTGATTCCTAGTCAGCAAAGTAATTTTTCAATTCCTAACTTTCTGTCGAGCGACTGAACTGAACTGAACTGAACTTTCTGTCAGTAACACAATCATCAGTCCAGTTCAGTTCAGTTGCAGTCATGTCTGACTCTTTGTGACCCCATGGACTGCAGCACGCCTGGCTTCCCTGTCCATCACAAACTCCTGGAGCCTGTTCAAACTCAGGTTCATCAAGTCGGTGATGCCATCCAACCATCTCATCCTCTCTCATCCCCTTCTCTTCCTGCCTTCAGTCTTTCTCAGCATCAGGGATCAGGATCTTTTTCCAGTGAGTCAGTTCTTCACATCAGGTAGCCAAAGTTTTGGAGTTTCAGCTTCAACATCCGTTCTTCCAATGAATATTCAGGACTGATTTCCTTTAGCATTGACTGGTCTGATCTCTTTGCTCTCCAAGAAACTCTAAAGAGTATTCTCCAACATCACAGTTCAAAAGCATCAATTCTTTGGCACTCAGCTTTCTTTATGGTGCACCTATCACATCTATACAAGACTACTGGGAAAACCATAGCTTTGGCTATATGGACCTTTGTTGGCAAAGTAATGTCTGCTTTTTAATATGTTGTCTAGGTTGGTCATAGCTTTTCTTCCAAGGAGCAAGCATCTTTTAATTTCATGGCTGCAGTCACCATGTGCACTAATTTTGAAGCCCAAGAAAACAATCATACTGTCTTACAAATGATCACCCAGCCTCAGAGTGGTTTCCTCCAATCACAAGGAGCCCACTATTTCACAGGACACTTAGTCTATTGTTAGAGTGCTTAACTGGTTCTACCATCTGTAGTTTAATAAAGAAAACCTACTCCCACTTAAACATAATGTCTCTTCAAATATTTTAAGGCACCCTCATATCTTCTACCGGAGAAGGCAATGGCAAGCCACTCCAGTACTCTTGCCTAGAAAATCCCATGGATGGAGGAGCCTGGTTGGCTGTAGTCCGTGGGGTCGCTAAGGGTCGGACACGACTGAGCAACTTCACTTTCACTTTTCACTTTCACACATTGGAGAAGGAAATGGCAACCCACTCCAGTGTTCTTGCCTGGAGAATCCCAGGGACGGGGGAGCCTGGTGGGCTTCCGTCTATGGGGTCGCACAGAGTCGGACACAACTGAAGTGACTTAGCAGTAGCATATCTTCTACATGAAAAATCTATTTCTCTCCCAAAATATTTCAACTGTCTGTGAAATGAAAATATCTCCTGTCATATCAATAAATAAGAAATGTTGAGTCATCAGCGATTTCTGGGCTCCAAATGTGGATGAGGGCCCCCAAAACAGAGCAGAATGTCTGTGATCCAGCAGATGCCACCATCCTACCCCGCATGGCAATCGCTGAAGAGCTGGGGGGATGCCAGAAATAGCCATTTGCCACACCTGCCACTCCATATGGTGAACAAGGAATTAAAGATGTAAACAACCTAGAAACAGAATTTGGCCCTAGATAGCTGAGATGCATATGAAAGCAATGAATTCAGTGAGCCTGAGCCTTGCATCTTCCCATGATATCTGGTTTTCCTTACTACTTAACAATAGTCTTTGATGTTCAGACTGCTTACCCACTTTGCCGCAAACTTGTATATAGCCTGATTCCTTCTCCTGACTCTTTGGAGAAGTTATCTCAGAGCTACTGAGATGCTGTCTCCCAGGCTTGGAGTCCTAAACATTCCCACCAAATAAAATAATTCTCTACTTTGAGTTTGTGACTATATTTTTTAGTGGACAAGTCTTTTCAACTATATTTTATATAATACATTGTCTAGATTTCCAAAGGTTGTGATGTAGATGTAGGTTTTAAATGGTCATCTTTAAAGAATGAGATTGAAGTAGATTTCTCCTATCACTTTACATGTGTATATGCTAAGTGTGTGTGTGTACTCAAACACGAGTAAAATGTGCACATACCTAAGGACACAAGAACAATGGCATGTACTGCAGCATTGATTGAAAGAGATCGATACTGGAAACAACCCAAGTATCCATAAATTTGAGAGTATGAGTTTGAGTGAACTCCGGGAGTTGGTGATGGACAGGAAGGCCTGGCGTGCTGTGATTCATGGGGTCGCGGAGAGTCGGACACGACTGAGCAACTGAACTGAACTGAACTGAAAGAAATATAATATTTTAGTGTGGTGGAATACATTCAATGATTAAATTATTACACTATTTTTATAGATGAATATGTGTAAGATTAAGAACCTGACAAGGGAAATATAAGATTGGTAAAATTATCAAGCACACATTTCTACAAACCAAACGTATGGACACACCATATATGGACACACATTGACTAATATTAAAATGCACAACATGAAAGTTGTGAGTTAAATTTTATTCAGGGACCTTACTGAAGACTATAGCCCAGGAGCGCTTTGCTTAGTTGCTCAGTCGAGTGCAACTCTTTGCAGCTTCATGGACTGTAGCCCACCAGGCACCTCTTCCACGGGGATTTTCCAGGGAAGAATACTGGAGTGGGTAGCTATGCACTCCTCCAGGGAATCTCACCAACCCAGGAGTCGAACCACAAGCTCCGGCATTGCAGGTGGATTCTTTACCATCGGAGCCACCAGAAAAACATGGAGAACAGCCCAGGAGACAGTGTCTCAAAGAGCTCTGAGGAATTGTCTGAAGAAGTGAGGGAGGAGCCAGAGTACAAATTTCTTTTGCTGAGAAAAACATGTGGTCAAACAAAATAGCAGATTACTGCTAATTACAAAGGAACAGACACATCAAATTAATGCTTTTAGTGCTTTTCTATGTATGGAAAAATACAAGAAGCTGAGGTCATTGAAAACTGTCCTTCAAAGGGCATCTTGGCCATCTAGAGGCGGCATCCACAGCGTCACGTGCTGCCAGTGTTTCTCCATTCCGAGCGCCTCTCAGGCGCGCTGGCAGCAAGTGACTGCAGTGGAGAAGGGTTTGGTCCTTTCAGAGCTGATACAGAAGGCAGCATTTGTTTCTTTATACTAACTTCTTATAATAGTAACTTTGCGCTTTGAATGGTCAGAATTAGTTTCTTTCGCTTGCAGGAAAAGAAAAAAAGATTATCGTTAAAATAGCTGTCAGTTCAGTTCAGTTCAGTCGCTCAGTCGTGTCCGACTCTCCGCGACCCCATGAATCACAGCACGTCAGGCCTCCCTGTCCATCACCAACTCCCGGAGTTCACTCAAACTCATGTCCACAGAGTCGGTGATGCCATCCAGCCATCTCATTCTCTGTCGTCCCCTTCTCCTCCCGCCCCCAGCCTTTCCCAGCATCAGTAGGGAAGCACAATTTGCTACCCCAAAATATTCCTTTGGCATGAGAATTATTTTGAGATGAAGACAAGTAAGATGCAAAGACTCAGGAAGAAACTTTGATATTCCCTTTAACTGCCTCAAGAATGTAGACAGGATCTGTTTTAGGAAGGGAGCTTGATGGGCTTCCCAGCTGGTGGTAAATAATCCGCCTGCCAATGCAGACGGAGAAGGCAATGGCAAGCCACTCCAGTACTCTTGCCTAGAAAATCCCATGGATGGAGGAGCCTGGTGGGCTGTAGTCCGTGGGGTCGCTATGGGTCGGACACGACTGAGCGACTTCACTTTCACTTTTCACTTTCACACATTGGAGAAGGAGATGGCAACCCACTCCAGTGTTCTTGCCTGGAGAATCCCAGGGACGGGGGAGCCTGGTGGGCTTCCGTCTATGGGGTCACACAGAGTTGGACACGACTGAAGTGACTTAGCAGCAGCAGCAGCCAATGCAGAGACAAGTTTCCATTGTTGGGTTGGATTCCATTCCTGGGTTGGGAAGATCCCCTGGAGAAGGGCACAGCAACCTACTCCAGTATTCTTGCCTGGAAAATCTCACGGACAGAGGAGCCTGGCGGGCTAGAGCCCATAGGGTTGCAAAGTCAGACACGACTGAAGTGACTTATCGCAACACACTGTCACCTTGATAGCTATAATATGAACTAGGTGTATAGCCGGGAGGAACACAGCAAAGTCTGTTTGTTAAGATTCTTCTCAGTGTCCCATTGTCTCTGCACAGCTCAGCAAATATTCGTTTACCAAACATTTGCTTTTGTATTTCCATGTAAATTGCCTTCCTCTCACCATACCTCTATCCCCAACATCCTCTTTTCTCTTTAGCTGCAGGCAGTATTTAGGTGAAGGTTTTAGGCATTTTGGTGAGTTACCCAGTTTTCCAGGTCTCTCACATGTATGTATGTTACTAAATTTTGTTTGATTTTCTCCTGCTAAACTGTTAACTGATATAGCTTCTTTGTCAAGAAATAGACAAAGGAGGGACTTCCCGACATTTTTAAAAACTTTAAAAATGGTTCACATCAAAAATACACATATTTTTTTTAAAAAGGAAATGAGCTAAGGAAAAAATATGTGTGTGCTAAGTCGTTCCAGTAGTGTCCAACTCTTTGCAACCCTATGACCTGTAGCTCACCAAGCTCCTCTGTCCATGGGATTCTCCAGGCAAGAATATTGGAGTGGGTTGCCATGCCCTCCTTCAGAAAGGGAAAATATACTTTTTATTAAAGGAATACTTGTAATTTTCTTCTAACCTTTCTTATTACCTTTTCTGATAAAAGGAATCACCAGACATAATTGTTACCATTGCTCTTTTTCTTGGCACACATTGGCTGGAAATTCTAACTTATCTGAAATCGTATCTACTGCTAAGAAAGTTGTCAAATTCATCAACATTTAAAGGTAGGACCTGGAATATGCAGCTCGTAAAGAGATTACATAAAGAATTAAGAACAAAATGTGTTTTTCTCTACTACAAGAAAAATTGCTGGCTTTCCAGACATTCTTTAAAAAAACTTAGTTGAGATATAGATAGCACTTTATATCTCCTTGAGCGAGACCTTGTAAAGATACTTTGTTCATTTACATACAATGTGAGTGAGGCCATGTGGAAAAATTCAAAATTTGGAGTCCTCTGACACGAACATTTCTTCTTCTGTGAAATTAACTCTGGGAATTCAGACTCCATTTCTTAATATTTAGCATTTTATTTCAAGAAGTTCATTAAGATACAAATTTAAGATTAATTCAATGTTATATATATGACTGTGAGGAAGGCTGATCGCCGAAGAATCGATGCTTTTGAACTGTGGTGTTGGAGAAGACTCTTGAGAGTCCCTTATATTGCAAGGAGATCCAACCAGTCCATTCTAAAGGAGATCAATCCTGGATGTTCATTGGAGGGACTGATGCTAAAGCTGAAACTGCAATACTTTGGCCACCTCATGCGACGAGTTGACTCACTGGAAAAGACTCTGATGCTGGGAAGTGTTGGGGGCGGGAGGAGAAGGGGACGACGGAGAATGAGATGGCTGGATGGCATCACCGACTCTGTGGACATGAGTTTGAGTGAACTCCGGGAGTTGGTGATGGACAGGGAGGCCTGGCGTGCTGTAATTCATGGGGTCGCGGAGAGTCGGACACGACTGAGCGACTGAACTGAACTGAACTGATATATGGCATATAGATTTCAATGTCAAAAATTACCTACCAAATCAGTTTACCCAAACTAAAAACCAATGCCTTCACATTACAATGTATAACTGAACAATAAAGTGCAACAATAAATAAAAAAGGCAAACAATAAAGTGCAAAATTAGAGTTTTCATTCTTAGCATAAAATAGAGACTAATATTTCCATAATCTATTTGCCTTGTATGAATTGAGAGATTTAGGAAAGTAAAATCAGAAGGTCTAATCAACAGTAATAATTTTCCTAACTGTCCCCAGAGTCCAGGGTAGAGATCCATTTGTGGGGTCCTGATTGCTAACCAGGATGTATGTTTAACATTGATCATTATAACAAAGAACTTTGTATTTGGCCCACATACAAAGAGTGCTGCACAGCTCCTTATAGAACAGACTGAAAAGTCAGTGTTGAATTGGTCAGCTTTAAAGATTCTCCTGTCTTCTGCAACTAGTAATTTCAGAGGAAACTGGCATTTCCTTAACTGATCAGAGAAAGCCCACTAAATATTTGAAAAGTAAACTTCCAATTATATTTAGTTCCATACTTTAAAGCACTGCTAATTATTGGAAAATAATATGGGATAGGCATAATTGATATTGGAGGAGAAATCTCTTAACTGAAGAATCTTCACTTAATTTTATGCCCTTATCTTAAATCAGTGAAGCTGCTGTCCTCTGGATGGGAAAATTCAGTTTCAGAATCTTGAACACTATTTGCCTATATTGATTCTTAGGCATGTAAATTAGGAAACTCATAAGATTTTTAAAAATTTCCAAAGTTATCCCCACCAAAGAATCAGCTACTCATTCTTTTTTCCCATCCTATTTATATTTACCTATAACTAAAGCATCTATGGTATCTATATACAACCATCCCATAACTTATCTCCAGAACCAGTAGTCATGATTTTTTTTTCATATTCTTGGATATGTAACTTTTGCTAAGATGATATCAGGGAAAAAACTTAATATCCACTAAATATCTCTAAATCATCTTCTTCGTTATTTTCACCACATTTAAGATATACCATGCAAGCATGTTGAAAATATTTATAAACAGACTATTGATTTGTGGAATTTGAATGAATTTGGTCTTAATAAAGGGAATTCCTCACTATTACTGGCATTTCAGAAATTTTCTTGGGCCTCAAATAATGGGTCATAATTTTCCTCAAGGCAGTCTTCGTATCTTTGTTCCTTAATGTATAAATAATAGGGTTTAGAATGGGAGTGAAAATGGTATAAAATATGGCAAGAACTTTATCCACAGGGTAGGTGGTAAAGGGCCACAAGTAGATGAATATGCAAGGTCTAAAGAATACTATTACTACAGTAATATGGGCAGCCAGAGTAGAAAATGCTTTGGCCATTGCAGCAGCAGACTTAAACCAGACAGTGATGAGAATAATGATGTAAGAGCTGACCAAGAGTGAGCAAGTGCTTAAGGAAAGGATTCCACTATTGACTACAATCAGGATTTCAATGACGTAAGAGTCCAGGCAGGCAAGTTTGGTCACTCGAGGGAGGTCACAAAAAAAGCTGCCTACTACATTGGGCCCACAAAAAGGCAGATTCACAGTAAATGACAACTGGCTTAGTGTGTGCACCAAGCCCACAGCCCAGGAGATCATTACCAGAGCAGTGCACGTCCTTTGGCTCATGGTGACGACACAGCGCAGGGGTTTGCATGTGGCTACGTATCTGTCGTAGGCCATGGAGACAAGTAGCGCCATCTCCCCTCCAGTGAAGCGGTGAGTGAAGAAAATCTGAGCTATGCAGCCACTGAAGGAGATGGTCTTGTGTTCACTCAGAAAATCAGTAATCATCTTAGGAGTAGCAAAGGAAGCCTGACAGATGTCCACAAAGGAAAGGTTTCCCAAGAGAAAGTACATGGGAGAGTGCAGGCTGTTGTCAGAAGTCACTGTGAGGATAATGAGAAGGTTTCCCAGCACAATGACCACATACACAGAGAAGAAAACAAAAAAGAAAATCTGGATCTCCTGAGAACTAGAGAGTCCCAGTAACACAAACTCAGACACCACCGATGAATTGATCTTATCCATGGATCCAGGCTAAAGACTTGCTCTGAAACAATCCTGAAGAAGGGAAATTGGGGGAATCAGAATTACAAACTATAACACTTTTAATGTAAAGGATTCTGAGATACCAGATATAATGCATATTTGCTGAATGAAAAATTTTGAAGAGACCATGATAATATATCTGAAGAGTCAGAAGGAGCTTGTGAGAATGTCCAAATAATTTTACCAGTCTCATTAGAATCCCTTGAGTTTTGGGATAGTCTTAATGATCTTTCACACAGTAGTAAAGAAGCTCATTCATGACCTAACTTATCATGATCACAATGTAAACAAAACTTTACTACTATTGCAGGAATAATAACAATTTAAACAGTTCCTACTAAGGAAATACTGTTGAATATATATTTTCCAAGTCTATAGTTGCAACCTAGACTGTCAATTACTCTTTTGCATATTTTCTTAAAATACATACTATAACTTTATCTTAATTATCTAAAACTCGTCTTTGCTTAATAATTTAAAAACAAAACCTAAATTTTCCATTATGCTTGCCTATAAAGATTAGATTTAGAATAATTTATGATCCCCTTGCCTAGTGTCCTCCATGAGATTATTAAGACATCTTCATAATTAAAGACTAGTTGTTTCAGCATAGAGAAATAAAAAATAATTGAATTATAAATGCCCCATGCTCCTTTAAATATATTTATTTGGAATCAGAATAATCCTGAGAATTATTTCAAACTTGCATTTCATTTCTTCCCTGTAATAATATAGCCCTGCTATAGAAATCCAATTCCACTGAACTGAAAAAAAAAAAAACTTTCAGGAAGCTCTATTTATAGCTGTATTTGTTCTCACAATTAACCATTGATCACATTTATAGTAATGAACCTTAGAGTGAGAAGTGATCTTACCCCCATGTAAGAGCATATATGTGTTCAACTGCCTATTTCATATAAGAAGTTAAAGTCTCACTCTGTCTCTGGGATATCGTCCTAGACTCTCAATCCCACCCTCTCTAGCTTTATTGAGTAATAACTGATGAGTAAAACATATTTAAGGTATACAGTGTGATATTTTGGTACTTGTATACACTGTGAAATTATTATCACAATCAAGCTAATATTAACATATCCATTATCCCACATAGTTATATTTTCATTTGTAAAACAATTAAAATCCAGTCTCTCAGCAAATTTTAAATATATAATGCATTACTACTAACTATAGTCACCATGCTGTATGTTAGATCTCCAGAATTTATTCATCCTACATCTCTGGAGTCGAACTATTAAGAGAATCCATCTTAAAAAATTAAAAATTAAATGAATGTGTTAGTGACAACAGTGTTTATAACAGTATGTAATTGCAGTATTCTGAAATATACCATACATTATTTTATTACCTTTTCCATGTGGACTCACTTTCTTTCTGTTTCCCCATCTCTAAAGTTGTTCTTGCTCAAGTTTATGAACTTATTACATAAAATTATGAACTCTACCTAGTGAAAATGTTTATTGTATGAATACAATGTGTATAAAGGGGTTCCCAGGTGCTGCTAGTGCTAAAGAACCTGCCTGCCAAGGCGTGAGATATGAGACACGAGGCACGGGTTTGATCCCTGGGTCAAGAAGATCCCCTGGAGGAATTAGTAATATTCCATTATATGGGCTTCCTGGTGGCTACTAGTAAAAAGAACCCGCCTGCCAATGCAGGAGATGGAGGCTCTATCCCTGGATTGGGAAATAGCCTGGTGAAGGAAATCACAATCCAGTCCAATATTCTTGCCTGGGAAATCCCGTGAACAGAGGAGCCTGGCGGCCTATGATCCACAGGGTCACAAAGAGCTGGACTTGACTGAGCAACTGAGCACACAGCACAGTGTGTATCAATTATGAGAATAAGGTGCATTTCTGGCTCACAACTTTTCTCCTAATTCAACCGTTTCCCCTTCCAGGATTTTTCATTGTGTAACTGTCACTGTTATTCTTCCAGGCTGTAAACCTTACTTTTTCCTCTCTCTTCCACTTGTAACATCTCATTACTCGTTAAAGTGAAAAAATAAATTTTAAATTCTTTACCTTGACAACAAAGTATACATGGTTTCATGTGGTTTTATCTACACTGCTCTCTAACAAAGACACACTCAATCATTTATTAAGCTGGTAAACACTACCTATTCATTTTTTCCTATCTTTCACAAATAGATGGTCTATTCCAATGCAAATGTCATCTCCTCAAAAAGTCTTCACAGAGCTTAAGCTGAAATTTCTCACCTCCTAATTTTGTTGAGGTGCTTTACTTACATGTATATATTGCTCTTTTAAGGTAAGAGTTTGTGGGTAGCTAACATTTCCCACCACATGGAGCGATGCTTGAACACTTGTGCATCTTATGTACAGCTCACAGGATATAGTGCAGATATTCTGCATGCAATAGACTTTCCATAAACGCACTTAGTGCTAACTGAAATATATTCCACTTCATATCTATCATTTTGCTTAGTATTTCTATCTTCTCATCTCCCTGTGCTCAGAGGCCTTCCCAGTAAATTGTCTACAAAGCATAAACTGCCTACATAAACTTCATCTCCACACGGAACAAAAATACTTCATCTCATTAATAATACAAGCTCATACTTGAGTTGTTAAAACCAGTGCCCATAATCAAACCAACAAATTCAAAGGGAATAAAATAATCCCTTTGAATTGCAGCATAGAGGAAATTACTTATTCTTTGTATTGGAAATAAACAGCAGTCTGTTTACTAAGCTTTTAAAGAGTGATAAAAAATAATGAGAATCTTAACAAGAAATTTGCACAGTATTTCTATAGGTTTAAATAAATCTTGTAAAATCCACTTTTACAGAGTGTAAAGTAAATCATTGATGCAAAGATATACAACCACAAAACTATAAGCTGAATTTGGTATTAACATTTCCACAATTTTTTTATAGTTTTCCTTCATAGGCCTGTATCCACAAAGAAATATATAGCCTTGATTTTCATGTTTATTTATTCAGGTGCTAGGTAAGCATGCCATATTGGATTTTTTAAGGTACAATTGGAGTTTGTCATAATCTGCCCAAGAATACTTCACCTTCTTACATAATCTCTCACAAATTCTTCCAAACCTGCTAAAACACATGAACATTCTCATCTTGACTCATTTTCTGTTACTTCTAATACATTTTCCTCCCATCTGTGGATTCTCTTTGAGGCACAATGTAATAATGCAATACATACCTGGACACAATCTATTTTTTATGTACATTTTTGTTAGATATAACCTACCTGATACAAGATATATCAGAGATGTAAATTGAACTCTTCAATTTTCTATTGTGGGATTAACTTTTTCCACCTGGTCATAGATGACTTTTTCTCCTGTCAAATTGGAATAGTGCATGGTTTTATCTAAGTGACCAACTGAAGCTTTGGAGATGTCGCAATAGATAGCAAAGGTTCATCTTCCAATGGGTATTATTAATACTTTCCACTACATATTCCCTTTGGAACAAAGTAAATAGCATCCCACGCTGCTGACAATTATAATGAGGGCCATAGAATCACAGGAGAAAAAGGGAGAGTCTTTCAGCCCTTGGGCAGTATACAGAGGAAAGGACAAAGAATAAGAACTTAAAGGAGGTAGATTCTTGTTCCCAACTCTGTTAATAACTAAGAATAAGTTATTAGGTAAATCATTTAACTCTGAGCCTCAGTTTCAGTTCAGTTCAGTCGCTCAATCGTGTCCCAACTCTATTAATAACTAAGAATAAGTTATTAGGTAAATCATTTAACTCTGAGCCTCAGTTTACCCTTCTGTAAAACTACTTTAACATTTCAAGTATACTCAAAGAGAACTGTTAAATGTCTTTCTATAGTGTTCAACTTTGCCATATTTTAATGTTTTGCTATATTTCCTTCATCTTTATTAGTAATAAAACACTGTGAAAGGTAGCAAAATATACCACCCTGAAATATGCCACTTTGGCTTAAGAATCATTTTAATCTCAGGACAATTGAGAAGAAACAGATATAAGCAAAGCTCTCTGTCCTCCCTATCTGCCTAAATCCAGAACATACATTTGTGTGGGTGTTCCCTTCTCCTTTCTGCCAGGAAGGTCAGAAGTTAATCAGAGACAACTCTAGATCCTTACCACCTGAGATGACACCAAGGAATCTACATAACAAACCTCACTAACCTTGTTTAAAGCAGTCTGTTTAGCTCGCTTGTTTATAAATTGCTTTGACGGGTACCTGTTATACATTCTATTTGAGCAAAGACTTGAAGGGATTGGAATCATAAATATGTATATTCCTTGTTGGATGGGTTTCCACATATTTTCCACAAATTTAGCCTCTGTTTATCCTTAGCTTAAAGGGAAACCAGTCTGCTCTTTATTTTGCACCCTCACTGTACTTGGCTTTTAACTCTTCAGAGAACCCAACCTCACTATCTGCCTACATGCCTGGAGAAATATTTGAACTTAGGGGCTAACCAGCCATATTCTTTTGGGTAAAACACAATTCCTGAATCTCAGTTTCTCCATTTGTATGTGGGAATGATGGTGAATCACTGGGCCTCATTCTCTACCTAAAAGCTAGTACCCATTTCTTCTAAGGTTAGTAAAATAAAAGCACAATAAAAATCATGTGATGAGTATGACATCTTTGATGATAAGAGACTCAACCCACATTTTTTTTTTTTTACAGGAAAAAAAAAAAATGAAGATGGGGGAACAACACCTTCTCAGGTCCAGTGGGGATAGAAGTCTGGATTCTCAATACCCAAGGATAAGTGAGGAGCTTCTAGTCATTGCTGGGTGGGAGAGAGTTCTGGCTCCTCCTGAGGTCTCCTTCAATACTACCTGGCTGGGAGGGATTGGAGGCTGATGCTGCTACCCACTTACACCAAGGGAGGAGGAACTGATTATAGTCTGACAAAGATGAGAGCTCTGGCTCCCTCCATGCCCTCCTCTGACACCATCTCAGGAGGTGGGGGTATTTGGGTACATTTTTACAGTTAGCCAGGGATAGGAGTCTAAGCTATCCATTGGCCTTTGCTAGTGTGAAGTGGGATGAAAGATTTTTTGGTATGGTGTTTGGCTGGAGTAGAAAATTTATTTTGGAAGTTTTCTGTCTTGCCAGCTGCCTTCTTGGTTCTTCAGCTTGAATGAACAAGATTTTGTTAGGATTTGTTTTTTTCTTTTCTCATTAGAGTTCCTGAGTTGTTGGCTTTTTAAGTTATATAATGTCATTCCTTGGGCCCCTATCCAGTCTCCCTTCTTATAATGTTCGTTTTGTAGATTATGTCCACTATTATAATTGTATTTAGCAGGAGGACTATGGAAAATTATGTCTACTCTTTTTACCCTAAGCAGAAGTCACCTGCTTTTACTTTATGATGGTAATATTTTCTCCTTTTTATTTGCTATATATATTTAGTCATTTTGAACATATTTCTTATATATCTAATAGATTTACTACTGATTTGAGGGGGAGGTTAATCTATTTTGTCTGCTGACTCTTGTTTACTGGGGATATGTTCCTCGTGTTTTGTGAGTTTGACTGTGAACTCAAACTCAGCAGGACTTCAGTTCAGTCCAGTCGCTCAGTCGTGTCTGACTCTTTGTGACCCCATGAACCGCAGCACGCCAGGCCTCCCTGTCCATCACCAATTCCTGAAGCTTGCTCAAACTCATGTCCATTGAGTCGGTTATGCCATCCAACCATCTCATCTTCTGTCGTCCCCTTCTCCTCCTGCCCTCAACCTTTCCCAGCATCAGGGTCTGTTCCAGAGAGTCAGCTCTTCGCATCAGGTCGGCAAAGTATTGGAGTTTCAGCTTCAACATCAGTCCTTCCAATGAACACCCAGGACTGATCTCCTTTAGGATAATGAACTGGTTGGATCTCCTTGCAGTCCAAGGGACTCTCAAGAGTCTTCTCTAACATCACAGTTCAAAAGCATCAATTCTTCTGCGTTCAGAAGCAGGACTTCATGTGTCTAAATCCATATGACCCTTCAGAAACAATTTTGTTTTTGCTTTTCCAAAAGCCACCCAAACTTCATTGTCTCTTTGAGTTCTCAATACTGAGTACTGTGTTGTGCTCAGTTGTGTCCGACTCTTTGCCACCCCATGAACAGTAGCCTGCCAGGCTCCTCTGTCCATGGGATTCTTCAGGAAGAATACTGGTGGAGGTTGCCACTTCCTCCTCCAGGGGATCCTCCTGACCCAGAGATCGAACTCATGTCTCCTTCATGTCCTGCATTGGCAGGCAGATTCTTCACCATTGCCCACCATGGAAGCCCCTGAGTTCTCAATATCATATGTGATTTTATCAGGTAATTGTGTTCAAAATATACACAGCATATAAATTCAAACTCTAAACTTATATGTAGGTAATCCTACTATTGTAATTTCCAAGAGGAAGCCTTTTTATATCCATAAGTTCAGAGTGAAAACAGATATTTTGATCTTTTCCTTGTGCTACTTAGTTTTCTCTGCTAGTCCGTACTTTCACTGAAGTTCCCAGACCCAAACAGTCCTGCACAAACAAAATTTACCCCTGATAGCCAAGCACTGCCCATCATTTTCATGACCTACCGTCACTTTCCGTCAACATCCCCCTCCCAAAACTTCCACTATTTCAGATACTATGATGTCCTTCATTTCTGTTAAATAATACCAAAAACTCATAAGTATTTTTATTATTTAAGTTTCAACAGTGTTGCCAATAGAGGTGTAAGCTTGGTTTTCTAATTCATGGATATTTTGTAAGGATGGAATGAGATGATATATAAAAGTACAATTTATAAACTTTATGTGATCATTGAATATATGTTTTGCTTTATCATTCCCATTGTTGTATTACACACGCCTAATTAGGTTATTATCTTTTAAGTCTGTGTTTCACAGAAGAATCAACAGAACCTTACAGAATGGTAAATTTATGGAGGAAAAATGAGTCTAAAACTGCTTAAAATATAATTGGCATTAAATCCTATTCCATACAATTATTTCTTCTATATATATATGGTATATCAAGAGCATAATTTGCCTTTGGTCATGGACTTTCTTTTAAAGACCAGAAGTCAGAAGTTAAATTCAGTATTATAACTTTCAAGTCATGTAATACTAAAACTCAAGTCACAAAACTGGGTGAATTTATTTTTCATAAAATTCTTGTCAGTAGCTACCATGAATCATGAGTCTTTATCAGCATGAGTTCCACAGGCCTACATGAGGGATGAAAAGGTGCTCTTGCAAATTACCTTGGGCCAGAGACTGGAGGTAATTTGTTGGTTGGTCCCATCAGGTGAGATTCTCATGAATCAGGCACTGATAGCAGAAATCCTAAGAACAGACAGCATGGAATTGATGACCATATCCCACCCCAGAAACTAGGCTGCCTAGTTTCTGGCATGGACCCAATCAGGTCTCCTTTCAGAACCTGCAGTTGCCCTGCTTGTGACTTCTGATTACACATGGGGTTGTTTCCACACTCATACCTGTGACTGAATTGAACAGCTGATTGCCTCACTCTACCTCATATTACCTGATGAGGTCAAGCAAAGCTGTATTAACTTCAAGAAAAAAAAAAAAAGAAGTTAAATTTACTTGAATCATTTCTTCTTCTTGCCAATTATGAGTGTGTTCAACTAAATTAATTTGTATGACACTCACTCTCAGTTTTCTAACTGGTGAAAGAAGGTTACATTATGAGTAAAAATTGAATATTAAATTTAAGTTCGAAAATGTAACCTTCTTTTGAAAATTCAAAATAATGATTTTATACTTTTAGAGAGCCTTAAAATATGTATTCTCAATTATGTTTTATTGGTCAACGTAAATTAAGAGGGCATGACATGGAGATAGGGAGGAGAATACATCAAGCAAAGTCACACATTTAACACTATCAGAAAAAAGTCCTCTCTTTATATATGGAGAGATGTCTATTTTTGTATGTACTCTTTGAATCCCCAACTTTAAGTGTCAATTCTGAACTTCGATTTAATACACTGAAATATGTAAACATTACTTGTGGAGTCACGTTTTAGTATTTGTAACATCGTTAAAGTAAATATGCAAATCTATTTGGTTTCTGAGTTCAGATGAGTTCTGCAACATAACCTATGTGCTCTTTGACCTCTAAGTTTGGTTCGTTTGCAATGAGACTTTAGATTGCAAGAAATAATCTGCCAAAAAATTTATCTCAGTGTAATTAGTTCCTTCAGTTCAGTTCAGTTCAGTTCATTTCAGTCGCTCAGTCGTGTCCGACTCTCCGCGACCCCATGAATCACAGCACGCCAGGCCTCCCTGTCCATCACCAACTCCCGGAGTACACTCAAACTCATGTCCACAGAGTCGGTGATGCCATCCAGCCATCTCATTCTCCGTCGTCCCCTTCTTCTCCCTCCCCCAACCTTTCCCAGCATCAGAGTCTTTTCCAGTGAGTCAACTCGTCGCATGAGGTGGCCAAAGTATTGGAGTTTCAGCTTTAGCATCAGTCCCTACAATGAACATCCAGGATTGATCGCCTTTAGAATGGACTGGTTGGATCTCCTTGCAGTATAAGGGATTCTCAAGAGTCTTCTCCAACACCACAGTTCAAAAGCATCGATTCTTCGGCGATCAGCCTTCTTCACAGTCCAACTCTCACATCCATACATGACCACGGGAAAAACCATTGCCTTGACTAGACGGACCTTGGTTGGCAAAGTAATGTCTCTGCTTTTTAATATACTATCAAGGTTGGTCATAACTTTCCTTCCAAGGAGCAAGCGTCTTTTAATTTCATGGCTGCAATCAGCATCTGCAGTGATTTTGGAGCCCAAAAAAACAAAGTCTGACACTGTTTCCACTGTTTTTCCATATATTTCCCATGAAGTGATGGGACCAGATGCCATGATCTTTGTTTTCTGAATGTTGAGCTTCAAACCAACCTTTTCACTCTCCTCTTTCACTTTCATCAAGAGGCTTTTGTTCAGATAAATATAGCTTGAATAGCAAGGAATACAGTTGTTTATGTTTGTATACATATATGAAGAAAGAAGAGACAGGGAATGAAGTCTACAATCAGAAGGACTTATTCTGTCAACTAAAATGGTGAGAACTGTGCCAAGTTTTCCTCATCTGTAAAATTTATGACAATAAGGATACCAGATAAAATGATGACTAGAAAATAACTGTAAATTAATTACTATCCTAAAACTTGAAAATATGATTTACATATTATACATATTGGTATTTTGTACATCTCCATATTTACCAAGTAGATTGGAAGAAGCTTGAATTTGATCACTTTCTTTTAGGAAAAGAAGACTTTTATTGACATATAGTTGATTACAATATTATATTAGCTTCAGGAGTACAGCATACTGATTCAGTATTTTTACAGTTTATATTCAATGGCAAGCCACTCCAGTACTCTTGTCTGGGAAATCCCATGGACGAGGAGCCTGGTAGGCTGCAGTCCATGGGGTCGCTAGGAGTCGGACACGACTGAGTGACTTCACTTTCACTTTTCACTTTCACACATTGGAGAAGGAAATGGCAACCCACTCCAGTGTTCTTGCCTGGAGAATCCCAGGGACGGGGGAGCCTGGTGGGCTGCCGTCTATGGGGTCGCACAGAGTCGGACACGACTGAAGTGACTTAACAGCAGCAGCAGCAGAAGTTATTACAGGATAATGGCTATAATACTCTGTACTATACAGTGTATCCCTGTTGCATATCTATTTTATACACAGCCATTTGTGTATTTTTGGCTTCCCTGGTGGCTCAGACACCCTGCAATGCTGGAGATCTGGGTTGGATCCCTCGGTTGGAAAGATACCCTGGAGAAGGAAATGGCAACCCACTCCAGTACTCTTGTCTGGAAAATTCCATGGATGGAGAAGCCTGGTAGGCTACAGTCCATGGGGTCGCAAAGAGTCGGACACAACTGAACGACTTCACTTTCACTTTCACACAGTCATTTATATCTCTTAATTCCAGACCGCTAACAGGCCCCTCTCCCATTTCTTCTCCCCACTCATAATCACTAGTTTGCTTTCTATATCTGTGAGTGTGTTTCTGTTTTACTGTATGCCTTCATTTGCTTACTTTTTAAATAATGCACATAAATGATATCATAGTGTATTTGTTTTTCTGTGTCTAACTTATTTTACTAAATGTAATATTCTCTAGGTCCATCCACCTTGATGCAAAAGACAGAATTTCATTCTTTTATATGGCTGAGTAATATTCCATTGCTATATATATATATATATATATATATATATCTTTTTTATTCATTTATCTATTGATGGACACGGGTTACTTCTAATAATGGCTATTGTAAACAGGGCTACTATGAATATCAAGGTGTGTATATCTTTTTGAATTAGTGATTTCATTTTTTCCACGTGTGTGTGTGTGTGTGTGTGTACAGTGGAATTGCTAAATCATATGGCAGTTCTATTTTTAGTTTTTTTAATAATGTTTTTCACTGTACCAATTTACATTTCCATCAATAATCTACAAGGGTCCCCTTAGAAAAAGAAGACTTTTAATATTATGGTTGGTGTCCATAGTAGGTTGCCTCAAAATGTGCCTCAATGGCATACAGATTATTAAAGTTACTATCTTGATTCTTAAAGTTACTTAAGAAATGACCAATGCAAGAAGGACACTCTGACCCACATTTCTGTCTGCTGAAAGTAGGAACTCTCTTATATGAGGGGTTGCACCCTCTGTATCTGGAGGTAGAAAGACACACGTATCACCAAAGACAGGGAATTGGACCAAGAAGCCTACAGAAGCAAACCTTGTTACTTCTTTACTTTACTATCCCAAGTGCAAACTCTGCTTAGATTCTTCACTAACTGGGCACCCAAATCCTAAGTTTCTTTGTCCTGTCAATTCCTCACAAATTTGTTGTTTTGTGTTTGTTTGTTTTTTGGCTAAAATGTATAAAAGCTGCCTACTTTGGCCTCTTATTAGGTTTCATCTCTGTGAGAGCTTCACGTGGGTGAATTAAAATGTGTTTCTTTTTCCCCTGTTAATCTTTGTGTCAGTTTTTTTACTAGTTTATCCACAAGACCTCACAAGGGGTAATAGGAAAAATACACCCCACCCCTTCCCAACATTATAAATAATTTTGCCATGAAATTTAAAAAAATTATTTCACAAGCAAAAGACAGGGTGTCCTATTCTTCTAAGATAGCTAGTTTGCTGTTCTATAAGCAAAAGATAGGAAAAGGAAGAAAATGTGTCCTATGGTATTTGAGACACAACAGTAATTCACAGAAGAAGGTACACCGACCTGGCTATCATCACGGGCTGTGTTTGCCACAAAGGAGAACTGGAAGACCGCTGGGAACGCGCCTGTCGGTGCCCCAGTTTCTGCACTGCTGATATCACCTCCTTATTTCTCAAGGTGTAGATCGAGGGGTTTAAAAGAGGAGTGAAAACTGTATAAAATATTGAGAGGAGCTTATCCACTGGGGGACTGCTAAAGGCCAGGCGTAAATGAAGATGCAGGGCCCGAAGAGGAGGGTTGCTACGGCGATGTGGGCAGTCGGGGTGGCCCTTGCCTTGGCCATGCCCGCTGAGGAACGCTGCCGCACAGTGCCCAGGATGACCGTGCAGGAGACCAGCAAGAGCCCAAAGGAGCACACGGCCATTAGAGCGCTGTCTGACAGCATCAGGACCTCCAGAGTGAAGGTGTCTGTGCAGGCAAGTGTGATAACCAGGGGCAGGTCACAGAGAACACTGTCCACTCTGTTGGGGCCACAGAATGGGAGGTTTACTGTGAAGACCAACTGACTGACTGAGTGCAGAACCCCAGTGAGCCAGGAGCCCACCACGAGGCTGATGCGCTTGCGCACATTCATGATGGTGACATAATGCAGGGGCGACATATGGCCACGTATCTATCGTATGCCATGGCCACAAGGAGCATCATCTCACCACCGGCAAAGACATGCAGGAAGAATATCTGGGCCATGCAGCCTTCAAAGGAGACGGTCTTGTGCTCCACGAGGAAGTCAGCAATCATTTTGGGGGAAGCAAAGGTGGACAGACACACGTCAGTGAAGGAGAGCTTACTGAGTAGAAAGTGCATGGCTGTGTGTAGGGAGGGTTCAGAGAAGATTGTGAGCACTATGAGCAGGTTCCCCAGCACAACAGATAAATAGAAAAGTGTAAAAAGTGCAAAATAGAAAAGTTGTAGCTCTCGAGAACCTGAAAGACTGTGCAACACAAACTCCGTCACGCCTGAATTATTTTCTTGGTCCATGGTTTCAAATTGCTGAAAGTGGGTCGGAAATGTTCCTGTAAAGTAAAATAGAAATATATCATAGGATTGGGAGAGAAAATGAGCAAGGCCAAGCTTGGTGTCAAATCCCTCTCAACATACTTACATTCCTTATTAGCACATTAAATACATGTTGCATACAATCATTTATTTTTTTAATAACTGGATAACTCGGCTTTCATCTCTGCATTGGAGCATGATAGTTTTATTCTAAAAATAGAAGTTTACCAATCATCACAATTCCTGAAACAGGAAAGAAACTCTAGACTCATACTGACAGCTTTCAAATACTATGTCTTGTAATTTCTAGCAATATGACCTTGGGTATATTAATTAAACTCTCTGGGCTTCACTTTTTGCAACTGTAAACTGGAGAAAATAATAATTTATGACTCATAGGATTTTTGTAAAGATTAAAAGAATTACAAGTGTCCCTTGTTTATTGAAAGTTTGCTTTACAGAAAAAGACTTATATTAGTGCCTGTTTTGCTAACTTAAATTCAAAGAAGACTTTTGCTTTTATAAAAAAAGGAGAAAAGCAAAAATAGTGTTTGGCATTTATTTTACAGTGAGTTGTGATAGAGGCATCAAGATCCATGAATAGCAAGAAGTGACACTGCCAAGCTTCTTCCCAGGATGAAACTTAGGTTCTTAGCATCTGGCCAGCATACCTGTGAACTGTATCTGTGAGTGTCTGTGTTTTATCTCAGGTCAATTGTGCATCCATTAGCAAGTTATGTCCTAAGGTAATTACTGCTTCATTTTATGCATTTTTGCTTGCAAATGTTTCACTGATATGCCATATTTTGGGATTGTAGGGAATATCTCAGTTCAGTTCAGTCGCTCAGTCGTGTCCGACTCCTACATGACCACGGGAAAAACCACAGCCTTGACTAGACGGACCTTGGTTGGCAAAGTAATGTCTGCTTTTTAATATACTATCTAGGTTGGTCATAACTTTCCTTCCAAGGAGTAAGCGTCTTTTAATTTCATGGCTGCAGTCAGCATCTGCAGTGATTTTGGAGCCCAAAAAAATAAAGTCTGACACTGTTTCCACTGTTTTTCCATCTATTTCCCATAAAGTGATGGGACCAGATGCCATGATTTTTGTTTTCTGAATGTTAAGCTTCAAGCCAACCTTTTCACTCTCCTCTTTCACTTTCATCAAGAGGCTTTTGAGCGCCCCTTCACTTCCTGACATAAGGGTAGTGTCATCTGCATATATTAATGCATATCTTTTTTACAAATACCTTTTAAATATCACTAAAAGGGTGAGGGAAGGTAAGGAATGAAAATTTTCAGCATACCTCTGAAATAACTCCATGAAATTTCTATTCCATCTAGTTAGTCTAATACCAGACTAAGGAACCTTATAAATAAGCTAATCTCTTTTGCATGTTCCTTGTAATAGGAAATATCTTATCCCTCACTTTAACGCCTTAAAATAAGAAAGCCTCACTATAAGGACTTTCCAGAGAAAGATAAAAATACCAGAGCTTCCTTTGATCAGAAGATAGTCTAAGATACATTTTTTTTTTTAATTACCTAAGGGAGGACCTACTTTTGCATTCCAATCCCCTGTACTGAAAAGGACATTATTTTTTGGTGTTAGTTCTAAAAGGTCTTGTAGGTCTTCATAGAACCATTCAACTTCAGTTTCTTCATTGTTACTGGTCGGAGCATAGACTTGGATTACCGTGATATTGAATGGTTTGCCTTGGAAATGAACAGAGATCATTCTGTCATTGTTGAGACTGCATCCAAGTACTGAATTTCAGACTCTTTTATTGAACATGATGGTTACTCCATTTCTTCTAAGGGATTCCTGCCCACAGTAGTAAGTACAATGGTCATCTGAGTAAAATTCACCCATTCCAGTCTATTTTACTTCTCTGATTCCTAAAATGTCGATGTTCACTATTCCAATTTGCCTTGATTCATGGACCTAACATTCCAGGTTCCTATGCAATATTGCTCTTTATAGCATCGGACCTTGCTTCTATTATGAGTCATGTCCACAACTGGGTGTTGTTTTTGCTTTGGCTCCATCCCTTCATTCTTTCTGAAGTTCTTTCTCCACTGATCTCCAGTAGCATATTGGGCACCTACCGACCTGGGGAGTTCATCTTTCAGTGTCCTATCTTTTTGCCTTTTCATACTGTTCATGGGATTCTCAAGGCAAGACTACTGAAGTGGTTTGCCATTCCCTTCTCCAGTGGACCACATTTTGTCAGAACTCTCCACCATGACCTGTCCATCTTGGATGGCCCTACATGCCTTGGCTTTGTTTCACTGAGCTATTTCACAGCCTAAAAGATGATGCTGTGAAAGTGCTGAATTATGCCAGCAAAATTGGAAAACTCAGCAGTGGCCACAGGACTGGGAAAGGTCAGTTCACATTCCAATTTCAAAGAAAGGCAATGCCAAAGGATGCTCAGACTACCACACAATTGCACTCATCTCACACGCTTGTAAAGTAATGCTTAAAATTCTCCAAGCCAGGTTTCAGCAATACATGAACCATGAACTTCCAGATGTTCAAGCTGGTTTTAGAAAAGGCAGAGGAACCAGAAATCAAATTTCCAATATCCTCAGGATTATCGAAAAGGCAAGAGAGTTCCAGAAAAACATCTATTTTTGCTTTATTGACAATGCCAAAGCCTTTGACTGTGTGGATCACAATAAAACTGTGGAAAATTCTTCAAGAGATGGGAATATCAGACTACCTGACCTGTCTCTTGAGAAACCTATATGCGGGTCAGGAAGCAACAGTTAGAACTGGACATGTAACATCAGATTGGTTCCAAATAGGAAAAGGAGTACATCAAGACTGTATTTTGTCACCCTGCTTATTTAACTTATATGAAGAGTACATCATGAGAAATGCTGGGCTGGAGGAAGCACAAGCTGGAATCAAGATTGCCAGGAGAAATATCAATAACCTTAGATATGCTGATGACACCACCCTTACAGCAGAAAGCAAAGAGGAACTAAATAGCCTCTTTATGTGGGTGAATGAGGAGAATGAAAAAGTTGGCTTAAAACACACATTCAGAAAAAAAAGATCATGGCATCCAATCCCATCTCTTCATGGCAAATAGATGGGAGAAACAGTGGAAACAGTGGCAGACTCTAATTTTTTGGGCTCCTAAATCAGTGCAGACCATGATTGCAGCCATGAAATAAAAAACACGCTTACTCCTTGGAAGAAAAGTTATGACCAACCTAGACAGCATATTAAAAAGCAGGGGCATTACTCTGCCAACAAAGGTCTGTCTAGTCAAGGCTGTTTTTCGAGTAGTCATGTATGGATGTGAGAGTTGGACTATAAAGAAAGCTAAGCACCGAAGAATGGATGCTTTTGAACTGTGGTGTTGGAGAAGACTCTTGAGAGACCCTTGGACTGCAAGAGACTGCATCCCTTAGGATACAACCAGTCCATCCTAAAGAAAATCAGTCCTGAAAATTCATTGGAAGGACTGATGTTGAAACTGAAACTCTAATCCTTGGCCACCTGATATGAAGAGTGACTCATTTGAAAAGACCCTGATGCTGGGAAAGATTGAAGATGAGAGGAGCAGGGAATGACAGAGGATGAGATAGTTGGATGGCATCATCGACTCAATAGATACGAGTTTGAGTAAACTCCGGGAGTTGGTGATGGACAGGGAGGCCTGGTGTGCTGCACTCCATGGGGTCGTGAAGAGTCAGACACGACTGAGCAACTGAACTAAACTGAACCAACTGAGGGTTCTGTAATTGATTTGTTGGAAAATGAAATGCGACTCACAATTTCAGTACAGGAGAATATGATTAGGAGTATGCATCTGATGGTTGCGGAAATGACAAGAGGAGAGAAAGGCTCAGTTCAGTTCTGTCGCTCAGTCGTGTCCGACTCTTAGCGACCCCATGAACCACAGTACGCCAGGCCTCCCTGTCCATCACCAACTGCCGGAGTTCACTCAAACTCATGTCCATCGAGTCGGTGATGCCATCCAGCCATCTCATTCTCTGTCGTCCCCGTCTCCTGCTACCCCCAATCGCTCCCAGCATCAGAGTCTTTTCCAGTGAGTCAACTCGTCGCATGAGGTGGCCAAAGTATTGCAGGTTCAGCTTTAGCATCAGTCCTTCCAATGAACACTCAGGATTGATCTCCTTTCGAATGGACTGGTTGGATCTCCAGCACCACAGTTCAAAAGCATCAATTCTTCGGCGATCAGCTTTCTTCACAGTCCAACTCTCACATCCATACATGACCACGGGAAACACCATAGCCTTGACTAGACGGACCTTGGTTGACAAAGTAATGCCTCTGCTTTTTAATATGCTATCTAGGCTGGTCATAACTTTCCTTCCAAGGAGTAAGCGTCTTTTAATTTCATGGCTGCAATCAGCATCTGCAGTGATTTTGGAGCCCCAAAAAATAAAGTCTGACACTGTTTCCACTGTTTCCCCATCTATTTCCCATGAAGTGATGGGACCAGATGCCATAATCTTTGTTTTCTTAATGTTAAGCTTCAAGCCAACCTTTTCACTCTCCTCTTTCACTTTCATCAAGAGGCCTTTGAGTTCCTCTTCACTTTCTGCCATAAGGGTGGTGTCATCTGCATATCTGAGGTTATTGATATTTCTCCCAGCAAACTTGATTCCAGCTTGTGCTTCTTCCAGCCCAGCGTTCCTCATGATATACTCTGCATATAAGTTAAATAAGCAGGGTGACAATATACAACCTTGACGTACTCCTTTTCCTATTTGGAACCAGTCTGTTGTTCCATGTCCAGTTCTAACTGTTGCTTCCTGACCTGCATACAGGTTTCTCAAGAGGCAGGTCAGGTGGTCTGGGATTCCCATCTCTTTCAGAATTTTCCACAGTTTATGGTGATCCACACAGTCAAAGGCCTTGGCATAGTCAATGAAGCTGAAATAGATGTTTTTCTGGAACTCTCTTGCTTTCTCCATAAACCAGCGGATGTTGGCAATTTGATCTCTGGTGCCTCTGCCTTTTCTAAAACCTGCTTGAACATCTGGAAGTTCATGATTCACATATTGCTGAAGCCTAGCTTGGAGAATTTTGAGCATGACTTTACTAGCGTGTAAGATGAGTGCAATTGTGCGGTAGTTTGAGCATTCTTTGGCATTGCCTTTCTTTGGGATTGGAAAGAAGACTGATCTTTTCCAGTCCTGTGGCCATTGCTGAGTTTTCCAAATTTGCTGGCATATTGAGTGCAGCACTTTCACAGCATCATCTTTCAGGATTTGAAATAGCTCAATTGGAATTCCATCACCTCCACTAGCTTTGTTTGTAGTGATGCTCTCTAAGGCCCACTTGACTTCACATTCCAAGATGTCTGGTTCCAAGTGAGTGATCATGCCATCGTGATTATCTTCATCGTGAAGATATTTTTTGTACAGTTCTTCTGTGTATTCTTGCCACCTCTTCTTAATATCTTCTGCTTCTGTTAGGTCCATACCATTTCTGTCCTTTATCGAGCCCATCTTTGCATGAAATGTTCCCTTGATATCTCTAATTTTCTTGAAAAGATCTCTTGTTTTTCCTATTCTGTTGTTTTCCTCTATTTCTTTGCATTTATCGCTGAGGAAGGCTTTCTTATCTCTCCTTGCTATTCTTTGGTACTCTGCATTCAGATGCTTATATCTTTCCTTTCCTCCTTTACTTTTTGCTTCTCTTCTTTTCACAGCTATTTGTAAGGCCTCCTCAGACAGCCATTTTGCTTTTTTGCATTTCTTTTCCATGGGGATGGTCTTAGTCCCTGTCTCCTGTACAATGTCATGAACCTCCATCCATAGTTCATCAGGCACTCTATCTATCAGATCTAGACCCTTAAATCTATTTCTTACTTCCACTGTATAATCATAAGGGATTTGATTGAGGTCATATCTGAATGGTCTAGTGGTTTTCCCTACTTTCTTCAATTTCAGTCTGAATTTAGCAATAAGGAGTTCATCATCTGAGCCACAGTCAGCTCCTCGTCTTGTTTTTGCTAACTATATACAGCTTCTCCATCTTTGGCTGCAAAGAATATAATCAATCTGATTTTGGTATTGACCATCTGGTGATGTCCATGTGTAGAGTCTTCTCTTGTGTTGTTGGAAGAGGGTGTTTGCTATGACCAGTGCGTTCTCTTGGCAAAACTCTATTAGCCTTTGCCCTGCTTCATTCCGTGCCCCAAGGCCAAATTTGCCTGTTACTCCAGGTGTTTCTTGACTTCCTACTTTTGCATTCCAGTCCCCTATAATGAAAAGGACATCTTTTTTGGGTGTTAGTTCTAAAAGGTCTTGTAGGTCTTCATAGAACTGTTCAACCTCGGCTTTTTCAGAGTTACTGGTTGGGGCATAGACTTGTATTACTGTAATATTGAATGGTTTGCCTTGGAAACGAACAGAAATCATTCTGTCATTTTTAAGATTGCATCCAAGTACTGCATTTCGGACTCTTTTGTTGACCATGATGGCTACTCCATTTCTTCTAAGGGATTCCTGCCCACAGTAGTAGATATAATGGTCATCTGAGTTAAATTCACGCATTCCAGTCCATTTTAGTTCACTGATTCCTAGAATGTCTATGTTCACTCTTGTCATCTCCTGTTTGACCACTTCCAATTTGCCTTGATTCATGGACCGAAGATTCCAGGTTCCTATACAATATTGCTCTTTACAGCATCGGACCTTGCTTCTAGCATCAGTCACATCCACAACTGGGTATTTGTTTTGCTTTGGCTCCATCCCTTCATTCTTTCTGGAGTTATTTCTCCATTGAGCTCCAGTAGCATACTGGGCACCTACCAACCTAGGGAATTCCTTATTCACTATCCTATCATTTTGCCTTTTGATACTGTTCATGGGGTTCTCAAGGCAAGTATACTGAAGTGGTTTGCCATTCCCTTCTCCAGTGGGCCACATTCTGTCAGACCTCTCCACCATGACCCATCTGTCTTGGGTGGCCCCACACGGCATGGCTTAGCTTCATTGAGTTAGATAGGACTGTGGTCCATATGATCAGATCAACTAGTTTTTTGTGATTACGATTTCAATGTGTCTCCCCTCTAATGCCCCCTCCCAATACCTACCCTCTTATTTGGGTTTCACTTACCTTGGTCGTGGAGTAGCTCTTCACAGCTGCTCCAGCCAAGTGCAGCTGCTGTACCTTACCTTGGACGAGGGGTATCTCCTCAAGGCCGCCCCTCCTGACCTTGAGTGTGGAGTAGGTCCTCTCCGCCCTCCTGTGCCCAAGCAGCCACCGCCTCTTGGACGTGAGACAGCTCCTCTCGGCCACCGCCCTAACATTGGGCGTGGGGTAGCTCCTCTTGGCCACGATTCTGCACGTGGCAGGTTGCGCCGGAGCCGGCGTCTGTCGCGTCTGTGCCGCTGGAGCCGACATCTCTGGAGAATAATTGCAATTGGAAGTTATACCTCAGGAGTTCCTTATATGCCTTCTGAAGTCAAGATGGGTATGTATAAAGCAGAAAAAAGGGATTAAACATTTCAGGAATAGGATATTCAGACTTATTCAGTTGATTGCAAGCAAGGACTGTGAGAGAGGGAGGGAAATCAGAATGAGAAGACAAATCAGAATGTAAAAATCCTGGAAGAGCCAGGAAGACTTTACAGCCCATGGAATTTCAAACTCTGATTCATGGAACCCTGGATGTGTTGTGCAGGTGTCCCCATGTGCTCTTAAAGGGAACTGAAGACTCCAAATCTTATCTCCTCCAATCCACTATAATCATGTTAACTTTACATTCATCTGTTTTCATAGTAAGATCCCGCAATTCCATAATAAATAAAAAGTGTCCCAGTGCTTATTTTTCATGGCTGAGAAAAAAATTAATTTAGCTAGGTTTCCTTCTGTACATGATGAAATGGGATTCAAGAACGTTAAACTGTGGAAAAGATTTGAATCTAAAAACTGTGCTTCCTGACTGAAAGCTCAAACTTTTCTACAGATTTGCTCAGTCAGCGAAAGTATCAGAAAAAGGGTGCTGCTTCCTGCTGTAGGAATATTTAGTAGACTTAGGTATTCATTTCTGGTTGTTTATATAGCATTGTATGAAGGTAGGGAGGGAAGGGGAAGCATTTTTGCTTAGGACCTTTCTATGGCTTGGAGAAAGAAATGAGGATTAAATATCAGTTGTGGAATGAGTAGGTTTTTACTCCCACTATGTTTATGCAGAGTAGTTTGTTTTTGTTTTTTTCTTTTTTGCTTTAAATAGCATTAAGACCAATTTATTCAATAACATTTTTGCATTCCTACCAAATGGCCACCTCATGCGAAGAGTTGACTCACTGGAAAAGACTCTGATGCTGGGAGGGATTGGGGGCAGGAGGAGAAGGTGACGACAGAATGAGATGGCTGGATGGCATCACCGACTCGATGGACATGAGTTTGAGTGAACTCCAGGAGTTGGTGATGGACAGGGAGGCCTGGTGTGCTGTGATTCATGGGGTTGCAAAGAGTTGGACATGACTGAGTGACTGAACTGAACTGAACCAAATACCACGCAATTTTCCAAGCTTAGTGGATGTAGCAGTGAATGAAATAAAGCTGCTGTACTCAATTAAGCTTTTACTGGGTAGTTGGGAGAAACAAACAAATTTATTGTAAAGAAATAAGTACATGATATAATGCATCATATGGTAGTAAGTGCTATGGAGCAAAATATAAAACAGTGAAACATGATAAGTATTGTTGAAAACATTGTACTTGTAGATAGAGTTGTCACCGAAGACTTCACTGAAAAGATTACTTTAAGAGGAAACCTGAAGGAAATGAAGAGATAAGCATACAGATTTCAAAAGGAAGAAAATTTCTTCCACAAAGAGGGGATATCAAATGCAAAGAGCCTGGTATAGGTGCTTGGAATTTCCAAAAACAGTAACAAGACAAGGCTGATTGAAGCGGGGTTAACAAGTGTGAGAAGTGGTGGAGTTAAGATCAGAAAGGTAACAAGGGATAGGGGTATTGGGACTTAGAGTTGGTCATGACAACTTTAGTTTCAATGTGCAGGAAATGGATGAACACTTTGGAGTGTTTTAGGCAAAGAAGTGACAAATTTTATCATGATTACTTTGGCTGCTATATTAGAGTATACTGAAGGCTAAGACTGGAAGCATGGAAACTTACCAGGTAAGAAGCTGTCACTGGAGTGACGTCATAGTGTGCTTCTGGATCGTAATGTTTAATAATCTCCAAAATAACTGTCTTTTCAGTTTGCTGCCCTTTAAACCAACGTTCAGACACCACATTCGGGCTCAGTAATTACCTGATTCATAACAGGTATGATGGAGGTTTTGTTCTAATTTTATTGTTATTGCTGTGCAGTCCCCTAGTCATGTCCAACCCTCTGTGACCCCGTGGACTGCAGCGCCGAGCTTCCCTGTCCTTCGCTCTCACCCAGAGTTTGCTCAACTCACGTCCACTGAGTCAGTGATGCCTCAGTCTCACCCTTTGCTGTCCTTGTCTCATTGCCAAGTGTCTAAAGTTCACGTCTGTGTGTATAAATCATTTATGGGCCTGCATGTAAGTGATATCATACAGTGCTTGTGTTTCTCTGTCTGACTTATTTCACTTAGCATAGCACCCTCAAACTTCATCTATGTTGGTGCAAATGGTTGAGCAGTATTCCATTGTATATATAAGTATACTGCTTCTTCTTTATCTGTTCATTTGTTGATGGACACTTAGGTTGCTTCCATATCTTGGCAATAGTAAATAATGAGGCTACAAACACTGGGGTTCATGTATCATTCTGAATTAGTGTTTGGGGAAAGAGGTTTTCTTTGAATATATATTCAGAAGTGAAATTGTTTGGTCATATGGTAGCTCTATTCTTTAGTTTCTTGAGAAACCTCCATACTGTTTCCCACAGTGACTATACCAACGTACATTCACATCAACAGTGTACAAGGGTTCCCTTTTCTCCAGCTCCTCACCACTTGTTATTTATCAACCTATTGGCCATCAGCATTTCCTCTTTGGAAAAATGTCTACTCAGTTCTTATGTCCATTTTTAAATCAATTCATTGCTTTATTGGATGCTGACTTGTATGACACTTCTTACATATTTTGGCTGTTAACCCCTTATCAGTCATATTTGCAAATATTTTATCCCATTCAGTAGGTTATGTTTTTGTTTTGTTGATCAGTTTCTTTGGTGTGAAAAAGCTTTTAAGTTTAATTAGATCCCATTTGTTTATTTTTTCCTTTGCTTTAGGAGATAGGTCCAAAAAATATTGCTATGATTTATGTCAAAGTGTGTTTTGCTTATGTTTTCTTCTAGGAGTTTTATGGATCTAGTCTTATATTTAGGTCTTTAATATATTTTGAGTTTATTTTTGCATGTGGTGTTAGAATGTTCTAATTTTATTCTTTTACACGTAGCTGTCCAGTTTTTCCAGCACCACTCATTGAAGAGACTGCCTTTATTTTTTTTTAACAAGATGAAATGTGTTTAGAGCAATACCTCTCGCATGGTGAATATTCTACTAGCTATTATAATGGTGTTTTCTACCACATATTCTGATACATAAAATGTATGTATTGATCAAATATCCCTTAAAAATAACTGGGAAAAGATTACTTAAAAGGAGAATATATTATTATTAGAATTACTAATTAATACTTGAAGAGGGAAATTTTAATTGCAGGAGGACAGATTAATTACTATAAAATGAGAAGGAAACAGAAATGTTCCTGAAATTAAAACACTATTTATTTGAATAATTCTTCATCTGCTAACAAAATACAGAAAAGTAAATGGTTGTGCCTTGAATAGATGAGACTGTCTTTTCTCGGTGGTATATTCTTGCTTCCTTTGTTGTAGGTTAATTGACCATAATCACTGCAGACAGTGAATGCAGCTATGAAATTAAAAGATCCTTGCTCCTTGGAAGGAAAGCTCTGACAAACCTAGACAGCATATTAAAAAGCAAAGAAGTCACTTTGCCAACAAAGGTCTGAATAGGAAAAGATATGTTTTTACCAGTGCTCACGTGCAGTTGTGAGCACAGAAGAACTGCTGAGTGCAGAACCGTGACGACTTTCGAATTGTGGTGCTGGAGAAGACTCTTGAGAGTCCCTTGGACTGCAAGGAGGTTGAACCAGTCAATCCTAAAGGAAATCAACCCTGAATATTCACTGGAAGGACTGATGCTGAAACTGAAACTCCAATACTTTGGCCAGCTGATGAGAAGAGCCAACTCACTGAAAAAGACTCTGATGCTGGGAAAGATTGAGGGCAAAAGGAGAAGAGGGCAGCAGAGGATGAGATGATTAGATAACATCACTGACTCAATGGACATGAATTTGAGCAAAGTCCAGGAGAAAGTGAAGGACAGGGAAGTCTGGCATACAGCAGCCCATTAGGCCACAAAGAGTCAGACATGACTCAGCGACTAAACAATAACAAATTGACAATAATTGCATGTGTTTGTTTCTAGGTCTCTATTCTGTTCCATTGATCTATGTGTCTGTGTTTGTGCTGGTGACATACTCATACAATTTAAATTATACAATAGTTTGTGAAATATCTTGTCACTGACATTAGGTAGCAAATATAAGCAAATTAACTATAAACTATAAAACTATATCACAAATAATTGTAGCTAGAGAATGCAAATTATACATAAGCTTCGTTACTATAGATATTTAACAAAGAACATGTATTACCTTTATCACTTTAAGCAAATCAAGTATTTTTAAAAAACGATGGTGGTCACCAGGAAAAGAGACAATCCGTGTTTCCTTGAGTATATTTCTGTCTACTCACCTCAACACATCTAGTCTTAGGAGAGAGAGTTGAGAAGGCAGCCTGGAACATACAGAGCGGGTCTTCAGTTTACGCATTGCCAATTTCACCTCTTTGTTTCTTAATGTGTAGATAATGGGGTTCAGTATAGGTGTGAAAACGGTAGAGAACACAGAAAGGACTTTATCCACTGGGAAGCTGCTGAAAGGCCAGGCATAGATAAAGATACAGGGCCCAAAAAAGAGGGTAAGAACAGTGGTGTGGGCAGTCAGAGCGCTGCGGGCCTTGGTCATGTCCACTGAGGAACGGCGTTGCACAGTGACCAGAATGACTGCGTAGGAGACCAGCAAGAGCAGGAATGAAGCACCCACATGAGACCACTGTCCAAAGCATCAACACTTCAGGGACATACGTATCCGAGCAGGCAAGTTTGATGACCAAAGTAAGGCCACAGTAATAACTGTTCACAACATTTGGACCACAGAAGGGCAGGTTTACAGTGAAAGCTAGTTGGCTCAAGGAGTGCATGACCCCAATTACCCAAGAGCCTACTACCAGACCTGTACATTTGCACTAGTTGATGGTTGCATAATGGAGAGGTTTGCATATGGCTCCATATCTGTCATATGCCATAGCTACAAGGAGCACCATCTCACCACCAGCAAAGACATGGAGTAAGAATATCTGGGCCATGCAGCCCTCGAAGGAGATGGTCTTGGGTTCATGAAGGAAACCATGAATCATCTTGGGGGTTGCATAAGTGGCCAGAAAGACATCAAAAATGGAAAGATTACTGAGCATTATGTACATAGGTGTATGCAGGGCAGGTTCAGAGATCACTGTGAGTACAATGAGGAGGTTGCCCAGCACAACGAGGATATACAAGAAATTAAACAACATGAAGAAGAAATACTGGAGCTCCCAGGAACTGGAGAGCCCCAGCAACACAAACTCAGCCACCCTAGAATTATTTTCTTGGTTCATGAAGTACCTACAAAGAGAAACATTGATTTTTATCAAGAGCAAGAAAAGTAGATCCTGATCCTAAAGGGGTCTTCTCAACATTCATTTAAAATGCTCTGGAGTTGCTCCTAATAGAAAATGTTTTATCTATAATTTTAACAAAGAGACTCTTCTCTCAATTATCCTTACTGATGAAGGATAGCTAAGAGGTGCAGATGCAGTAAATCAACACTTTATTTTATACATTTGTGCGTCAAATATGATGCTAAGCAAAAAAATAAATCTACATTGCAAATACAACAATTAATAGGAGGAGCTAGGGTATCCAGAATTTTGTATTGCCTTCTTGCCTGGCTAATTTTCATTATCCATTTGGAATTATCCACAAGCAGCTTCAATTCTTAGAGAAGTCTCAGAGGCCACACTTACAAGGAAAAGAACTGTGATTTTTACTGTGAGGGTCTCTCTCCTCTTGCCTCTGTCCTTTCTCTATTACTTAATTTCCACTACCACGTCATTAAAACCATTTAATATATGTTGTCTCTGAAGTTATTACAGCTGTTTTGGTTTGAAATACGGTCCTTTGAAGCTAACATTGTATCATATGAAAAGAAGTAAACTGAGATGACCAGAATATAGTACAGAATATCAACAGATAAGGTGACAGCCATGAAATGCAAAGATCTGATTTATTAACATAGATCATTTGAAGGCCAAGTGTAGCATTTCACTTATCAATTCAGAAACCTTCCAAAAGATGACTTTTATTCAGTATATGGAATTTCTAGGTTTTGTCTAGAATTTCTCAGACCTAGTGAAATAAGATATCTCCTTTAAAAAATATCCAGCTACACAATGATTTCTAATTAGACAAAAGTTGAGATAAGCAATAAGTGAAAACACGAATTACAAGATAATACACAATTGAGCAAATAAATAATTTGTCAATAGATTATAAAATAATCCTTTCTGACTATGTTCTCTCTGCAGCTTCTTTGGAAGAATGCAGAGAGAGCTTTTAAGAAGATAGATAAGACTTTGAGAATTCCTTTAAAAAAAATATGCTTTTATTTTTTAAGAAAAAGTTTCTCACTTTTCATTTTCTATGTTATAATTAGAAGTGATAAGGGTCAGTATCTATAAAAAATAGTGTAAAAAGCATAATGTCAGTGGGCAAACTGTTTAGTTTGGAAGTGTTTTCACATACATTTTGTGTGCATTAAAGTACTTATAATAATCTGGTGAAGAGGAGATTATTGTCCATATTTTTCATATGTGGAAACTGAGTATTAGAAAAGTTAACTAATGTGCTCAATATTATATTACTAGTCAGCAACACATCCAGAACCTCATCCCAGGTTTAAAACCCTTACCACAATCCTTGATAATAGAGTCTCTAATAGAATCTAAAAAGTATGGTTTAAGAGTTTGTGACAAATGGAATTATCCAGATTGGAGGATGACAGGAGCTGAGTTTAGACAGTTGATGTAAAATCTCATTTAATATTATTTAATACACCATAAATGAATTTGATAGTAAGGGCCCTTTCTAGTTACAAAGATAGGAGGTCATATATATTTGGTTAATGTATTTTGCTTAAAGAGATAAGTTTAGGTTTAAAATGTATTAGCCTGGAAAATTTTACTCTCTGATAATATTTTCTAGATGAGTTATTGCTATCTGACGCTTTGCAAAGATTCTCCCAAAAATGTGAATGTAAAAAATAATCAAGAGAATGAACAATGAATGCTGTGATGAAATAACCTAAACATTCCAAAAGATATTTAGGTCACTAACTGTCACCTGGAGTGGAACGGGCATCCTCTATTGCATTCTCTTGTGGGGAAGGGAATTTGTATCCAAAAGGAGTAAGCATAGGTCTAAGAAAGCATTCTTGATCATACCTTTTAATTTGGTCAGTCTCCTATGAAATGACAACTCTCTATTCATGAAATTGAATGAGAAATTAATGAATGTGGAAGAAGGAGAAGAAAAATGCCAGAAATCCTCAGGGAGAGTAACACTGTATCCTACTGAGTGCCATTTTTGTCTATGTGTTGGACTGGACTGGGATGAACCGCTATAAATACAAAATGTTATGGAGAAAGAACTGGCAACCCACTCTAGTATTCTTGCCTGGAGAATCCCATGGACAGAGAAACCGGGCAGGCTACTGCCTATGGGGTTACACAGAGTCGGACACACCTAAAGTAACTTAGCATGCACATGGATATGCCTCTAGAAAACCTCCTCTGCTCAGAAGACCTTAAAATAAAATTTAAAATTTAGCTTAAATATTACAGATACAGATCCTTAAACCATTTTCCATCATAATCAAAGTAAAATTTTATGTGCCAGACCAACATGGATGTAAATATTATGTGGTTGAGGCAAAAGAATTTCAACTAAATTGTAAGTCCAAGCATCACAAGTCATTGCTCCAAGTTTCTTTCTCTAGTTAAAGGTCCCAACCCTTTTTAAAGAAAGAAATCCCGAGCAAGTGGATCAAGCAAGTGCTTGACACTAAATGAAGAAAACCTACCCAGTTTACTTATCTGCAGATCTCAAGAAAGTTGAAACAAGTTTTGGTTTCTTTCAAATCAAATGCTCCTATAACAAAGCTGAATCAGATGTAAAACTATAAAAAAAAATATTGACTTAGACAAACCACCTCTTCTTTACAACACTTTATTTCACCTTTTGCTCAATTTATTATTTCTCTATTTGGTTCAGGACTAGGGAATGAACTGGGACTGTGGGAGGTCTAATGTGTCCCATGGTGATTCTTTGTCATTAGACGTTTGCTGGTTTGTTGAATAGAGAAAATGGTTTCAGTTCAGAGAACCAAATCATTTTCCGTTTTCCCTCAGCTCCCAGAGCTCTGACCTTGCATCTTACCTCCACTGATGACAGGCACTGTGTTTCAAATTGATTTAGGGAAATCTGACACAAGAACTTATGAAATATTTTATGAAGAATTGAATCTTTAGTGATATTTTCCACCTTAATGAGAATATGGAAAAACTCAGCAGAGAACATCTGATCCCTCCAATAAGAATATATAATAAAGTCCTCTTTTAATCTCAACTATTAAAAATCATTAATAGAGCATTCAATGTAAATATATTTGCATACTTAGCATAAATCCTGTTTATAACATATTATATGAGAATATCATAACCTGGGTTTGATGTTCTCATTTTTTAGGAGTTTTACACTAGATTTACAAGTGAAACTGACCTGTAGTGTTTTGAAGTTGTGCTATCTACATCCAGTTTTGGTGCTGAGACAATGAAAGACTCATAAAACGAGTCAAAATACTCAGAAAAGAATTTTTATTCCCTGGCATTATCTGTTCTGAGGTTTTGGAAGATTTTGTACTTAAAATTGAATGTGTCCTGTGATTTATAGGGTAGCATCTTTAACCTCCTTTTCAGTGTGTTCCATAGCTATTGATGTCTTCAGTTTTCTTCTTCTCCTTCAGAAAATGTGGCAACTTATGCTTTTTTAGGAAATCAACAAATTCGTTTGGGTAAATCTGTCATCTTCTACTTTTATATAACATTCTTTAATTGTTTAATCTCCTCAGCATGTGAATTGATGGCCATTTTCTAATCTCCAATGATTACATGGATAGCATAGGTCCTTTTTATTTTATTCAGTCCTGGTCTTTTCTTTCCGTTTTTTTGCCTGTCCAAGAACTATTGGGTTGGCCAAAAAGTTACTTTGGAGTTTTCCATAAGATGTTATGGAAAAACCCAAATGAACTTTTTTGACCAAATCAATGTATTTTTCTTTCACTGATAAATGCACTAAGTCATTTGTTTTTATTTGAAGAACTTCTGTTTTAAAAGTAGAACTATACTGAAATATCATCTCTCACATACTGGCAAAAAGTTAAGATTTCATATCATACTGTCTTGACCAGGCTAGAGACACTCTCAAATACAGCAAGTGGGTTGCAAAATGCAGAAACTTATAGAAGTGCAGTTAGCAGTATCTATAAAATCATATACACCATTGACCCTTGCATTCAGCAATTTTACTTTGAAGCATAGAGAAAAAACCACAATGAGACATCTGTTGATAAGAATTGAAGCTGGGTAGTGAATACATGGAGAGGAACATGTAGAAATTTTCTTGTGTCTTGTATATTTCCTCAATGTTCAATTATTAAGAAGTTAAAAAGTGACTTCTGCTTTTAACTATATTTATATTACAAATTCTTTGTGTTATATAGATTCTTTTGTTGTCCTGTATTAAAAGCTTCTTGAGTTAAAGTCCAAGTCAATTTGAACTCATTTCATAACAATGTATTAGTGCATCTCTTCATCAAATGATCATTGAATACTAACTAATTTTCAGTTACTGAACTAGAAGTTAGGAATACATTGGGGTACATGATAATACAGTTCCTGACTTCACAGGATATGTATATTCTAAGGCAGAGAGCAGGTATCTTAACAAAGAACTAAAGTAAAATTGTACTTGTTTTACCACAGAAGAAGTAGATAGTGGTGTGGGTACATTATAGAAGTTATGGTCTTAATAAGAAATTTATGGAATATTTCAGCTGATATATAAAGAATGAGCCAAATTCAGCCAGGTTGGTGGGTAGATTGGGAACATTTTTAATCAGAAAATAAGCCAGTGTCTATATGTAGAGAGGCAAAATTTGGTGAAGATGTAAAATTAAAGAATTAAACAAAATGTAATATGGCTTAAATCTAGAGTGTATAGGATTTACCTGTATAAGAAATATTACATAGTGTTAAATTTTCTCCTAGGAAAATTAAAAAGCCATTGGGAGGAAAGCCCTGAATTATTAAAGGGAGTAGCATGATCAGACGGAGAAGGCAATGGCAAGCCACTCCAGTACTATTGCCTAGAAAATCCCATGGATGGAGGAGCCTGGTAGGCTGCAGTCTGTGGGGTCGCTAAGGGTCGGACACGACTGAGCGACTTCACTTTCACTTTTCACTTTTCACTTTCCACTTTCACACATTGGAGAAGGAAATGGCAACCCACTCCAGTGTTCTTGCCTGGAGAATCCCAGGGACGGGGGAGCCTGGTGGGCTTCCGTCTATGGGGTCACACAGAGTCGGACACGACTGAAGTGACTTAGCAGCAGCAGCAGCATGATCAGACAGACACGGGACATATAAAAATCAAATCACCAACTTTTAGCTGCACCATATCAGTCATCGAATTAGATGTAAATGAATTGCACACTCCAGTGAAGAGATGATCAGAGTAGAAAAATAGAAGACCCGATTCTATGCTGTCAGTTATAAGCTGTCAACCCACTTTAGATGCCACACCTTCTCGGTCATCAATCTTGCTGACATACATTCAACTTCAGCTTCAGAAGCAACAACCTACCTTCTGTACTTAGTATTTCCCACTGTCTAATTATTGTGTAAAGTCTGATATTTATAATGAATTCCTTATTTCATGTCACTCTTAGTAGTTCAGCTATCCTCATAAAATCCAAACTGATATTTGGATTTTATAGTTGTTCAGAAACAAAATTTTGCAGAAGCCCTTTTCTTCTAGTATCCTCATTGGTTTTAAGCTAGATTCACAGAAGGAGCCACAGGAAATTTCATTATTTTCTTCTCTTTATAAATTTTATCATTACTTCTTTATAATTTTTATCCTTTTACTCTTTCATTCTTCATTAGTTCTTTTCTCCCTAAATCCTTTTTTTAAAAATAATTTTATTTATTTATTTTTGTCTGTCCTGGGTCTTCATTGCTATTTGGGCTTTTCTGTAGTTGGTGCCAGCAGGGGCTACTCTCTAGTTGCAATATGCAGGTTTCTCTTGCAGTGGCTTCTCCTAATGTGGAGCTCGGGCTTCAGGGTACTTGGGTTTCAGTAGCCGCAATGTGTGTGCTCAGTAGCTGTGGGTTCCAGGGCTATAGAGAACAGGTTCAATAGTTGTGGCCCATGGGCTTAGTTGCTCCATGGCTTGTGGGATCTTCCCAGATCAGGGATAGAACCTGTGTCTCCTACATTGACAGGTGAATTCTCTACCACTGAGCCACCAGGGAAGCCCCACAACCCCCACTGCTAATTTCTTATATAGAACACTAAGTTTACAATTTTATCTATATTTTAACATGGTATTTATAACTGAAAATGTTCCCTGGAACTTTGGTAGCTGGTAAAGAATCTGCCTGCAATGAAGGAGACCCCAGTTCAATTCTTGGGTCAGAAAGTTCCCCTGGAGAAGAGATAAGATACCCACTTGAGTATTCTTGGGCTTCCCTGGTAACTTAGATGGTACACAATCCACCTGCAATGTGGGAGACTTGGATTCAGTCCCTGGGTTGGGAAGATCCCCTGGAGAAGGGAATGACAACCCACTCCAGTATTGTTGCCTGGAGAATCCCATGGGTAGAGGAGCCTGGTGGGCTACAGTCTATGGCGTGGCAAAGAGTAGGACATGACTGAGTGACTAAGCATAATACCCTATTTGTATTACCAAGCTCTAAATGTTTTTTTTCATTGCCATTATGTTTTTTTAAAAACTCATGACTTACCTACAAAATTCTTTTTCTTATTTCCAAAGGCACAGGGTTCTTTTTTTTTTTTTAAGGGGAAGGGGGTTGGGGAAGGGAAGACTATTATCATTTCATATTTTATTGAATTGTAATTAGATAATGCTTTGTACAATAATAGAATTTCTTGTATTTATTGAGACTCTAAAGCCCACATGTTAATTACATTTTTGTAAATGGTACGTGAATTCTTGGAAAGAGCACACATTCTTTAGTTTTCAGGTGTTAGTGTTCTGTAGATGAATCTTTGCAGATTTTTTTCCACAATTGTTGGAAAACCATGTGATTTGTAAGTTATTGAGAAAGTATTTTTAAACAGCATCTTGCATTAAGAGAATCTGCATAGTCTTTGGAAATTAAGAAAAAGCTGAAAAGTTGCCATTTTATTAACACTTATATTACCATTCTTGTTTTGCTGTTGTTGGCAGGTGATTTATAAAGAAGATGGAGGCATTGCTATGTGAATTGGAAGTGCTGGTTAGTACATTCAGTGGCAGAAGGTAACCTTTTTCCTCTTAAAGCAGACATTTTTAGAGTGCAGTCAGGTTAGAACATTAATGTGGATCAATGTTTGAAAGTTTATTTCATTATGAAACATTTTTACAACAATGAACAAGGAAATGAACCATTAGTCCAAGAGGCCAAAACTGTTCTGTGGACAGATTACCTTATATAATTAGCCAGGAACAGCTATCCCCTAGGCCAATGGTCCCCAATGTTTTTGGCACCAGGAACTGATTTTATGGGAGACAGTTTTTCCACAAACAGGGGTTGGGGATGGTTTCAGGATGATTCAAATGCATTACATTTATTGTGCACTTTATTTTTATTGTCCTGGAGACGGGAAAGGCAACCCACTCCAGTGTTCTTGGTCTTCCCTAGTGGATCAGATGGTAAAGAATTTGCCTGCAATGTGGGAGACCTGGGTTCAATCCCTGGGTTGGGAATGTACCCTGGAGAAGGGAACGGCAACCCACCCCAGTATTCTTGCCTGGAAAATTCCATTGACAGAGGAGCCTGGCTGGCTACAGTCCATGGGGTCGCAAAGAGTCAGATACAACTTAGCAACTGGACAACAACAATAACAATACAGACACAAATATTTTAAATTTATAAAATAAAAATTTACCTGTCAAATTAAACATGTCAATTGTTAGCTTAGGAAAGTACCAAGTTCCTTAAAAATACCCAGAGTTGTTTAGAATTATATTTTAATAACATTTATTGAATGCATATTATGTGCTTTATATGAATAACTTCCTTTATTCCTTAAAAAACGCTGTGATGTAGGTACCATTACCATGTTCTTTTACAGATGCAGAAACTGAGGCAAAGGTACGTTATGTATCTTGCCCAAGTTTACAGCACCAACAAGCAGTAAAACAGGCATTTAACCCTGGTAGAAACATGCCCGAGTCTAACATTTTTGTAGAAGTCTAACCTCTACACTCAGGGTAGATCCAGGTTCTGCAGAGCCTAAAGTTTAGGTAATATAAGGTGACTTCTAAAAGAAAAAAGGAATCAAAATTAGTGAACAAGTTGTTGCTGGAATCCATTCCAGAGCTTTTGAAGAAATGCATGCAGAGGAGGGGTCTAAACCTTCAATGCAAATCCACCATCATCACACTGTATAATATTTTGAAATGTTCCTCAAATATTTTTGGAAGTATATAAAGTGTATATCATTTTTGGATTTTATTGTCATTAGTTCAGTTCAGTTCAGTCACTCAGTCGTGTCCGACTCTTTGCGACCCCATGAATCACAGCACGCCAGGCCTCCCTGTCCATCAGCAACTCCCGGAGTTCACTCAAACTCATGTCCACAGAGTTGGTGATGCCATCCAGCCATCTCATTCTCTGTTGTCCCCGCCTCCTCCCGCCCCCAATCCCTCCCAGCATCAGAGTCTTTTCCAGTGAGTCAACTCGTCGCATGAGGTGGCCAAAGTATTGCACTTTCAGCTTTAGCATCAGTCCTTCCAATGAATACCCAGGGTTGATCTCCTTTAGAATGGACTGCTTGGATCTCCTTGCAGTCCAAGGGACTCTCAAGAGTCTTCTCCAGCACCACAGTTTAAAAGCATCAATTCTTCGGTGATCAGCTTTCTTCACAGTCCAACTCTCACATCCATACATGACCACGGGAAAAACCATAGCCTTGACTAGAGGGACCTTGGTTGGCAAAGTAATGTCTCTGCTTTTTTGATATGCTATCTAGGTTGGTCATAACTTTCCTTTATATCCAATTCCTTAGTGTTTTACAATTTACATGTTGTCATTTCATCTAGACCTGACTTTTACAGTTTTTTTTTTCACCTGCATTTGATAATATTGCTTAATTGTACTAAACAGCTTTTACAGTTTTTAAGAACTCATAGGTTTGGTATTGCCAAGCTTCCCAAACACCTAAGGGAATATGAAGTTGTTTGTCAACATACTCTTCTTGTAAATTCTCCATGTCCCGATGTTCCCTTAAATGTGTTATTGGAAATTCAGATCATTTAAAGCTATCCTCAACCTGGTATGTTTATACTGGTTTCTCTTCATCTAGCCTACTTTATAAAACATTGTTTCTGCCTTTAGATACCCTAGTGGCAAATGGCACCATCTTATCTGTTTTAGGAGCCTGTGGCCATTAGACTGTATTTACCCTTGGTTAAAGAGTGTCAGCAGCATGTTGAGGAGACATGGTAATAAAATAATCCACCAGTGGCTCCTAATTCAGTTTTTAGTGTTTATGTAATGTGTAGAAGTATCCTGTATGATGACTCCTCATGCTGAGCAATCAGAGAAAGTGGTAGTTCTCTTTATATATGGAAGTTGTCCAGAGGCTACCTATGGTCGTTTTCATTCTCAGCTAGACAAACTTACCATCAATCCAACTACTCAATCTCGTTATTGACTTGCCTTACAGAGTTATCTGCTGATGAGTTATACTGTTGAGAGTTTGGCAAATGCCCTTGGGTTTTAGAATTATCCACATAAGCACTGAAGATTGATGACATCCCTTTAAAAACACTCCACAGTTTTACCTTTCAAAAAGCAGTTCATTTAAAAACATAATTCCTGTTCAAATAAAGATATTATTTGAAAGCATTACTTTGAGCATTTCTAAAACAACAGATAGAAAAATTCTATATAAATGAGTTCAAGTCTATATAAATGAGTTCTTTAATCCTGAACATATTTGCACATGTAACTGAAACAGAGAAAATTTATGCATACAACCAAAATTTGTCCATCTGTATCCCTATTTCAAATAGAATTAAGCTATGACTTTGCAGCTATAGACACATTTTATTCTTGTGTTAATACTGCAGATGATTTTAGTCAACAATTTCAAAAATGCCTAGTTTAAACACAATATCACACTTTTAAACTGCAAGCATCCCTTAGTTTAATACTTTAATTAATAAAATTAAAAACACACACTAAGGAAGAAAATCATATTTCTCATCATTTGGCTTAAAATGAAAAGTTAAGAATTTCATTTTCTTAAATTCTCTCTTGTTAGTGGTATTTAATGCATATATAGTTCTTGGTTTTCTCTGTTTGTTCAATAATGCCAGGAAAGAATAACAACTTGATATTTATCAAACACTGTGGTGGTAACTGATCTTTCTTCTTGTAAATACAAATTGGATAATATATTGAACACCATATTTTATAAGTATAATTCCGTAAATTCCAAATAACAGTTAATTCTTTAAGATTTGCCATCAACTAAGCCAATGATTGAGAGAAGGCAATGGCAAGCCACTCCAGTACTCTTGCCTAGAAAACCCCATGGATGGAAGAGCCTGGTAGGCTGCAGTCCGTGGGGTCGCTACGAGTCAGACATGACTGAGCGACTTCACTTTCCCTTTTCACTTTCACACATTGGAGAAGGAAATGGCAACCCACTCCAGTGTTCTTGCCTGGAGAATCCCAGGGACGGGGGCGCCTGGTGGACTTCCGTCTATGGGGTCACACAGAGTCGGACACGACTGAAGTGACTTAGCAGCAGCAGTAGCAGCAAGCCAATGATTTGCAAAGTAAAGCATCCAGGAGATACCACGACTTTCAGTGCCTGCATTTCCAGTATCTGCCAGCAGGCGGTAATGATACCTTGTGTACCGTCAGTCTATTTGAACCTGCTGCTGCTGCTGCTAAGTCGCTTCAGTCGTGTGCGACTCTGTGCGACCCCACAGGTGGCTGCCCAGCAGGCTCCGCCGTCCCTGGGATTCTCCAGGCAAGAACACTCGAGTGGGCTGCCATTTCCTTCTCCAATGCATGAAAGTGAAAAGTAAAAGTGAAGTCGCTCAGTCGTGTCCGACTCTTAGAACCTAGCACTTAAAAGTATTAGAAAAAACAAAACAAAAAACTTTCCTGACAGAAATATACTTATTATATTGACAATGTATTACTAATCACAAGTTTCTTATTTTTGCATCCAAATATTAAGAGGAAGAAGCAATTTAACAAAAGTGTAAAACAATATAATACTTTAAAGAAAAGCATAAGCTTTCCATTAATTCCCTATCATATACTGTATCTTTCATTTCATTCCAGGTTCAACTTTCCAGGCATTAAACTGACATTAGGGTCTGTATGAAGCAAAGTGTACTCTTTTGAAACTCATTTCATAATATCTTCTACTGGCAGAATTTTCTGGCCTCTTTTTTCAGTCTGTATTATGAGAAGGAGTTATCATGAATGTGTTTCTTATTAGCTAAAAGTGAGTGTCTGCTTACAGCACTCACTTTGGACTTCATCAACATTTATAATGAAATACACTCAGACTTTCTCTGATAGAACTCACAAATCTGTTTAAATGTTAAGTAGTCATGTCAGGAATGTGCATAGATGATCACTGTTGATTGATCAGAGGCTACTCCTACAGCAGTATTGAATCTGTAAGGCGTACAGAAATTTACTAATTTGTCATACTTTAGAGTTCTCTGAGTAACTCAGTTGTTAGTTGTATGTAAATGTCATTATCTTCTAGTTATCTTTTGATCAATACTTCCTCTTCTCATTTTCTATTCCTCTTTCCAATGAATAGAATGCTAATATTGAATTTCCTAACTGAAGCAATCACTCTTGACATTTTTATAGATATTCTTTGCACCTGGAAAAATTTGCTTCTGCCAGCTTGCTTTTCTGAAATTTAAAATGTATTTAAAATACATGTATGAGGATAGTTTTAACATGAACTTGTGATTTCACAAATTTTGGCAGTTTCAAGTTGATAATAACTTGAGAAATAAAAGCCTAACGTGTACTGTGTACACAAAAAAATGTGGCAATTAATGCCCAGGAATAAAACTAGATGTTAAAACTAAAAATATTGCAATGGAGTTGCCTTGTTAGAATTTAGAAGCTTATTCTTCAGTTTCCTCATGGCTGTTTTCACTTCCTGATTTCTCAAAGTATAGATTACTGGGTTCAGAATGGGAGTAAAGATGGTATAAAACACAGATAAAATCTTGTCTATCAGAAAACTGCTTAGTGGCCACATATAGATGACGACGCAGGGCCCAAAGAACGTGAAGACAACAATGAAATGAGCTGTGCAGGTAGAAAGAACTTTAGACGTTCCTTTTGAAGAACGATTTCTGATAGTAACCAAGACAATAACATAAGAACTGAATAAAAGAATAAAGCAGGACAAGGCAATGATGCCACTTGTTGAGATCATAAAGAGGCCCAGGACATAAGTATTTACACATGCTAGTTGGAACACCACAGGAAGGTCACAGAAAAAGCTATCTACCTGATTGGGACCACAGAATGGCAATGTGAGAGCGAATATGACCTGGCTCAGTGAATGCATGACTCCTACAACCCAGGAAGCCACCACAAGGGCCACACACATCTGGGGACTTATGATTGAAGCATAGTGGAGAGGCTTGCATATTGCAATATACCTATCAAAAGACATAGCCATTAGTAAAATAATCTCAGTGCCAGTAAAAAGGTGTAGAAAAAATATCTGGGTGATGCAGCCATCAAAGGAGATGGCAGTGATCAAAACCAACCCCAAGAAAAAGAAATGCCAAAGGCAAAATGGTTGTCTGAGGAGGCATTACAAATAGCTATGAAGAGAAGCAAAAGGCAGAGGAGAAAAGGAAAGATATACCCATTTGAACGCAGAGTTCCAAAGAATAGCAAAGAGAGATAAGAAAGCCTTCCTCAGTGATCAGTGCAAAGAAATAGAGGAAAACAATAGAATGGGAAAGACTAGAGATCTCTTCAAGAAAATTAGAGATACCGAAGGAACATTCCATGCAAAGACGGGCACAGTAAAGAACAGAAATAGTATGGACCTAACAGAAGCAGAAGTTATTAAGAAGACGTGGCAAGAATACACAGATGAACATTACAAAAAAAAGATCTTCATGACACAGATAATCATGATGGTATGATCACTCACCTAGAGCCAGACATCCTGGAATGCAAAGTCAAGTTGGCCTTAGGAAGCATTCTATGAACAAAGCTAGCAGAGGTGATGGAATTCCAGTTGAGCTATTTCAAATCCTGAAAGATGATGCTGTGAAAGTGCTGCACTCAGTATGCCAGCAAATTTGGAAAACTCAGCAGCGGCCACAGGACTGGAAAGTCAGTTTTCATTCCAACCACAAAGAAAAGCAATGCCAAAGAATGCTCAAACTACTGCACAATTGCACTCATCTTTCATGCTAGCAGAGTAATGATCAAAATTCTCCAAGCCAGGATTCAATAGCACATGAACCGTGAACTTCCGGACGTTCAAGCTGGATTTACAAAAGGCAGAGGAAGCAGAGGTCCACTGGATCATCGAAAAAGCAAGAAAGTTCCAGAAAAACATTTACTTCTGTTTTATTGACTATGCCAAAATCTTTGACTGTGTGGATCACGACAAACTGTGGAAAATTCTTAAAGAGATGGGAATACTAGACCACCTTTTCTGCCTCTTGAGAAACCTGTATACAGGTCAGGAAGCATCAGTTAGAACTGGACATGGAACAACAGACTGGTTCCAAATAGGGAAAGAAGTACATCAAGGCTGTGTATTGTCACCCTGCTAATTTAACTTATATGCAGAGTACATCATGAGAAATGCTGGACTGGATTAAGCACAAGCTGGAATCAAGATTGCTGGAAGAAACATAAATAACCTCAGATATGCAGATGACACCACCCTTATGGCAGAAAGCGAGGAAGAACTAAAGAGCTTCTTGATGAAGGTGAAAGAGGAGAGTGAAAATTTGTCTTAAAACTCAACATTCAGAAAACTAAGATCATGGCATCTGGTCCCATCACTTCATGGCAAGTAGATGGGGAAACAGTGGAAACAGTGACAGACTTTATTTTTCTGGGCTCCAAAATCACTGCAGATGGTGACTTCATTCATGAAATTAAAAGAAAGTTATGACCAACCTAGATAGCATATTAAAAAGCAGAGACATTACTTTGCCAACAAAGGTCCGTCTAGTCAAAGCTATGGTTTTTCCAGTAGTCATGTATGAACGTGAGAGCTGGACTATAAAGAAAGCTGAGCACCAAAGAGCTAGTGCTTTTGAACTGTGGTGTTAGAGAAGACTCTTGAGAGTCCCTTGGACTGCAAGGAAATCCAACCAGTCCATCCTAAAGGAAATCAGGCCTGAATATTCATTGGAAGGACTGATTCAGCTGAAACTCCAATACTTTGGCCACCTTATGCGATGAACTGACTCATTTGAAAAGACTCTGATGCTGAGAAAGATTGAAGGCAGAAGGAGAAAGGGACAACAGAGGATAAGATGGTTGGATGGCATCACCAACTCGATGTACATGAGTTTGAGCAAGTTTCAGGGTGGTGGTGGTGATGAACAGTCTATGGTATCACAAAGAGCGACTGAACTGAGCTGAACTGAAGAAGCCTGAGTATCAAGTATATTGCAGCATAGCCATTATCCCAAAGAAAGGCATTCAACTGCTTCTTTATTTCTTTTTTTCCTTAAATAGGAGTATGTTCCTCCTACAAGTATTTGTAATTACGTGATTACATGACTTAAAATTTTACCTTGTCTTCTAAAGGATATGTCTCTTAAGGCTTAGTCCCACTTGTATTTGAATTCTCCCTTCGTATATGCCAACATATGCAAATTGTTTTAATGATCTAACCCTCCAGAGTTAGAAGGTGGAAGTAGGAAAGACACAGGAAAAAAGAAAAGAAAAGAGCACTTTTGCTTACCAGATCTATAGCGGAATCAGGGCTTTATAGTATACACAGTGTCAAGTGACTGAGCGATTGAATGTGGAGGAGTTAGTTTTAAATATAAATAAATGACCTAGGTGAATCATTAGCTGTGTAGCAGCTGTAGATAAAATGGAAGTTGTAGGGACTTGGGAATTGACCAAGAAATCATATTTCAATGGGATCTTTTGAACAACAAAAGTGGTATGATTTAGTTCACAACAGGAAGATATATTAATTTTCTCATGGGAATTTACAATGATTGTTTTTACCTGGACCTGAGAGATTCAGGGGATGGAAGTTGGGAAAGCCAACATTTAGAAGGTAGAAGGAGATGTCAACAAATTTTAATTAGCACTCTTGATTATCTAACCTTGTTCTAGAGGTCATGGGAGAATAAAATCCAGGAACATTTATTTCTGCTTTAAGTAATGTATAATTTTTTGGAGTAACTGAACACTCATAAATAAAGCAATTTGTGAAACAATGTAGTCATATATATCAAGTTTTCAACCTATTCTTAGAGATAAAGAGTAAACTGGATTGTAGATAAGGGAAAAATTGTGGTGTGCTTAATCAATCAAGAAAATGTTCTTACAAAGGAAATATCATGAAGTTGACCTATAATGAAAACTTAAAATTTGTTTGGTAAGGGAAAAAAGTATGTGGGAAATAAAATAGTGGAACTTATTTGCAGAAACAAGATATTCATTTAGCAGTTTAGAAGAATAAGAATGCCACTCTAAAATAGAACTTGATGTTAAAGACAACAAAGGCTCATTGTAAGACTATAGGCAGAGTTATGGTGACTTGAAATCAATATTTTGTAAGGATTTATACAGATGATTTGAGAAGAGAGAATTTGAAGGCAGGAAATTATTGAATTAAATAGGTATAGAGAGATCCCTTTGATTATAAAGTATTAGCAATGTGTATGTTATTGGGATAAATAAAATAAGAATTCCAAGTAACTATCATTATGAGTTATTTATTAATTGAACAATAGGCTATCTTATTCTACTTAGTTCATCTCTTCAGAGACCCTCCATTGCTGTTCAGTTCAGTTCAGTTCAGTTCAGTCGCTCAGTCGTGTCCGACTCTTTGCGACCCCATGAATCACAGAACGCCAGGCCTCCCTGTCCATCACCAACTCCCGGAGTTCACTCAAACTCATGTCCACAGTCGGTGATGCCATCCAGCCATCTCATTCTCCGTCGTCCCCTTCTCCTCCCGCCCCCAACCCTTCCCAGCATCAGAGTCTTTTCCAGTGAGTCAACTCGTCGCATGAGGTGGCCAAAGTATTGCAGTTTCAGCTTTAGCATCAGTCCCTCCAATGAACACCCAGTATCGATTTCCCTTAGAATGGACTGGTTGGATCTCCTTGCGGTACAAGGGACTCTCAAGAGTCTTCTCCAACACCACAGTTCAAAAGCATCAATTCTTCGGCGATCAGCTTTCTTCACAGTCCAACTCTCACATCCATACATGACCACTGGATAAAACATAGCCTTGACTAGACGGACCTTTGTTGGCAAAGTAATGTCTCTGCTTTTTAATATATTATCAAGGTTGGTCATAACTTTCCTTCCAAGGAGTAAGCATCCTTTAATTTCATGGCTGCAATCAGCATCTGCAGTGATTTTGGAGCCCAAAAAAATAAAGTCTGACACTGTTTCCATTGCTGTAAAAGGAGTATAATTCCCACTTTTTTTTTTTAACTAAAGCCTTGGAAACATGACTTAGTTATTTAAAATAATATGGGCAGAAGTTTTGTGCCAGATGTGCCACATTTGAGCAGAAGCTTTAAGATTCAATGCATAATTCCCCTGTTGCTCTTTATCCATCTTCCTGGGTCCAAGGATGAAAAGATGATGGGGACCAGACTGTGCTCATAGATAAAAAGACACAATACTATAAACAAGTTCATTATCTCTTAATTGTTGTATACATTTAGCATCATGCTAATCATTATCCCAGCAGGCTTAATTTATTATAAAATTAATATGAAATTTCAAAGAACTTAAGATCACAGAAACAATGTGAACAGAACAAATTTGCTAGGCTCACAAAATCTGTTTTCAGCACTTATTATAAAGCCATAGTAATCATTATTGTGTTTGCCTAAAAAATAGATGCATGGAACAGAATAGAAAGTCCAGAAGAATTTCACATATGTGATAACTGATTTTCAAAAAAGGTACCAAAATAATTCAATAGGAAAGAAGAGCCCTTTTAGCAAAGGACTGTATAACAATTGTTTTTTGTTATTGGATATCTGTATGGAAAGGGGCTTCCCCAGTGGCTCAGTGGTAAAGGACCTGCCTGCAATGCAAGAGACACAGGAGATCGGGTTGGATCCCTGGGTCAGGAAAATCCCCTAGAGGAGGGCATGACAACCCACTCCAGCATTGTTGCCTAGATAATCCCATGGACAGAGGAGCCTGGTGGGCTACAGGGTTGCAAAGAGTCAGACACGACTGGAGAAACTAACCACGCATACACATCTACATGGAAAATAAATAAATAACTTCAATCCTTGTCTGTAACTTTATGCAAAAAGTATTTTGAAATATCTCCAGTAAATTAATAAGAAAAAATTTCAATAGGGAAAAAAATTGGCCAAAAAAACCAAAAAAAAACTAAATAAGTAATTCCTAGAATAAATTATACCTAATAACAAATAAACCTATGAAAAATATTTAACAAATAAACCTCATTAATGGCCAGGGAACTGCATATTAAAATAAAAATCAATGCCATTTTTTCTCATCAAATTGATCAAAATTTAGAAGAATATTTAAGGATATTTTGTATCATGGACAGGGCTTCCCAGGTGGTACTAGTAGTAAAGAACCTACCTGCCAATGCAGAAGACATAAGAGATGGGGGTTTGATCTCTGGATGGGGAAGATTCCCTGAAGGAGGGCATGGCAACCCACTTCAGTATTCTTGCCTGGAGAATCCCCATGGACAGAGGATCCTGGCAGGCTATAGTCCGTAGTATCACAGAGTCAGATATGACTGAAGCGACTGAGCACACACGCATATCATTGATGAATGTATTAACTGCAGTGTTAAAAACAAACAAACCCAATATCTTGGCAATAACTTCTAAAATTAAAATATACTTTTCTTCAACGTCATTTGACACATAAGTCTTTCTTTTGAGAATCAATTCATGGAAATAAAAGCAGTGATCCTTTAAACTATGACAAAAATATTTATTTTAACAGAGTAAGCAGTGGGAAAAATAAGGGAAAAATATCTGATTACCTATTAGTAGAGGAATTATTTAAGTTCCAGAATACCCTTACATTAAAAAATACAGCTGTCATGAAAAGAAATACTTGAATTTGAATACACTGCATTGTCTACAATAAACCATCAAGTGAAAAGCACACTGGTTGGTCACGTGCATGATAGGATCTTAATTTCGTGAAAATCAGACTGTACAGAGTAGACTGACACTGGCCACGTCAGGGACTGAGAACAAAGAAGTTGATGCGTTTCCGTCTTTATATGTATTTGGGTATTTTTCACTTCTTACTAATTTTGTTTGCAGTAAAATACACATAATATAAAATTTATCTTTAGTGATATTTAGTATATTCTGATTACTGTGCAATTATCACCACCATCTAGTTCCAGAACATTTTTTTGTCAATGACTGGCACTATCCCCTTGCATGTTCCAGAATATTTTATCAAAAAGGAAAACTTGTATTTATTGAGCAAACACTCCCAAATCTCCTTTTCCCAGGCCCTTACCATCAGTAATCTGTTTTCTGAATGCGTTTGTCTATTCCTGACATTTCATACAAATGGAATAATATAATATGCAGCCTTTTGTGTCAAAAACTTGTACATAAATGTTTGTAGCAGCACTATTCACAACAGCCAAAATATGGAAACATCTATAAACTGATAAATGAATAAACTATATGTTGGATAGCCATACAATGGAATATTCAGTTCAGTCCAGTTCAGTCGCTCAGTCGTGTTCGACTCTTTGCGACCCCATGAATCACAGCACGCCAGGCCTCCCTGTCCATCACCAATTCCTGGAGTTCACTCAAACTCACATCCACAGAGTCGGTGATGCCATCCAGCCATCTCATTCTCAGTCCTCCCCTTCTCCTCCCACCCCCAACCCCTCCCAGCATCAGAGTCTTTTCCAGTGAGTCAACTCGTCGCATGAGGTGGCCAAAGTATTGCACTTTCAGCTTTAGCATCAGTCCTTCCAATGAACACCCAGGATTGATCTCCTTTAGAATGGACTGGTTGGATCTCCTTGCGGTACAAGGGACTCTCAAGAGTCTCCTCCAACACCACAGTTCAAAAGCATCAATTCTTCGGTGATCAGCTTTCTTCACAGTCCAACTCTCACATCCATACATGACCACGGGAAAAACCATAGCCTTGACTAGATGGACCTTTGTGGGCAAAGTAATGTCTCTGCTTTTTAATATACTATCAAGGTTGGTCATAACTTTCATTCCAAGGAGTAAGCGTCTTTTAATTTCATGGCTGCAGTCACCATCTGCAGTGATTTTGGAGCCCAAAAAAATAAAGTCTGACACTGTTTCCACTGTTTTTCCATCTATTTCCCATGAAGTGATGGGACCAGATGCCATGATCTTTGTTTTCTGAATGTTGAGCTTCAAGCCAACCTTTCCACTCTCCTCTTTCACTTTCATCAAGAGGCTTTTGAGTTCCTCTTCACTTTCTGCCATAAGGGTAGTGTCATCTGCATATCTGAGGTTATTGATATTTCTCCCAGCAATCTTGATTCCAGCTTGTGCTTCTTCCAGCCCAGCGTTCCTCATGATGTACTCTGCATAGAAGTTAAATAAGCAGGGTGACAATATACAGCCTTGATGTACTCCTTTTCCTATTTGGAACCAGTCTGTTGTTCCATGTACAATTCTGACTGTTGCTTCCTGACCTGCATAAAGGTTTCTCAAGAGGCAGGTCAGGTGGTCTAGGATTCCCATCTCTTTCAGAATGTTCCACAGTTTATTGTGATCCACACAGTCAGAGGCTTTGGCATAGTCAATGAAGCAGAAATAGATGTTTTTCTGGAATTCTCTTGCTTTCTCCATGATCCAGCGGATGTTGGCAATTTGATCTCTGGTGCCTCTGCCTTTTCTAAAACCTGCTTGAGCATCTGGGAGTTCACGGTTCACATATTGCTGAAGCCTGGCTTGGAGAATTTTGAGCATGACTTTACTAGCGTGTGAGATGAGTGCAATTGTATGGTAGTTTGAGCATTCTTTGTCATTGCCTTTCTTTGGGATTGGAATGAAGACTGACCTTTTCCAGTCCTGTGGCCACTGCTGAGTTTTCCAAATTTGCTGGCATGTTGAGTGCAGCACTCTCACAGCATCATCATTCAATATTTGAAATAGCTCAACTGGAATTCCATCACCTCCACTAGTTTGTTCGTAGTGATGCTTTCTAAGGCCCACTTGATTTCACATTCCAAGATGTCTGGCTCTAGGTCAGTGATCACGTTATCGTGACTATCTTGGTCGTGAAGATCTTTTTTGTACAGTTCTTCTGTGTATTCTTGCCACCTCTTCTTAATATCTTCTGCTTCTGTTAGGTCCATACCATTTCTGTCCTTTATCGAGCCCATCATTGCATGAAATTTTCCCTTGGAACCTCTAATTTTCTTGAAGAGGTCTCTTGTTTTTCCTATTCTGTTGTTTTCCTCTATTTCTTTGCATTGATCACTGAGGAAGGCTTTCTTATCTCTCCTTGCTATTCTTTGGAACTCTGCATTCAGATGCTTATATTCTTCCTTTTCTCCTTTGCTTTTCACTTCTCTTCTTTTCACAGCTATCTGTAAGGCCTCCTCACACAACCATTTCACATTTTTGCATTTCTTTTCCATGGGGATGGTCTTGGTCCCTGTCTCCTGTACAATGTCATGAACCTCCATCCAGAGTTCATCAGGCACTCTATCAGATCTAGTCCCTTAAATCTATTTCTCACTTCCACTGTATAATCATAAGGGATTTGATTTAGGTCATATCTGAATGGTTTAGTGGTTTTCCCTACTTTCTTCAATTTAATTCTGAATTTGGCAATAAGGAGTTCATGATCTGAGTCACAATCAGCTCCTGGTCTTGTTTTTGCTAACTATATACAGCTTCTCCACCTTTGGCTGCAAAGAATATAATCCATCTGATTTCGGTGTTGACCATCTGGTGATGTCCGTGTGTAGAGTCTTCTCTTGTGTTGTTGGAAGAGGGTGTTTGCTATGACCAGTGCATTCTCTTGGCAAAACTCTATTAGCCTTTGCCCTGCTTCATTCTGTGCTCCAAGGCCAAATTTGCCTGTTACTCCAGGTATTTTTGACTTCCTACTTTTGTATTCCAGTCCCCTATAATGAAAAGGACATCTTTTTTGGGTGTTAGTTCTAAAAGGTCTTGTAGGTCATCATAGAACAGTTCAACTTTGGCTTCTTCAGCATTACTGGTTGGGGCATAGGCCTGGATTACTGTAATATTGAATGGTTTACCAATGGAATATTATTTGGCCATGAAATGGAATGAGGTATAAAATAGTGATACATGCTACAACCTGAATGAACCTTGAAAACATTGCAAGAAGTCACATGTGTTACTCTTGAAACTACAGTTGACCCTGGAACAACATGGGGGTTAGGAGCAAGAAGTCAAAAATTTGTGTGTATCTTGATAGTAAGCCCTCTGTGTCCACCATTCAACATCTATGGATTCAACCAACCTCGAATTTTGTAGTGTTCTCATATTTACTACTGAAAAACATTCACACATAAATGGACTTTGACAGTTCAAACCTGTGTTGTTCAAGGGTCAACTATGTAACTATGTGAGTGTGTGTGTATAAAGAAATGTATATTGGAGGTGAACAGACTGAAAAAACAACTCTTCTAGGATATTAAGAGAGATGGGACGCAGGCAAATCTCTGCCTCCAATATTGGAGAGAAATGCAGGCAATACAGGAGTCACCAGTTATAAGAGCAAAGACTCTTAGATAGAAATGGCCAGGTAACCAGGACAGGGTGGGAAAATTTGAACTGTAATTGACTAATTGTGGAGGCTCAGTATGGACAACTTTGAGTGTTAAAAACTAGAGGACCTGATCACAGGAGCAAAATTTTATATTATTTATCTCCAAGAGTTAGACTAGATTCTCACAGTATATCAGAGAAAAATGCCCTCCAGCTTGCAGCAGAGGGGGAGAGGGAAAAGAACCATTTTGAAATATGTCAGAGCACACATACACACGTTAACAATGTCTGCCCCAGGAGAAACCATTTAGCCAGAGTCTAACCTGATAGGATATTATCAGAGCCCAGCTGACCTAAAGGATGAGGAATACCCCATCTCTAGTCAACTTTGGCCTTCCATATGAGAGAAAGGAAAATCTCAACTCTAGCTCACTCTAGACTTTCTATCCCACCCAGTTCAGTTCAGTTCAGTGCAGTCGCTCAGTCGTGTCCGACTCTCCGCGACCCCATGAATCACAGAACGCCAGGCCTCCCTGTCCATCACCAACTCCCGGAGTTCACTCAAACACATGTCCATCAAGTCGGTGATGCCATCCAGCCATCTCATTCTCGGTCGTCCCCTTCTCCTCCCGCCCCCAACCCCTCCCAGCATCAGAGTCTTTTCCAGTGAGTCAACTCGTCGCATGAGGTGGCCAAAGTATTGCAGTTTCAGCTTTAGCATCAGTCCTTCCAATGAACACCCAGGATCGATCTCCCTTAGAATGGACTGGTTGGATCTCCTTGCGGTACAAGGGACTCTCAAGAGTTTTCTCCAACACCACAGTTCAAAAGCATCGATTCTTCGGCGATCAGCTTTCTTCACAGTCCAACTCTCACATCCATACATGACCACCGGAAAGACCATAGCCTTGACTAGACGGACCTTTGTGGGCAAAGTAATGTTTCTGCTTTTTAATATATTATCAAGGTTGGTCATAACTTTCCTTCCAAGGAGTAAGCGTCTTTTAATTTCATGGCTGCAATCAGCATCTGCAGTGATTTTGGAGCCCAAAAAAACAAAGTCTGACACTGTTTCCACTGTTTTTCCATCTATTTCCCATGCAGTGATGGCACCAGATGCCATGATCTTTGTTTTCTGAATGTTGAGCTTCAAGCCAACCTTTTCACTCTCCTCTTTCACTTTCATCAAGAGAGCTGGTAGGAAAAAAAAGAGAGAGAAACACTTATGAAGTTCACCCAGAAGTACAGGCTTACTGAAACTCTGAGACCTAATCATGGGTCTATAGAAAACTTCCTCTCACCCCTGCATTTCACTGCTACATTATTTAAGGCCTGTTTATGGTAGCTCCTTTTACCCAGGTTTGACCATCCAAAATAAAAAAGAAATTACAAGGCATTCCAAAATCAAAACAACTTTAAGAAAAACCCATAGTTTGAAGAGGCAGAATAAGCATCAGAACCAATACATTGGGAATATTGGAATTACCAGATTGGGAATTTAAAACAAATGTTATGGACATGCTAATGGATAAGGTAGACAACATGCAAGAACAGATGGACAATGTAAGCAAAGAGATGGAAATCCTAAGAAAGCACCAAAAGGGTAATGCAATAGATCCAAAACACTGAAACAGAAATGAAGAATGCCTCTGATGGGCTTGTTGGTACCCTGGATGTGGCTGAGGAAAGAATATGTTAGCTTGAGGATGCCTCAAATATTAATAGAAACCTTGAAAAGTAAAGAGAACAAAGTTTGTAAAAAGAAAAGAGAGAGAATATCCAAAGTCTGTGGGACTGCTACAAAAGGTATAACATACGTGTGGTGAGAATTTCAAGAGAAGAAAGAGAGAAAGTAACAGAAGAAACATCTGAAACAATAATGAGCCTAACCATAGTCAAAGCGCATTCCCTGCCCCAGGGAAACTGCCCCAGAAGTATTTTAGAATAGCCATGGGCCAAGTCCCACTATGTGCCTTTTGTTTCTGTTCTTTTTTAATTGGTGTGTCTGTCACAATTAACTGATCAGAGTCTCATCATTGTAGGTTGGGTGTGTGGAGAGTAGAACAGAGATGTCTTTTGATTCATATGAAGAAGATCTGCACCCAAGGAACCACCTACACACACATACACATATATGTGGAGCTGGTGTAGAAGAAAAGACCCTGGACTTCCAGCCAAATGGTTGAGAATTTGGGAGTCTTGAAATTTACTGGGCATATTTTTCATGCAGAAGACTGTAACTAATTGTATCCAGAGAGTGAACAGAGATAGATTGGAAATCACAACCAGAATATATTACATCTTCTTCAAATAAAAACTGAACATTTTCCCAACCCCATGGATCTTGGCTGGCCTTGAAAATTGCTTTGAGCAAGAAAATTTGGTTACAGAGTTGTGTGAGCTCCAGAGACCTGTGCGAGTTAGCAGGGTTCCAGTTTTCATTCCACTGTACTGGGATACAGTTGCTATGTAAAGAAGTTCAAACTATAGTAGGTTTCCAAGCTGTTAGATTTTTATCTGATATAGATTATTTTGCATATGATAGTTGATAAACAGTGTCTCAGTGTAATTTAACAGCCTTTTTTTTTTTGGCTGCACCATGTAGCTTATATGATCTTAGTTCCCCAGCCAGGGATCAAATTCTGGGCCCACTACAGTGAAAGCACCAAGTCCTAACCACTGACCCACCAGGGAATTCCCTAATATATTTTCTTATTAAAGTTTGAACATCTTTTATATAGCTTGTACTTATTTGCATCATGCAAAATGCCAAGCTGGAATCAAGATTTCCAGGAGAAATATAGTAACCTCAGATATGCAGATGACACCACCCTTACGACAAAAAGTGAAGAGGAACTAAAGAACTTCTTGACGAAGGTGAAAGAGGAGAGTAAAAAGCTGGCTTAAAACTCAACATTCAAAAAACTAAGATCATGGCATCCAGTCCTATCACTTAATGGCAAATAGTTGGGGAAACAATGAAAACAGTGACAGATTTTATTTTCTTTGGCTCTAAAAGTAGTGCAGACGGTGACTGCAGCTATGAAATTAAAAAATGCTTGCTCCTTGGAAGAAAAGCTATGACAAACCTAAGCAGTGTTTTAAAAAACAAAGACATCACTTGGTTGACAAAGGTCCATATAGTCAAAGTTATGGTTTTTCCAGCAGTAATGTACGGATGTGAGTGTTGGACCATAAAGAAGGCTGAGAGCCGAAGAACTGATGCTTTTCAACTGTGCTGTTGGAGAAGACTCTTGAAAGTCCCTTAGACAGCAAGGAGATCAAAACAGTCAATCCTAAAGGAAATCAACCCTGAATATTCATTGGAAGTACTGATGCTGAAGCTCCAATACTTAAGCCACCTGATTCAAAGAGCCAACTCATTGGAAAAACCCTGATGCTGGGAAAGATTGAAGGCAGGAGGAGAAGGGGGCAACAGAGGATGAGATGGTCAGATGGCATTACTGACTCAATGGACATGACTGAACAAACTCTGGCGATAGGGAAGCACAGGGAAGCCTGGCACACTGCAGTCCAAAGGGTCTCAAAGAGTCGGACACAACTTAGCAACTGAACAACAACAACACATTTGCACATATTTTTCTATTTCTCTGCATGGTTGGTGGTCTTTTTACTCGCTCACTAGCTCTTTATGTATCATTGACTCGTCCTTAAAGGTTAGATTTTTTCTAAGTATTCATTTGTGTCAGCTCTGCTTTTGCGTCTCTGCCATGAAACCTTTGTTTGTAATCAAAATATTAAATTTTCCCTTATTATTAATGAATTTTGAGTTACAGTTGGGAATGATTTCCTTCCCTAGATATAGAAAGAAAATCAAGTTTTACAAATAAATATGTGTCCAATTTTGAATAGTGGCAGGTAAATTATGAGGAATTAATGCAGTTCTTTTCCAGGTGGCTATCCAGCTATCTCAAAATCCCTTGTTAAAAAGCACTAATTGCCCCCTACTCATTTTAGAAACTTCACTTTTTATATACTTTATTTCCATGTGCAATTAAGCCTATTCCTTGGTTTTTAATTTTGTTTTTCTAATTGATTTTATATTAATTCATCAATATCATTTGTTTTATTTATGGCATCTTTATAGCATGGTTTCATGCACTCTAGAACTCATCCTTTCCCATTGCTCTATTTTTTAAAATGTTTCCCTGGCTCCTCTTTCATGTTTGAATTTTATTTTTCCAAATGAATTTTGTAGTTAGTTTATCTAGATCAAAGAGGCCTGGTGTAATTTATATTTAAATTGCATTAACTCTATAAAATCATTTAAGGCAAACTGACATCTTTGTGATGTACATTCTAATTCAAGATCATGGTTTATGTTTCCATTTGTTCAAATCTATATTTTAGTCTTGTAGGAGGGCTTTAAACTTTTCCTCACATAGGTTCTGAACACTTCTTTTAAGAGTATGAATTTTTGTGGTCTCAAACAGGGAAACACATTCTCATTTATTTTTCAATGAACTGAGAGATTACATTTGTATCCCCCAAGCCAAATAATAGATCCTATTTGTCTTATCTTTGCTGTGGCCCAAGATAAGGATTCTCCCTTACATCTTTCCCATCATATTCACTCCATGTACAGAGAGCGTTTAAGAATAATAATAACACTTTATGATCTATCTTTAACTCTAGACAAAACGTGTTGAATGTTCTAATAATTCCCATTGGAACTTGAATGAGTGTTAGTTCCTCCAGGGAGTAACTGGTTCTTTTCATGCCGTGAAATTTATTGAATCCAGTCATATCAGTACAGAAGTTATAAATACAAAGGTCTCAAAGATTTGAGTCTCTTTTATCCAGAAATTAGGCAGCAGATTGATCTGAGGTCACTCTGGAGTGGTCGCCACTGCTTTCAGGGACTAGTTGAGTATTGGAAGGTTAATGTGTCTGTGGAAAGGATCCTAAAACCATCTAGATCAACCCACTTCATCATTATCATATGAAGAATCAGAGGTACCCGTTAATGCAGTGGATTATCTAATCTTGCATATCTAGGACAAGATTTGAATCCACATTTTCTCAATCCCAGGTCACTGCTCTTTCTGCTACACCAATTTAAGTGTAAGCTGTACTGGAGGCATCCTTTTCAATATCAGGTATGTGAGTGCAGAAGCAAACCTAGTTTCTGAAATGGGTAAAGTCAGAAGAGTGTGGAGTTAGAGAAAGGGCACCAAACATCAAAACAGAAAGTCAAGAGAATGAGTACTTGCCTGTGTAGATTTGCTTAGTAATGGAACAATTTATTTAGAATACATACTTACAGCAGAGTTTTGAGAAAGAAAAGAGAAGAGAAAAACTTGGTTTGATGACAAGATGAAAGGACTTTGATGTGAATTCTAGCTATACATCATTTCAATTGACTTTCAGTGTATTTTGTAAAGTCTTCTTAGATCTCAGTGAGGATTTCCTAAGCAGTCTAGTTTTCATGTTTACAGCTTATTGTTTTACGTAACTTCTCCGTTCCGTTCCGTCGCTCAGTCGTGTCCGACTCTTTGCGACCCCGTGGACTGTAGCCTACCAGACTTCTCTGTCCATGGGATTTTCCAGGCAAGAATACTGGAGTGGGTTACCGTTTCCTTCTCCAGGGGATCTTCCCGACCCAGGGATCGAACCCGGGTCTTCCACATTGGAGGCAGATGCTTTAACCTCTGAGCCACCAGGGAAGTTCTCCATTATCTTTCTCTGTCTCTACATGAATTTGTTTCCTATTTTTCCTAAGTGAACTCTAGAAATAGGAAGTTTCCTGCTGCAAACTGCTTTGGTGAAAATCTATAAAATCCAGCGGTTAAAAAATAGCTGACTTCAGGCAGCAGAGTGTTTAACAGAGATTTTGTATTTACCATATACTTGGAACTATATGAAGGCTTCAGGCTTTAACCATATCACGTTCATGAGCCTTTGAGGTATATGGCATTGGTGGCATGGAACAGGATCATACATGCCTGCATAACTAAAATGGAGAACTAAGAATAAGAGGCTATTTCATTTTTATTCTGAACCATGGCTAATAGAAAATTGAAACAGACTGTTTCTCTGTATCCATTTTTTTCAGGTTGTATTCCCTTACCCCACTCATTGCAAAAACACCAGTGCCTACCCTCCTTTGCATCATTGTGTTCCCACTAATAATCAATCATGATTCTCAAACATTGTTCACTCCAGTCTTTCTCTGGCATCATGATGTTTTGAAGAAGGTTGCCATTCCTTTCCCATTCAAAACTTGGCAGCTACCTATGAGATTTTTTTAAGTGTTTCACAAACTAAGGAGTAATATTCAAATAACTGAATTTTTATTTATTTTATAAAGATTGGCATCATACTTTAAGCAAATTGCAAAATCATAAGAATTAACCTGAACTGATATTTTAATTAGTTAGTTAAAATATCTGGAAAGGTCACGGAGGAAATATTTGAGCAATGTGAACAGAAGAATGATACAACAGAAAACTATTATCTGCTGGAGGGAAACCCCTATATTATTTTATGCAGAAAAATCTCACTTTGTATTTAATCACTGTGTTTTTCCTCATTCTCCTCCATCAAGAAGCCAGAGTCCTTCCTGAAATCAAACTGAATGGCCTGGAATAATCAGTCGGTCATAACTGAATTCACACTACAGGGTCTTTCCAGTTCTTGGGAACTCCAGATCGTCTATTTCCTGTTTTTCTCTGTAGTCTATGCAGCCACTGTGCTGGGGAACCTCCTCACTGTGTCACCATTGTGTCAGAGCCACGCCTGCACTCCCCCATGTACTTTCTGCTGGGCAACCTCTCCTTCGTTGACATGTCTCTGGCCTCATTTGCCACTCCCAAAATGATTGCAGATTTCTTCAGGGAGCCCAGAGTCATCTCTTTTGAAGGCTGAATCACCCAGATATTCTTCCTGCATCTCTTAGGGGGTGTTGAGATTGTGCTGCTGATATCCATGTCTTTTGATAAGTATGTAGCTATTTGTAAGACTTTACGCTATTTAACCATCATGAACCGGAGAACGTGCCTTGGGCTTGTGACACTTTCCTGGATTGTCGGCATCTTCCACGCTATGAGTCAGCTCGCATTTACTGTGAATCTGCCCTTCTGTGGGCCCAATGAAGTGGACAGTTTCTTCTGTGATCTTCCCTTAGTGATTAAACTTGCCTGCATAGACACATACATTCTAGGAGTGTTCATGATCTCAACCAGCGGCCTGATTGCCCTAGTGTGCTTCGTTCTCTTGGTGATTTCCTACTCTGTCATCTTGGTCACTATTAGGCAACGTTCTTCTGGTGGGTCCTCCAAAGCTCTCTCCACCTGCAGTGCCCACTTCACTGTGGTGACTCTTTTCTTTGGCCCATGCATTTTCATTTACGTGTGGCCTTTCACAAATGTCCCAATAGACAAAGTTCTCTCAGTATTTTATACCATTTTCACTCCCCTCTTAAATCCAGTCATCTACACCCTTAGAGAAGGCAATGGCAAGCCACTCCAGTACTGTTGCCTAGAAAATCCCATGGATGGAGGAGCCTGGTAGGCTGCAGTCCGTGGGGTCGCTAAGGGTCGGACATGACTGAGCGACTTCACTTTCACTTTCCACTTTCACACACTGGAGAAGGAAATGGCAACCCACTCCAGTGTTCTTGCCTGGAGAATCCCAGGGACAGGAGAGCCTGGTGGGCTTCCGTCTATGGGGTCACACAGAGTCGGACACGACTGAAGTGACTAGCAGCAGCAGCAACACCCTTAGAAATAAGGATGTCAAGGATTCCATGAGAAAACTTAGCAGCTGTGTCTTGAAGTCTAGCAAGACTGATCATAGCCCTTGATTTGCTTTTGCGTGTACAAAAATGAGCATTTACTTTGTTGGCCAACATTGTCATGCTAGTGCAAGAAGTCATATATTTCATGGCAGAACTGTTTTCATCATCAGTCTCATCAGTTACTGAGTTTTGGTCATATTAAGAGTTCCTCACACAGCATACTATTTACAATGGAACATTATCAAACCAATATCCAAAATTTTACCTCACAAGGACTCACTTTTTAGAATATTCAACCGTTGTCAGATGTAGGTATTTATTTGAGTATTAAGACATTCACATGTTTCAGGAAAGAGTGGATTTCCTTACAGGCTCTTATGATTAAGAAAAGGAACAAATGTGAAAGTACCAACACTTGTACACTGAAATAATAGTGGAATTCTTTATTGTTGGTGAATAACATTTTAGTTCAAAGGTCAGAAAAAATACTGCAGTTTCTTGGTAAGTGAGGATGTTTACTATTTAATATTTTGTAACCTATCATCAATAAGAATAATAATGTTCTTTATTTCAGTCCCTATGCCCTCTTGTGTGGATTAAACAACTTTAAAACAGTACAGTAAACACTAAGAAAATTCTTATAATCATATTCATATAGAAAGACTCTGGAGTAATATGTACCAAATCCCATCCACATTCTTGATCTACAGAAGATGAAACTAAGATCCACGGACATGGTAACTTTTCAAGGTCATGTTTTTTAAGGCAGAATTTAGATCACTCAGGTTTCTCTGGTGGTTCAGAAGGTGAACAATCTGCCTGCACTGCAAGAGACCTGGGTTCGATCACTGGGTCAGGAAGATCCCCTGGAGAAGGAAATGACAACTCATTCCAGTATTCTTGCTGGGGAAAACCCATGGACAGAGGAACCTGGCAGGCTACAGTCCATAGTGTCACGAAAAGTCTGACACGACTGAGCCACTAACACTTTCACTTTCTTTCTTTAGATCATTCACCTACAAATTGTTTGTTTTCTAACCAGTACGCTATTTTGGTACCATGATACTTACTGTATCATTTTGTAATCAAATGCCATATTGTAAACATTAAGTTCCTAAAAGATCCTTATGCTTAAACACAGTATTGGGGGAACACATGTACACCCAGGGGGGGATTAATGTCAATGTACAGCAAAACCAATACAATATTGTAAAGTAAAAAAAAAAACAAAACAGTATTTGACTTAAGAAATCTATGAAACAATGCTCCTTCAACTTAGTTGATATACCTAATAACTAGAGACTTCAGAACATAGAAACAACCTAGTAATATCTATTCATTTTACTGATGATGAAACTAAGAATCAGGAAATAAGGTGACTTTCCCAAGTTTGTATACCTTTAAGATGATAGTGCATGGGGTCGCAAAGAGTCGGATACGACTGAGCAACTTCACTTTCACTTTTCACTTTCATGCATTGGAGAAGGAAATGGCAGCCCACTCCAGTGTTCTTGCCTGGAGAATCCCAGAGACAGCGGAGCCTGGTGGGCTACCGTCTATGGGGTCGCACAGAGTCGGACACGACTGAAGTGACTCAGCAGCAGCAGCAGCAAGATGATAGAGTCCTACTAAGAAAGTGCCTCTTGTCTTTCTGTCTCTCTTCTCCTCTATCAATTGGACAACAGCTAAATTGCCTTTAAGAGCAAATTGACTATTGTCATTCTGAGAGTTATACATAGGAAAAATGTTAATGCTTAAAAGTAAATACTTACAACCATTTATAGTTTGTTTTCCAATTATCCAGTTGGCTGGCATTGTCAAAATTTGCCTAATATTGTATGTAATATTATATAGCTTGGGTTTAGATAAGGACAGATGTATATATTGATAGATAGATAGATTGTAAAGAGTTGAATATAAAGATAAATAAATTATTAGGTGAATGGATGGGCAAATAGATGGATATGTGTGTTTGGGTGGATAGATGTATAGCAAGATACAGATGGATACTTACAATAATGAAAAAATGAATATACAGCTTAATATATTGACTCAAGTTTCTGTGTCTGTATGTTGAATGTATACAACTATAAATTGCAATTGTGTTATTTTCTTAAAAATTTATTTGAAAAGTTATTGGACCTGACAGAATTCAAAAGATATATTCTTACATATGTTTCTTATGATGAAGTAGGAAAAATTTATGAATAGGCTTAATGTCACTGGAGAGATGGACTAATGAATTATGTTAGTGAAAAAATATTTTTAAAACCCTGTAAATATTCTCTATGAACATTATAAATCTGTCTTCCCACCTTCTCAACTCTGTTATACCAAATCTACAAGTTGGATGAATATTCATATTTAATTCTGATCAATAGCATATGGTTGGCTAACCACAGTAAGGAATGCTCCATTAGTTGTTTTCTATGCCCAGGCTATGAATTTTGTTTTCCACTTTAACATCCTACCATGCACACTGCTAGAATTATAGCCAAATAAATGTCATAGATTCCATCACATGAAACTTTGCATGTGCTCTAGAATAAGATCCCAAGCATTAGGAATGCTACATGGAATATTAGCCCCAAAGACAAAATCTAGATATTTGGCATAAGCACCAACCTAAGAAGTAAGAGTAAAGAATGATCACGGTTCCCATTCTAAGCTCTCCACTGATGGTGGCTTTTCCCTCCTTGTCTCATATTTTCTATCACCAAATAGCTTTCTGAGGTGCTCTTCAATCTTTTAGTCTCATGACCATAGAGAAGAAACCTAACACTTAGTCCCAATAGTTCACTGTAAAAGATCAACCTAGCAAATGATTTCCAGAAATATTGAACCTAACGTATGATTCCATCTTCACCTCCAAGAGTCATTAGGCTGATTAAAACTGTCTACGGTGCTGTTCCATAGAGTCATGGAATGTCACTTTTTGTCTCTCTTATTTAATTAATTGGATTCCCTATTGTCTATTTACTTCTATTGAGTTTAAACTACTTCACATGTTCATTCCAATTATAGTCTAATAAATAAAATCAGAAGTAAATGTATTTTGAAATGTCAAAATACTTAATATTTTTCAGAAAAGTTAAACGTGTACATAAAATAAAATTGAGATTTGTGTTAGATTGGATGAGTGTCGAGCAATGAGCCATCAGCACCAAACTAGTTTCTTGGTCTCAAAATCCCTTTAGATGTGTTTTTCTCCCAGCAGAAAAGCCACTGCTACTATTCAAAAGCCACACTTTCTAGTATTACTGTCAGAAGTTAAGCAGATAAAATAACATGTGAAAACAATCCAACAGAATAGAGTCTGGCACGCTGGAGAAAAAGAAAAGTTAGTGTTCAAGATGGACAGGAATGCAAAATGGAACTGAAGACATAATCAGGATCCAGATGACTCATATCCTACTACACGCTGTAATTGTTGTATATTCCCCAACCATATTGGTTTTTCTTCTGTAACCCATTTAATGAAGCCTGTTATATTATAAGCTTTGGGGAATAAATATTTGAGAATAAATTCATATATTTAATCTTCATAAACAGTGGAATAACAATGTCAAAATCAACATCACCACTGGGGAGACAAGAGCTAAGTGGTATATGCCTCACCAGGGATGTCCAGGTTTCTTCTGTAATCCTTCTTGCTCCCCTCCAGGTATTATCTGACCTTAATGTAAAGATTTCACCAACTTCTGTGTCATCCCCTCAATGAATATGCACCAACATGCCATTCAGAGAGGCAGGTCTTTTCAGGGTATGGGAGCTAAAGAGATTCTGGGAAATAGCTTCAAGGTGCAAGGTGATGAGAAAAGGAGAATAAGAAGGAAAAAGGAACCTTCTTTCCAGAAATTGCTGGGCCAACTTACTAGTCATTGGCAAGTCAACTTACCACACAACATAAAGTTCAGTATACATGTCAAATAAGAAGATTCAAAGATACAGGAGAGACTGGAAAGAGACAAGAAAAACCAGGATATCTTTTCTTTTGCATCTACAACAAAGTATTCAAGCACAGACTGTATATTTTACACATCCTTTTATATACCAAAATAAGTGAAAATAAGTAAACTTCCATCAAATCACTTGATAAAACTGTAAAAAGTTCTCAAAATAGAAACTGTATGAAAATTGGCCTGTTGCTTCTAGCCTTCTCTCAGTTACCCAGGGCTTCCCCATTGTCTCTGCCATATATATCTAGCATCCCAGAGTTGATAAAAAAAAGTTATAATCAATCGGTTAAGAAAGATATGGAACATTTTACCTTAGCCAAATTAAGAATTATAACCGTAATGTGTGTGTGTGTGTGTGTGTGTGTGTGAGTCACTCAGTCTTGTCTGACTCTTTGCAACCCCATGGACTGTAGCTCTGGAGAATGCAATGGCACCCCACTCCAGTACTCTTGCCTGGAAAATCCCGTGGACAGAGGAGCCTGGTGGGCTGCAGTCCATGGGGTCGCTAAGAGCCGGACACAACTGAGCGACTTCACTTTCACTTTTCACTTTCAGGCATTGGAGAAGGAAATGGCAACCCACTCCAGTGTTCTTGCCTGGAGAATCCCAGGGACGGGGGAGCCTGGTGGGCTGCTCTCTATGTGGTCGCACAGAGTCGGGCATGACTGAAGTGACTTAGCAGCAGAGCAGGACTCGCCAGGCTCTTCTGTCCATGGAATTCTCCATTCAAGAATACTAGAGTGGGTTGCCATTCCCTTCTCCAGGCTATCTTCCCAACCCTGGAATCAAACCCAGGTCTCCCATATAAACCCTTATAGCATCTCAGAAATCTGAAAACTGTTCCACTTGACCTCTAATCCATTAGAAGTCAAGGAACAGCTATATAAGCTTTTTGAGACAGTGGGCTGTACATTAAATGATACATTATTGACAATTCACACAATCCAGATCTAAGTGTCATCACGTGTGTGTGTGTGTGCTCAGTCATGTCAGATTCTTTGTGACCCCATGGACTGTAATTCCCCAGGCTCCTTTGTCCATGGGATTTCCCAGGCAAGAATACTGGAGTGGGTTGCCGTTTCCTTCTTCTGGGGATCTTCCTGACCCAGGGATTGAACCCGCATCTCCTTCGTCTGCTGCACTGGGAGGTGGATTTTTTGCCACTGAGCCAAGGGGGAAGCCTTGTCATCATGGCCCCTTTCTAGATCAAGAAGGAATGCTATCTTTTATGGAGTTGTCTTGTGGATTCTAGGAGAATATTGCTGTTTATGGTTAAGCAGGCCTTTCTGCTGTTGGGGGAGGTTTGGTCGATATGCGACGCAGATACACAATGCACAGGAGAGGAGAGTAAGGAGACCAAAGAGCAAAGAAATTTTTTAAATGTTTTTTCACAGTTTTCTTGCCTTGCTATAGAATGTGAATTTTATTTCACACCAAAGATGGTTGGATGGCATCACCAACTCAATGGACATGAGTTTGAGTAAACTCCGGGAGTTGGTGATGGACTGGGAGGCCTGGCATGCTGAAGTCCATGGAATTGCAGACTCAGACATGACTGAGTGACTGAACTGAACTGAAGCTCTGGCTGCACAATCCCTTTCCACAACCACTAATATTACATCTTGTTCTCTAGAAATAGTAAACCACATTTAGCTCATCAGTTCCCTGGCAATTTTTTAAATTAAATTTTAAAAAAAAATTTTGGCCATGCTGTGTGGCATGTGGGATCCTAATTCCCTTACCATGGATTGAACCCACAACCCCTGCATTGAAAATGTAGAATCTTAATTACTAGACCACCAGGAAAGTCTCCCCGCTAGGCACATTTATGCTTCTCTGCCTTTGCCTATGCTATTCCTTCCTTCTGACATACTTTCCTGCAACGTGGCCTTGAAATCTGATTCAGCACTACCTCTGAAAACCTTCACTTCATGGGAAATAGATGTGGAAACAGTGGCTGACTTTATTTTTTGGGCTCCAAAATCACTGCGGATGCTGATTGCAGCCATGAAGTTAAAAGACACTTACTCCTTGGAAGGAAAGTTATGACCAAACTGGATAGCATATTAAAAAGCAGAGACATTACTTTGCCAACAAAGGTCTGTCTAGTCAAGGCTATGGTTTTTCCAGTGGTCATGTATGGATGTGAGAGTTGGACTGTGAAGAAAGCTGATCCCCGAAGAATTGATGCTTTTGAACTGTGATGTTGGAGAAGACTCTTGAGAGTCCCTTGGACTGCAAGGAGATCCAACCAGTCAATCCTAAAGGAGATCAGTCCTGAATATTCATTGAAAGGACTGATGTTGAAGCTGAAATTCCAATACTTTGGCACCTGATGCAAAGAACTGACTCATTGGAAAAGACCCTGATGCTGAGCATTGAAAGCAGGAGGAGAAGAGGACAACAGAGGATGAGATGGTTGGATGGCATCACCAACTCAATGGACATGAGTTTGAGCAAGCTCTGGGAGTTGGTGATGGACAGGGAAGCCTGGCATGCTGCAATCCATGGGATTCCAGAGTTGGAAACGACTCAAGAATTGAACTGAACTGAATTTTAACAATTTCCTGAACAGTACCATATCTTCACACAAACAGTTCTGTCTTTGTAAATCTATCATATTGCTACATGAATAATTCCCTTATACTTTCATAAGTCTGGACAAAGTCTTTCTGTTGTTGTAACATTTAATAACATGCTATATATAAAATGAATAGATGATTGTCACCATTCATTCCCCAGTTAATATTTTAATACATCCATGTATATAAGACTATAAAATATTTCACTATTTTTTGGACAAAAGTTCAAGAGATAAACATGTCAATAACATTGTATTGCTTTTTAATCATATACATTCTATTTAAAAACATTACGGGGCAGATTCATGTCAATGTATGGCAAAACCAACCAATATAATATTGTAAAATAATTAGCCTCCAATAAAAATAAAAATTGAAAAAAATAAAATAAAAACATTAAAAACACTCTGTTTAAAAAATCAAATACACTCTGTTTAAAAACAACAGCACACTGGCCTATTGAACACTGTATATTTATTATTTTTTCCCTTGCATGCAATCTTGGACTATATTTAAACTTAAATAAGAAAGCCCCAAAATATAATACCTCTTTTGAAAAACATAGATGTAAAGGGACAACTTTATTTACAGAAATACATCAAAGATTAATAATTGGCACAAATCCAATATTTTAACATTAGTTAATATTAAGTTAATTGACACATCCTATTACAGTATTAAAACCATAGCTTTAAGTTCAAGTAGGCATAACTATTTATATTTCAGTAACCCTGACATTTTAATCATGTTTAAAAAAACAGCAACAATAATAGTATAATTAGCTAGTATTCGTAAACCCTTTCGAGTGCTAAGCACTGCTGGTTATATGGATATGTGTTTTGATTTTCACAACATCCCAAGTGGTTAAATACACCATAAAATGTCCACATTTTATGATGAAGAAATTGAGTTTTAGAAACATCAAAAATACATGCTCAGGGTTACACAAGAAATAAACTGGTGGGACTGGAATTCAACCTACAACAGATGGAACTTATCTATTGCTAAATACATGTCCCTCAAAGACAGAGAAACAGATCTTGTACTTTAATGGATCTCCAGCACCCAACAAGGGCCTTAAGCAGAGTAGATATTCAGCAACTGATTATGGAATTAAAATGAAAGTTTTAGACCTGAGGTTTATATTTAAAAATAAAGATGATAATTTTTGCTAAAGAATGTATATGAGGCAAAAGTATATTTCTACCTTAACCGTTCTTCATTTGTCTAACTGACTTTGAAGCAAGAAGGAAGAATTTATGATTTGGTTAAAATTAACAGTATTTCAAATTAAAAATGTGATTTCATACCTAGTCCAAATGCTACATTTGTCCCTAAACTGCACATTAGTTAACTTCAGATATTAAATATTTGGCTTGGTTTGTGTTGAAGCATGTCAAAACATTAAAAGTCTGAGATAAATGAAAGAAACTATTAATGCCACTTCTTTCTTTGCAAGGCAGGGGCTTTTGTTTTTTCCTGGAACTTACAAACTGTCATAATCCACCATGACAGATTTTTTCCTGAACTCTTTTCATATACCTCAGTCAACTTAAGGAGATGCAACCTATCGGTATATTGTTATTCAGAAAAATCTCAAAGTATTAGGGAATTGTATCTAGTTTTTCCATGCCACCCCCTTTTAGCAGTGGAAAACTGGAAAGTGTTTTATTGTTTTTCTGCTGTACATCTTAAGCCACAATATTACAGACATCCTAAAACTGAATATCAAGTTTTGTGTTTGACAAATAGTGGTTGCTGCTGCTGCTGCTGCTGCTAAGTCACTTCAGTCGTGTCCGACTCTGTGTGACCCCACAGACGGCAGCCGACCAGGCTCCCCTGTCCCTGGGATTCTCCAGGCAAGAACACTGGAGTGGGTTGCCACCTCCTTCTCCAATGTGATTATACTTATACAATTGTTCTTCAAATACATACTTATTAAAAATGAAGTACAGTTTAGATAGAAGTCTACCTTGGTGAGAAGAAAAAATGAAATGACATTTTGAGAAACCATTCAGTCCATTTTCTACAAAATCATTACAACGGGCAATTACATTTATTATCTTCATGTTACAGATTAAAAAAGGAATAAAGAGGTAAAGTGACTCTCCAGAATAATACAACTAGGAAATGACAAATCCAAGATCTAATTCTAAGTCTCATGTATATTTAGAACAATGAGCTTTGCCCCTTAATGGTGATTCAGCCTCTAGCTTCATGGATTCTCTAGACTTTAGGTTCTTCAACTGTGAGGGAAATTGTTTGACCAGCTGATTTTCAAAGACTTTCTTGTAATAAAAAAAAACATATTCAGCATAATATTTAATATACCAAATTAGGAAGAATTTTGCAATATAGTTCTTAAACCATTACCATCTTTTCTTTCCACAGGCTACCTTATATTGTATACTCAAACTGAGACTAATAATAATTGGGGAAAATTTATTTGGAAATGAGAAATTTATCATGAATTTAATAGTTTATAATTTTTCAAACATTTAGTCTGGGGTATTAATAAATTCATCAGATCTAAGATAGCAAACCAGGTTTTGAAAGCCAGTCAGATTTGAGTAGTTTACTTTCTATGGTTTAAACTTTACAATTGATGTTTGATTAGTTATTTGCTATATCAAGTGTGATAGTGATCTACATACTTATTGAGAAAAGGTATTATTAAATCTTGTATCCTCTGAACTGTTCTGTTTTGTTCAAAGTTGACTCAGAACTCAAACAGTTGTATCCACTGAATCAAGTTTGTTCAACAATATTCGAAAGAGCTTCTTCATAATATAAATTTTCCACAAAAATATTCCAATGCCATGAAAATACCTGTTATGTCCAATATTCTTAAGTTCCGCAAGTGGACAGTGTCAGAATACCATAACACTTTGAGTGAGAATGTTCTGGGTTAAAAGACAAAAGAGCAATATTTTATTTCAGGCTTCTCTAAGAACCTGGATCTATGTTTCTAGAATTCAGAAGTCTGTGAATTCCTGAATTTATGTTCACAATTTTGATAATATGTGCATTTTTCCATAAAGATAACCTATATATTTCAACAGATTTTCAAATGGATCCATAATTGCAAAAGACTGGCAAACAATGCAATAACATTTAGGCATGATCCTTCACATCTCTCAGTTTTAACTTCTGATTTTCATGAATTTAGACTAAATGACTTGAAAGATTCTAACTTTAATTTTCTATTGTTCTGAGAACAAAACTGATGATACTAAATCTCAGGTAGGAGCTCTCTGCTCATTGTACTGAATATATTGGAGTAGTTTTCCCAAGAGTTAAATATTGGTTACTTAGTTTCTTCTTCACAGCTGTTTTCACTTCCTGGTTTCTCAGGGTATAGATAAGTGGATTCAGAAAAGGGGTAAAGATGGTGTAGAAAACAGAGAGAACTTTGTCCACCAGGAAGTCTGTGAAAGGCCACACATAGATAAAGATGCAGGGCCCAAAGAACATCAACACAACTATGAAATGTGCAGTGCAGGTAGAAAAAGCCTTAGATGATCCAGTGGAGGAGTGGTCCTTGATAGTGACCAGAAGAGTGATGTAGGAAGTGAGCAAAAGCAGAAAACTTACAAGAGCAATCACACCACTGGTTGAAATCATGAAGATTCCAAGAACATATATGTCTATACATGCCAGCTGGATGACCAAAGGAAGGTCACAGAAGAAACTGTCTACAACATTGGGACCACAAAAGGGTAAATAGAGGGTAAAAGCTAACTGGCTCATTGTATGCAAGAAGCCCACTGTCCAAGAAGTTGCCACAAGCCCAACACATACTCTTTGGCTCATAATTGATGAATAATGGAGAGGTTTGCATATGGCAATGTACCTGTCAAAAGACATGGAGATGAGCAGCACAATTTCAGTCCCAGTGAAGAGGTGCAAAAAGAAGATCTGAGAAATGCATCCCTCAAAGGAGATGGTCTTGTGCTGAGCAAAGAAGTCCACGATCATCTTTGGAGTGGCAAAGGAAGACAGACACATGTCGATGAGAGACAGGTTGCTGAGCAGGAAGTACATGGGGGAGTGAAGGTGTGGGGTGGACAGTACCGTGAGCAAAATCAGGCAATTGCCCAACATGGTCATTAAGTAGAAAACAGAAAACATCACAAAAAGGAAAATCTGGAGCTGAGGAGAATCAGTAAGTCCAAGTAACACAAATTCAGACACTCTGGAATGGTTGATTCCCTCCATTGATCTGCAGGCTCTGGTCTATAATGACAAAGTGGTACACAATGACAGAGTTAGAAAATGCAATACTTCTACAATTACACATGAAGGAGTTATAATATCAGTTAATAATTAACTAGAATATTGATTACCTAAAATCTAACTACTAACTAGCGCAGTAAATATTTTTCTTTTTGGAACCACTGAACAATCTGTGTCAGATGTCACTACAAATGGAAAACTTCTTGGTTTGATCACCATCAAGTACATGCTGGATTATACTCATCACATACCTATACAAAAATATTCTTTTCTGGATACTGGCTGAGGAGTTACATAATCCATAGTCACAGAGGAAGAGTACACTCAGTAATTGGGTTCTACTTAGCAAGTAAGGTAAATAAAAATTTTCATGGGGGTGAACCTCTCAAAGTTTTCTGTTAAACCAAAAAAATGAAATTTATGTTTGATCCACTATTGTTAAAACCCTGGATTTAAATAACAGTTTAATGTACTGATTTCAGGAAGCCTATTTCTTATCCTAGGAGGATGATAAATGATTTTTCCTTTAAGTAAATCTCTGTTTTCGCAGCTACAAAAAATTCCACTTTCTTTCTAATTTCATTCATACGTTTTCAAACTGTTTTGCTAGGACTGGCAAGTACTATTTTAACTTTTAATATATAAATGATTAATTTCTTAATCCTGTAAAATTACAGATGATCAAAATGCATACCTGTAACATATGAGTTATTCTCAAGTTTTTATCTTACGATCGCACAGAAACATTTGTTTTAAAGGAAGAGAAAACCCCTCCTCTATTTCTCCACATGTTACTCAAACAAAGCTAATTTTTTAGACTAGAAAAAGGAGGAAGAAAAATTCTAGGCCAAATCCAGGAACTATATGGATACAAGATGAGTATCAAGGCTTTTGTAGTACCAGCATGTAAAATCCTCAAAGCCAAACAAAGCAAGCAAACGAAAAAACCCACATTGATGATGGTATGTCAAGGTGATACCAGAGGCAACTGAAAGAAAAAAAAAAGATTATTTAAAGACTCAGACTCATTTTTCAAAATTGAGTTTTTGATTTACAGCAGATTGCAAATTCTACAAATATCTCCTGTGACCTTCTGTTTTGCCATATTGGAAGAAAATCTGGCTTCATCCTCATTTATGTGCAAATATTCAAATTATCCTGTCAGTGTTGATAAATATTTTAGATTTGTCAGAGAACAATATTCTACAAATCTGAAAACTGAACTATGGGAAAGTTGTTAAGAGGGTTAAAGTGTTCTTAACCTGCGGTGTGACTTTGCTCATACCTTAGTAGCCTTTCTAAGATTTTACCTCTTTACCTATGAGAGTTCAATTAGATAGTCTTTATATTGGAGAAGGAAATGGCAACCCACTCCAGTGTTCTTGCCTGGAGAATCCCAGGGACGGGGGAGCCTGGTGGGCTTCCGTCTATGGGGTCACACGGAGTCGGACACGACTGAAGTGACTTAGCAGTAGCAGCTTAGCAGTCTTTATAAAGCATTAAGCATATGTCCTGGGCAACATTCAATAACTGTCTAGTTTTCAAAATTCAATACTGCTCATAAATAATTAGCTTATTTTATTTCATGAATAGTAATAATAATAATTTCAGTAAAATATTATCCTAGTATCAATTCAGTGATTTAGAAAGATATGGGCTTCCAAAATCATTCATTTTTTTGAGGTTAAATTACTTCTTATAAAACTTATCTAAGTATCTTGATATATTAAAGACTAAAATTTCTCAGTCTCAGATATTTGAATATTTCTTCTATTTCCCTGATTTAATGATGTAATTAGTCATGACAAACACAAAAATTATTATACTTAATTTAGATTTATATACATATATAATGAATATGTTATGTATTCATTGCCTGGGAAATCCCACGGACAGAGGAGCCTGATGGGCTATAGTCCATTGGTCTCAAAGAGTCGGACGTGACTGAAGTGACTAATACACACACATATACACATTGTAAGTAAATAAACAGTTGTCAGTTTTTTTCTTCCTTTATGTTCAGAAGGAACTCTAAAGGCCTCTCTAATACCTGATTGGGGGCTTCACTTATGGCTCAGTCACCCATCTTTATGTCTTCATATATATATATATGTGTGTGTGTGTGTGTGTATTTCCTTTACTACGCTATTATTTTGACTTCAGTTCAGTTCAGTTCAGTCGCTCAGTCGTGTCCGACTCTCCGCGACCCCATGAATCACAGCATGCCAGGCCTCCCTGTCCATCTTACACAGTTATTAAATGAAAATTGTCTGCTACCTGAGGAACACAAATTACAATTGCTTCTCAAGGTCCTTATATTATTTCTGGCTTTTAATCTACCAGCCATGCATCAGAAACCAAAAATATCATATCCTTCAAGATTCACAAACCTACTGAATCACCATAGTCCTTAGGAAGCATGAGAAGCCTAGAAGTGTGTATATATATTTTCTCCAGTCCTGCTACAAAAGGCACTAAAAATCAGAGGCATCTAGGAAGATCACAGATTAGGCACTACAATCTGCTTGCAGTGGGAGTTATTAAAATGCTGAGCTGACTTTTCCCCATGTTGCAAGAAAAGCTGTGAAGTCTATCTTTGCTATTTATTGTGGACTGACACTCATGATGAAGCAATTTTCATTAGAGAAAAAACACAACTGGGACTGGTCTTTAGAAGACCTTTGAGCAATCATTTAAGGAGCAAAACATTGCTCCTTTAATTACAGAAATATTCTCACCTTTATGCCCCAGTGTTCAACATCCCAATGTTGGAAAATCTCTCTTTTGAACTAAGGCACTTTGTCACCTGCATACGCTTGCTTACTTGAAGAATCATATAAAGAAAGAATCCTGCATTAAAGTTTCTGACGGGACATTGAAAATTAGTACAGGCTAATAATATAATGATAGCTGCTACTCAGGTGGATAAAATTTGGGGAAGGAGAAATTGGAAAGCTCAAAGTAACTGGAAGAAATGAAGGCAGGTACCTTGCAATAGCCTAGAAGAATGGTGTAAGAATTAAATTACACAAATAAACATAAAACTTTCAGTAGAATGCCTGGCACAGAGAAAATGATGAATAATATACGGTGGTAAGAATAGCAGAGGTGATTGTAAATATTAACATAATTTTTTGAAATGTTTATGACATAGAATTCAGGATGATACTAGCTGTGGAATCTCAACCCTAAACTATAACTGAGGGTCTGGTTATATTTACTTGAAGGTCAATCACTCATCTGTAGTTTGCTCTTCAAATACAATCTTCTTTCCAAATTTCTTCAGTGATTTGAACTGTTCACAATTACCATAGCTAGCCTACATTCCTCCTAAGACAAGCAATGGAGCCCAAGAGAATCTTCCCTAGCTCACCACATTCCTTGCACCCTTTGAAATACAAAAAAGAAAAAAAGAAGATGAAACATTTTTTTAAAGATATTTTTGTTCTCTTTCTGTTCTGTAAAAAGAAATAAAGAAAATGACTTAAAAAAAATCCAACCAACATAACAGTTGCAAAGATTCAGTAAATCCAAAATGTCTGCCCTGGTTTAAAACAAAAGAAAAGTGTATCTATTGTTGTTGTTGTTCAGTCTCCAAGTCGTGTCCAACTCTTTGCAACCCCATGGACTGCAGCTCAGCAGGCCTCTATTTCATATGCACCTAATAATTTTTTATATTATCAGTTCAGTCACTCAGTCACGTACGACTCTTTGCAACCCCATGAACCGCAGAACAACAGGCCTCCCTGTCCATCACCAACTCCTGGAGTCCACACAAACCCATGTCCCTCGAGTCGATGATGCCAGCCAACCATCTCATCCTCTGTCGTCCCTTTCTCCTCCTGCCCTCAATCTTTCCTAGCATCAGGGTCTTTTCCAATGAGTCAGCTCTTCACATCAGGTGGCCAGAGTATTGGAGTTTCAGCTTCAGCATCAGTCCTTCCAATGAACACCCAGGAATGATCTCCTTTAGGATGGACTTGTTGGATCTCCTTGCAGTCCAAGGGACTCTCAAGATTCTTCTCCAGCACCACAGTTCAAAAGCATCAATTCTTTGGCGATCAGCTTTTTTCACAGTCCAACTGTCACATCCATACATGACCACTGGAAAAACCATAGCCTTGACTAGACAGACCTTTGTTGGCAAAGTAATGTCTCTGCTTTTTAATATGTTGTCTAAGTTGGTCATAACTTTCCTTCCAAGGAGTAAGCGTCTTTTAATTTCATTGCTGCAATCGCCATCTGCAGTGATTTTGGAGCCCAGAAAAATAAAGTCAGCCACTGTTTCAACTGTTTCCCCATCTATCTGCCATGAAGCGATGGGACTGGATGCCATGATCTTAGTTTTCTGAATGTTGAGCTTTACACCAACTTTTTCACTCTCCTCTTTCACCTTCATCAAGAGGCTCTTTAGTTCTTCTTCACTTTCTGCCATAAGGGTGGTGTCATCTGCATATCTGAGGTTATTGATATTTCTCCCGGCAATCTTGATTCTAGCTTGTGCTTCATCCAGACCAGCGTTCCTCATGATGTACTCTGCATGTAAGTTAAATAAGCAGGGTGACAATATACAACCTTGATGTACTCTTTTTCCTATTTGGAACCAGTCTGTTGTTCCATGTCCAGTTCTAAGTGTTGCTTCCTGACCTGCATACAGGTTTCTCAAGAGGCAGGTCAGGTGGTCTAGTATTCCCATCTCTTGAAAAATTTTCCACAGTTTATTGTGATCCACACAGTCAAAGGTTTTGGCAGAGTCAATAAAGCAGAAATAAATGTTTTTCTGGAACTCTTGCTTTTTTGATGGTCCATCGGATGTTGGGAATTTGATCTCTGGTTGCTCTGCCTTTTCTGAAATCAGCTTAAACATCTGGAAGTTCACGGTTCACGTATTGCTGAAGCCTGGCTTGGAGAATTTTAAGCATTACTTTACCAGTGTGTGAGATGAGTAAATTAATTTCTCATTTATATAAATTCCCTTAACAGTATTTTTACTTTAATTTTATGCATGGATGGTCCTTTATACCATCCTGAGTTAAGGAGGAAACCTCTGTAATTATGCAGACACGAACTCACACATCCACATGGAATGGGCAGATTTTCATCACTCTTTGCCTTTTGGCCACACATATATTTTTTAGCATGTCAAATGTAACTGTTTTTCTTTTCATTTTCTATTTTAATGTCAACTTGTCTTCTGACCTCTAAGATTATAAAACTATTTTCATGTATTTTACAAGTATTTTTTGCATTGCTTCATTTTTTTTTTTTTTTGCAAAGAAGCTGTGAACATACTAACAGGTTCTTCTAGGATTATCGCATTTAGATTTCCAAATTCTGATTATCAAAAGTACTCATGTATCACTTGAATTGAGAAAAAATAACTGAAAAGAGAAGCAATAACATGAAATAGCCTGTATCATTCTCGTGATTCCACACCACGGTTAATTAATGTGTTCCTTTTAGTTAGACGCTGGCAAAGTGGCTTCTGTTATCCCAATTGCCTCATTACTGCATGGATAGATCATTCAGCAGATTGATTTTATAGTGCACTTATGGAAATCACTTATGGATGCTCAGAATTAAAAAAATTGTCTTCCAGTCCTTAAAAGATTTTATAACTACCTAACTTCTTATATTAAAGCCTATTTTATGTAACAACAGAGATTTATGTAATCTCCAACAAAATCAATAATTCTAAATAACACATGTACACCCAGGGTGGATTCATGTCAATGTATGGCAAAACCAACCAATATAATATTGTAAAGTAATTAGCCTCCAATTAAAAAAAATTAAAAAAATAAATAACTATCATTGCAATAATCAGATGGAAATCAACAGAGAATAAGTTTTAACATCCAGGGAAGATTTGTAAAACCCATTAATCATAATCAGGAAGCTCTGAAAACAATCAAGTGAAATAATTTCATGACATTTTTTTCTTCCATAAGACCAATCATTTTCTTTTCTTATCCTGGTGCCACATTTGGGTGAAGGAGGAAAATATATGTATTTCAAGAATATCAGGCTTTTAAATTGTTCAAAACAGGACTGTAACCTAACATATGACTTGTGATGATTCCTTGTCTTTAATGGTCTTTGCCCAGAATCTTGATAATGTTGTCCTAAATCATAAAAGAACAATTGTGAATCCATCACTCACCTGCTTAAAATATTAAGATGAATTCTTACTTCAAATAGAATAGAATAAAACTTTTTTTGGTGTAAAAAGCATTATTTACATGACACTATAGCCATATATAACTTAAGAACTAAATCTCTCACACTTATTCCTTACTCCAACCAGGCTGGTGTTTCCTTTATGTTCTTGAATAACATAGCATGTTTGTTTTCTTGTTACTATAACTTTCCCTCGCTGACTACAATGGTACCTGACAATGAGAAGCACTCAATGAAAAACAATATTTTTTAAATAAGTGAATGATTTTCAGCCAGAATTTCCCCTTCATGACTTCTTATTATAAAATCCACTCAACAAACCATTCATTGACTCAATATCCTCCTCATGGAAGCTTTTACTTCCTGGTTGCGAAGGGTATAAATCACAGGATTCATCAAAGGAAAGATCACTGTGTGGAAAAAGGAAACCACCTTGTCTGCTGATAAGGCTGTGAAGGGACGAGTGTAGATAAAGATGCCAGGCCCGAACATGAGAAGTATAATAATGACATGAGTGGTGCATGTGGACAGAGCCTTCCTCTTCCCCTCGGAGGAGGAACCATGCACACGGCAGAGGATGACTGCATAGGAGGCCAGTAGGCCCAGGAAACACAGCAGGGTGAGCAGGCCACTGTTGAAGACCATCAGGAGCTCCACCACAAAGGTGTCAGTGCAGGCCAGCTTGATGACCTGCGGCACATCACAGAAGAAGTTGTCCAGTCGTTTTGGACCACAGAAGGGTAAGCACAGGATGAGGGCCACTTGGATAATGGAATGAACAAAGCCTCCACGCCACAGAGCCAACAGCAAGGCATAGCAGGCTCTAGGGGTCATGACAGTTGAATAGTGTAAAGGACGACAGATGGCAATGTAGCGGTCAAAGACCATCACGACAAGAAGCAATCCCTCCCCTCCTCCAAGGAAGTGCAAGAAGAAGAGCTGAGTGATGCAGCCTCTATAGGAGATCACCTTCTTCTCAGAGAGGAAGTCCACCAGCATCCTGGGAGCCACAGTGAAGGAGTAGGATGCATCTAGGAAGGCCAGGTTGCCCAGGAAGAAGTAGAGGGGGCCGTGAGGCCGGGGTCTGACCTGACGGTGAGGATGATGAGGACATTTCCAGGGAGGATGATGAGGTAGAAAAGTAAGATCAGGACACAGACCAGGAGCTGAATGTTTTGAGACTGGGTCAGACCAAGGAGAATGAATTCTGTCACCACTGTGCTGTTTTCTGTCTTCATCTCCTGTGCCTGTAGTACCTGGGAGAGTAGAGAGTTTGTTCCCAGTTCTTCTCCCACTAAAACCTGTGAATTCTACGTCTGTGTTACACCATTACTCTCCCACAAATGAAGAAAGCTCCTCTACTCTTCACCTGCATGCGTGCTACTGCTTCAGTCGTTTCTGACTCTTTGTGACCTATGACTGTAGCCCGCCAGGCTCCTCTGTCCACGGGATGCTCCAGGCAAGAATACTGGAGGGGGTTGCCATGCGCTACTCCGGGGAATCTTCCCTGACCCAGGGACTGAAGCCGCGTCTCCTGCACTGCAGGTGGATTCTTTACCCATGAGCCGCTGGGGAGGCCACTTCCACCCTTTATTCTTCTATAAATCATTAAGTGCCAACACCGAGACCTCGACGCCACACTGTTCTGCTTCTGTCCGGTGCTCCTGTTAACTGCTCTCTCCTGCAGCACGCTGTCCTGCCCTGCATTTGTTATGATTCACATGAGGCGTATGAACTTCTTACAATTCTTCAAATTTTTATTTGAATGGGGGGAGGTGGTAAGATGGAAACTGACAGCAAAAAGGAATGGCAGAGTTTTTTAAGGCAAGAAACATTCCATATCTCGTCTGTAATGGTTACAAGTGTCTTTTTTCTTCAAAATTTATTGAACTATTAAACGATACAAAAATTCATACATTTACTGTATGTAAATTATACCTTAGGGAATGTTTGCCTAAAAAGTTTTTAAAAACCTGCTTACTTAAAATATTTCCTTTTTTTCTATTAACCCATCATCCTAGTCTTGATAAAAATAATCCTGGTTGTTCTGGAGAAATTGAGATCTGTTGCTTATCTGTACAATTGTCTCTAAATTGGCAGTGTGCTTATCCAGTGTACAGGATAACTTATTGCTATGAAAATTTGAAGGCCCAGTGTAGACCACCTCAAAATGTGCCTCAATAACATACTGATCATTTTGAATTAAAGTCACTTAAGAAATGGTCAATGCAAGGGACACACTCTGCTCCTTCTTTCTGTCTCCCTGAAAGCAGGAAAAAAATCTCTTCATGTGAAAAGTGCACCACCTACATCTAGGGGTAAGGGGACGCCCGTGTCCCTAGAGACAGGGATTCAAACGAGAAACTCATAGAAACAAACCTTGTTATTTTTTATTTTTCTACCCCAAGCCCAGACTCCATTTAGATTCTTTACTAATTGACCATATAAAGCCTAAATTTCTTTGTCCTTTCTGTTACAAAGTTATTGTTTTTTCATCTAAAAAGTGTTAAAGCACCTACTTTGGCCAGTTGTTTAAAGCTCATTTCTATGAGACCTTTATGCTTGTGATTAAATTGCCTTGAGTAAATTTTATTATTAGTCCAGCCGCAAGAATTCAAGATTGATAGAGCAGAAATTTCCCCATCCTACACAAAAGCAATAACAGTAGAATTTCTATGTATATATGATGATATTCCATTATTTGCAATTTTATGTTTGAAAGTGTCATAATGAAAATGAATATTAAAATGTACAAATAAAATACACATGCTGTTTGCACATGCTAAAAAGTTGTTTATTTTTAGGAAGAAACATTTTCAAAACTTGAAGACTTGAACTGGATGATAACACTTCCCTGAAATTTAGAAGTATATCTACTCAAAATGTAAAAATGTCTGATTTTGTGTGTCTAAACCCAGATAGATTAATTAAAAGCAGATGTTTTTGCATATAGCTAAAACCTGGCATTATTAAAGAGGTAGTTTTCATCACATAGACACATAGATATGTGTACAAATGCACGTATGCACACACATGCACAAGCACACGAATTGTTTCCTAAGCAAAACTGAAGCACCAACATTTACAAACGGCACAATCCAAATTAACTTTTCCACTCTGTTCTTTCCTTCCTTTCTTTTTTCCTCTCTCACTTCCTCTTTCCCTCCTTTCCTTCCTTCCTTCTTTCCTTTTTTCCTAGCATTCATTGGCTTAAATATTTATCACTTTTTTCTGTGTATAATAAAACCTGCTGCTCGAAAAGTAAGTCAGGACTCTGTCTGTACTTATTCCTAACTTATGTGCACCTTGCACTCTATTATACAATTGGTTATTTCATACTGTTTCAAACATCAGGACTGTCTTTAGGACATAAGGGAAAACTTTACGTATTAAAGTTTAAGGGTTGCAGATTTTTCCACTGTGCTTGGCTTTCCTGTCATGCACTTATGTTCTTCTATTGACTCCTTAACAGATCGTATTGATTACCATCTAACATCCCTCACTTCTTTCTCTAGTAATATGATATAGAAATTTAAGACCAAGAAAAGTGGTATCTTAATAAAAGTTTTATGTATTCTCAATAAAGTAAATCTAAATATTCAGAGGAACAAGAGTTATATCATTAAGAACAGATAAAAGATGTTACTGTATTATTGAAATCAGATTTCAAATAATAAAAAAAGTTTGTTTCTGCTATAACAGCTCAGCATTCCATTATGAGATAGCAGATGTCCCACCAGAAAAGCTGTAAAATGTTTCCATTTATTCCTTCTTCCTGTTCCTTATAATATGAAGATTGACAAATATATTTACCTCGCTAGCAATCCAACATTGCTCTTACACAGCAAGCTCCACCTCTTAACAGAAGGGACAATAAAATTTTATTTCCACCATTATTAAATTTAATTTCTCTCGAAGACAGACCTCTTAACATTTGAAAACAACAACCAATTTGTGATGCAACAGAGAATGCACTCTGGGAATTCTAAGGCTAACTAAACTATAGAACTCTTCTAAAGGGAATTTTTAGAATGCCAATGAAATCGAAATATTAGAGTAGAGATATCTTAGGTGCAAATACTCAGACATCAGTTAGAGAGACATGGTCTCTCTATTGGAATCTAAAATTAACATTCTATCAGTGACAGAAATGATGGAATGATGAGAATATTTATTAGGTCTGAATGAAAAGAAAGTCAAGGGAGGTTTATATTTTATACTGTAATTCAAAAAAGAGAAAAGTAGTGCAACTGACAGGAAATCCAAGGTATATCAAGAAAGAGAATAATGTGGTCAAGTAGAGAGTAACTATGTTAGATTCAACATAACTTCTGGTGACAAAGGGATAAGCAGGGAGAAAATAAATGATGGTCACAAAGCCTCCTTTGAATCATCATTCTACAGAAAAAGAACTGCATGTTGTCGGACTAATTAAAACCTCAGAGATGTCCTCCATACAGAACCTATTTGGTCTTCATATTTGCTGTTTTTCATTTTAAGTTTTGTTCAAGCAATGAGGGGGTTTCCTAGGTTGGAGAGTTAAGAATCTTTGCCTATGCAGAAGACACGGGTTCAATTCCTGGGTTGGGAAGATGCCCTGGAGGAGTAATAGCAACTCACTCCAGTATTCTTGCCTGGAAAATTCCATGGACAGAGGAGCCTGGTGGGCTACTGTCCATGGGACCACAGAGTCAGACATAACTGAGTGACTGAGCTTGCAAATCAATGATGCAGAGCTATTTATTTTTCAATTTAATATTATTAAGCAGAAGAAAAATAATTAGGAACCATGCAGGAGGCAACATAATGTAAGCTTTAGGGATTTGATTTTGTTTTAAACAGACAGATTTTCTATTTAAAAAATTAAAATACTAACCTCATATTTAAAAAATAAAAACAATACATAATCAAACATATTTCATTCTAATTTATAGCCAGTTCATAAAAAGAGAGGTAGGGGGAATGACAAATGGGAAAAGTAAAGTAATAAAGAGATATACAAAGCTATGAAGATAAAAATAATATATAAAGAGTAAAGGGAAATTAAGGAATAGCAATACATGCAAATGCAGCCATGAAATTAAAAGACGCTTGCTCCTTGGAAGGAAAGTTATGACCAACCTAGATAGCATATTAAAAAGCAGAGACATTACTTTGCCAACCAAGGTCCATCTAGTCAAGGCTATGGTTTTTCCAGTGGTCATGTGTGGATGTGAGAGTTGGACTGTGAAGAAAGCTGATCGCTGAAGAACTGATGCTTTTGAACTGTGGTGCTGGAGAAGACTCTTGAGAGTCCCTTGGACTGCAAGGAGATCCAACCAGTCCATCCTGAAGGAGATCAGTCCTGGATGCTCATTGGAAGGACTGATGTTGAAGCTGAAACTCCCAATACTTTGGCCACCTGATGCGAAGAGCTGACTCATTAGAAAAGACCCTGATGCTGGGAAAGATTGAGGGCAGGAGGAGAAGGGGACAACAGAGGATGAGATGGTTGGATGGCATCACCAACTCGATGGACATGGGTTTGGGTGGACTCCAGGAGTTGGTGATGGACAGGGAGGCCTGGCGTGTTGTGGTTCATGGGGTCGCAAAGAGTTGGACATGACTGAGCCACTGAACTGACTGAACTGAGTACATGCAAAGACTGTATTAGGAAAACAAGAAATGAATATGAAAGGATACAGAGGCATAAGAATGTATATTCTGAAAATCACATATTAAAGTAGACAACAGATAAAAGAAAGTTATCTTAAAAAAAAAATAAAGTTGCAGAAAAACACGTAGGAAGAAAAATTCACATTTTCGCGTTCATTACAATCTTTATTTCTACCAAAGACTTTTTTAAATATTATCTTTTCATAACAATAGACAAAATTAGGAACCTTGCTTCCTAATGTTTGCCACAATACTTAAAATAAAATTATGTTGATGATGTAACTAGTCCTCAGAACAGAGACTTCATATTATTGCTGGTAAAAATTGATAATTTTAGATAATCTTAGATATTAAAGTCATGAACCATGCTGTATTTTAGTGTTCAGTTCAGTCACAGTCGTATCCAGCTCTTTGTGACCCCATGAATCACAGCATGCCAGGCCTCCCTGTCCAACACCGACTCCCGGAGTACACCCAAACTCATGTCCATCGAGTCGGTGATGCCATCCAGCCATCTCGTTCTCTGTCGTCCCCGTCTCCTCCTGCCCCCAATCCCTCCCAGCATCAGGGTCTTTTCCAGTGAGTCAACTCTTCGCATGAGGTGGCCCTATTGGAGTTTCAGCTTTAGCATCAGTCCTTCAAGTGAACAACCAGGACTGATCTCCTTTAGGATGGACTGGTTGGATCTCCTTGCAGTTCAAGGGACTCTCAAGAGTCTTCTCCAACACCACAGTTCAAAAGCATCAATTCTTCGGTGCTCAGGTTTCTTCACAGTCCAACTCTCACATCCATACGTGACCACGGGAAAAACCATAGCCTTGACTAGACACACCTTTGTTGGCAATGCAATGCCTCTGCTTTTTATATGCTGTCTAGGTTGGTCATAGCTTTTCTTCCAAGGAGCAAGCATCTTTGAATTTCATGGCTGCAGTGATACTGGAGCCAAGAAAATAAAGTCTCTCACTGTTTGCACAGTTTCCCCATCTCTTTGCCATGAAGTGATGGGACCAGATGATCTTACTTTTTGGAATATTGAGTTTTAAGCCAACTTTTTCACTCTCCTCTTTCACTTTCATCAAGAGGCTCTTTAGTTCCTTTTCGTTTTCTGCCATAAAGGTAGTGTCATCTGTGTATCTGAGGTTATTGATATTTCTCCTGGCAAGCATGATTCCAGCTTGTGCTTCCTCCAGCCTGGCATTTCACATGATGTACTCAGTGTCCACAGGACTGGAAGAGGTCAGTCTTCATTCCAATCCCAAAGAAAGGCAATGCCAAAGAGTGCTCAAGCTACCGCACAATAGCACTCATCTCACACGCTAGTAAAGTCATGCTCCAAATTCTCCAAGCCAGGCTTCAGCAATATGTGAACCGTGAACTCCCAGATGCTCAAGCAGATTTTAGAAAAGGCAGAGGCACCAGAGATCAAATTGCCAACATCCTCTGGATCATGGAGAAAGCAAGAGAGTTCCAGAAAAACATCTATTTCTGCTTCATTGACTGTGCCAAAGCCTTTGACTGTGTGGATCACAATAAACTGTGGAGCAGTCTGAAAGAGATGGGAATCCCAGACCACCTGACCTGCCTCTTGAGAAACCCGTATGCAGGTCAGGAAGCAACAGTCAGAACTGGACATGGAACAACAGACTGGTTCCAAATAGGAAAAGGTGTACGTCAAGGTTGTATATTGTCACCTTGCTTATTTAACTTATATGCAGAGTACATCATGAGGAATGCTGGGCTGGAAGAAGCACAAGCTGGAATCAAGATTGCTGGGAGAAATATCAATAACCTCAGATATGCAGATGACACTACCCTTATGGCAGAAAGTGAAGAGGAACTCAAAAGCCTCTTGATGAAAGTGAAAGAGGAGAGTGAAAAGGTTGGTTTGAAGCTCAACATTCAGAAAACAAAAATCATGGCATCTGGTCCCATCACTTCATGGGAAATAGATGGAAAAACAGTGGAAACAGTGTCAGACTTTATTTTTGGGGGCTCCAAAATCACTGCAGATGCTGATTGCAGCCAAGAAATTAAAAGACGCTTACTCCTTGGAAGGAAAGTTATGACCAACCTTGATAGTATATTAAAAAGCAGAGACATTACTTTGCCAACCAAGGTCCGTCTAGTCAAGGCAATGGTTTTTCCCATGGTCATGTATGGATGTGAGAGTTGGACTGTGAAGAAAGCTGATCGCCGAAGAATCGATGCTTTTGAACTGTGGTGTTGGAGAAGACTCTTGAGAGTCCCTTATACTGCAAGGAGATCCAACCAGTCCATTCTAAGGGAGATCAATCCTGGGTGTTCATTGGAGGGACTGATGCTAAAGCTGAAAGTGCAGTACTTTGGCCACCTCATGTGACGAGTTGACTCACTGGAAAAGACTCTGATGCTGGGAAGGGTTGGGGGTGAGAGGAGAAGGGGAGGACCGAGAATGAGATGGCTGGATGGCATCACCGACTCTGTGGCCATGAGTTTGAGTGTACTCCGGGAGTTGGTGATGGACAGGGAGGCCTGGCGTGCTGTGATTCATGGGGTCACGGAGAGTCGGACACGACTGAGCGACTGAACTGAACTGACTCTTCATATAAGTTAAATAAGCAGGGTGACAATATACAGCCTTGACGTACTCCTTTCCCAATTTGGAACCAACCTGCTGTTCCATGTCCAGTTATTTTTGCTTCTTGACCTGCTGTACAGGAGGCAGATCAGGTGGTCTGCTATTCTCATCTCTTTGAGAATTTTCCACAGTTTGTTGTGATGCACACAGTCAAAGGTTTTGACATAGTCAATAAAGGAGAAACAGATGTTTTTCTGAATCTCTCTTGCTTTTTTGATGATCCAACGGATGTTGGCAATTTAGTCTCTGATTCCTCTGCCTTTTCTAAAACCAGCTTGAATTGGAAGTTCATGGTTCACACACTGTTTAAGCCTGACTTGAGGAATTTTGAGCATTACTTTGCTGGTGTATGAGATGAGTAAAATTGTGTGATAGTTTGAACATTCTTTGCCATTGCCTTTCTTTGGAATTAGAATGAAAACTGACCTCTTCCAGCCCTGTGGCCAGTGCTGAGTTTTCCAAATTTGCTGGCATATTGAGTACAGCACTTTCATAGCATCATCTTTTAGAGTTTGAAATAGCTCAACTGGAATTCCATCACCTCCATTAGCTTTGTTTGTAGTGATGCTTTCTAAGGCCCACTTGACTTTGGATGTCTGGCTCTAGGTGAGCGATCACACCCTTGTGGTTACCTGGGTCATGAAGATGCTTTTTGTATTCAGTTCAGTTCAGTTCAGTCACTCAGTCATGTCCGACTCTCCGCGACCCCATGAATCACAGCACGCCAGGCCTCCCTGTCCATCACCAACTCCCGGAGTTCACTCAAACTCATGTCCATCGAGTCGGTGATGCCATCCAGCCATCTCATTCTCTGTCGTCCCCGTCTCCTCCCTCCCCCAATTCTTCCTAGCATCAGACTCTTTTCCAGTGAGTCAACTCGATGCATGAGGTAGTGCTGTGTATTCTTGCCTCCTCTTTTTAATATCTTCTGCTTCTGTTAGGTCCATACCACTTCTGTCCTTTATTGTGCCCATCTTGGCATGAAATGTTTATAAATAATACAATCATACATTTTAAAGTTAATTTTTTAAAAATAATCTGTAGTGAGGCGATCTCCTTCCCATCTTAATTCCCCTGTGTCCATTTCTCCTCACGTCTCACAGCAGAAAATTAATATTAATTCCTGTTGTGTCCTACAAAAATTGCATGCATTTACAAGAAAGCATGAAAATAAGTTCTTGATTATATTTCTTTAGATATAATTTATAAGCATGGAAAGGCACAGGTAAGTGCTGGACTTGAATATTTGTGTCAGGTGTTAGCACTCAGGGAACCACTTTCCAAACAGGATGTAGACTGTCTCCTTCATTCATTCCAGAAAATCTTTCTGTGATCTTTGTCATTCTCCTCTGCAAATACTACCATGGTTAGCAACCACTTTCTAATCTCTAACATCATAGACTAGTTGTGCTTTACCTTAGATTTTATCAAAATGGAATCACATGACATGTATTCTTTTCTATCTGACTTTTAACTCAGCATTAGGATTTTAATGTTCATGCGTGTTGCATTATCTGCAGCTGTTCCTTTTAATTCAGAGAAGGCAATGGGGTTCCTTTTAATTACCAAATAATGTTCCATTGTGTGTATAGAATCCAAAGGTTTTATTACTTTTCTTCATTTATGGGGGCTTCCATGAACATTCTAATGTAAATCATTTTGTCCACAAGTTTCCATTTCTCTTGGATAACCACTGACGAGTAGGATCTCCGGATCCAAAGGTAGATGTAAACTAGCAACATATGAGAGAGTTCAAGTTCTTTCATCAGTTGACCAACGTTTGTTGTAGTGTGTTAATTGTGCCTTTTTATTGTTTGTATTTCTGATGCTTGGACATCTTGGGCCCTGCCAACCCCAGAGAGTCTGAGCCTCCCAGAGTTTTCCCGTTCCTACAGATAATTAATGACTCACCGGCAAAGCCACCTTTCATATGCAAATCAACCAATTTCGAAATCAGTATTGCAATTGCTTCCTTTGTCAGGCTTTCACAGTTCTGATCCACTGGGCAACCTACTCACTTATGTGAAAGTGTCTGGTATCTAGGATGTTATATACACCTGGGGGCACTTGATAAACTACACTTTTGTTGCCTTTTGAGTTTTACTGAGGCAAATTTATGCCTGTTCTGCGGAGTGGTGAGAGTGTGCTCTGTCTGAACACGTGGTCACATGTCTTGGGCCATTTCCCAGATGACTAATGATGTGCATCTTCCCACGAACATAACGATCATTTGTATATTTCTTTTCTGAAGTGTCTGTTCCAATCTTTTTGGGGTGAGGGGCTGTGCTTAGCGGCTTGCAGGATCTTAGTGCCCCAACCAGGGATCCAACCGGGGCCCCCTTCAGTAAGAGTCCTAACCACTGGACTACCAGGGAAATCCCCATTTAAATGGGATTAGGAAATTTCAAATTTCCCTCCCAGTGCATAATTTGCTTATTAATTTCATAATGGTATATTTTGATGAACAGTAATTTTTTATTTCTTAAGGTTTAATTTATCAGTTTTATGATTACAGCTTCTTTTGTGCTATTTAAGAAATCATTGCTCATCCCAAATATGAAAAAAAAAACAAAAACACTCTTCTATGTTTTCTCCAAGGAGCTTTATAGTTATAACTGCTACATTTAAATCTATGATCCAACTCCAAATTAATTTTGTGTGTGCAGTGAGCTTGATGTCCAAGTTCATTGTTTCCCATACACATATTCAGTTGCTCTAGCGTTATTTGTTTAAGACTTTCCTTTCTTGGTGAATTGTATATGTATCTTTGACAAAAATGAATTTACAATTTGGGTGAGTCTGCTTCTGCCTACTCTGTTTTGGGCCATCAGTTTGTCTTCACATCAATACCGTACTCTCTTGGTTAGTATAGCTTTTTAATGAGCCAATCATGTTTATGTAATGAAGCCTCCATAAAAACCCAGAAGGATAGATCTTTGGTCCTTTTTGGAGAATTTCCATATCCCAGAAACTCTAATCTTTAAACCATTAAAGAGCATTAATGGGTCCACATGCTCCTGTGCCAGGCTCCAAGCTCCTTTGTTCAGAACTTTACCCCATATGTCTCTTCATCTGGCTGTTGATGCATATCCTTTGATATCCTTTGTAACAAGTTGTTGCTGCTGCTGCTGCTGCTAAGTCACTTCAGTCGTGTCCGACTCTGTGTGACCCCATAGACCCCATAGACGGCAGTCCACCAGGCTCCCCCGTCCCTGGGATTCTCCAGGCAAGAACACTGGAATGGGTTGCCATTTCCTTCTCCAATGTGTGAAAGTGAAAAGTGAAAGTGAAGTCGCTCAGTCGTGTCTGACTCGTAGCGACCCCATGGACTGTAGCCTACCAGGCTCCTCCGTCCATGGGATTTTCTAGGCAAGAGTACTGGAGTGGCTTGCCATTGCCTTCTCCGGTAACAAGTTGCTAATGGAGAGTAAATAGGTTTCCCCAAGTTCTGTGTGCTGTTCTAATAAATTGAACCTGGGGAAGGGATTGTGGGAATCTCTGATTTATAGCCAATCAGGCAGAAGCACAGATGACAACCTGGTATGGCACCTGGCATCTCCAGTGGAGGTTGTCCTTGTGGAACTGAGCAGTTTGCCTGTGGAATCAGATTCTGTTTCCAAGGAGATATTTTCCAGATTTGAGCTGAATTCTTGGACACCCTCCTGCAGTCCAGGAATTGCTTATTAGTGTGCAAAAGCTTCCACACAAACGTGGGGAACCCCACTGTGACATCATAGGGAAAGCTTCCCAAAGCAAAGAATAGACGGTCAGTACCATTATTCCTTCCTATGTGCCTGAGGTGCACTGGATCTGGAACAGATTACCTCCTCAATTAATAAATAGAATCCAAATAAAGAATAACCCTGGGATTATTTTAATCATTTATTTACACATATTCATTCCTGATACTGACAAGAACCTATTTCCCTCAAAATCTAATCATAGTATGTTATCAAAAACATATGACTAAAGCTCAAAGCTCCCAAAGTGCTCTTGCCCTTGGATGAAATGATCCTCTAGTTTTGAAATGGAAAAGTTCATTTAAATTTTTAAAAATTGCATGAACTCAAACATTACAATCTTTTATATTCTGAAGGATGGTCAGTAATTGGGTTCTGAGTATAGGGAAGTAATTGATCACTAACAAATAATTCACTAAAGAATTCTCACTAGAGAGTTAAAAAAATTATGGAAATTTTGGGCTCTTCCATTTATATTTTAAAGAAATAAAATTTGATTTAATAAGAAAGAACTCTCAATTATAGTGCTAACAAAAGCAACACACCACTAATTTAACTTTAACATAAATGGCAGAATAAGCAAATACAGAAGACATAAAGACTGACAAAAGAGGTGATCTTTAAAAAAAATCACTCAGCTGGTTGTCTATCAATCCCAATCAGCCTAGATTCCCTTTCCTCCAAGTCTGTTTCCACATTGGAGGGTGTAAGGAGAGACTGACTTCAAAAACTACTATCTGACTAGCAACTTCCTCTGAGAGAGGGGTGTCACACAGTAATCAAACTACACTCAGCTATGAATTTATAAAATTTGTTTCCAACGTGTGACAAAATTTGACTCCTGTCACCAATACTGTTGAGTGGTTACCACCTGGCATGAGTTGAAATGGCTTATATGAATAAACGCTCACTTTCCATTCTGTAAAGAGGAAGAAGATAAAGGAGTAAATAATCTATTTTTTCAGTACCAGGAAGATGGTTTACCAAACATCATCCCACTGGACTAAGACTGAAACATGACAATAATATTTAATTAGATCACTTGGAGAAGAAATTGGCAACCCACTTGAGTATTCTTTCTTGGTAAATCCCATAGACAGAGGAGCTTGGCGGGATACAGTCCCCTGGGGTCACAAAAGAGTGGGACACAACTTAGCAACTAAACAAAAACATAGTCTCTTGAAACTACTCCTATTCATATACTAGCCATTTACTTCTTTATATTCATAGTGGACACATCTCCCAGGTCTTATTAGTTTTATTATTTCTCAACATACAATCTCCTCATAGCCAAATCCTCTCCAGAAAAGCCACTAAGCAATTAGTGAAAATGTGTGTTTTAGAAGATCATTATTATATCTTAAATTTTGAGGGTGATCTGCCAGAAATTTCAGGAAGAGTGTGAGTAAATTTATTTCCATCCCAATTTCTTTGTTTTTTCACCAATTAGAGGGAAACCTAGTGGGATTTAAGACCTCAGACAAAAGGAGGTCGTGAAAGAACCAATACTACTGCAAATAGTTCCTTCTTTAGGACAAAAACCTTCAGGAGGACTATAGAAAATGCCATTAATCTTTCACTTCTCTTTACATAAAATGTATCGGCTGACCAGCTTCCTCATGGCCATTTTTACTTCCTTGTTTCGCAGTGTGTAGATGATGGGATTAAGTAAAGGGAATATCACAGTATGGAACACAGATACCACTTTATCCAGGGGGAAAGAGTCAAATGGGCGAGCATAAATGTAGATGGATGGCCCAAACATTAGTACCACAATGGTGATGTGGGAGTAGCAGGTGGACACGGCCCGGCTGGTACTCTCACCTGAACCCGAGTGCTTCTTGAGCATCACCAGGAGGAAGGCATAGGACATGAGAAGAGCAATGAAACACACCACAGAGATCAGACCACTGCTAAAGATCATCACTAACTCCTCTGGGAAGGTGTTGCACAGGCAATCCGGACAACCTGTGTAATGTCCCAGAAGTAACTGTCTAACTCATTAGGCCCACAGAAGGGAAGTCGAACAATGAGAGCCACCTGTATTGTAGAGTGAATGAAGCCCCCCATCCAGGAGAAAGCCACCAAGATAAAGCAGAGACGTCGATTCATGATGGTAGCATAGTGGAGGGGGCGGCAGATAGCAGCATAGCGGTCAAAGGCCATCACCGTGAGCAGGAACATCTCTGAGGCCCCAACAAAGTGCAAGAAGAAGAGCTGAGCAATGCACCCACCAAAGGAAATGACCTTCCTTTCCACAAAGAAGTCTACAAGCATCTTAGGGGCTGTGATGGAAGAGTACCAAATGTCAAGGAAGGCCAGATTAGCCAACAGAAGATACATGGGTGAAGTCAGATGTGGGTCAAGCCTGATGGTGCAAATAATAAGAATATTTACTGGAATAATGAACAAGTAGAAGGACAGAAATATAACAAATAGAACTAGTTGCACCTCCCGAGCCTGGGAGAGGCCAGTGAGAACAAATTCTGTCACCCTGGTGTAATTTGCAGTTTCCATTTCTTCACTTTTTTTTCATGATATGGCCATGAAAAATAAAGAAATTGTTATTACTCCAAATAGCATTTAACCAGAGTTGCATCAATCAACACTTTAAAAATCATCAAATCTGGTCTGCCATTAAGAGATTGTACTAGCATAAGTTTGGTTGCCTGATTTTATATTGTATAAACCACGATAAGGAAAGAGTAAGTGATGAACTGAAAATAAGAAACATTGAAACTATATGAAATATGTCATATATCTGACACCAAAATCTCAACTTCTTACTGTTATTCCTATTTTTTTTGAAACTCAGAAATGCACTAATCCTTCCCCTAAACATCTACTTTAGTAAGCAATATGTGCAACTTCTTCCAAGTTTAGCCAAATTTTAGACTGGTAATAAAAGATGCAACCTGTTCTTTCTAGATTTTTGTGGTTGTTGTTGCTGTTAACGATGATGTGAAATCTGATCGATTTGAAACTTGGGCTTGCAGTCTAATATTGGGTGTGCTGATCTGATGATATTTTAGTTATAAACCATCAAAGAGATGCTAGGGCTTCAAGTTTAGTGAATGGATATCTTTTTCCTTTAACCAAAACTTAGAGAACTTAACCCTTGGTTATATGTAAACAATCACAAAACACAACAATGCAGGGCCCTATATGAAAATTCTTTATGCAGATTACTCCATTGGCCATGCATTTTACCCCCTGTTTCAGGTAGGTAGGAGGAAGATGTAGTAATTAAGAAATGGATATGCTTGCCACCCAAGCCAACCCATTCTGTCATTTCAAGGTGGCAGTGGGAAAAAGATTATTGATAAAATTTTTCTTAAGGCCTAATGTTGAACCTATTTCTATTAGATCTAACAAAATCACCGAATAAAACTAAGACAATCATTTACTTTACCAAATATACTTCCTCTTTTTAGTAATGTAAAAACTGCGACACCAAAGTAACAATTTCTTGTGAACAACAACCAATGCTAAAGATTTGCTTCTATTCTACTGATGTGCTGTTTTATTGTATTGCCTTTCCTCAGGAAGTTCAGTTCAGTTCAGTTCAGTCGCTCAGTCGTGTCCAACTCTCTGCGACCCCATGAATCACAGCACACCAGGCCTCCCTGTCCATCACCAACTCCCGGTGTTCACTCAAACTCATGTCCACAGAGTCGGTGATGCCATCTAGCCATCTCATTCTCTGTCATCCCCTTTTTATGTATACAAAAGTTAGGGTTCTAGAAAACCAAATAGATACCACAGTGTCTGTGCACTAAAGCTTGTGTATAATATTAACCAAAGAAATTCAATGTTTCCACAGTGGAACCTACAGCCTCCACTCGTCCATAATTTTAACAAACACAGACTTTCAAATGTGTTATAAAAGCATTTTATTATAATGAAGGGATGGTTCATTACAAGTGAACACCTATCCCCCCACATTCTCTCAAAAAACAGTGTTTGCAAGGAATTTGACACAAGAGGCAGAAAAACAAAAAACCAAGGAAGGTCAGTGGAATTATTTAGTATTTAGCAAAGGGGAAATATTCTGACATTCATGAATGGCCCAGTATGGGTCCTCAGTGAGTTAATTAATAAGTAAGATAGGAACATTTACAATTCAGTTTAGAAATATTTTAATCAAAAGAAAGATAGATGATGCTGCCAGTTTTCAATCCTCAACTTTCTTAAAAGAATGGTCATTCAGAATGACATATTTCCAAGGATTTTTGAAAGCCACAGTGTTACTGTACTTACTTGGAGAAGGTGCCCCATAGCCTCCATATTAAAAAAAGAAAAAGTAAATAATTGCAAATTCACAGCGTACTATTCATTTACACTCACTGATAAGTCAGCTATGAGTTTCCAACAATCAAAAGTGTCTCTATCAAACGCATCCAGAACCTTATGATTACTTAGTTTACTTGGATATTTTGCTATTATGGTATGCCATTTTCAAACATGTGGAATGGTTGTTTGCTGTTAATGAAATAACTGCCCTCTTGTTACTAAAAGTAAATGAATATGTCAATGCAGTAAATACTGTTACAAGACACTAAGTATTTTTAATTCTCAAGGGGACACTGATACGATAATTCTGATTATTGTCACACAGGTCACGCTTTCCTCTTTGTCATACTCTGAACCTATCCCATCAAAAAGAAGAGAAAATGGCACTAATCTAGAAAGAAAGAATCTGGGTGAATGTGCGTTGATGTACTGGGAAAGCAAGCATACTTCAGGTGTTATGAAATAGAAAGGATTATTTTACCATAAAATAGCGTTAAAGAGATTTATTTTTGTACCTCAATGTCTGATATACACCTCATGAAGATAACTTACCTGACTTATTCCTCGGGGAAAAAAATAGCAAAGCATTTCATCCTCCCTCCTTGGTGAATGCCTATCTCCTCTACTAACAATCAGCAAGTTACCAAACTCCTACTCTCCAAGCCAGCACTCAGCTCCTACTCCTGAAACACAGACACACATGCAGCGCTCTATCGAGGACAGGCCAACATATATACACCCTACATGAACACGGCCACGGCCTGAATGTTATAGAACCCACAGCAATCCTGACCCTGGTCTGTATTTGTGATTTGTGCTGTGTGCTCAGTCAGTACTGTTGTGTCCGACTTTGTGACCCCGTGGACTGTAGCCTGCCAGGCTCCTCTGTCCATGGGATTCTCCAGGCAAGAAAGTGGAGTGGGTTGCCATGCCCTCCTCCAAGGGATCATCCTGACCCAGGGATCAAGCCCGAGTCTCCTGCATTGCAGGTGGATTCTTTACCACTGAGCAGAAGGGGCTGATAATTGAATTGCTTTATTCTGATCCTAGAACCCACAAAATACATGAGCTCTTAAATGATTAAAGGCAGAATGATAAATAGAAAGATGACAATTGATAATGATAGTTTAATGATTACAGATGGACAGAGAGATGATAGATGATAAATAGATCAGAGAAAGATAAACTTCTCATGAAAAAACAATTGCATTTAAAAAACAATTGCTCTCTTATGGTGTAAAATCCTTTGATAGGAAGATATGCTCTGTGTCCTTCAATCTTCAAACACTCTATGACACTATAACAGTAAAGCCAACCTATACTCAGTTATCACCAGCTGGTAAGATCATAAGGATTGAAAAATATTTAGATAATAAGAGAAAACACTTATATTGTACTTACTATGTGCCAGTTATTGCTCACATTTAATTCTCATACTAATCTTATGAGATAGGCTGTCATCTTTATTCCCACTTTAGAGATGAGGAAACTGAAGACCAAAGAGAGGAAATAACTTGCCCAAGGTCATGGAGCTTGTAACTGGCATTACTACTTGAACCTAGGAAATGGGAACTCAATTTTTTTAAATCAATATTCATGCTTCTGGGGTTGATGGCATCAAAGTCACCATATCTTCTTTCTCATTGGAAAGTCTTAAACCTTCTGCATAGTCAAAATACTGTATCACTTTTCTGCTAATCATGAAGGGTTTATTTATGTTTTAATTATATATAATATTTGGAGAGAAAGACTACTGTTGCAACTGGCAAGATCATCGCAACATACACAGTTTCTGTCCAACTTTGCTCAAATTTAATTTACAATGAGAATGCAATAGCAAGTGATGTGGTATTGATCACTAGTCTAGATATCATTTTTATTTGCCATGAACTGACAATCAAATAGAGGAGGTCCACTCGAAAACTTACAATCACAGTTCTCTGAGATAAGGGTAAACAAGTCCAGGAGAGTCAGGAACACCTTTCCACACAAGGTCATCACTGAGTGGGATTTTGGAATGTGAATTACAGCTAACCTGAAGATGATCCTGCAGGGTGTGGGCGCAGAAAAGTGGACAAGGCAGGAAGTGAATAGTGAATCGAATATATGATGCAAATATAGGATGTAAATCATCACAACATCCTCTATGTCAACAAGCTTGATGTGATTCAGCACAGAATCCATGGATGGAAGTGTCAGGAATTGAGAATGAAAAGGAAGAGTTTCTCATGTCATAAAATAGCCCTGTGAGTTAAGTTGAAGTGTTGGAATTTATTTTGGATGACTTGATTATAAGTAAAGATTCCCAGGGTAGGAGGACAGCAGGAACAGGAGGTGGTAAAGAACACTTGCTAAAAGAGGTCTGAAACTGAGTTTTCCTAGATTCAAATTCTACCTCTACTACAATTCTTGCTAGCACTATGACTTTAGGAAAGTTACTTAACTCCCTTTGCCTGTTTTTTCAAATGCAAAAGGTGGGTAAGATTAATATATACCTCATAAGTATTGTAAAGATTACATATGTGTTCCATGTAAAGCACTTATGTACACAGCACAGTGTTAAGCGAATATATAATTAGCATTACCTGTGACTGGAGGAAGGGAAGCCTGTACAGCAGCCAACTTAGGACACTAACCTTCTTACCGTGTCCATCTCCTAATTCCCATTTATATTCATTTCCACACTTGTCAAAATCTTAGAAAATACATCTACTTCTGCAACAAACCTTTCAAATACATTTTTAGCTGAAATAAGAACAATGTTTTTCCAGTAGTCATGTATGGATGAGATTTGGACCATAAATAAGGCTGAGTGCTGAAGAAGATAAATGTTTTTGAACTGTGGTGCTGGAGAAGACTCTTGAGAGTGCCTTGGACAGCAAGGAGATCAAACTGGTCAATCCTAAAGGAAAGCAATCCTGAATTTTCATTGGGAGGACTGATGCTGAACCCGAAACTCTAACACTTTGGCTATCTGATACAAATAGCCAAATCATTAGAAAAGGGCCTGATGCTGGGAAAGATTGAAGTCAGGAGGAGAAAACAACAGAGAATGAAATGGTTTGATGGCATCACCGACTCAATGGATGTGAGTTTGAACAAGCTCCGGGAGATGGTGAAGGACAGTGAAGCCTGGCGTGTTGCAGTCCATGGGGTCGCAAAGAGCTGGACACTACTGAGCAACTGAACAAAAAAGAACAATGTAGTTTATGTCCCTGCAAAGCTTTCTTTAGGAGTCAAGCAAGGATACCCAAAGATACTTATACAGCTGTTTCATTTTTCCTAAATAGTGACTATCTCAACTTTATTTTGAATCTACCCCAGTAGCCCATGAAATTAATCCAAGTCTAAGGCTCAAGAGCCTTTCTACTATCTTCATTAGGGGAAAGAGCACAGAAATTGAAAAACTGGGCTTGACTCATAGTTTGGCTTCTTACAGGCTGTGTGATTTAAGATTGTCCTCACTTCTATTAACTTCAGTCCTCCTCTGTGAGAGAACAATTCCACAAATGCTGAGGATCAAGTCAATTAACAGATATAGAAACAATGTGATCTGCAAATCTAAGTCAAGATCATTTTCATGATGGAATTTCAGGAGCATCAGTATGAGACTGGTGCAAAGTCTACCTTTTCAGGAGCATTAGTATCAGACTAGGTCAAATTTGGCCTCTCCACAAAGATGCCAAAGATATATAGGTATAGTTATAATGGAATCTGATGCTAAAGCTGAAACTGCAATACTTTGGCCACCTCATGAGACGAGTTGACTCACTGGAAAAGACTCTGATGCTGGGAAAGGTTGGGGGTGGGAGGAGAAGGGGACGACAGAGAATGAGATGGCTGGATGGCATCACCGACTCTGTGGACTTGAGTTTGAGTGTACTCCGGGAGTTGGTGATGGACAGGGAGGCCTGGCGTGCTGTGATTCATGGGGTCGCAGAGAGTCGGACACGACTGAGCGACTGAACTGAACTGAACTGAACTGATAATGGAATCTATGCTCAGTGGAGAAATAACTATAGAAGGAATAAAGAGATGGAGCAAAAGCAAAACCAATACCCAGCTGTGGATGTGACCAGTGATAGAAGCAAGGTCAGGTGCTGTAAAGAGCAATATTGCATAAGAACCTGGAATGTTAGGTCCATGAATCAAGGCAAATTGGAAGTGGTCAAACAGGAGATGGCAAGAGTGAACGTCGACATTCTAGGAATCAGTGAATTAAAATGGACTGGAATGGGTGAATTTAACTCGGATGACCATTATATCTACTACAGTGGGCAGGAATCCCTTAGAAGAAATGGAGTAGCCATCATGGTCAACAAAAGAGTCCGAAATGCAGTACTTGGATGCAATCTTAAAAATGACAGGATGATTTCTGTTCGTTTCCAAGGCAAACCATTCAATATTACAGTAATCCAGGCCTATGCCCCAACCAGTAATGCTGAAGAAGCCGAAGTTAATCGGTTCTATGAAGACCTACAAGACCTTTTAGAACTAACACCCAAAAAAGATGTCCTTTTCATTATAGGGGACTGGAATGCTAAAGTAGGAAGTCAAGAAACACCTGGAGTAACTGGCAAATTTGGCCTTGGAGCACGGAATGAAGCAGGGCAAAAGCTAATAGAGTTTTGTCAAGAGAATGCACTGGTCATAGCAAACACCCTCTTCCAACAACACAAGAGAAGACTCTACACATGGACATCACCAGATGGTCAACACCGAAATCAGATTGATTATATTCTTTGCAACCAAAGATGGAGAAGCTGTATACAGTTAGCGAAAACAAGACCAGGAGCTGACTGTGGCTCAGATCATGAACTGCTTATTGCGAAGTTCAGACTTAAATTGAAGAAAGTAGGGAAAACCACTCGACCATTCAGATATGACCTCAATCAAATCCCTTATGATTATACAGTGGAAGTGAGAAATAGATTTAAGGGACTAGATCTGATTGATAGAGTGCCTGATGAACTCTGGACGGAGGTTCGTGACATTGTACAGGAGACAGGGACCAAGACCATCCCCATGGAAAAGAAATGCAAAAGAGCGAAATGGCTGTCTGAGGAGGCCTTACAAATAGCTGTGAAAAGAAGAGAGGCGAAAAGCAAAGGAGAAAAGGAAAGATATAAGCATCTGAATGCAGAGTTCCAAAGAATAGCAAGGAGAGATAAGAAAGACTTCCTCAGTGATCAATGCAAAGAAATAGAGGAAAACAACAGAATAGGAAAAACAAGAGACCTCTTCAAGAAAATTAGAGATTCCAAGGGAACATTTCATGCAAAGATGGGCTCGATAAAGGACAGAAATGGTATGGACCTTACAGAAGCAGAAGATATTAAGAAGAGGTGGCAAGAATACACAGAAGAACTGTACAAAAAGATCTTCATGACCAAGATAGTCACGATAACGTGATCACTGACCTAGAGCCAGACATCTTGGAATATGAAGTCAAGTGGGCCTTAGAAAGCATCACTACGAACAAAGCTAGTGGAGGTGATGGAATTCCAGTTGAGCTATTTTAAGTTTTGAAAGATGATGCTGTGAAAGTGCTGCACTCAATATGCCAGCAGATTTGGAAAACTCAGCAGTGGCCACAGGACTGGAAGAGGTCAGTCTTCATTCCAATCCCAAAGAAAGGCAATGCCAAAGAATGTTCAAACTACTGCACAATTGCCCTCATCTCACACGCTAGTAAAGTCATGCTCCAAATTCTCCAAGCCAGGCTTCAGCAGTATGTAAACCGTGAACTCCCAGATGCTCAAGCAGGTTTTAGAAAAGGCAGAGGCACCAGAGATCAAATTGCCAACATCCGCTGGATCATGGAGAAAGCAAGAGAGTTCCAGAAAAACATCTATTTCTGCTTCATTGACTATGCCAAAGCCTTTGACTGTGTGGATCACAATAAACTGTGGAACATTCTTCAAGAGATGGGAATCCCAGACCACCTGACCTGCCTCTTGAGAAACCTGTATGCAGGTCAGAAAGCAACAGTCAGAACTGGACATGGAACAACGGACTGGTTCCAAATAGGAAAAGGTGTACGTCAAGGTTGTATATTGTCACCTTGCTTATTTAACTTATATGCAGAGTACATCATGAGGAACACTGGGCTGGAAGAAGCACAAGCTGGAATCAAGATTGCTGGGAGAAATATCAATAACCTCAGATATGCAGATGACACTACCCTTATGGCAGAAAGTGAAGAGGAACTCAAAGGCCTCTTGATGAAAGTGAAAGAGGAGAGTGAAAAGGTTGGCTTGAAGCTCAACATTCAGAAAACAAAGATCATGGCATCTGGTCCCATCACTTCATGGGAAATAAATGGAAAAACAGTGGAAACAGTGTCAGACTTTGTTTTTTTGGGCTCCAAAATCACTGCAGATGCTGATTGCAGCCATGAAATTAAAAGACGCTTGCTCCTTGGAAGGAAAGTTATGACCAACCTTGATAGTATATTAAAAAGCAGAGACATTACTTTGCCAACCAAGGTCCGTCTAGTCAAGGCAATGGTTTTTCCCGTGGTCATGTATGGTTGTGAGAGTTGGACTGTGAAGAAGGCTGATCGCCGAAGAATCGATGCTTTTGAACTGTGGTGTTGGAGAAGACTCTTGAGAGTTCCTTATACTGCAAGGAGATCCAACCAGTCCATTCTAAAGGAGATCAGTCCTGGATGTTCATTGGAGGGACTGATGCTAAAGCTGAAACTGCAGTACTTTGGCCACCTCATGCGACGAGTTGACTCACTGGAAAAGACTCTGATGCTGGGAAGGGTTGGGGGCGGGAGGAGAAGGGGACGACGGAGAATGAGATGGCTGGATGGCATCACCGACTCTGTGGACATGAGTTTGAGTGGACTCCGGGAGTTGGTGATGGACAGGGAGGCCTGGCGTGCTGTGATTCATGGGGTCGCGGAGAGTCGGACACGACTAAGCGACTGAACTGAACTGATGCTGCTAAAGAAACAGTGTTGCTACTATTCCACAGACCTACCTAAATCATTTCAAATAGAACAAATAGCAAGATTGCAACTCCCTAAAATTTTCTGAGAGAAAAGGCTGTCTTAGTTTCTCCTGTGAGCAATTTGCAAATGACAGAGACCAAACATTCTGGACCTTTATCCTAAAAGTAAGCTCCATCCCACAGCAAATTCTTTCTTTATACAATAGTGTCTAAACAAAAGTAGAGTTGAAAAATCTGCAAATGAGTTAATGTAACACAATGCAGACTATACACGTATTTCTATATTTCACACAGCACGAATATTTATTTGTCCTTTCACTTAGTAATTGCTCAGTCTCAGATGGTAAAAAATTTGCCTGCAATGCAGGAGACCTGGGTTCAATTCCTGGGTCTGGAAGATCCCCTGGAAAAGGAAATGGCAACCCACTCCAGTATTCTTGATTCGAGAATACCATGGACAGAGGAGCCTGGCAGGCTACAGTCCATGTGGTCGCAAAAGTCTGACATGACTTAGCAACTAAACAGTCACTTAGTAATTATTTATTGAGCATTTCTGGTACTGTGTTGTGAACATAAAAAGATGAATAAAAACCTATTCTTGACATAAAACCATTCATTTTAGAGTAATACCTTTAAAAGACTTTCTCTAAAGCCTTTTAGATTTATGTAAAATCTCAAATCTAAATGTAAAGATGGTGAAGGACAGGGAAGCCTGGAGTGCTGCAGTCCATGGGGTTGCAAAGAGTGAGACACGACTGCGTGACTGAACAACAATAAGTAAAAATAATATGACAGGTCACTTGACTTGCTTTATGCCACTTCTTTAACCACCGGTGAAATAAATGAAATGCAGAAAGGAAAATGAATTATCGAGGTTCCACTGTTAGTGGTGAAACTAGGACTAAACTCCAACTGAATAATAGGATAGACGCTTTAAACTGTAATAAACTTCTTCTTAATTAACAGCATTACTAGAACAAAAATTACAAAGTGGATGAAGAATTTAAGATTTCCCTTTATGCGTGAATATGATTTACATCAATAACATTACCTCTGTCTCTTTCACCAGTTGTTAACCTGGCATTCCAGGTAAAAACTTACTCTGGCTGTCTTCCTGAGTGTGGTCTCATGACATGGATTTGGACAACCTGAGATCTTGGATCAATAAAATTTTCTGAGATAAAAATGTGACATATATCCAGATATCCACACTAAAAAACTGAGATCTGTATAGTGATGCTTCTCTTCTGTATGTGCCACATTTCACAGAAAGGACTACCCCACAGCCTAAGATAAAGTCCTGAGTTTGATAATCTGTTTGTTTTTCTTCTCTCTCTCTCTTTCTCCCTTTCTTTTTCCAAGACAGAACTTCATGAGTTTAAAACCATGCCATAGCTTCTGATCTTGATCTGCAAGAACTTCTTTCTATATTCCTGTCTGCAAAAGAAAGAAACCATCAGCAATCTTTATGCCTCATCACAACTCTGAGGGAATTGTGGGGCCAGTGATTCGGTAGCAGCTGGAAAGACAAAGTACAAGTGTAATGACCTCTAAACCGCTCCTTTTAAAACTATATTGAAGGCTACATGATAAATAACTAGGTAATAAGTACACAGGCCATTTCCACAGTTTTACACAATTTACTCAAAATCGGGGCAAGAGAAGGGAGAAGGGGATTCTCAGTATCACTGTATTGGACCCTTTCTCAGCAATAAATATTTGCTTAGAAGACTAATAGAATATTTTACTTCATTTTAAAATTTGCAGAAGTTCTGGAAGATAAGCAAAGTGTTTAATTTAACAGCACTATGAAGACAGTCCTATTGGTACATGAACCAGCTTCTTAGGGATCTGGGTCAGGGAGGCTTGACTCGAGTTGAGGGTTACATATCTAAAATTGAGTATAAAATTTACTCAGTGAATTATAGTGTAAACTGTCAGGTCGAGGCTAAAGTTCCGTGTGTTTGAATGGTACCACCATACACCATGAAAGATATAATAACCCAAATAACATGAAAATGCACCTTGTCTAGTGATTTTTCTGAGGCAAAAAGCACTTACGTTACAGCGTAAAAAAAAGTGTCTTTTGTTGTTGTGTCAACAGTTGATTGTTCTGTGATAGGGCTAGAGTAACGATAAAGGGGTGTTTAGTTAATGTAGCAGTATTGGTTGATTAGTGTGACAACTGTACCATAGCAATGTAAGAAATTAACGATAGAGGAAATGAAGTGGAGTATACAGAAACTGTCTGCACTGTCTTTGCAACTATTCTGTAAATTTGAAACTGCTGTGAAATTTTAACAAAATACTTAGATTTTAAAAAGATGGTATAAAAGCCTTGAAAGTACTGAACACTTTTTAATATTCCAAATGTGATTATTTTTACCTAATTTTGAGTACACATATATCACCTAACATGAAATTTCCTATATCAAAGCTAGTTGCAGTATGAATGAAGGAGTTATCAGGAGTTTTATTGTCATGTGGCAGGGGTCTAGGATTAAAATCTCTAATTCCTCCTTGTTTCCTTTGATTCTCAAAAGGGTAAAAAAATTGTACAATCTTCTTTCAGCTTTTATTTCCCATTGGACAGAACAGTTAGCAATAATGTTAATATAACCAGTCAGTATTTAGTAAGTTCTGGCGTGCTGTAATTCATGGGGTCGCGGAGAGTCGGACACGACTAAGCGACTGAACTGAACTGAACTGAACTGACCACCTGTAGACACACTTTTTAGAACGTTACAAGTCTTATTTTTTGTTATCATTTTAAGTTGTTTATTTGTTTAAGCTTCCTCAGAACCCTGTGGGGCAGATACTGTTATTTTCCTCATTGAACAAAGAGATATTGAGAGGTTAAGTCACTTGTCCTCTGGTAAACGGTGGAGCTAGAACATGACGAAAATGTCCAACTCCAGCATCCACACTTCTCACATATCTACTCCCCCAGCCATCTGGGCTCACATATTGTCTTCAAATACTATTCACCTCCTCCTGGTGAATATTGAGAGCCTTTATTTGGGTGACCTGTTCATGCCTGGGGGAACCCCCAAATGGCAAAATGACTACCACATTTCCAAGCACATAATAGACTTTCAGCAAATAGCTGCTCAATCAATGAATGGATAATAATAATGAGTTCACAAAGGAATAATGAATGAATGAATATAAAAGGATCCAAAAATAGGGTTTATTTATTAAAGGAACATCTGCCTGGAAATGTTTCCTCTAGATGAGGAGTAAACACTGTGATAGCATGCTGACTTCTTCGCCATAACACTGAATAATTTCTAGGGCTCTAAAAGGGAATAATTTGACCGTAAGAAAGCTTCTGTTTCTCCCAAATAAATGACTCTGTAAAACTATATTGAAGATGATTTGGTAAATAGCTGATTAAAATTCAAATCATTCCTATATAGTTGTGCACAATTTGCTCAAAGTTGGCACAAGGTAAAGGGAAGGATGGTACTTAGTATTACTATTTTGGACCACTAATCCTACAACAACAAAGAAAACCTTGCTTTTCTTATTATTGGCTTCCTTACTTTGTTTTTACTATTATTGACTCATTCACAAGGTGTTTAGAGCTAGGCCATAAATGTGCAGTCTTAGCTCCCACGTGTTCTGGAAATGTGAAGTCGAGAATCCTCTCATGACTTCATGGATCAGATTTGTCTTTGTCGTCTCTCACTTATTTCATTACCCAAAGGACTCCGAGAACTTGAAAGAAGGGGCGGGCCCAGCTCGAATATCTGTGGGACTCAAAGCAAGAGTACAAAGAGAACCCATGTACCATGTATGAAAGCTATTGGTTATTTGTGAAATCTAAAACGGGTACAAATGAACTTATCTACAAAATAGAAAAAGAGTTACAGAAAATAAATATCATTTAAGGAAATAAAGGAGGGGATAGACTGGGAGAGCAGAGAAGGCAATGGCAACCCACTCCAGTGGTCTTGCCTGGAGAATCCCAGGGACGGGGGTGCCTGGTAGGCTACAGTCCATGGGGTCACTAAGAGTCGGACACGACTGAGCAACTTCACTTTCACTTTTCACTTTCATGCATTGGAGAAGGAAATGGCAACCCACTCCAGTGTTCTTGCCTGGAGAATCCCAGGGATGGGGGAGCCTGGTGGGCTGCCATCTATGGGGCCACACAGAGTCGGACACGACTGACATGACTTAGCAGCAGAAGCAGACTGGGAGAGAGGGGAGATTTAATTGGGAGGTTAGGATTGACATATAAATACTACTATACAAATATATAACTAATAAGGACCTAATGTATAACACAGGGAACTCTATTCATCACTCTGTAATGACCTATGTGGGAAAAAAATCAAAAAGAAGAGTGTGTATATGTATATGTATAACTGATTCACTTTGTTGTACAGCAGAAACTGACACAGCGTTGTAAATCAAATATAATCGGGAGGATAAGGGGAGGAGGGAGGTGGGAGGGGGGTTCGGGAGGGGGAATTCATGTACACCCGGGGCGGATTCATGTCAATGTATGGCAAAACCAACCAATATAATATTGTAAAATAATTAGCCTCCAATAAAAATTAAAAAAAAAAAATCCAACAAAATTAAAAAAAAAGAACTATGAATCAAGGTAACAAAATTTAAATGAGTTTTAGTTTTATCATAGAAAATAATGTTCTCATACTCATAACTAACTACTGGAAGGCCAGGTTCAAATTTAAAACCCATCAGACATGGCAGTATGGATATAGCAAGTTTTGGTTCTCAGTCCCCAGCCCACATTTTCTGGTTCCAAATCCCAATACAAGAGATCTCTCATGTATGAATGTTGATTCTGCAGCCCAGATGCCCAGTCTCTAGCCACACACTTTGCACTCACTGCCCTTCAGTCCGAAGGTGCACACAGAAACAGTGCTATGATTCAGCCTCAGGGAGGTAGACCTGAAGAAGCTCAGGCAAGCCAGCCATGGAAGTGGGCTTAGGGCATTTGAATTGTGAACTCTGTGTATGCATGCTTGCTAAGTCACTTCAGTTTTGTCTGACTCTGTGATCCTATGCACTGTAGCCCACCAGGTTCCTCTTTCCATGGGATTCTCCAGGCAAGAATACTGGAGGGGTTGCCGTTTCCTTCTCCAGGGAATTTCCCGACCCAGGGATCAAACCTGTTATCTTTTATGTCTCCTACTTTGGGAGGTGGGTTCTTACCACTAGCGTCACCTGAGAAGCCCCGTGAATTCTGTAGATAATATCAACCATGGATAGTCTGAAAAACAGAAATTTTATAAGGCTATTAATAAAACATTTTGGTGGTGCTAATGATAAAGAGGGCTTCCCTCGTCGCTCAGAGGTTAAAGCGTCTGCCTCCAATGCGGGAGACCCGGGTTCAATCCCTGGGTCGGGAAGATCCCCTGGAGAAGGAAATGGTAACCCACTCCAGTATTCTTGCCTGGAGAATCCCATGGACGGAGAAGCCTGGTGGGCTACAGTCCACGGGGTCGCAAATAGTCGGACATGACTGAGCGACGGAACGGAACGGAATGATAAAGAACCTATCTGCCAATAAGGAGACATACAGGACGTGGGTGGGTTAGAAAGGTCCTCTGGGAAAGGTCGTGGCGACCCAGCCAGTGTTCCTGCTGGAGAGTCTCGTGGACGAAGACGGGCCGGCTGCAGTCCACAGGGTCGCGAAGAGCCGGACACACTGAAGAGATTAGCGCTCAGCAGAGAACTGATAACGCAAAGGCAGTATCTTGCTTTTCTGAATATCATACGTCCAGTTCCAGATATCAACAGGACTTTTAAAATGTGGTCAGAACACAGGAAATTACATGTTGGGTCATGTATGCGTGTGTGTGTACACATACACAATACATAAGACAACAGAAACTTTCTGATTGCCAAATTATCCCCTCTCAGAGCCCTAGAAACTATGACGTGTTATGGATAAGAAGTCAGCATGCCTTCACAGTGTTCACTCCTCATCTAGTAGAAACATTTCCAGGCAGGTGTTCCTTTCGTAAATAAATCTTATTTTTGGATCCTTTTATATTCATTCATTCATTATTCCTTTGTGAACTCACTAGTAATTTATTATCCATTCATTGATTGAGCAGCTCTTTGCTGAAAGCCTATTATGTGCTTGGAAATGTGGTAGTCATTTTTCATTTGGGGGTTCCCCCAGGCATCAGCAGGTCACCCAAATATCTAATTGTAAGGCTCTCACTATCCACTGGGGAAGGTGAATAGTATTTGAAGACAGTATGTGAGCGCAGATGCCTGGGGGAGTAGAACAGAGAGTGAGAAGTGTGGACGTTGGAGTTTGACATCCTCATCATGGTCCAGCTCCACTATTTACCAGAGGACAAGAGACTTAACCTCTCAATTATCTCTTTGTTCAATGAGGACAATAAAATAATAGTACCTTCCCCACAGGGTTCTCAGGAAAGTTAAACAAAATAACGCTTGTTACCCTCTAATAAGTGTGATTTCCTAAGGCCTTCAATTTTCCTATGAAAGAGAGACATCAGCAAGAGGGGCTGTTGCAGTTATCTGATACGATAAGAAAGCCTGGAGCTTCATGTTCCCCCAATGTTCCTGCAATGTGCCTGGCTGACTCTCAGCACCACTTACTCCCTCCTGTCAGCTCATACACTACTCTGACTGGCAGTTTCCTCATGTCAGCCCTTCTGGATGTCTATGCTAGACAATAGTTCTCTGTGGAAATATCATGGAGTGAAGGGAAAGAGGAGGGCGTAATCTGTACCAGGATGCCATGCACCCTCATTCATCCTGTTAAGAAATCACCCAAGTGGTAACTTTGTTCCTGGTCTTTGAGAATTCCTTCTGTAACCACATACACACACACACACATACATATAAACAGTCTCTTAAACATAAAGTCACTAACTTCCAGCATAAAAATGAAAATCCAGTCTTTATTCCAATGTAAAGAAAACTCTTATACGATGAGGAGTGTTGCAAATTATCTAATAAATCATGGTATTAGGTATAATTTCAGACATTTTTTTCCTGAAGTATGCTTTTTAACTAAGTAATCAGAAAAGCCTCCCTATAGCAATTGATTAGGAAATAAAGAGAACAAATATAAAAATATTCTTCAAAGTCCATCTATTATTATTTAGTAAATAGAATAAATTCCTTCCATAGGCATAAAAAGTTGCAAAGAGCCTTATGTCATAGGTTTGTTGTAGTTGTTTAATCGCTGTCATGTCTGACCCTTTGCGACCCTGTAGCCCTCCAGGATCCTCTATCTATGTGATTTCCGAGGCAAGAATACTGGAGTGGGTTGTCATTTCCTTCTTCAGGGGATCTTCCTGACCCAGGGATCGAACCCACATCTCCTGCTTGGCAGGCAGATTTTTACCACTGAGTCACCTAGATAATCTTAAATATAAGATTAAGATTAATCTTAATGTTAAGATTATTAATGTTATAATAATATATTAATATATTATATAATATATTATATTAATATAACATTATTAAGATTAAGATTAATCTTAATGTTATTATTATTAATGTTATAATAATATAACATTATTAATATAAATGTTCTGGTGAATATTTTTTTAAGGATCTCCTAGGTCTCACGATCCTATGCAGGTATAATTGAAATAAAGCAGTTAGTTCATCTGATTGTATTAATACTCTTCCTGGGGAGAAAAAATATTAATTTAGACTTAATAAAGTTTCTAGCCTTCTTGGTTAATTATACTTTTTCTACATGATCTTGGGAAAGATATTATTTAACAAAATTGAGTTGGTAAAAACAAAGTTGAATAATATTACTTACTTTTCAAAGTACTTCTGGGCAGAGCAATATTTCCTCAATGGCAGGAACCAGGTAGGTGGGTGCTTTAAACCATAGTTCATTTCTTTCTCTTTTTCCTTTAGAGTTCAGAGCTCTTAAACATTGTGAACAGTTAAAGAACAATCTTATCAATTCTCTCCCAATAATTCAGCTAAAAGAAAAACTCTAGGTGAAATGGAATGCCTCTTCTAAAGAATTCTCTACAGCAGAATGCTGAGAGCTTCCCTCACTCCAGCACCCTTAGACTTTCTTTCCTTTACACATAAACTTCATTAAGAGCTTATGTTCAATCAAATGAGTTGTTCAACTGCATTTCTAAAAATTGGCACAATGCACAACATAGCTCCTGGGTGAACACTAATATGCAAGCTAGTTTGTGATGTTTTCAAGCTTTGTTATGGACAAGACAAAAGGGATTCACATTGCCTTGGACTCTGATGAGACCTCAGAAGGAACTTCTGGACACCAGGAAATGTTATACCCTAGAGGAGTAGGACACAAAAGGAGCTGTACAATCTTCTTTCATTTGAAAAGAGCTTAAAAGGGAAATGAATAAAGGAAGACCACTTATGGGCAAAAGGCTAGAATAGTTGATCTTTCAACGTGTCCCTTTGACCCTAGTACTCAATTCCTATTATCATTTGTGGGCCAATAAGCACTACTGAGAGTCAGACTCGACTGAGCAACTTCACTTTCACTTTTCACTTTCATGCATTGGAGAAGGAAATGGCAACCCACTCCAGTATTCTTGCCTGGAGAATCCCAGGGACGGGGGAGCCTGGTGGGCTGCCATCTACGGGGTTGCACAGAGTCGGACAAGACTGAAGCAACTTAGCAGCAGCAGCAGCAACAGCAAACACTACTGAGGTCCTTGCTTAATAGTTAACAGCTGATAAAATCACCTATGCCTCCCAACTATAATCAAGAACAATGCATTATAATTTTTATACTACCTTCTCTTTTATACCAAAGTCATCAAATTTGTTCTCATGCATGTACTCAGGTACAGGATGAGTTAAGAGTGTGTTAAGAAAGAATATATTTTCTAAATCACTTCTTCCTGTTCATTCTTTGACATGAGAGCAGGATGTCACATGTTTTTTTCTCAGCTTCTTCATGGCTGTCTTCATATCAGTGTTTCTGAGACTATAAATGAGGGGATTCAACATAGGTGTGACCACTGTGTAGAAGACAGAGAAAACCTTGTCCACAGAGAAGCTGCAGAAAGGTCTCAGGTAGATGAATACACATGGCACAAAGATCAGACTGACCACTGTTAGATGGGAGGCACAGGTAGAGAGTGCCCTGCTCTGACCCTGGCGGAAGCGAGTTCTCAGGGTGACCAGGATGACAGCATAAGAGAAGAGCAAGACCAAGAAACAGACAAGAGACAACAGACCACTGTTCGAGACCATCAGCACCTCTACTACAGACGTGTCTGTGCAGGCTAGCTTGATGACCTGTGGGACGTCACAGTAGAAGTTGTCCAGTTTATTGGGCCCACAGAAGGGCAGCTGAATGACCAGTGTGACCTGTGTGATAGAGTGGACAAAACCCCCACACCAACAGGCAAAAACCATCTGAAAGCAGAGCTGGCGGTTCATGACTGTCAGGTAGTGCAAAGGATTACATATGGCAACATACCTATCGTAGGCCATGGCTGTCAGCAGAAACATCTCACTGGCTCCCAGAAAGTGCAGGAAGTAGATCTGGGCCAGGCATCCTGAAACAGAGATGATCTTGTCCTCCTGTAGAAAATCTCCTAACATCTTGGGCACAGTAACACAGCTCAGGCATAGGTCAAGGAAGGACAGGTGGCCCAAAAAATAGTACATAGGAGATTGGAGCAGGTGAGTATCAACTCTCACTGTTACCACTATCAAGAGGTTTCCCAGGACAATGGCCATGTAAACCAACAGAAATATTAAGAAGAGAAATAGCTGCAGCTCCAAGGATGATGATAGACCCAGAAGAACAAATTCTGTCACCTTAGAATCATTTTCTTTTTTCATCAGGTCAAGAATACCAAGTGACCTAAGAAAGATGAACTAAATTAGAACAAGAGAGATTTAAGCTAGACAAAAGGAAAAAAAAAATGAGGTAACTGGAATAATTCAAGAAATGGGAATTAGGATCTGGATGGGTTATGTTAGAATTAAGTAGGCTCAGGACAGAATTGGCACGAATCCAGCTGTTGCTGTATTGCCGCTAAGTAGTGTCCAACTCTTTTGTGACCCCATGGACTGTAGCCAGCCAGCTTCCTTTGTCCATGGGGTTTCCCAGTTGATGAACCCACTGCAGTGGGTTAGCATTTCCTTCTTCAGGGGATCTTCCCACCCTGGGGATTGAATCTGCATCTCCTACATTGTCAGATGGATTCTTTACTGTTGAGCTTCCAGGGAAGCCCCCATGAATCCAGTGCCTTCTGTTATGTAAATTTGATCCTATCTTATCCAAATCCTGTAGTCACCTTCCAAAATACTACTATCCCTAGAATTCCCTGATGCTGTGGGAATTTCACTGTTCTGTGAATGCTTCTAAGTGTATAAACAGAGAACAAGACTCAAATGATTTCTTAAATTTAAGATTGATAAAAGTCAGTGTATAGAGAAAAAGAGTATGAACAACAGGAGGTATAAAAAGGTTTTCAGAGTCAGAAAGAGGTGTAAGGGAGGAGACTGGAGATCTGAGAAACTTACATCATTGCATATCAGGATCTATGCAGTTTCAAAGAAAAAACATTTTACCCTGCTCTTCATTCCACCAGCCCCTTCTTCATAGTCTCAGGCTAGCAAAATGAGAAATCCTCAGATGACCATCAAAGTTGCCCTGTCTGTGCCCTAATGGTGTTCTTATGAGTCAAGCCCTAACTGAGGGCTGGCTGTAAGGACTGGAGAGATCTCCTCTCCCTTGGGCTTTGTCTGTATCTGAAGCTTTTATGGTCCTTATGCCACCATTCAGCCTAATGAGCCCTGGGATTCCCTGGGCTGCTGTTTGAGTTGTCTGTATGACAGTTCTTCCTGGAAAGCTGACCAGGGCTCTGAAGGTTCTGAAACAGTCAGACCTTATTGTACAACACAGCCGTCCCATTTACCTACTTCGTGTTGATTAATTTGACACTACGTGTACTCCCAGTTTTCCATATGTCAGTCTGTTATCTGAGTAAAACAATTCTCAGTGGTTTCCCAACCATGCTTCCTATGGTGGGTTAGCTGAATGATAAGTGCCACATTACCATAGGAAGCTGTACAAGCAGGAGCACTTCCTTCAGGGTGTTACAGAGCCTTAATACAACACAAGTCTCTTGATGATACTTCAAGCATCTTCTCTAACTGGTGCCTATGTATGGATCTTACCCAGAAAACAAAGATGCTATCTTTAGTAACTGACTGTGTTGCTGTCAAAGTAAAATTTTTTATGTTATAAAACACAATTCTGATATGGCTGATTCATGTTGAGGTTTGACAGAAAACAACAAAATTCTGTAAAGCAATTATCCTTCAATAAAAAAGAAATAAAAAAACATAATTCTGAAATAGATGATGAACACATGTCAAAATTGTATTTAATTCTTTAATGAGGGATGGTAGGATGACAAAGCCAATTCAAAAAACAATATAAATAATGACTTTATATAATTACAGTATAAAAAAGAACACTGAAGTAAAATTTCTAAGGTATATCAGTTCAGTTCAGTCACTCAGTCGTGTCCGACTCTTTGCGACCCCATGAATCACAGCACACCAGGCCTCCCTGTCCATCACCAACTCCTGGAGTTCAGTCAAACTCATGTCCATCGAGTCGGTTATGCCATCCAGCCATCTCATTCTCTGTTGTCGCCGTCTCGTCCCACCCTCAATCCCTCCCAGCATCAGACTCTTTTCTAGTGAGTCTAAACCAGTTAATGCCCTAAAGGAAAACATAACCTTAACATTTGGGACTTTCCCCCCACACTAACAAGAAAATTAACACAGTTTAGCAGTTTTCTATTATATCTGACTATATAATTGTACACATCTGAAATCCCATAAATAGCAAATACTAGGTTAAAATTACATCCTTCTAGAGTTAGACAAGTCTTAAGTAGGCTTGTTAAATAATATTTTAACATGACATTAAAAGGTCACACTTATACTTAGATTTCACTTTAGGATAAGAATAAGAAATAAAGCACACCAACAGGATAATATCAGACATGTCTCTTTTGCAGAAGTTCTCATGGCAGACAGGTTTTTAGATTTTTTTTTTTTCCCTCCCACTGAAAAGTGACAGTTCAAGGGAAAAGATGAGATACACCCAGGTGAGAGTAGGACCCACACCGAGTTAGATTACTCAGGCATTGTAAAGGTCAATACTGCCCATCCAACTGCATCAGCAGAGCTTCCAGGGTCCCTGAAAAAAACATACCCAGTTGTTAGAGTCATTGCTCTCCAGAAAGCCCAGATCTTTGGCTTCTCATCGGCCTCATCTATGGCTTCTTAATAGGCCATTCATTATCTTCTTACTCGAGATAAAAATTTCCAAATCAGTTTTATCCTAAGAATTACTTCCCATTAACATAGTTGACATTCCACCATTTTTAGGTTTTCAATGAACAGAGATAGAAATTAACCCAAAATAATATTTATTTAGAAAAATTATTGCAGTTACTTTGAACTAAAGTGAATAATTTACTTTCCTTCAAGCTTCTAAATCTTTCTGTTTCATCTCGAGTTTTATGTTTTATCATTTTTAGTTTATATATATCCGGCATAAGGAGATCAGTCCTGGGTGTTCATTGGAAGGACTGATGCTAAAGCTGAAACTCCAATACTTTGGCCACCTGATGCGAAGAGCTGACTCATTGGAAAAGACCCTGATGCTGGGAAAGAGTGAGGGCAGGAGGAGAAAGGGACGACAGAGGATGAGATGGTTGGATGGCATATCGGCTCAATGGACATGGGTTTGGGTGGACTCCAGGAATTGGTGATGGACAGAGAGGCCTGGCGTGCTGCGGTTCATGGGGTTGCAAAGAGTTGGACACGACTGAGCAACTGAACTGAACTGAATTAGCCATTTATGTTTTCAAACAAATTACTCTTCTTTGCTCTTAATAAGTAAAAACATATCTATTATCTTGCACATACATTCGTATTTCCTTGCCACCTATGTATCTAGTAGAGTCTCAACCAGCTATATTACTTACACTTGTCAACAAAACGATACTTGAGGATTTTTGTCATACACAAGCATCTCAGCAGATTAGGAATAAACACACATTTCATGAATTCCTATAGTCACAAAAATTCCTTTTTGTTTCTTAAAGAGGTGAAAATAAAAATGTGCCGTAACATGGTTTCAGAGTAGCTAAACACCCTATCAAACTGTTATCAAATAGCCATTCTATAATATATATAATGCATAAAAATAGAAAAATCAGAACTGAGCATGCTTCTTACTCCAATTCTAGGGAACTGTATACAGGGAAGTTTGCCTTGGTAATAAGTAGATGGGAAGAAAAAAAAGCCCTTGAGAAGCTGGGGTAACAGAGAGGCCCTCACGAATGTGGCAGCCTTAGTTTACATATCAGGAATCTCAGACTTTGCTTTCATTTAAGGATATCCTTAACAAACAGTGTCCTCTGGTGCCTGACAGCCACAAGCCCAAACTCTGGGTGAGGAAGGCATTTTCCTCCTCTGTCTCACAGGATCCACACTAACATCTTTTTCAAGGACAACGAGCAGACAAAGCCAAAGATAACTGTATTACTTAAAAAAAATTTTTTTTTAGTTGTAATACTTTTGTACTGCTACAGTAATGCAACAAACTACCACCAACTCAGTGGCTTAAACAAATAAATTTATTATCTTTACAATTCTATAGGTCAGAAGTCTAACAATGTCTTGCTGTGCTAAAAATCAGTGTTGGCAGGGCTATAGTCCTTTCTGGAGGCTTTGGCAAGAATCTTCAAAGCCTGCAACACTAAATCAAGCCTTGTCTCACACCTACCATCTTTCTGGTTCCTGAAACCAGGAAAGGTTCAATGCTTTTAAGGACACAAGGATACACCTTGAATGGGGCCACCTAGAAACTGAAAGTTTTCCCAGCTGAAACTCCTTATCTTAGTACATCAAAGTCCATTTCACCAGGTGAAGTAGCAGATTCACAGGTTTGGTAGTCTGAGGATTAAGCCTCTGATATCTTTGGCGCTGTTATTTTTCTTACCACAATATACAGTATAACAAAGTGTCACAAACTACAGCCAACAAAAAACTCAGACAGCAGAGACAGACTCCCAGACTTCAGACACTGGGCTTATCACACGTGGTTTATAAAAGAACTCTCAGATATAGATGGTTTAAAAATTATGTCTAAAGAAGTGAAACACAAGGTTTGGATATTTATTAGAGTTAGGAAGGGTACACCTCACATGTTTTTCCACACTGCTTTTATTTAACGTGTCTTTGTTTAACACCGATCCTCCATGGATGTTGCTCCAGCTGATGCGGTTCTGATTTGGCAGTTTCCCTCAAGATATAATTCCACATCCGGTTTCCACTGTAGATATAGAGAAATCAACTCTCTGCATAAGTCCTACTTCTGGAGACGTAATCAAACAATTTTTCCCTCTTGTTCCTTTTCAAGTAATATTTTTGTCTTTAGTTTTCTGTTGCTTACATATAACTCATATAAGCATGAGTTATATTCTTATTTATACTATTTGTAATGTGTTAGGCTTGCTCTTTGAGACTGTAGATTTTTGTGCTTGACCAAATCTATAAAATTTTTCAAACATTTTGTCTTTAAATATTTGCTTCTGTCTGCTTCTCTCATCTTTCTCAGTTGTCAAACTAATATTGGACTTCCACTTTAACTTCTCTTTCATTTTTCCCTTTTTTATCTATTCAGAATGCATTACTTATTCTTCTGATGTAGTCTCAAGTTAATATATTTTTTTTAACTGCTCTCCAATCTGCTGTTAAACTAGACCATTAAATTTCTTCTTTTAAATTTCTGGATGGTCATTAACTTTTCTCCAAAGAATATTTCCCCATCCATTAATCAACATGTTGACACATCTACCTGAAGCTAGTGGGTAAAGATGTTAAATGACAGAGAAGTTTAAATCAATCGCCATGATAGAATGCAAGAAGGTCTCCGTCCCCTTTCAAGGAAAAGTTATTAGGAAAGCAGATGTCTAGCCTTTTAAAAAATATGTTGACATTCTTTTTTGGCTTGTTTATTTAGCAGCTTGGCTTGAGGGATCTTAGTTCCCTGACCAGGAATTGAACACATGCTCTCAGCAGTGAAAGCGGAGAGAGCTAACCCCCGGGGCTTCAGGGAATTTCCCTTTGTTAATTTTCTTATCTTTTTCTGCCTTTTTAGGACTGAAAGAGGTGGAAGTTTAAAAAAAAAAAAAAATGCTGAGCCTTAGCTTTTATGGAGAAGAGAAAACGATGTCTGTGTGTGCTCAGTCGCTCAGTCGTTTCCACCCCATGAACTGTAACCCTCCAGGCTCCTCCATCCATGGGATTTCTCAGCCAAGAATACTGGAGTGGGTTGCCATTTCCTGCTGCAAGTGATCTTCCTGACCCAGGGATCAAAACCACATCTCCTGCACTGGCAGGTGAATTCTTTACCATTGAGCCTTAGCTTTTAGGGAGAAGAGAAAAAGATGCCTTCTGGTTCTAAACCCAATGCTAGGGAACAGTGGCTTCCCCCAGCAGCCAGAAGAGGGACTGTGTCAGCTAAAATGACCCTAAATATCATAGAAAACAAATCTACATGTCAAGTGTTTCTGTCCACTAAACAGAAGATACGTCCAATGAATTCCCAATTTGTGAAATAGAATAGATATCTTTGCACACTTGATACTAATGAAAATATTTGCATCACAGTGGAAAACCTCCCACCACAATGCACGTGAAGTTTGAAACACTGGTCTTATTTCATCACAACGCAGAAAGAGTTTTCCTGGGGACAGGGTAAAAACCAAGAGTTGGCAACCTATGGCGTGCCTAGCACAGAAGGAATTAAGATGGAACCGACCCGACAAAACCGTTCAGGAGGGAAAGTGCGTCTTGGTCACGTTCACGCTCCCTTGGGTCCTCCATTCTAAGTCATACACATGCTGTAGTTCTGCCTCCTCAGACTGGCTCTGGGTGCTCACGGCTCCCCACCTTGCACTATAATGACCTATAAACACTTTAAACTTCTAATACTTTTTGCTCAACCTTTCACTACCACATAGAAATAGACACTAATAGACTGATTATATCGATCTGTGTTACTATAGCTGACTCCAGAGATCCTCTAACAGGTCATTCAAGGAATGTGTCCAGTGGTTGGGACTTCACATTCTCACTGCAAAGGGCTTGGGTACAGTCTCTGGTTGAGGAACTAAAACCACACACGGTGCACAGCATGACCAGAGTTACTTCTTTAAATTAAGGTATAAAAAAATGGTCATTCACAACTGAATTTTCTGTTTCCTTCTGTCTTTTTCCACGACTGTATGTACTGCCTCATCTTGATTTACAAGCAAAACTACAAAAATAAGTGTTTTGTGGTTTATCCAGGAATAATACAGAAAATATTCCCGTTATATTTTTTAGTGAAAAATTTAATTTTGTAAAGGTTATTTCAACCTAAATGAAATGTGATTTTTGTTTAAAGAAATAAATGGTCATTCAGAGAGTGACTCTGAAAATATATGTAGGTAACACCTCAGAGAAGATATTTTTGGAATAGCATTATTGGGCCTATTATATTGATCAAAAAAGATAATTATATTTTCTACACAAAAAAATTAGAATAATATTGGGGATAATTTCAAGAATCTTAACAGAAACCTCATCATACTATGATGTGTGCTAAGTTGCTTCAGTCGTGTTCAACTCTGTGAATCTATGGACTATAGCCTGCCAGGCTTCTCTGTCCATGGGATTCTCCAGGCAAGAATGCTGGAACGGGTTGCCATGCCCTCCTCCAGGAAATCTTCCTGACCCAGGGATCAAACCCATGTCTCTTAAATTTCCTTCATTGGCAGGCAGGTTCTTTGCCACTAGCTCCACTGGGAAGGCCTCATACTATGATAGTACAGAGCTAATACAGTTAGACCGCTGATTCTGAAGGAAACAAAAGATAAACCATAATGGCACCACTAGAAAGATCTCATATTCCTTAAGTTTTTTCCTTTTTTTTCCTCACAAGAAAAACATTTTCAATTTTCTACATTTCTCTGGTGATCGATTATATGGCTGTCACCTTTCCCTAGAGGAACCGTGGTCTTACAGAATAAAAAGATATTTCATAATTAACTTTGAGTTCAGAAGACACAACCATATGCTCAGTTCACACAACTACTTATTCTTCCTAGTTGCTCTCTAAAAGGTATTTAATCACAGATGGCAAAGGCAGATACTGGCCTGAGAGACTAGCCTTCCCAAAGGACAACTTTTCAAAATATACAAAGAACCAAATCTTTGGAAATACTGATCAAAAATAGAGAATAAGATGCTCTCCAGAACTCCATTTTTTAAATTTGTTTTTAATTAGAGAACTGTTGCTTTACAATGTTGTGTTGGTTCAGAACTCCATTTTTTTAGATTAAAAACTTTACGTAGATGGTACTTGAATCCTTTCTTCCAAATTAGAAACTAGAAACCACTCCCAAAGTCTAACCTTCATCATCCTCCAGACATCTCCCCTGATGAGAATCTTGGCAGTCACTGCCAAGTTAATTGTACAAAAGGAGGTTTGTTTTTCAGTGAAAGTCCTGGGAATCACACTTTTGAGATAGGAGCTAAGAAGCAAGAACACAGCTGACTCAGTTCCTCCTGAGCATAGCTCGCAGGTATGCAGAAATCACATCATGTCCCTATCTTTTCTTTTCTCCTCAAGAAATAATCCTAAATTTGTTTCTTGGTGGTGGTGGTATTCTTGATAAAAGATCTGAAGGCCAAAAATCCAAATAGCTTCAATTCCCAGGCAAATCTGTGGCGTTTGGCATTAAAGGAAGTAAGTATAGATGAATCCTTTTGCTAGCTTTTTCACAACTCTAAGTAACAGTATGCTCTCTTTTGAAAGCAGGAAAAGAGTTGAGTTATGACTAGCAATTCATAGGAGATGATGTCAAATAGGATTAAAAGTATTGCTTCCCTGGTTCCACTTATAGGAGCTGTATCTACATATCCTTACATTGTTTCAGAGAGACAAAACCGACGACAAACTACAATAATTACCATCCACTTGGAAGTCCAGGTAGGTTAAGGAATTAGGAAAAGCAAATCAGTTTGGGAATGTTTCACAAATTCTTTTTAAAACCTAAAAGAATACTAACTCTGTTTTGTTTTTGCTCATGTGTATATATAATTGTCTATCTACTGAGTAATCAAGTCTTGGGAAATCATAACAATGGTTTTATCTGATAAAATAGATTCCATGATATCACTGCATTTAGAAAGAAGAGACAGAGACACAGATCCTGGCCAAACCAGGGCTAACGACTGTCAGGGAGACATTCAAAGTTCTTCTGAAGGAAGTGTCAGACATCAGTGTGGTTCATACCAATACCAGAGTGTCCCTCAGGAATAATAAAGTATTTCTTTCCCTTAAGTAAGGAAACCAAATTAAACTATTTTAGGTCTTTCTTTTTCCAAGGTTGCTATATGTTTTCTTCAGTATATTGATCATCAGAAACCAGATCATTAAATGTTTTGAAAAATCATCAGCTCAAACTAGATCAGAATACCAGCCCCAGTTTCTTCTTAAATACAATGCCAAGTCAATCTGTCTCACTGGCTGCTGCTTCCTCCCATTATATTTCCCCATTTCCAAGGTCTTCATGGAGTCTTTTTCTTCTTCAGAGAAATTTGATTGAAAGAATCAACTGCCTTCAGATAACCGTAAGAAGAGAAAAAAGCAGAGTTAGTCAAAGGAAATGTGGGTTAAAAAAACACAGCATTACTGAGTAATTTAGTTTAGAGTGGAAAGAGTATCAGGGCTGCATCTACCCACCCAAGGACCTTGGCCATGTATTTCCACACAGCCTGCATTTCCGGAGTGTGACATCAGTCGATAATGAGTGTACTTGGCTGCACAGGACATCCAGCCTTCTTGGAAGTCCATCTGGACAGCCCCTGATGTTGTTCCCAAGCGTCTTCTCAGTACGTTTTTACGTCCTCTGAATACTCTCATGGTCATGGTGAAGCCCTTTCCTTTTTCTCTGCGGACAAATAAGAGAAAGGAGGGACTTAAGTAAGATCCAAGGGGACCAGTGCACATGCATTTGTGAGGTAGCTGGGTCAAATTTGGACCTCACTTGGGTGACCAGCTATCCCTGCTTCCCTGGGGCTGAGGGTTCCCTGAGTTACAAGACTTTCAGGGTTGAAATGAGTCCAGTCCCAGGCGAACTGGCACATTTGGTTTCTCTAGTCTCATACCACATTGATCCACCATCTCCTCTTTTTGCCATATCCTTGCACGCATCTGTCCCCCACTTTCTTTTTCAAGGTCCAATGGTATGGTTCTTTCCCTGCATATGTGAAATGATTAAGGCTTCCAAGTGGAAAGTTATCTGAATTAAAATTCAATTGGGGGGGCAGAAATAATGATTTTCATTTAATAAGCAATTACAATGTACATATTGCCTAAAAAATTATGTGAAAGTTGCTCAGTCATGTCCAGCTCTTTGTGACCCCAGTTCATGGTATTCTTCAGGCCAGAATACTGGAGTGGGTAGCCTTTCCGTTCTCCAGGGGATCATCCTAACCCAGGGATTGAACACAGGTCTCCCGCATTGCTGGCAGATTCTTTACCAGCTATGTAGTAGATACCAAAAAAAGATCAAAGATGATTAACACTTGGCCTCTGTCTTCAGAGGTTTACAGTCTAGTAGGTATATTAAGACATGCAAAATAAAAAAAAAAATGATGCAAAGTATAAACTGAAAATTCTTTAGTGTAGAAAAATGCTGTAGCTTTTACAGTGTTTTCTCATTCCTTCTGGAAAACATTTTAGAATGTTGTTTCAACCTTTAAAAAATAGCAATTCATTTCTTTAATGTTGATTCAGGAAATATGTTAGCATGCCTATGAAGTGAACTGAACTGTGCTCGGAATTCATAATATGGAGATGAAAAATACATCTTTGCCTTCCTGAAGCTCAGACTGGCAAAGAGATAGAAAAGTGACCAGTTACAAGAAGGCATAGTATAAATTTACATACACATATGTCAGATGCTATGGCAAAAACAAAGAATTACTGTATGATGGTGAAGTCCAGTAATATTTCATGAAGGCGGCAATCAGTAAACGGTGTAGATTTCAAGTACAAGTTATTCAATCAAAGAAAAAAAAGTAAATAAACAGTAAAAAGGTGGAGAAAGAGAAAGGAAGGGATCCAGAAGGGATAGGCAAGAAAGAAGAAAGGAAGGAAAGACGGAGGGTGGAGGGAGGGTGAAGGGAAGAAAGGGAGGGGAGAAAGAGAGGGAGGCAGAAAGGAAGGTGTGTGGGGTGCTACTTGTGTGCATGCCAAGTTCCTTCAGTTGTGTCCGACTCTTTTCTACCCTATGGACAGCAGTCTGCCAGGCTCCTCTGTCCATGGGATTCTCCAGGCAAAATTACCTTCCTTCAGGGGATCTTCCCTACCGAGGGATCAACCCCTGTCTCTCACGTCTTCTGCGTTGGCAGGCAGGTTCTTTACCTCTAGCGCCACCTGCGGGAAACCCAGAAGGAGGAGCAACAGCTATCTTAGGTGGGAAGAATAGCATGTCACTTGACAAAAATGTGATTATTCTTTTCTTATCTGGGACATAGGACTCAAGAGGTGAAGTTAAATAAGTAGATGAAGACCAGATTGTGAAGGGCCTTGTATGTTATGCTCAGTTGTTTGTATTTGGCTTCACAATAATAATGTTTCATTGCAGCACAGCTTTTTTTTTTTTTTTTTCCTGGCGAGTCCTATGCTTACAGTTTATTAGCTAATCAACACCAACATGCAAAAATAAGCGCTGAATACAAACCTCTACCGTACGGTTTCGTGTAAACTACAACAGTTCGTTTGATTTGAAGAGTCATTGGTGGTTACTTCAACTGAACTACTGGCTTCTGTAATGAATAGTGTTTGGAGCTAGAGTCACTGAGCCGTCGGCAAGGCCTCTGCAGACACCGGTCCAGTGGGTTTCCACGAGTTACATTCTCAGGCAGGAGATGAGGCGGCACCAGTGACGTGACACTGAACCTACACGGCCAAACGTGGCCCCTGGGTGCGGCCTCGGGCAGGCGGTGGTCCTGCAGGCCAGCGCCACCTGCAGCCGTGGTGCCGGCGTTTTGGCAGCAGCTCTACAGAGAAGTGACAGGGTCCCTCGTGGCACTGAGTCACCACAGGTCAGTCTGGCGTGGCCACCACTGCTCCCGGGCCATGGCCGAGGACCAGTCCGCCCCGGGGGTTCCTTGTTAGCAGAAGGGAAGGAACTGTGAGAACACGGGGAAGGAATTAGTCCCTGTGGTGAAAGGTTCCAGCCTCCCTCCGCGCGGTCAGTCTGTAAAGAAGCTTCTCTGAAAGGTGAAAGCACTTTAGAAGCATCAACAGCTGAATCAGTGCGTGAATTCATCCTTCTGGGTTTTCCCTGCAGCAGGGAGATTCAGGTCATTCTGTTTATGTTCTTCTCCATCATCTACCTCCTGACTCTCATAGGAAATGGATCCATTATCTGTGCTGTGTGCTGGGACCAGCATCTCCACACCCCCATGTACATCCTGCTGGGGAATTTTGCATTCCTGGAGATCTGGTGTGTCAACTCCACTGTTCCAAACACACTGATCGACTTCCTCTCAGAGAACAAGGCCATCTCTTTCACTGGTTGCTTCCTTCAATTATATTTTTTCTTTTCCATAGGCTCCACTGAGTGCTTCTTTCTCTCAGCAATGTCGTTTGATCGATACTTTGCTATCTGCCATCCTCTGCATTATGCCACAATTATGACTGGCAGACGTTGTTTCAACCTAGTGATTGCTTGTTGGGTGTGTGGCTTTCTCTGGTATCTGGTGCCTGTTATTCTTATTTCCCAGCTGCCTATCTGTGGTCCTAATGCAATTGATCACTTTGTATGTGACTCAGGCCCACTGCTGACCCTCTCATGTGTTCCTGCTCCCATGTCCAAGCTCACCAGCTATACTCTAAGCTCCCTCATCATCCTCCTTAGCTTCCTTTTCATTCTCATCTCCTATGCCCTGGTTCTACTTGCTGTTCTTCGATAGTCCTCGGCATCCAGTCGACAGAAGGCCTTTTCCACCTGTGGGTCCCATTTGGCTGTGGTGTTGCTATTCTACGGGACCATTTTGGTGATGCATGTGAGCCCTGGATCCAGCCGCTCCACCTTGTTGCCAAAAATCATGACCTTGTTCTATGCCATGCTGACTCCACTCTTCAACCCTTTGATTTACAGTCTCAGGAATAAGGATATGAAAAAAGCTCTCTGGAAAGTTCTGGGAAAGTTTAAAATTTCTTTAAAAGTCTTTGGCAGCAGGAGCAGGAGGAATGTGGGATAATCTGGTTTAGTATGATGTGGATAAAATGGCCATCCTTGAACTCTCACACATGTGTACCATCATCCACTCAGTAAATAGAAACTGAATGCCTCCTCCATGTTAGACACTGCACTCGGCACTGTATTGTGAGCATAATTATGAAGATAAAGCAGACACGATCTCTTCCTCAAATTGCATCCTAATGGTGTGGACAAGTAAGAAAATAATTAACATTAAATGCAATAAATATTCTAACCAATATATGTACAATATATGAGACACAAGGAAAAAGCAACTAATTTTGCGCAGGGTTGTGGGCAGCCAGGATTAGTGTTAGGGAAAACTTCAGTCAACATCATATCAGACACATATATTTTGTGATGAAGTTGGGGAAACCTTGTGTTCTGTTTAACTTCTAGCTAGATTTCTTTTTTTTCTCTTTTTATTAATATTTTCAAAATTTTCATAAAAAATAGTTGACTCACAGTGTTGTGTTAGTTTCAGGCGTACAGCAAAGTGAAACAGTTATACATATACATATATCCACTCTTTTTTTTTTATTCTTTTCCTATATAGGCTATTACAGAGTAGAGTTCCCTATGCTATACAGCAAGTTCTTATTAGTTATGTTTTATATATAGTAGTGTGTATATGTCAGTCCCAATCTCCCAATTTATCCCTCCCCACCCCCACCCCCCGCTTATCTCCTGGAAACCATGTTTGCTTTCTACATTTGTGACTCTACTTCTGTTTCATAAATAAGTTCATTTTTACCCTTGTTTTTTTAGATTCCACATATAAGCAATATCATATGAAATTTGTTTTTCTGTATCCAAATTACTTTACTCAATATGACAATCTCTATGTCCATACATGTTACTGAAAATGGCATTGTTTGATCTTTTTTATGGCTGACTGATATTCCATTATGTATAGTACTACATCTTCTTTATCTTGTCCCCTGTTGTTGGACATTTATGATTGCTTCCATGTCTTGGCTATTATAAATAGTGCTGCAATGAACATTGGGGTGCATGTATCTTTTCAGTTTATGATTTCCTCCAGGTATATGCCAGGAGTGGGATTTTTGCATCATATGGTAGTTCTGTTTTTAGTTTTTGCAAATGAAACAACTGACAAGGGATTAATCTCCAAAATATACAAACAGTTTATGCATGTCAACATGAAAAAAAAACCAATAAAAAATGGGCAGAATATGTATAGAGACATTTCTCCAAAGAAGGCATGCAGATTGCTATAAAGTACATGAAAAGATGCTCAGTATCACTAATTATTACAGAAATACGAATCAAAACTACAAGATGGTGTCATCTCACACAACTCAGAATGGCTATCATCAGAAAATCTACAAGCGATAACTGCTGGAGAGGGTGTGAGAAAAGGGAACCCTCCTCCACAGCTGGTAGGAATGTACACTGACACAGCCACCATGGACAACAGTAGGGATGTTCCTTAAAAAGCTAGAGATAGATCTCTGTTCAATCTTACTCTGATGTCTTTGAAAGGATGTGAGACTTAAAATCAAAAGATCTTGGTAGGAACTCAATTCTTCCATTAATCAACTGTGAATTTGGTAGGTAACTTCATTTCAACTAAAATTAAAATGGTAATTGCCACCCCCAGAGAACAATTAGTGTGGTGTTTTAATAAATCATGAGTCCAAAAGTTCCTAAAACAGTACATAGAAAGTACATAATAAATACTAATTAAATTTGAATGTTAATGAATTCTTTGTTCTCATGTTCTTTATTGGAATCAAAATCTCAGCTCCTCCATGAAAGTCACCTCCTATAACTTTTGGCAAAGCCCTTCTACAACGGCTCTCCTTCTCAACTTTCCCTGAGACATAAACTAAATTATGTTTTCTCGATTTATAGCCAAAATACCATGTGTTTAGTTTAATTTTGGTTTGGGAGTGTGTGTGTGTGTGTGTGTGTGTGTGTGTGTGTGTGTTTACAGTGTTCTAGAGAATTAAGTCTTTGAAACTGGGACTTGTTTACCCCCGAGATACATGAAGACTTTCCAAAAGGCACACAAGCATGCATAGTTCAATTTCTGGATCCTCAACTTACATATGCACATTTTCCTAAAGCTGCTGTGCCTAAGAACACATCTCTTATTGAAGTTTCACATGGACTTATTTCACACATCCTCTTTCACAATTGCTTTTCTCCCACTTCAGATATAAAGACTGCCATTCACCAGTTCTGACCTCAATATTTTGCATTGTTTGGGTATATAAGCTTCTAGTTGGGACACTGAACAAATAATTTGAAATAATGATCACTCTACTGTGAAAGTGAGTGGATCTAACAGATAATACATCCTTTTGTAACAAATGGTTTACAATTTTGGGTTGTCATAAAAGAAGCTGAGAAAAGACTTGGGTGCAAGCAGTTTATTATTAATAGAAGGTGGTTTCAGGCAGTAGGAATGAGGAAGGAGAAGAAGCCACTATGACCAATGAAAATCTGATTCCACTAGAACCTCTGAGAATGGTCCGTGTGAATGGCACAGGTCTAAGATATTTATTGACTAACCATGGTTGCACAGGGAGATATTGACTACTCATGTTTCCAAAAACACATTGACTGATGCACCAAATGAGCCATTATGTCTTCAGAAAAGGCCCTGGGAAGAAAGCAGGAAGACTCCTGGATAGGGCTTGAGATGGGAGGGATGCCATAAGACTAATTCTGAGCTCCCAAGGGACTGCCCACCACCTCTGAAACTAAAATCAGAGGTAGGTCAGGAAGCTCACAAATATTCACTACACAGGCTACTTAACTATCCTGATAGCAGGTTACAAATAATTTGCAGTTAACAGGCACTATGTGGTAACGGTCAGAACCAAACTTTTTCAAATTCTGTCTCCACTGACTGAATGACTTCGTATATGCCTCCATTAACTCATATTTAAATAAGCAATAGTGATAGAGCTTTCTTCCTAGTGCCATTGTGAGGATGAAGTGAATCAATCTGCTTATCAGAGAGTCTAGCAAAGAGTAAACCCTAAAATATCTCCATCATTATAATACTTCATGCTTTAGTTCACAGGGAATTTGCTCTCATTACAAGTTCTAATTTGGAAGTTAATTTTCTATCCCAAATTCCCAATTACTATAATGTAGCTGAAAACGTGGGCAGTATAATAAAGAGTTAACAAGTCAAAACATTGTATACAAGGATTCAGTTCAGTTCAGTTCAGTTCAGTCGCTCAGTCGTGTCCGACTCTCCGCGACCCCATGAATCACAGCACGCCAGGCCTCCCTGTCCATCACCAACTCCCGGAGTACACTCAAACTCATGTCCAGAGAGTCGGTGATGCCATCCAGCCATCTCATTCTCCGTCGTCCCCTTCTCCTCCCGCCCCCAACCTTTCCCAGCATCAGAGTCTTTTCCAGTGAGTCAACTCGTCGCATGAGGTGGCCAAAGTATTGGAGTTTCAGCTTTAGCATCAGTCCCTCCAATGAACACCCAGGATTGATCTCCTTTAGAATGGACTGGTTGGATCTCCTTGCAGTATAAGGGACTCTCAAGAGTCTTCTCCAACACCACAGTTCAAAAGCATCGATTCTTCGGCGATCAGCTTTCTTCACAGTCCAACTCTCACATCCATACATGACCACGGGAAAAACCATTGCCTTGACTAGACGGACCTTGGTTGGCAAAGTAATGTCTCTGCTTTTTAATATACTATCAAGGTTTGTCATAACTTTCCTTCCAAGGAGCAAGCGTCTTTTAATTTCATGGCTGCAATCAGCATCTGCAGTGATTTTGGAGCCCAAAAAAACAAAGTCTGACACTGTTTCCACTGTTTTTCCATCTATTTCCCATGAAGTGATGGGACCAGATGCCATGATCTTTGTTTTCTGAATGTTGAGCTTCAAGCCAACCTTTTCACTCTCCTCTTTCACTTTCATCAAGAGGCCTTTGAGTTCCTCTTCACTTTCTGCCATAAGGGTGGTGTCATCTGCATATCTGAGGTTATTGATATTTCTCCCAGCAATCTTGATTCCAGCTTGTGCTTCTTCCAGCCCAGCGTTCCTCATGATGTACTCTGCATAGAAGTTAAATAAGCAAGGTGACAATATACAACCTTGACGTACACCTTTTCCTATTTGGAACCAGTCGGTTGTTCCATGTCCAGTTCTGACTGTTGCTTCCTGACCTGCATACAGGTTTCTCAAGAGGCAGGTCAGGTGGTCTGGGATTCCCATCTCTTTCAGAATGTTCCACAGTTTACGAACAAAGCTAGTGGAGGTGATGGAATTCCAGTGGAGCTATTTCAAGTCTTGAAAGATGATGCTGTGAAAGTGCTGCACTCAATATGCCAGCAGATTTCGAAAACTCAGCAGTGGCCACAGGACTGGAAGAGGTCAGTCTTCATTCCAATCCCAAAGAAAGGCAATGCCAAAGAATGTTCAAACTACCGCACAATTGCACTCATCTCACACGCTAGTAAAGTCATGCTCAAAATTCTCCAAGCCAGGCTTCAGCAGTATGTAAACCGTGAACTCCCAGATGTTCAAGCAGGTTTTAGAAAAGGCAGAGGCACCAGAGATCAAATTGCCAACATCAGCTGGATCATGGAGAAAGCAAGAGAGTTTCAGAAAAACATCTATTTCTGCTTCATTGACTATGCCAAAGCCTTTGACTGTGTGGATCACAATAAACTGTGGAACATTCTGAAAGAGATGGGAATCCACACACATACAAGGATTAGAGAGAAATGAAGAGTATATCAATAACACAGATGTTGCTGAATCACAAAGCAGAGATGTTACTGTGTTGAAGAACAAGATGGTTTTCTTAGTAATATGACTGACAGAGACATGACATGAGTTATGAGCAAATGAACATGCAGACACTGAATCACCAGTTTTAAACACCGATGTCCTTGTGTAAGAGAACATGAGACATGCAGAATTACAGACTGCAGTTTCCTGCACTCCTCACCCCGCTTCCTCTCTTCTCATGCCCCTCTCTCTCTTTCTCTCTCTCTCCACATACTCTGTTCTGCTTCTTAGGGATCACAGACCTCTCTGACTTTTGATAGGAAAGGAATCTGCCTTCAAATCGGGCACTTCCTGAAAATACTCTTCTCCACTGTACAGATATCATTCAATATCATGTAATGTTTCTGTTGCTGCATGACAGAAATCTGGCAACCCAGTGTTCTATCTTATAAATGCTCTCACATTTCAGAACAAAACAATTTGTTAGTTGTGAAGCAGGATTGCTTCCACTGCTAAATCTGAAAATACTGTCAGTGCTCTGTGTCTGGTGCCCTGGGGGTAGAGAATCTGCAGTATCAAAGACCTGACTATACTGTGCCATTTTTATGTAAGGGACTTGACATTCCCTGGCTTTTTACCTTAGGGGATCCTGGAAACCATCCCCCCATAGATATGGAGGGATGGCTATACTCCTTTTTTTTGGAATCTTTATAACCTTTAAGCTATAACCTGAATGTTTGTGTCCCTCTGAAATTCAAATGTTGAAATCCACACCCCCAGTGTGATGGTATGCTATTAGGATTTGGGGCCTTTAGGTGAATAGGTTGAGAGTGGAGCCATCATAAATGGGATTAGTACCCTTTGAAAAAAGACCCCAGAGAGCTCCTTCCTCCCTCCCACCATGTAAGGTTACAGTGTTAACAAGGCTGTCTAAACAAGAAGCACGCTTTCACCAGATACTCTAACTGCTGACGCCTTGATCTTGGATTTCCCAGCCTCCAGATGTGTGAGAAATAACATTCTGTTAATATGGCACATATAGTTTATAGTATTTCCGCTGAAGCAGCACAAACAGAAAAGACACTTCAGGAAGCAGTCTTTCTGCACCGTGGTCTTTCAGAGACATTCCTTTAGGGGAGCATTTTGTTAATCTGATCGGTCTCTACTCTGCCTCTTCCTCGTTAATTCTCTGGCTTAACCAAAGCATTTTCCTTACCCTAAGTAAGGCTTTCTTCCCACCCACCACTGCCCTCTTTTTCTTCTCTCTTATCAACTTCAAAGATGCACATCACAGCCTAACAACCCATGTACCCCACACACAGTTCCTATTTAGAATGCCCTCATCATTCAGTTTGAATTCTACTTGTCTTGTAAGTCAGTGCCTTTAACTGAAGTGAAAGAACCAAATTCATTGCAGCTAAGATTAATAGTTTCATAAAATTAAAAAAAAAAAACTAGAAAATGAAATATAAAAACACAAATATAGCTCACTTTTATATTATTAGATTCAACACATCACAAACTAGTCAACTATGAAAGTTTCTAAATGCTTCATCTTAGTATCTGAATTTATCACAGACAGCTAACAATTTGAGGACTACGCTAATCCTTTAACTGCACTTGGAGTAGGACTGTTCTATGTCACATTTCAAACCATTTCTTGAATGAATTTTCTAAGAAGTCTCTCATAATGATTTTAACCTATATAAAGCTTTCCCTCGGAGGAGGCAATGGCACCCCATTCCAGTACTCTTGCCTGGAAAATCCCATGGACGGAGGAGCCTGGTAGGCTGCAGTCCATGGGGTCGCAAAGAGTTAGACATAACTGAAGTGACTTAGCAGCAGCAACAGCATCAGAGCTATCCCTGGCTGAATCTCCTTAATATCTGTAGATGTAGAGTAATATTGCAATGCACCTTGAATTTTTTTTTTGTTTTACTTTGGTTCAAGTTCAGTTCAGTTCAGTTGCTCAGTCATGTCTGACTCTTCGCAACCCCATGGACTGCAGCATGCCAGGTTTCCCTGTCCATCACCAACTCCCAGAGTTTACTCAAACTCATACCCATTGAGTCAGTGATGCCATCCAACCATCTCATCTTCTGTCATCCCCTTCTCCTGGCTTCAATCTTGCCCCACATCAGGGTCTTTTCAAATGAGTCAGTTCTTTGCATCAGGTGGTCAAAGTATTGGAGTTTCATCTTCAGCATCAGTCCTTCCAATGAATATTCAGGACTGATTTCCTTTAGGATGGACTGGTTGGATCTCCTTGCAGTCCAAGGGACTCTCAAGAGTCTTCTCCAACACCACAGTTCAAAAGCATCAATTTTTCGGCGCTCAATTTTCTTTATAATCCAACTCTCACATCCATACATGACTACTCGAAAAACCATAGCCTTGACTAGACAGACCTTTGTTGGCAAAGTAATGTCTCTGCTTTTTAATATGCTGTCTAGGTTGGTCATAACTTTCCTTCCAAGGAGTAAGTGTTTTTAATGTCATGGCTGCAGTCACCATCTGCAGTGATTTTGGAGCTCCCCAAAATAAAGTCAGCCACTGTTTCCACTGTTTCTCCATCTATTTGCCATGAAGTGATGGGACCGGATGCCATGATCTTTGTTTTCTGAATGTTGAGCTTTAAGCCAACTTTTTTACTCTCCTTCACTTTCTGCCATAACTTTGGTTCAAAGGTGCTGATTTTACAAATAACAAAACTCATATAGCCAAAAAAAATGCCATTTAATCAAATATTTCACGAGGGTCAATAAATGCAATGTATTTTTATCCATTTGCTAGTTCAAAGCTGAACAATAATAGTTGTCTGCCTCCAGACACTTTATAACCTGGGAAGGGAAAAAAAATAAGTGTATAACTAAGGACAACACAAAGAAGTTTCTGATGAGCATCATAAGAAAAATGCAAATACAGTTAAATAAAATTTCAGAGATGGAAAATGTGCTCCATTAGGGGAATAAGGAGAAGTATTATGGGAAAATGTCATTTGAACTAGAGATTGAAGGATAGATGGCGTTTTGTAGGTACAGGGGGAGGTAATGACGATTTCCAATAAGCAAAATGACCACAAAGATGCAAATATGAGAAACTGAAAGGTACTCACAGAATGAAATATTATTCAATTTATCTGAAAGAGGGAGTAGGAAAAGGTAAGATGAGAAAGGCATTTGAAGTCTATGTGGAGAACTGGGGAAATTTTGCATAAGGAAACCAGTGGTGGTTTTTAAGCAGACAAATAACAAGATCAAAACAATGTTTTAAGAGTTTCTAAGGACTGAAGTAGTATCACTAAAAGGTAATAAAAGTCTAAGTAATCTTTTTCCCCTTTAGTCTCTCAGTTTGAAAGTGTTAGTTGCTCAGTTCTATATGACTCTTTGTGACACTATGAACTATAGCCCTCCAGGTTCCTTTGTGCATGGGATTTCCCAAGCAAGAATACTGATGTGAGTAGCCATTTCCTTCTCCAGGGTATCTTCCAGATCCAGAGATTGAAGCCGGATCTCCTGCATTGCAGGTAGATTCTTTTCTGTCTGAACCACCATGGAATGACACTTTTAGTGTGAGCAATTTACGTTTAAATATTTCCACTCCAGTATTCTTGCCTGGAAAATCCTATGCACAGAGGATTCTGGCAGGCTGTGGTCCATGGGGTCGCAAAGAGTCTGACACGACTTAGTGACTGAGCACATGTGCATGCATAAGCAGCTTGTGGTTCACAGGCCAATGTTCCAAGGCATATATTCCTTATGTCCTCAATTATTTTATGCTCCATGATACGAGTTTTCTTTCACACCTGGGTGTTTTAGTATACTAGGTAAACCCTAAATGGCTTAAGGTAAAAATTGAAGGGTAAAAAATATTGATGTCTCATACTAATCAGGAAGTCACGTGTGCCTCTGAAGTATTTCAGTCAACGAACTTAAATACTTCTCTCATATCTAAAGAATACTATGCTGTAAGCTATTTCTAAATTCTCCAAATTTTTATCCTCAGTGTCCTGCAGTTTCTTCACCTCAACATTTGCCTCTTTGGGTTCTCTGCCCATCACTTCCTTATCCTCCAAAATATGCCCAATGATCTTTGAAATGTTCCTATAAGAATGTTTTGTGACACATTGTATCTTATTTCTCCTCAAACGGTGTCTTCTGGAAACTTTTGGAATCCATATTTCAGATGGGCAAGTGATTTGTAAACAATAGGGCCTCAGAGTAATAGTCACTGCTCTTTACTGATTCCTCAGAGAATATGCAATAGTTTAACTTTTAATGAACCATTGGCTTGGAGGAGAACTTCCATAATGCTACAGAGGACAAATCCCAGAAGAACCTGTGGCAAAGAAAGTGCAATCTTAATTTTTGTGCAGCAATAAATGCTTTATCCATCTGAAGACAAGAAGATATCATTATTTAGACAGGTCCCTAGAGATTCAATCTATATCAAAACCACAACACCTGTATCTTTTGGCACAGCAGAGAGTCCTGACACCTCTTTGTCAGTCCCTTTAACTATGATTTCTTCATGTTGATTTATTAATGTTTCTGATTTGGAGCAGTTTTGAAAAGATTCATATTACTAAACGAAGGAATTTTAATTCCTTCTACCACATCATTATAGAAGACTTCGCGGAGCACTGGTATGGAGAATAGGTGGGGAAAATAATTCCCTCTAAAAATTGTGTGTTTGTGTCCATAATATAAACCCTCACAACTTTTAGGACTCACATCCCTGCATATTGCCACACACAAAATATTTCAGGGAATTCATATCCTTGTCATAGTTTTATGAGAATATAGGATGAAGGAAGTTTACTTGTGACCAAGAAAGCATTTGATTTCTCTCATAGAGTGGAAATTGCTTACTTTAAATGAGTATAGAAAGAATCAGTTCAGTCACTCAGTAATGTCTGACTCTTTGTGACCCCGTCGTCAAAATTATAAAGAAACTTAATCCCAAAATTTTGTGGAAAAAAAATACTTAAAAATTTAAAGTCTCATACCTAGGTTTATTTTACAAACTTCCATCTAGGTGAAAGATTAAGCAAAAACTTCAAGCCACTGCTTTCTACAGAAGACATTGCAACATTACAATATTAAAAGTCAATATCAGTAAGTAATATTATGGTCTTATATTTTTATGGTGCTTAAGCAGGAATGCAAAAGTATTGACTTTAAAATGATTTCTAACAAGTTGGTAAAACATTGTCAATTGTTTCATTGTTGAATGGTGTGTTAAGTAGCACATATAACTGAAAGATAAATAGTAAAATTAAAACCTTCTTTACTGAGTCTATTGCTCCTCAAAATGGGTTTAGGGAAAGAAACTAGTACATTTATTAAGAGCAAATTTATGTTATGGGGTGTCCCTGGTGGCACAGACGTAAAGAATCCACCTGCACTTCAGGAGACCGAAGTTCAATGCCCGGATCAGGAATATCCCCTGAAGAAGGGAATGGCAACCCACTCCAGTGTTCTTGCCTGGAGAATCCCATGGACAGAGGAGCCTGGAGGGCTACAGTCCATGGGGTCGCAGAGTTGGACACTACTAAGCAATTAACACTTTCTGTTATATGCTATCAAATCTATGAGAAACTATCATAGATCATGCTTTCCCCAAAGAATAACAAGCTTACAAAATGAGTTTAAAGTTCTTTAGTGATATCACAGTAAGGAAAAAGTTCAGAGGCAAGCCAAAGCTTGTTTCTGTGAAGCCAACTATCTCCTGTGCCCCAATTTGTGTTTGTCTTCTCTTAATTCTTAAACAGGAACACATGTGAAGGTAGTTCTAACTGACAAATACATGTCTGTTGACATTGCAGGTTACGGATCCAATGAACGTGAACAGCTCTGAGCCAGATTCCCGCTTTGACTTTGTAAGAGAATTTGTACTCCTAGGTTTTTCTTGTGAGTGGAAGATTCAGAGCCTCCTCTTCTCACTCTTCCTTACAATGTATGCTCTGACCATAACAGGGAATGGGGCCATTATTTGTGCTTGATGGTGTGACCAGCGACTCCACATCCCCATGTACATATTCCTGGGGAATTTCTCCTTTCTAGAGATCTGGTATGTCTCTTCTACAGTCCCCAAGATGTTGATCAACTTTTTCTCAGACAAAAAGACCATCTCCTTTGTTGGATGTTTCCTACAATTTTATTTCTTTTCTTCCTTGGAAGGAACTGAATGCTTGCATTTGACCGTTACGGCCTTTGATCGGTACCTTGCTATCTGCCGTCCCTTGCACTACCCTAATATCATGAATGGGCATCTCTGTACCAAAATGGTCCTTATCTGCTGGGTCTCTGGGTTTCTGTGGTTCCTGATCCCCATTGTTCTCATTTCTCGGATGCCCTTCTGTGGACCAAACATTATTGACCATGTTGTGTGTGACCCAGGGCCACTGTTTGCATTGGCATGTGTCTCTGCCCCCAAAACCCAATTGTTTTGCTACAGTCTAAGCTCAATAGTTATCTTTGGTAACTCCCTCTTCATCCTTGGGTGCTATACTCTTGTCCTAATAGCTGTGTTGCATATGTCTTCAACGACTGGAAGACAGAAAGCCTTCTCCTCCTGTGGGTCACATTTGGCTGTGGTATCCCTGTTCTATGGCTCTCTGATGGTCATGTATGTGATCCCAGGGCTCAGACATTCTGCTGGGATGCAGAAAGTTGCAACTTTGTTGTATGCTATTGTGACCCCGTTCTTCAACCCCCTCATTTATAGCCTCTGGAATAAGGAGATAAAGACAGCCCTGAGAAAAGTTCTGGGGAGTTTCAACATAATGTAAGACATTCTAGATAATCCATCCATTATCAGGTCAGTATAGTCTAACATAAAACAGCCAGAATTATATTGTTATCTAATCTTCAAAAATGGGTCTAGTGATAATAATTTATATTAGCCTATGAAATTAATCATCTATAGGGTCATTATAATCCTAAAGTGCTAACATTATTCAGATAAGTAGAAGTGTTGGGTTATTATGTGGACTGCATATTAAATGAGAAATGTACACATATGGGTGTTTTCTTGATAGTTCATGTGATTCATCTGGGATAAAAATTTTTATACTCTTTTTGGAATTTTAGGTTGTTAATTCTAGGATCAATAAAATTATGATTATGTCATTTTTATGTTTATTCAGCTAGTTGTAAATAAAAGAAGGAAATATATTCTTTTCTGATTGTGGTTCCTATCATTTTTTACTTTATTATTTTGTGATGGTCATTCCTAGTAAATAAGCCCTTAAAAACAATCATCCAAAATTTCTGTTGGACAATAAAAGTCAAGCTAGCCTAATGACATCCAGGCATAATTTGCTTCTTTTACACATTACCCCTTTCTACCAAAGGTTCGTCTAGTCAAGGCTATGGTTTTTCCAGTGGTCATGTATGGATTTGAGAGTTGGACCGTGAAGAAAGCTGAGCACCAAAGAATTGATGCTTTTGAACTGTGGTGTCAGAGAAGACTCTTGAGAATCCCTTGAACTGCAAGGAGATCCAACCAGTCCATTCTAAAGGAGCTCAGTCCTGGGTGTGCGTTGGAAGGACTGATGCTGAAGCTGAAACTCCAATACTTTGGCCACCTCATGCAAAGAGTTGATTCATTGGAAAAGACCCTGATGCTGGGAGGGATTGGGGGCAGGAGGAGAAGGGGATGACAGAGAATGAGATGGCTGGATGACATCACTGACTCAATGGACGTGAGTTTGGGTAAACTCAGGGAGTTGGTGATGGACAGGGAGGCCTGGTGTGCTGTGATTCACAGGGTCGCAAAGAGTCGGACATGACTGAACAACTGAACTGAACTGAACTGAAATCTTTAAAAGGTGATTCTAATTCCATATATAACAGTATCTATCAAAATATTCAGAAAGAGGGTATTATCAGTAATAATATTTTCACCAAAATGAAGTGGGACTAAAAATCTGATTGGTTCAATAATGGGGCTTTAGGAAACAGAACCTCTCCTCCTAAAAACTTAAGAGGGAAATGATCATGTGGATAAATCACTTATATTTAAAAGAAAAATTACAGTTCATTGTTACTTGTTGCTGAAATAGTGATAAAATAACATTAAGGAAAATTTTTAAAGAAGAAAAGCATCCAGAATTCAATCCCTGTAATACAATGGCAATATTTTTATTTTCATTTATATGCATATATTATTTACTATAAAGTCTCTGTTGTCCCTTATTATAGCAAACCTTTATAATTATTTTTTAGAAACTATAATATTCCATTCAAGTAATGTGGTATGGGTTGTAGATTTTTATGTGGTGAAGTGAAATTTTCCTAGAAAGAGGATTGTCCTCGAAGTAGCTTGATGTTGACTTGTGAAGGCTATCAGTTCAGTCACCCAGTCATGTCTGATTCTTTGCAACCCCATGAACTGCAGCACTCCAGGCTTCCCTGTCCATCACCAAATCCCGGAGCTTGCTCAAACTCATGTCCATTGGGTCGGTGATGCTATCTGATCATGTCATCTTCTGTCATCCCCCTTTCCTCCCGCCTTCAATCTTTCCCAGTATCAGGATCTTTTCCAATGAGTCAGTTCTTTGCATCAGGTAGCCAAAGTATTGGAGTTTCAGCTTCAGCATCAGTCCTTCCAATGAATATTCAGGCCTGATTTCCTTTAGGAATGACTGGTTTGAACTCCTTGCATCCAAGGGACTCTCAAGAGTCTTCTCCAACACCACAGTTCAAAAGCATCAATTCTTTGGCACTCAGAAGTGAAGGGTATAAGAAAAGAGGTTAGGAAAAAAAAGACTGTCATCAATATACAATAATGACTGCTTCCAGAGTCAGTGCTCAGAGAATCAGACTCTTCCATTCAGTATCATCCTTTCCTTGAACAGTCTTTCCACTCTTTTAATGTTAAAAATAGCACCTCAAGGGCTTCCCTGGCAATCTAGTGGTTAAGAATCCACCTTGCAATGCAAGGGACACTGGTTTGATCTCTGGTCTGGGAAGATCCCACATGCCACAAAACAACTAAGCCTGTGTGCCACAACTACGAAGCCTGCACTCTGGAGCCCGTGAGCCACAATGAATGAATGCACTCACCTTAACCACTGAAGCCCACATGCCTAGAACCTGGGTTCTATAACAAGAGAAGCCACCACTATGAGAAGCCCGCACACTGTAACAAAGACTAGCCCTCACTTGCTGCAACTAGATAAAGCCCACATGCAGCAACGAAGACCCAGCACAGCCAAAAATAAATAAATAAATAAACTTAAAAAAATATTATCACAATAAAAGCTTTAAAAGGTTTGCTATGACGATAAACTGCAAATCTATATTAGGACACATTTAGTCCAAAAACAAACCTGCTCCAGAAAATCTAAGATATAAGAATATTTTGTGCATGTAGCAATTTCCCTGTAGAATTTTTCTCTTAGAACAGTTTCCTGGGAAAGAGATGAATGACTTGGTTCAAAGTAAAGTAAAGTCGCGCAGTGCGACTCTTTGCAACCCCATGGATGGTAAACTATCAGACTCCTCTGTCCGTGGGATTTTCCAGGCAAGAGTAGTGGAGTGGGTTGTCATTTCCTTCTCCAGGGGATCTTCCCAACCCAGGGATCGAACCCAAGTCTCCAGCTTTACAGGCAGATGCTTTACCGTCTGAGCCACCAGGGAAGCACTTGGTTCAAAAGATAGGAATAAATTTTGAGTTTTGAAACAGATATCCTGGGTAAGACAATTTTTCTTTTGATCTGAGAACTTGCTAAGCTCCTTTGTCAATCTTACTTTCAAACCTCGACCATATATCTCTCACTTATCTAGTCCATTGAAGAAGTATTCTAATTCTAGACCCCTTTCCAAGGTACAGTACATTTAAATGTTCTGAGATTAGATAAACACGGGGCTCAAGAAGAAGGGATTGGTGACCTGTTGACTAGGCAAGAAATGCTTCCACCATATTGTCAGACTCCCTACCTTGGATTAGTAAATTAATATGTTTGTGCATCCTCTGGTTTTCAATGATCCCTTCTTAAAACCCAAAATACTATGATATTTTCACAACCAATTCCATAGTATAACATTACAACTTGTAAAGGATAGTTTTTAAAGGCCTACATGCATTCCCAAAGAAAGAAATGAAGAGAGAAAAAGCACAAGAAATAGCAGTGAAAAGATAGTGTTCTGTTTGTTTGTTTGTCTCTTGGTAGTTAAGCTTTCAAAAGAACACTGCAAGGTGATATTTAAGACATTCAGGTGGCCAAGATGCACATGAAAAGATGCTCAACATCACTAATTATTAGAGAAATGCAAATCAAAACTACAATGAGGTATCACCTCACACCAGTCAGAATGGCCATCAAAATATCTACAAACAATAAAATGCGGGAGAGGGTATGGAGAAAAGGGAAACTTCTTATATTGTTGGTGGAAATGTGGATTGGTGTGGCCATTCCGGAGAATAGTATGGAGATTCCTTTATAAACTGAAAATAGAGCAATATGATCATGTTGGAGTCTTCTCCAACACCACAGTTCAAAAGCATTAATTTTTGGTTCTCAGCCTTCTTTATGGTCCAACTCTCACATCCACACATGATTACTGAAAAACCATAGCTTTGACTATCCAGATCTTTGTTGTCAAAGTAATGTCTCTGTTTCTTAATACGCCATCTAGGTTTGTCATAGCTTTTCTTTCAAGGAGTAAGCGTCTTTTAATTTCATGGCTGCAGTCACAATCTGCAGTTATTTTGGAGCCCAAGAAAATAAAGTCTGTCATTGTTTCCATTTTTTCCCCATCTAATTGTTCATTGGAAGAACTGGTGCTAAAGCTGAAACTCCAATACTTTGGCCACCTTATGCGACGAGTTGACTCACTGGAAAAGACTCTGATGCTGGGAAAGGTTGGGGGCCGGAGGAGAAGGGGACGACCGAGAACGAGATGGCTGGATGGCATCACCGACTCTGTGGACATGAGTTTGAGTGAACTCCGGGAGTTGGTGTTGCACAGGGAGGCCTGGCACGCTGTGATTCATGGGGTTGCGGAGAGTCGGACACGACTGAGTGACTGAACTGAACTGAACGAAATTGCCATGAAGTAATAGGACCAGAAGCCATAATCTTCATTTTTTGAATGTTGAGTTTTAAGCCAGCTTTTCACTCTCCTCTCACTTTCACCAAGCGGCTCTTTAATTCCTCTTCACTTTCTGTCACAAGTGTTCTGCCTATCTGAGGTTATTGATATATCTCCCAGCAATCTTGATTCCTGCTTGTGCTTCATCCAGCCCATCATTTCGCATGATGTACTCTTTATATAAGTTAAATAAATAGGGTGAAAAAACACATCCTTAATGTACTCCTTTCCCAATTTAGAAACAGTTCATTGTTCCATGTCTGGTTCTCACTGTTGCATCTTGATCTGCTTACAGATTTTTTAGGACACAGGCACAAAACACTGCAGATGCTGATTGCAGCCAGGAAATTATGACCAACCTTGATAGTATATTAAAAAGCAGAGACATTACTTTGCCAACCAAGGTCCGTCTAGTCAAGGCTATGGTTTTTTCCGTGGTCATGTATGGATGTGAGAGTTGGACTGTGAAGAAAGCTGATCGCCAAAGAATTGATGCTTTTGAACTGTGGTGTCGGAGAAGACTCTTGAGAGTCCCTTGGACTGCAAGGAGATCCAACCAGTCCATTCTAAAGGAGCTCAATCCTGGGTGTTCATTGGAAGGACTGATGCTAAAGCTGAAACTCCAATACTTTGGCCACCTCGTGGGATGAGTTGACTCACTGGAAAAGACTCTGATGCTGGGAAAGGTTGGGGGCCGGAGGAGAAGGGGACGACCGAGAACGAGATGGCTGGATGGCATCACCGACTCTGTGGACATGAGTTTGAGTGAACTCCGGGAGTTGGTGTTGGACAGGGAGGCCTGGCGTGCTGTGATTCACGGGGTCGCAGAGAGTCGGACACGACTGAGCGACTGAACTGAACTGAACTGATGGTAGTCTGGTATTCCCATTTCTTTAAGCATTTTCCACGATTTGTTGTGACCCACCCAGTCAAAAGCTTTGGCATAATCAATAAGGCAGAAGTAGACATTGTTCTGGAAGTCTCTTGCTTTTTCTATGATCCAACGGATGTTGACAATTTGATCTCTGGCTCCTCTGCCTTTTCTAAATCCAGCTTGAACATCTGGAAGTTCTTGGTGCACATACAGTTGAAGTCCTGCTTGGAGAATTTTGAGCATTACTTTGCTAGCGGGTAAGATGAGAGCAATTGTGCAGTAGTTTGAGCATTCTTTGGCATTGCCCTTCTTTGGGAATGGAATGAAAGCTGATCTCTTCCAGTCCTGTGACCACTGCTGAGTTTTCCAAATTTGCCGGCATATTGAGTGCAGCACTTTCACAGCATCATCTTTTAGGAGTTGAAATAGCTCACCTGGAATTCCATCACCTCCACTAGCTCTGTGTATAGTGATGCTTCCTAAGGACCACTTGACTTTACACTCTAGGACGTCTGGCTCTCAGTGAGTGATCACACCATCATGATTATCTGGTCATAAAGATCTTTTTTGTATAGTTCTGCTGTGTATTCTTGCCACCTCTTCTTAGCATTAGCATCTTCTTCTTCTGTTAGGTCCATAATATGTCTGTCCTTTATTGAGCCCATCTTTACATGAAATGTTCCCTTGGTATCTCTAATTTTCTTGAAGAGATCTCTAATCTTTCCAATTCTATTGTTTCCCTCTATTTCTTCGCACTGATCACTGAGGAAGGCTTTCTTATCTCTCCCTGCTATTCTTTGGAACTCTGCATTCAAATGGGTATATCTTTCCTTTTCTCCTTTGCCATTTACTTCTCTTCTTTTCTCAGCTATTTGTCAGGCCTCCTCAGACAATCATTTGCCTTCTTGCATTTCTTTTTCTCAGGGATGGTCTTGATCACTGCCTCTTGTACAATGTCACAAACCTCTGTCCATTGTACTTCAGGCACTCTATCAGATCTAATCCCTTGAATCTATTTGTCACTTCTACTGTATAATCATAAGGGATTTGATTTAGGCCATATCTGAATGGTCTAATGGTTTTCCCTACTTTCTTCAAGTCTGAATTTGGCAATAAGAAGTTTATGATCTGAGCCACAGTCAGCTCCCAGTCTTGTTTTCTTGTTTTTGCTATATACATGTGGGTATGCATGTGTGCATATATATATTCATATATATATTTATATAATAAGATGAATTTGAAGATATATATATATCTCTGAAAATGGAAGCTGAATTTTGCAACAGGAAAGAGGCCACCTATATTCTACATATATTTTTGATGGACCAGATTGTGCCACATAATGGCTCCTATGTACCAGGGAGGCTGTAACATTTGATTTTTCAACCTGGGCACATTGCCTCCGTAAGAGAATGGAGATTGTGTTAGGCAGGAATATAAGAAAAATGGGTAGTAAGTATGCACTAACACACTCAACCACACATGTACTGAGCAGAAAATTAAAAAATGAATATAAGGGTGGAAATTTGGAAATAGCCTATTTTCTCAATGCTGCCACTTTTGGAAGTCAATATTCAAGCAAATCTTTATATAAAAGGAACAGCAAGAAAGATAGTGGCTGGAAGAGCTAGTGGCCAGAAAAGTTTTGAAGGATGAAAATTTTAATTAAAACAAAAAAATGAGGCACTACAGAACCTATGTTTTTAACCAAAATTCATGAAGCTGTATGGAAAAAAATATACATAACTTTGTGTTCCTGGTCCTCAACAAGCAAAAGTACCTCATGTGGCACTTCAAAAATTTAATGCTTGGTACAAGACATGGGAGAAATATTTTAATATATCCGTAATCAAAGTTATGAAATCATTACTCTAAAAAAAGACAAAAAAATCAAAAAAGAGTTTCAGTCAAAAGAGCTTCAATCAAGTCAGTGAAAGTCACTCAGTCATGTACGATTCTTTGCAACCCCATGGATCCATGGAATTCTCTAGGCCAGAATACTGGAGTGGGTAGCCTATCCATTTCTCCGGTGGATCTTCCTGACCCAGAAATTGAACCGAGGTCTCCTGCATTACAGACAGATTCTTTACCAACTGAGCTATAGGGAAGCCCCTCAATCAAATCGAGCATGATGTAAAGGAAAGGAAGAAGAGGAGGAGGGACCATCTCTCTTTGGATGCCAAGTTACCAAAACTCTGCCCTAGTTCTGATTTCATGGCCTCCTCCCAGAAGTATCTCAATAGCCCATATCCTCTGGAAGGGAGTACCATTCATATAGAAATTTACCATTCCTTCTTCCTCTCCTCTGCACTGCAAGTCTCACTTTGAAGATAAAGTTCTCTCCAGTAAAATTATGGGCCCATCTTCAATCTTCCTCACACAAAGGGGCTTAATATTAAGACATTGGGAGGACTCAGAGTACAGGGATAAAAATGGAGAAGATGGTGTGTTGCTATTAATAGAAGCAAGAGAGAAAACTCTCCAGGAAAATGGAGAAGCATCTTGTTCTTTGGACATGGTGCAAAAGTAGTGAGAACGGAAATCCCCAAATCAGACTGGAAAAGAGAACATCATGAAATAGAAAATTTTGTTAAAAAAAATAAGAGAAAAACTTGTGTAGATTTGTGAAAAGTTAGAGGTTGATGGAGTACCCTCCTCTTTGCCTTGGCATTTCCCACCTTCAGTTGAACTGCAGGTGACACACCTGTGGGGTAATACACCAGGGAATAGCCATGGAAACAGAATGACTCAGCATGAAATGTGTTGAGAAATGTTCACAACGAAATTGATGGTTTTACAAGGTCAAGTTTCCTGGGTGAATATTCCCCAGGCCTTTCTCCTCATGCCTCCTCTAAATTTTTTATTGAAGTCTGAGACATATACAACAGTGTGCTTGAGGAAAGGTAGCTTCAAAGCTTCCAGAGCCAGCATTTTTGTGATCATCCAAGCATGTTATCCTCATGGGGAACTCAAGGGAAAGACAGAAAAGTCTGTGTCTTTTCCTATCAAATCCTCCTTGCCCAGCCATAAGTTACTGAAAAATCTCAATCCCTCTCAGGAGAGTGGCACCCTTCATTGCAGTTAACTGACATCTGTTCTCCCAGAGCAGCTATCTGGTCCACTGCCTTTTTCTATCTTCTCTGGGACCTAGATGAGGGACACATGTTTATGGCCCGTTTCTTAAAGAGGAAATGGAGTTCTTCCTATGGAGGAGGATAAGTAAGCAATGAAAAACGGTCAATGGGAGCTCCTACCTCCACACTATATTCTGAGCATAAAACTATCAAAGTTTCATTTTCTTTCAATTGCTGTTTAGATTTCTCCATTCACCTTATTAATTTCTATACTTTCTTTATATTTTACCTGAAATAAATTTTGTGATTCTCTTTATAAACTCAAAATAAACTCAAAAGGAGAATTCACTTGAAATACTCCCTTAGTGTTGCCTGAGGACTTCTGTTGTGGAAAGACCACTGAATTTAGAGGTAGAAAACCTGGACTGTAGTTAAAACACTGTCACTTTTACCTCTTTAACACCCAGTTGCCTCATCAATAGAATAAGGATAGTAATATGGGTTAATACATATTACATGGCTAAGAATCAAACCAAGCCTGGGTGCCAGAAGATCTGGTTCCCACCCTGGAGAAATCTTTTCCAGTTGGCGAGGGTCTAAGGCAATGACTGCCTGAGAGGGAATTTGGTGTTGAGCGGGAGAGGATGGATGCTATGTCCACGAGCATGGAGAGTAGCAGACCCAGCCTCTATGTGTTCAACTGCCAGGCCCTGGAAAGTTCCTGGTACAATCTGGGGTTAAGACGCACCACCTACCACTAGGTGGCCAAGCCTAGGGCTGCTCACCTCCTGCTGCTATTTCTGTAACCTATTGTCGGTGGCAGCTGCACAGGTACCACAAACTTACCCTGTGGCTGCAGAAGAAGGACTACTTCAATTTGTCCTAAGGAAGGGTGGGTGGAGTATGATGTTTCTGTGAGCAGCTCTGGAAAAGGCTAAGGAAAGCTGGGAGAGAGAGGGGATTAGGGGATGTGAAAGAGAGATTCTCCATGCTGAGAATAATAACTCTCAGCTAGGGCCTATATGCTATCACATCACTGGAGGACATAATCAGAAAGACAATCTATAAGCAATGCTTAGCTCAACCTCATTTTCCACACTAAAAATTACAGATAAAGAAACCAAATCCCAATGGAATAACATATTAGAAATCACTTGGAAACAAGGTATTCACTCAAAAAACAGTTCTGATAGCTGCCAGTCCTTTCAACACAAGACATTCTGTTGTTTGAGGGGGAGAATATACAAAACTATGTTATAAAATATACATTTTTCATAATAAATTCATTCTGCCTAATGAAAGGAATGTATTTACTTGTCTGGTTAAAAAGCAAATATATATATATACACACATATATGTATATACACACATATATATATACATATTCTAGCAGAATGTAGCAAGAATCAATGAGCTATTTGTCAGTGTTCTGAAGCTAGACTGAAATCATGTTTGCAATTTACCAAAACTCCAAAAATTCAGAGTTTCCCTAACTCATGAGGCTCTCACAATATCAATATTACATGAGTCAGAATATTATCTTTGATGTTATATTACAAATGGAAAATCTAAGTACATGAAGTTTAGGGATTTATTATCCAGGCAGCCAGTGTATCACTAAAGTTTAGATCTGGCCCCAGTTCCTTAAGTCACATTCCAGTATGCTGTCTATGCAGTTATCTTCCAGTGATCATTAACCTATGACAGCTTGGCTTGCTACAAAGTTAAAAGAGTCAAACATCTTAAAAAGACATAGACATGTGATCTAGTCCCAAAAATATTTTCTAAAGAAAAAGAAAGTAGATTCCCAGAAAATTACATAAAATAAGTCTTCCCAAAGAGAATGATAAAGTACATTTGTTTAAAATGGAATATCATGCACCCATTAAAAATCACACTTAAGGAATATTTAGTTCTATGGAAAAAAAAAAAACTCAAGACATAATACTAAACAAAAATATTGACAAACCACATGTGCTATAATTCCAATTTTGTTTAAGTTGCATATGTACCTAATATATGAAATATGTAGAAAGAGAAAAAAGACTAGAAATGGCCCTTCATGGATGATTTAAACTTTTTATATATTTCAGTTTTGTTCATCTTCTTCTGAAATAAGCATGTTACTTTCAAAATAATAAAAATAAAATAATTCTATTTCAAAAGTAACAGCCTTTAGTGCAGACCAGTTTAGGTAGTTCTCTACTTTGTGGTGGCACAATGGGAGCTTTAGAGAAAGCATGAATGCTGAAATTCAGATAAATGGAGAAAATAGAGTGAAAAGTCACCCAAAACAATCTACATCAAAGATCACCTGTCATATAAATGAACCAAAGATGCCTTCTATATATTGACTTGTAAGTTGTTTACTTCTTCACAGCAAGTTGAATCCTGTTAACTCAAATACCCACCAGGGCTAAAAATTGAACATGTCCAGTTGTTTCATATGTAGCCCCAATATGCAGAGTTTTGGGCTTCCCCAGTGGCTCATCAGTAAAGAATCCACCTGCAACGCAGGAGATGCAGGAGATAGGTTAGATCCCTGGGTTAGAAAGATCCCCTGGAGGAGGACATGGGAACCTATTCAATATCCTTGCCTGAAAAATCCCATGAACAGAGGAACCTGGCGACCACAGTCCATGGAGCTGCAGAGAGTTGTACGTGACTGAAGAGCCTGAGCATGGCACAGCGCACAGATTCTTAGCTGTTCAGGGCCTGTCTGCTCCGCATGTACCAGGAAAACGTGCCCCGCCTCTGCCAACCGCAGATGAGATAAAGATCCCAAGTTACTCCTGCCCTTTGCAGTCTTTGGCACGGAGTCCTCAGGTCATCAGGCTGACATCACCTCAACAAGTAAATTCTCTTCTCCTTCTTTCTCCTAGGAGTTCCTTATCCCTTCTCCCCTTCTTACTAGCCCCCAAGGCTACAGCCTCTGGAAGGTCTCCTGCTTTGAGGGATTTCCTGCATGCAAATCTGCCAAAGCAGTGTCCCCAAATAAAACTTTTTATGCTGCTGCCACCTCTTTTTCCTTGTTCAGACCTGAAGTTCTTCTGATCCCCCTACTCATTCCTTGTAGAATCGTCTTTGACCAAAACTGAGGAGCCACTCAGTTTTTGGCTCAGAGAGCAAGTTCCACACACATTTTTTCAGGAAACAAAAATGCAATTTCTTCAATTAATAGAATTAGACTATCTGTATTCCCAGGGTATAACTCAAGGACTTTGCTGGCCAAACCACTGTCCAGAATTCTCTTTTCTCCTCCCCTTGTCTGCTGTCAACTAACAACCATTAAAATATACCATTCATTTTATCAATATAAATGAAAGCCTCAAGTTCTCATTAACCTTAATATTTCCCATTACATTTTTTTGTCATTGACTTTGCCTGGATAGGTTTTCTTTTCTTTTTGTTTTTGACACATCTTAAATGCATATAATCAAATTTCAATATTGAAAGACATTTGTTTCTGATGCTTAAACCCCCTCTACCACTTTCCCTGCCTTTATCTGATGAAATCCATGCTAGAAACTAGTCTTCTGATAGAAAATAGCACTGTGTAAGATTCTGTTACAAAATTACTTTCCACGTTGAATTACAATGTGTCTCACTATAGATTTAACTATTATTTTTAATTCTCTACTTTGAGGGATAAATGGAACAGATTGGATTGCTCTACTAAATGGTCATCTTTCCTCTGTCTGAATGGAATCTTTTGTTCTCCAATTTAAAATTCTAATTCCTTCCACTGTTACTTATATGTCATACTTCTAAGGATCTCTAAGTTGTTTTCTACAAACTTACTGCAGTTTGCCCATGGTCTTCTTAAATTATGAGACCCAGAACTTGTGAAGGGCTCTATATCTGATATCTACAGATAAAATCAAACAGGATTAGATCTTTACCTTCATTTGAATATTTTAATGTCATGTTATTAGTTGTGGCGATCATAGTGTTGATTTCAATGTTTACTTTTCTCTGGCTGAAGTAATATTGAAAGGACAGATCACAAAACAAGTGGAGTAATATTTACACTCAAGTATCACTTCATGGCAAATAGATGGGGAAACAGTGTCAGACTTTATTTTTTGGGGTTCCAAAATCACTGCAGATGGTGATTGCAGCCAAGAAATTAAAAGACGCTTACTCCTTGGAAGGAAAGTTATGACCAACCTAGACAGCATATTAAATAGCAGAGACATTACTTTGTGAACAAAGGTCCATCTAGTCAAGGTTCTGGTTTTTCCAGTGCTCATGTATGCATGTGAGAGTTGGACTATAAAGAAAGCTGAGCATAGAATTGATGCTTTTGAACTGTGGTGTTGGAGAAGACTCTTGAGAGTCCCTTGGACTGCAAGGAGATCAAACCAGTCAATCCTAAAGGAAATCAGTCCTGAATATTCATTGGAAGGACTGATACTGAAGCTGAAACTCCAATATTTTGGCCACCTGATGCGAAGAGCTGACTCATTTGAAAAAGACCCTGATGCTGGGAAAGATTGAGGGCAGGAGGAGAAGAGGACGACAGAGGATGAGATTGTTGGATGGCATCACCGACTCAATGGACATGGGTTTGGGTGGACTCTGGGAGTTGGTGATGGACAGGGAGGTCTGGTTCATGGGGTCGCAAAGAGACGGACACGACTGAGCGACTAAACTGAACTGAAGAGATGGGACATTTGCTGTGTGCATGCTAAGTAGCTACAGTCCAACTCTTTGTGATCCTATGGACTATCGTTGGCCAGGTTCCTCCGTCCATGGGATTCTCCAGGCAAGAATACTGGAGTGGGTTGCTATGCCCTCCTCCAGGGGATCTTCCCCACCCAGGGGTCAAACCAATGTCTCTTCAATCTCCTGCATTGGCAGGTGTGTTCTTTACCACTAGTGCCACCTGGGAAGCCTGGAACACTTGCTACTGATCCCAAAATTTAAACATTACCATAGCATACTTGGGTTGGTTCAGGGGTAGAATTGTGGAAAGAAGGGAACAGATGGAGCAAGATTTTGGAGTGTTTTGTAAATTCTTTGCAATAGTTAACTTCTGTCTTTATATCTGTTGACTTCGTGGAACTTTTGCCTTTACATTCTCATTCCTAAAGCCAACATCACCTCTATTGTGGAGAAACATAGCTATACTACTATAAAAATATATACAGATGCTGATGGTTGTATTTAATGCTCTGATTCAAGGCTTAAAGCCAAGTTATTCTTCAACTTGGACCTCAGGCCTGCCTCATCATCTTTCCTTTTTCCCCTAAAGGTTGAACCAACACTTTCTGACATCTGGCCAAAATTTTCTCATCATTATCCCTAGATGAAGCCACTGGGAGAAGTTTGGTGATCTAGGAGAGTCAGACACAATCTTCATATATTTATTAAAAAGCATGCTATGAACAGGAGTTCAGTAGTAAGGCCTGACTGCACACATGGGGTACATTGGATCATCTCCTCCCAGGGTAGAGTGTTGAGAACAAAATAACCATGTCTCAGAATGTGGTTGCTACTAATACATACTCTTCTTTAGAGACAAGGGTGTGATTGGTTCTTCTTAAATCAGGAAAGACCACATTGCCATTTATAACCACATGGAATCACCCTTTCAAATTGTTTAAATAATATGGTCATTCTGTGGGCTTCAAATAATTGCTATACTTAATAATATTACATTCCATCACTTACCTCCCCGACCCCACTCCATTAAGAAGATACTCGGATGCCAGTTCGAATTTGTGGTGCATTTCTTTCTGCTGAAATGAGAGAACAAGGAGACTGAGGCCGACTGCATACTCCAGGAGAGAGAAATATAAATTTGGAGTCTGCCTCTACCAGATACTATAATTCTCACATGAAAACTTCAGGTAAGGTACAATTCAAAAATTTTCATAGTGTCTTTTTCACTTTTCTCTAATCCTGTATTGTAGTTTCTTCATATAAAAATGTAAACTAGAATAGCTTGCATATGATTGGTCAGATTCTCAACTGTATAACATAGCATCTAGTATCAAAACTGATTTAATTAAATGTTAGACTATATGTGTGTTATTTATAAATATATAAGTAAATATATTTAAGAAAAATAATATCTCACTTAAGTTGAGATGTTAACTGAACCACAAAACCACATAGGCCAGGAATAAATTGTAGAATGATCACTTTATTCTATACCTTATTACTTGTTCAAGTCACATATACCAGATTTCTTGACCTTGAATATGAGACAGAAGAAAATATGAGACAGTAAGAAAAGTACATTTTTCTATTAAAGTGCTTTGGCTAACCACATGGGGGAAAAATCAGTTATAGACTGTAAACACATTTTCTTTAAGAGGGAGAAATATAAAACAGTTCACTTACCCATTTAAAAAGTCACTCAATTAAAATGTTTATAATTAGACACAGGAAAATACTGAAAGAACAGACAGCAAAACCAGAGTGTTTGTTCACACGCACACACACAGACACACACCAACAAACACCTTAAAGCATGATCATAACTTAGCAACAATAAGAAAGCACAGGGCTTGAAGATGAGTGGATAGAGGGGATATAAAGAGAGACAAGGTGATTCAAAGAGAGAGGTAGTTGGGGGAGGTTGCCTTGAGTAGGCGCCCTTCATGGATCTTGTTTGCACGGATTGAGGCTTTCTCCCGTGCAAGTGTGTTGCCTTGTTTTGTCGTAATTGTGTTCAAAAGATTGAGTTGGCTTCCCTGATGACTCAGCGGTAAAGAATGCAGGAGACACAGATTCCATCTGTGTCCAGAAAGATGCCACCTGCCATAGAGCAACTGAGCCCTTACACCACAATTACTGAGCCTGTGCTCTAGAACCAGGGTGCCACAACTACTGAAGCCCACATGCCCTCGAGTCTGCAAGAAGAGAAGCCACTGCAATGAGAAGCCCATGCATTGCAACTTAGAGAGTAGCTTCTGCTCAATGCAACTAGAGAAAAGCTTGCACAGCAATGAAGACCTAGCACAGCCCAAAATAAATAAATAATTTTTTTCCACACTCCAATAGTGTGTTTTATTTTTAGATATTGAACTGGATATCAGTTATATCACAGCAGTCTATTTTTTACTTTTTATCAAGCACTCTCATTTTCTTTCTCCTCCTCAACTCAGAAATAAAACATTTCTTGTCTAATTTCATACATAGAGTTTAGTAAGTACTTTTTTGAATTTAAAAATATCCTGAAATTTTAACTTCCACCCTATTCTTTTTTTTTTTTTTTTTTTTGCTGTTTTATTTTTTTTCTCATTCCCTTGTATTTATTTATTTTATTTTTAATTTATTTTTTCAAAAACAATTTTAGGAATCTTCACTTAAAAACAACCTTGTCTTAAAATGGAGTAACTTTGGTTTTACGAGCTGCAAGCAAAGTACAGAAGCAAAAGTGCATTACAGGAGCATTAAGTTCTACATTAGGTCACAGCATCTAATCTGAAATCACACTCATAATATCATTTTTCAGGATCTCTTGGAAATAGTTATTTCCCAGGATGTCTGAACCATAGCTACTCTATTTTGACTTTTAATTGTAAAAAAAAAAAAAAAAAACTTTTTTTTTTAATAGCTAAAGCAGATTTCACCATTAATGATGTCAGTGTTTTTCTAGGTATGAGAAGATGCAAGAATTGGAACTCATAAATCCTTTTTCTGAAAAGATCTAACTATGTGAAGGCCTGTTCTGTTTTTTTTTTTTTTGTCCCAGAAGCATGAATTCTGACACTACAGACAGATTTCTTTCATCCATTTTACTCAGCATGTCCTCTGAAATAACCTAGAGAGAAAGATAGATTGTCAGTTAGTAGGATGGAAAAGGGTACTTATTGTCTAGACTTTGGTTAAAATTTATCCACTGACATTTAAATTTCGTTGAAATCTAGCATCTACATCTGAAAGTGAAAAGTATAATTGAGAAGATAAATATTGGTAAAATACTCAGGGTAGTGTGCCCAAAAGAGAAGTAAAATGCCTAAAACTGGCTTTCCAAGATCGGATTCTTATGAATGATTGAGAGGGTTCTTTCACAATGAGGAAGTGAGAAAGGTGGACAGCAAAATGAAAGGCTGAGAAAAGATTTTTGGGCCACCTAGAATCTAGCTTCAGTCTGCTTCTCCAGTGAAAAGAATCTGGATGGGTGACCAACAAAAACCGTTATAAGTTAATAACTAAAATACAAGTAGTCTACTTAGGAAGATGATGGAGAACAGATACTGAAATCCAGAAAAAATAACATGGCACAAAATTACAGTTTCTCTGTGTTAAGCATAATGATTTCTTCAAGCCTCAGATGAACTTAAACTAAACTTTTAGTTTATTACTCTAAAATATGTGCTTCCCAGGTGGCTCAGTAAAGAATCTGCCTGCAATGCAGGAGACCCAGGTTCCATCCCTGAGTCTGGACGATCCCCTGGAGAAGGGAATGGAAACCCACTCCGGCATTCTTGCTGCAGAATTCCATGGACAGAGAATCCGAGCGGCTACAGTCCATGGGGTCGCACAGAGTGAGACTTGACTGAACAACCAACACTTCCACTTCACTTTTCAAGTATATGTTTGAACAAGCGTTTTTAGGAGAGAAACTGCACACAAGGCCATACAAAAATATCATTGCATGAGCATTCAAACGCAAAATAAGCACATAATTTACCATTAGGATCACAATTAAATGCAATTCATTTAGTAAACTGAATCTATTAGGAAAAAAATGTCAGGGGAGTGTTATGTGAGAAAGGGATGGACCAAAGTTTCCACTTTGGTGGCAACCCATTAAATCATTCTGATTTAATGACCTCTGAACAGAGGTTTTTAGAACTCAGGTTTATCAATAGAAAATATTTACCTTCTACTATGCCAATGGATTCTTTGAAATATTGACATAAAATTTTTAAATGTATCTTTTCTAAAGTGAAAATAAGCTACAGACATGTGTAAGCAAAGTACGTCTTGGTTAGTACTGACTGATGTGATGTTAAAACTTTAGAGATCACTTCTAAATGAATAATGATATTGCTTATATTCATCCTGAAGTAAATTGAGAATTCCTCTCAAGCTGGCTGGTGGAAAGGTAGTTATATCTCTCTCTTTCCATTTTATTTATTTCCCTTGACTTCATTTTACTTTTAGGCTGTCACACCTCCTTTTTTAAATTTTTTTAAATTAAAATATAGTTGATTTACAACGTTGTATTAGTTTTAGGTGTACAGCCAAGTGATTCAGTTGTATACACACATGCTCACACACACATATTTTTCAGATTCTTTCTCTTATAGGTAATTACAAATATTGAGTATAGTTCCCTGTGCTATACAGTAGGTCATTACTAGCTATCTAGTTATGTATAATAGTGCATACATTTTAATCCCAAGCTCCTAATTATCCCATCCCACCCCTTTCCCTTTTTATAACCATAAATTTGTTTTCTATGTCTATGGGTCTATTTCTCTTTTGTATGTAATCTCATTTGTACGTATGTTGCATCTTCTTTTATCCTTTGAAATCTCAAGGGTAGTACCAAGGAGAGCAGGTGAGCAAAAATGAAAACCATTACCTCATCATGAGCACTTGTTTTCCCTTCCCTTATACTGAGAACTATGAAGCATAGATAAAGAATGGAAAGAAAGAAGAATTTCTTAAAGGAATTATGTAAGTCACATATTTGCTGTGAAAATGGGAACATGTGATAATAGTTTCACAACTAACAAATAAATATAACCGCCATAATATTTATTTAATTTCTAAAGAAAAATATTCTGATATTATACCCAAAAGAAGGCCAATGTCTCCTTAGAAATTTGAATAATTTGACCTTTACCTTGAACTTAAATTTCGTCAAGGTAAATCTTTCCAAAACTGATTTTCAATAATTAGTTTTGTACCTGTTGGAATAAGAGACATGGAAGATAGATAATAACAAAAGTAGAATTTCAACTGTGTTTGAGAGAGAAATTTGCTAAAAGATGAATATGTACATTGCAACAGAACAATTTATCAATAAGAAATCATATTTTTCATCAGTTTTGAAATTGCTAATATTTCACAATATTAGTAGAGATATTATTCGATCAATATCAGTCCAACATTTGGGATAATTCATAGAATAACCGTGGACTTTTTAAAATAGTCAGATCTAGTCTGAACCCTGTTACATATTGACCTTATGCCTTTGAGCTAAATTTATTTCTGTTTCCATTTCCTCATCTGTAAAAAAAAGAACACTCAATCTAATAGACTGGTAGTCAAGTCAGAAAATATACCAAAAGCAATTAAAATTTTGATAGTGCATGTTTAATAAATATTAGTTATTTCCCGTCTTCATTCACTAAAATGCAACCTAAAGCTCTACAGTTTCCAGAACTTACTGGCAAAAATCTTAGTGAATGGCCAACCACCTTCTGTAACCAAAATACATGGGATAACCTTTCTTTGTGGGCTTCCCTGGTAGCTCAGCTGGCAAAGAATCTGCCTGCAATGCAGGAGACCCCAGTTTGACCCTAAAATACCTACTGCTTATATTTTCTCTAAAGTAATAAGTAGATGCTTAGCAACCCTATAGGATGTAGATGCAAGTGAATTATCAGACTTGCTTCTTGCTTTCCACGAGCTTAACAACCTTTTTACCTTTCAATTCTGCTTTTATCCAGGAGGCATTTAAGATTTTAAAAAGACTGACAAAAGGTAGTTACACATTCTTTTAAAGCACCTTTGAAATTCTGTAACTTAAGGTGGATTTTCACAAAAGGAGGTAGTGAAATTGAAAATTTTGAATTTTTCAGTAGGGATTAGTGAAAGTGAAGAATGAGGGAAAGGAGATAAACTGAGTTACTCTTTTTGAGTATTAAAATATAACAACATATTTTTCATCCTAGTCTGGATCCAATGTCCTTGCATTAATTTTTTCATGATAGTAATCCTAAAGCTGTGAGATTCTCAACATTTATAATATTACAAAGAGAAACTTGGACTCAGAGAATTTAATAGATTGCCTGATATAAACACTGGATGAGGTACACAGGGAGATATTCCAAGTTCCTTCTTCTAACTAAATTTGCCTTCCTTTTCTCTCAAGTTACAAATTTTAATCCTGTTGGTCCCATAATAAATGAGTTTTATATCACTTCTCACTGGGTACATAACTTTTTTCACTTCTATCTCTATGCTAAAATTTGTCTTAGTATGCAATACTCTCTCTGGTATAAACACTTATTTTCTTAAATGGTAAGAGCCATTTAGCCAGGATAGCTGGAAGTTGCTCATAATCAGGTAGCTGTCAAAGCCCTCTGATCTCCCAAAGCAGACTTGAGAGCATCTCTGAGACACAGCATCATGATGATATGTACATTTGTTAAAGAAACCGCAGAGATTTCAGTAGGAATAGAATACAAGGAGAAAACCCATGAATGATCTCTTTAAAGTTCAGAAGTGAAACGAGCCATACTCAGCTCCAAGCATAACAGGCATGTGTGAGACAGAAACAGATATACTTTTAAAGTTCTTTTAAAAAAGATAGTCCCAGAGAATATGAAATAACTTACCATTCACAATTCTCTCTAAGACCAGATTACTTTTTACTCTTCTCTTCTGATATATGCTTGAGATAATCTCCATTGTTGGGTAGAGACAGTATCTATGAGAGAACTTTCCCTCAGCCTGACACATATTCACCACTGGAAGGAATCCCTTGAGTGAAATTTTCCTATTCTCTGTTTTGGACAGAACAAGAATCATGAAAATAATTTGCACTGGACATCTCTTGGGAACTTCTCTGTTAAGAGCAATAAATTTTGCATATTCTGAGAATCAAAAGAGGGAGACAAGAAAATCCACATATAAAGCAGCTAAGCATTAACCATAAGTGAAGTTTCAGATTATTTTTCATTTAACGTATAAGTACTAGGCAGATGTCTTCTGCGATCTTAGTCTCTAACTAAATCTAAATCATTAGATACAGTTAAGGTTTTATTAATAGTTCCAGTTCCACGAGAAATCATATCTTGACCACTATGATATATGACCACCAACAGAAAACCTTGATATGGATGGCATGCTCTGATGCATGCCTAATGTTTTCTAAATAGATAGGTAATGTTGGTCACTTGACTAATTAGTTTCAACATTATTTATGATTACTTCAGGTCCTGATAGTTATGCACTGGATGTCAAGTTATTAAAATATCTTCAAAAGAACACTGATATTAGCATAAAATACATTTAATTTGATCTTTTAGGTCTTTTTAATAATTTTATTGTGGTGTCATTAATATATAACAAACAGCACATACTTAAAATGTGCAATTTGATAAAATTTGACATATGTGTTCAACAATGAACATCATCACAATGAAGATAGTGAACATATCCACCAGCCTTTATGTTCCTTGATAATCCCTCTTTAATAGAAAAGATACATGCATCCTGATGTTCATTGCACAATTATTTCAGTAGCCAAGATACAGAAACAATTTAAGTATGCATCAATATATGAATGGATAAAGAAGATGTGACATTTCTATATATAATTATAGATATATACACAATGGAATATTACTCAGTCAATGAAATAGTTAAATTCTGCCATTTGCAACAACATGGATGAACTGAAATGTATTATATGTAATGAAATAAGTCATACAGAGGCAAATACTGTGTGTTATCACTTATATGTGATCTCAAGCCATTTCTTCAATGAGCTTCCTAAAAAGTCTCTCAATATAAGTTGTAACCTACATACATCTCTCTTTCCCTCTGAATTTCTTTCCCATCTGTGAATATAATGTAATATTGTCAGGCACCTTGGTGTTGTCTTTTTTTACTTTGGTGCACCAGGTGTTGATTTTACAAATAATTGTGGTTGTTGTTTAGTCACTAAGTCATGTCTTACTGTAGCCTGCTAGGCTATTCTGTCTATGGGATTTCCCAGACAACAATACTGGATTGGGTTTCCTTCTCCAAGGGATCTTGCTGACCCAGCGATCAAATCCATGTCGCCTGCATTGGCAGGCGAATACTTTACTACTGAGCCACCAGGGAAGCCAATACAAATAATAAAACTCAGATAACATAAAACAAGAGTTCCATATATTCAACAAATATTTAATGTGGATAAGTAAATACAATGTATTTTTATCATCTTGATTTAGTTCAAACTTGAATAATACCTCTTGTCTACATCTTAAAATCTGGGAGGAGAGAAAAGATATGTATATAAACAAGCAAACATAAAGCAGCTTATGAAAAGCGTAAAAAGAAAGATACGCAAATGGTGAAATAAAAATTCAGAGATGGAAAAGGTGCTTCCATTAGGGGAATAAGGAGAATTATTATGGGAAAATGTCATTTGAACTAGACCTTGAAGGATAGATGGGGCTTTGCAGGTACTGCCGTTTAGTCACTCAGTCGTATCCAACTCTTTGCGACCCCATGCCAGGCTTCCTTGTCCTTCACCATCTCCTTGAGTTTGCTCAAACTCATGTCCATTGAATCAGCGATGCCATCCAACCATCTTGTCCTGTGTTGTCCACTTCTCCTGACCTCAATCTTTCCCAGCCAGCATCAGGGTCTTTTCTAATGAGTTGGCTGTCCACATCAGGTGACCAAAGTATTGGAGTTTCAGCTTCCACATCAGTCCTTCTAATGAGTATTCAGGTTTGATTTCCTTCAGGATTGACTGGTTTGATCTCTGTGCAGTCCAAGGAACTCTCAAGAGTCTTCTCCAACACCACCGCTCAAAAGCATCAATGTGCAGGTATAGAGGGAAGTAATGAGAATTCCATATGGAGAAAATGGCCACAAAGAATCAAATATGAAAAACGGAAAGCTACCTCAGAGAATGAAATGCTGTCCAAAATTATTCTGAAAGAAAGAGTAGGAAAAGGTAAGAAAGAAAGTCACTAGAAGTCTATTTGTAGAGAACTGGGAAAATTTTTAATAAGGAAACCACTGGTGGATTTTAAGCAGGCAAATGATAGAATCAAGACTGCTTTAGGGAACCAAGGTCTGTCTAGTCAAGGCTATGGTTTTTCCAGTGGTCATGTATGGATGTGAGAGTTGGAGTGTGAAGAAAGCTGATCACTGAAGAATTGATGCTTTTGAACTGTGGTGCTGGAGAAGACTCTTGAGAGTCCCTTGGACTGCAAGGAGATCCAACCAGTCCATTCTAAAGGAGCTCAATCCTGGGTGTTCATTGGAAGGACTGATGCTAAAACTGAAACTCCAATACTTTGGCCACCTCATGCGACGAGTTGACTCACTGGAAAAGACTCTGATGCTGGGAAGGATTGGGGGCGGGAGAAGGGGATGACAGAGAATGAGATGGATGGATGGCATCACCAACTCGATGGATGTGAGTTTGAGTGAACTCCGGTGTTGGTGATGGACAGGGAGGCCTGGCGTGCTGTGATTCATGGGGTCGAGGAGAGTTGGACACGACTGAGCGACTGAACTGAACTGAATATAACCAAGAGGTAATAAAGTCTAAGTAATCTTTTCCTCTTTAGTCTTTCAGTGTAAAGAGTTTACTTTTATGTGTTAACTGGGAAATCACACGTTCCTCTGAAGTATTTTAGTTAATAAGCTTAAATATTGATACTTCTCGCTCTTTTCTCTCATATCTAAAGACTTTTACCATAATGCCCTTCTAAAAGATACTTCTAAATTCTCCAAATTTTTATCATCAGTGTCCTACAGTTTCTATATATCAACATTTGCCTCATTGGGGTCTCTGCGCATCCCCTCTCTATTCTGTAAAATATGCACAATGATATTTGAAATATTCCTATCAGAACTTTGGCTGACACATTGTATCTTTTTTTGCTCCACAAACTGTGTTTTCTGGAAACTTTTGGAATCCATATTTCAGGTGGGCAAGTTATTTGCAAATAATGGGGTCTCAGAGAAGTTGCTACTTCCCTTTACTGATCCCTCAGAGAATGTGCAGTAGTTTAACTTTATAAAGAAGCTTTGGCTTGGAAGAGAACTTCCCTAAAGCCACAGAGGCCACGTCTCAAGAGAATCTGTGATAAAGAAAGTGAAATCTTAATTTTGTGAAGCAATAAACTCTTTATCCAGCTAGAGACAGAAGGATATGATTTATTAAACGGGTCCTTAGAGATCTGGTCAACATCAAAACCACAGGTCTTTCTTTCGAGAATAGCAGAGTCCTGACACCATTAGTCTAATCCCCTTTTATCCCCATCTCCTTACATTGATTTCTTAATGCTTTTGATTTGGAGTGACTTTAAAAGGATTTAGATTACTAAAAGATGCACAAACTTCTATGAAGTCATTATGAAAGACTTCTCAGAACACTGGTGTGGAAAATAAGTGGAAGAAAATTACTTTTGAAAATGGTGTGTTTGTGCTGAAAATATAAGCCTTCATAACTTTTAGGACTCACATCCCTGCATATTGCCACACACAAAAAAAAAATTTCAAGAAGTTCAGATACCTGGCATCGTTTCCATGAGAATATAGAGTAAAAAGAAATTTGCTTACAACAAAAGAAAGCATTTGCCTTCTCTTGAATTGTGGAAACGTTTTACTTTAAACTAGCTTATAAGTAAAATCAATCCCAAAAACTTGTGGAAAAAAAAATACTACAAAATATAGTCCCATACCTAGCTTTTTTTTTCTCCAAAATTTTAAGTAAAAGACTAAGTGCAAACTGAAAGCCACTGATTTCTAGAGAATCACTGTAACATTACAAAAGCTAATGTCGGTGAGTAACATTATGCTCTTGTATTTTTTATGTTGCAGAAAAGCAGAGGTAGTGCCTTTAAAATGGTTACTACCAACTTACTGTAAAATATATCCATTTATTTTTCACATTTTAATGATATGATAAGGAATATATTCAACTGAGATGTAAATTGTAAAACCTTCTCTGCTGAGTATTTCACCATAAGATAGGTTTAGTTAAAAAAAAAAAAAAAACTAGTACATTTATGGGGTTAACTTTGTGTTACATGCTGTATAGAAACTGTCACAGATCATCTCTGTCCCCAAAATAACAAGTTTACAAAATGTGTTTAAAGTTCTCTAGTTCTATCAAACTAAGGGAGAAATTCAGAAGCAGGCAAAAGTTTGTTTCTGTGCCACCAGTTACCTACTATGCCCAGAACTCAGAGTATATAGCCAAGAACAAGCAGACTATATTCTCTTCCTAACTGATGAATTTAGGGAAATATCTTCTCCTCATTCTCAAACAAGAACACATTTGAAACTAATTCTAAATGATAAATATATGTCTGTTGACGTTGCAGGTTACTGACCCAATGAACATCTCTGAGCCAGATTCCCGCTTTGTCTTTGCAAGAGAATTTATACTCCTAGGTTTTCCTTGTGAGTGGAAGATTCAGAGGCTCCTCTTCTCACTCTTCCTTACGATGTATGCTCTGACCATAACAGGGAATGGGGCCATTATTTGTGCTTTATGGTGTGACCAGCGACTCCACATCCCCATGTACATATTCCTGGGGATTTTCTCCTTTCTAGAGATCTGGTATGTCTCTTCTACAGTCCCCAAGATGTTGGTCAACTTCCTCTCAGATAAAAATACCATCTCCTTTGTTGGATGTTTCCTACAATTTTATTTCTTTTTTTCCTTGGGAACGACTGAATGCTTACTTTTGGCTGTCATGGCTTTTGATCTGTACCTTGCTATCTGCCGTCCCTTGCACTACCCTAATATCATGAATGGGCATCTCTGTACCAAACTGGTCCTTATCTGCTGGGTCTCTGGGTTTCTGTGGTTCCTGATCCCCATTGTTCTCATTTCTCAGATGCCCTTCTGTGGACCAAACATTATTGACCATGTTGTGTGTGACCCAGGGCCACTGTTTGCATTAGCATGTGTCTCTGCCCCCAAAACCCAATTGCTTTGCTACAGTCTAAGCTCAATAGTTATCTTTGGTAACTTCCTCTTCATCCTGGGGTCCTATTCTCTTGTCCTAACAGCTCTGTTGTGTATGCCTTCAGCTACTGGGAGACAGAAAGCCTTCTCCACCTGTGGGTCTCATTTGGCTGTGGTATCCTGTTCTGTGGCTCTCTGATGGTCATGTATGTGAGCCCAGGACTTGGACATTCTGCTGGGATGCAGAAAGTTGCAACTTTGTTCTATGCTATGGTGACCCCACTCTTCAATCCTTTTATCTATAGCTTCCGGAATAAGGAGATAAAAGCAGCCTTGAGGAAACTTCTCGGGAGTTTCAACATAATGTAAGACATATTAGATGATCCATCCATTGTCAGGTCAGTATAGTCTAACATGAAACAACCAGAATTATATTGTTATCTAAGCTTCAAATGTGGGTCTAGTGATATTAACTTATATCAGCCTGTGAAATAAAACATTTATGAGGCCACTTACAATCATAAAATGCTGAGATTTTATAGATAACTGATAGTGTTGGGTTCCTCCTTGGCATTTAGCCTGTATGTTAAATAAGGAATGTACACCACACTTAGGTGTTTTTGAAGAGTTAATATGACTCACCTGTGGTCAAAATTCCTATCTTCTATTTGATAATTTAGGTTAATAGTTCTGGGATCAATAAAATTGTAATTATGTCATTTTGCTTGTTTAGTTGGCTAGTTGTAAAGTAAAAAAGGAATCATTACTATATTATTTTCCAATTGTAGTTCTTATCATATTTGACTTTATTATTCTTAGTGAATAAACACTTGAAAGCAATTATCCAAAATTTCTGTAGAGAACGTATGTTCGCCTATATATACTGCTTTATCTAAAATGGATGACCAACAAGAACCCGCTGTATAGCACATGGAAACCTGCTCAACGTTATGTGGCAGGCTGAATGGGAGGGGAGTTTGGGGGAGAATATATACATCTGTATATATGGCTGTGTCCTTTCTCTGTCCACCTGAAACTATCACACCATTGTTAATCAGCTGTGTGTGCATGTGTGTTAATTCACTTCAGTATTCTGAATACTAATATTTTCATCAAAGTGTCACCAAAAGATTGATCCTGTAATGGGGTTTTAGGTAACAGAACATCTCCACCTAGAAACTGGAGAGGGAAACAGTCTTGGGGATATACTACTTAAGATCAAAGAAATGAATGTCAGTTCAAGGTTATTTGTTACTAAAATAGTGTTAAAATAACATTGAGGGACAATTTTAAAGAAAAGCATCCAGAATTCAATCCCTGCAATAAAGGTATTTTCATTTGTATTTATGCGTCATTTAATATAATGTCAAATTTGTTCCATATTATGACAAGTCTTTATAATTATTTTTAGAAACTATAATATTCCATTCAAATATATGGCATGGATTGTTTATGTAGTGAAGTGACTATTCTCCTAGAAGGAAAATTGTTCTTCCAAGTCCCTTGTAGCTGACTTGTGAAGGATATAAAAAGGAATTTCCAGAACATATATTAAGAGAAAAATATATGTTACCACTAAGTAATAATGACTGCTTAAGAAGTAGTACTCAGGGAATCAGACTCCTGTTCCATCCACTTCCAATCTTTTTCTTGAATATTATTTCCATTATTTTATTGTAAAAAATAGTACCTTAATAAAACCTTTATAAAGATTTGCCATGGAGATACATTGAAAACCTAATTTAGGACTCCTTCAGTTCAGTTCAGTTCAGTCGCTCAGTCGTGTCCGACTCTCCGCGACCCCATGAATCACAGCACGCCAGGCCTCCCTGTCCATCACCAACACCCGGAGTTCACTCAAACTCATGTCCACAGAGTCGGTGATGCCATCCAGCCATCTCATTCTCTGTCGTCCCTTCTCCTCCCACCCCCAATTCTTCCCAGCATCAGAGTCTTTTCCAGTGAGTCAACTCGTCGCATGAGGTGGCCAAAGTATTGGAGTTTCAGCTTTAGCATCAGTCCTTCCAATGAACACCCAGGATTGATCTCCTTTAGAATGGACTGGTTGGATCTCCTTGCAGTACAAAGGCTGCTAATAAATATGATGACTCAAATTAAAGATAAAAAAAAAATACTGACTTTTTCTTTTTATTTCCTCTGAGGAAACCACTAACCATCACAATTATTTTTAAGCATCACCTTTCTGTGTTCTTTTGAAAGCTTAAGTACTGAGAAACAGACAAAAAGAACACTATCTTCTTACTGTTATTCCTAGTGCTCTTTATCCCTCCATCTCTCTCTGTCTTTTTCTCTGTCTTTGGGATACAGTTTGGCCTTGAAAAAATGTCAGATACAAATTACGTTATACTGTGCAAAGGTTGTAAAGCAGTAAAAACCCATGAATGTACGTGGAAAAAACAAAATTTTGTTTCCCTGACCCTCAACAAACAAAATCACCTCATACAGTACTTGAAAAAAAAAAGAATTATTGATACAAGTGGTAAAAGAAATATATCCATATGCAAATTTATGAGATTCTTACTCCAAAAACAGGCCCAAAAAATAAAAATCCAAAAAGAATTTCAGTCAAGTCAAGCATGATGTGAATCAAGGGAGCCTTCTCTCTGGGACACTAAGTTACCAAAACCCAACCCTGGTTCTGATTTCATGACTTCCTCACAGAAGTATCTCAATAGCCCATATCCTCTGGGTAAGGAGATACACCATTCAGGTAGAAATCTACCATTCTGTTTCTTCTTCCTTCCTCCTCTACACTCCCAATCTAGAGTTTGAAGGTCAAGCTCTCTCCAGAAAAGCCATGGGCCCATCTTTAATCTTCCTAATACAAAGGGACTCAGCATTAAGACTAGTGAAAGGACTCAGTGGAAAGAGATGGACGTGGTGAAGACAGTGGGCTGTACTTACGATAAGGAAGAACATAGACTCTCCTGGGAAACAAAGAAGCATCTCATTATTTCAGACATCAGGAGGTATGACACGAAAGCAGTGAGAACTGAAACCCCCAAACCAGATTGGAAAAGAGAAATTTTGAAACAGAAAAGGCTATTAGGAGGGAAAAGAGAAAGAAAACCTTGTAAGTTGGAGAAGTTAAGAGGTCAACAAAGCACCCTACTCTTCGCCCTGACACTTCCCACCTTCAGTTGAAAAGGGTGTCACACTTATGGATGAGAGGAAGGAAAGATCACAGAGGAAATGAAGATGAGAAAGAGGGACTTCCCTGGTGGTCCAGTGGTGAAGAATCCACCTTCCAAGGCAGGGGATGCAGGTTCGATCCCTGGTCAGGGAACTAAGATCCCATATGCCACGGGGCAACTAAGCTCGTGCTCTGCAACTACTGAGTCTGCACGCTCTAGAGCCCGGGTGCCACAGCAAGAGAGAAGCCCGCACACCACAACTAGCACACACACCATAACAAAGATCCAACGAGGCCCAAAAATAGAAGAGATGAGAAAAAGGCCTTCCTGAGACCTGTCAGCTCTGTCTCCACTGATCTTCATTTCCTCTGTTCAAAGGTTAAAAATTGTTCCAGTGCCAGGTAAGCTTTGTGGACAGTGTGGAAGAGTAAGTAGTGAAAACAAACAAGGGTGAAAGCAAAAATGGAGAATTTCTCCTACATAGAGACCCTGGACCTCTTGAGGGAAGGCCCGAAGCCTCAAGTTAGGCAGGGGCTGGGCAGAGCTCAAGGGGAACATTTGAGTTAAAACTTGCCACATTTAACTGGCCAAATGAGGAACCATCATTTGTGGACAATCTAAGTGATGCCAACAAAGCTAATTTCCTAAGGACAAAGGGCATTCCACAGTCCATAACTCTTCTGTATTCCTTGGATCTCTATTCCAAGGTCATTGTGTGTTCCTAGTCTGAGATCTATTCCAGGCTCTGAAATCTCATAGGTACTAGAAAAGAGAGGGACGTCCAAGAAATAAAGGGCATGCAACTTGACATATAGAGGACTATAGGGGTGAGCTCAAGAAACAGTCTTTCTAGAATGCAAGGAATAGCCATGGAGACAGAAGGACTCAGCATGGAGTATGTTGAGTGACACAGTGAGGCTGGTGGCTTTGCAAGGTAAAGTTACCTGGACAAATATCCCCAGGAATTCTCCTCATGCCTCCCCTGAACTTTTCTTTGAAGTCTGAGATGCATACAACTGTGTTGCTTGAGGAAAGGTAGTTTAGTGCTTCCAGAGTCAGCCTTTTTGTGATCACCCAAGCATGTTGTCTTCATGGGGAACTGAAGGGAAGGTGGAAAAGTCTGTGTCTTTCAATACAAAATCGTCCTTTGCCCAAAGTCTCGAGTTACTGAAAAAGCTAAATCCCTCTTAGGAGGGTGTCTTCACTGTGGTAACTGACATCTGGTCTCTCAGGGCACCAGTCTGGTCGCCTGTCTCTATCTTTCTTGGACTGGGATGAGCGATGTGTGATTACCACTTATTTCTACTGCTTCCAGCTTTGTATACTTGAACCTTGGGAAGAACCAAATTCAAACTGTAGAGGACAGGGATTTCCTGAGCTATTGCTCCCTGAAACACCTCAGACTTCATGCCAATGGCTTGCAGTCACTTCCTTCCAGGCTCCTGAGTGCTCTACCCCAGCTACAGAGGCTCACTCTATCAAAGAATAAACAGCCCAGAAGGCTCCCAGTGGGCCAGTTCAGCTCAGCCTGAGGGTGCTAGATCTGTCCCACAACAAGCTCTGGGGTCCCCTCCTTTCTCCCTCAACTCCAGGAGCTCTGGCTGAGTGGTAACAATCATTCCAATTTACCCAACAAGAACCTGGAGGGACTGAGGTGGCTGAAGAGACCCTAAACCTGAGGTGGAACTAAACTGAGGCTGACTCTTCTCCCTTCCTGCCCTCACCTCACCGAACCTCCTGAGTGGATCTTAGGCAGCTCCAGGGTTCCCAGAACCTGAGCCATCTGCAACTGGATTCTCCTGAGATGTTGGAGACCTATTTTCCTTGGCATCATAGCACTGCTCAGCTTGGAGGACTGGACAGAAGTTTGCAGTGAGTTTATAGAGACCCCTTCCTGTTCCTGGAGAATCTCACATCGCTGCATCCAGATGACACCGTCCACCCTGCGTCACCTCACTCTGAGAGGCTGCAGCCCCTTCATCTTCTCTAGCCATTCATCTAGGGATTCCTCCCACAGCTTCCGCTCCTGGAGCACTTGCACTTCTGGTCTGATCATGAGGGTACAGAAGGTCTATGTTTATTTGCGATGCCCAGGCTGCAAGTGTTGGAGCTGGGAGACCTGGATGTGCTATGCCCCAAGTTCAGTGAAGCTGGAGATGCTACTTGAGGAGCTGCCTCTAAAGTTACAGGTTTTGGCACTGAGCAACCTGAATCTCAGAAATACTCCGTCTCCCACTTCAGAGGCTTGGGCCTCTCTTAGAGGCTGCTGCTTAGCTCCACTCTACTGCCTTCCAGTGATCTCTAACCTAGGACAACTTGACCTTCTAAAAAAGTTAAAATAGGCAAATATGGATAATATCTTAAAAATATGCAAATATAGGATCAATTCCCCAAAATTTTTTAAAGAAAGAAAAATTTAAAAGATTACCAGAAAATTGCATGATGTTACAAGTGTTCCCAAAGAGGAAGATAGTTTAAGTACATTGATTAAAATGGAATATCATGAACCCATTAAAAATCATGCTTGAAGGATATGTACTTTTATGGGGAAAGACTTGTAACATAATATTAACATATAAGCACTACTCTATACAAAGATAACTAATAAAGATCTACTATATAGCACAGAGGGGCTGCTCTGATGGTTCAGCAGTAAAGAATCTGACTGAAATGCTATAAACACAGGAGATGCGGGTTTGATCCCTGGGTCAGGAAGATCCTGGAGGATGGCATGGCAACCCACTCCAGTCTCCTTGCCTGGAAAATCCCATGGACAAAGGAGCCTGGTGGGTTACAGTCTATGGGGCCTCAGAATTGGACATGACTGAAACAGCTGAGCACAGCTCAGCATATAGCACAGGGAACTCTACTCAATATTCTGCATTAACCTATATGAGAGAAGAATCTAAAAAATAGTGGACATATGTATATATATAACTGATTCATGTTGCTGTACACCTGAAACAAACATTCTACTCTAATTTAAAAATGTTTAAAAAATTTACCCATTGCATGTACTATAATCCAATTTTGAAAAAGTTGTATATGTACCTAACATAGGAAATGTGTAGAAGAGAGAAGATTGGACTTCCCAGGTAGCTCAGTTGGTAAAGAATCCCCCTGCAATGCTGGAGACCCAGGTTCAATCCCTGAGTCAGAAAGATCCCCTGGAGAAGGAAATAGCAACCCACTCCAGTATTCTTGGGTGGAAAATCCCATGGACAGAAGAGCCTGCTGGGCTACAGGCCATAGGGTCACAAGAGTCAGACACAATTTAGTGAGTAAACCACCTCCAGAAGAGAGAAGATTAGCAATGTAAATTTGAAATGGCCCCAGAAATGGAATTGTGAATAATTTAAACTTCTTATATATTTCTGTTTTATTCATTTTTTCTTAAAATAAGTAGGTATTAATGAAATTAAAAGACACTTACTCCTTGGAAGGAAAGTTACGACCAACCTAGATAGCATATTAAAAAGCAGAGACATTACTTTGCCAACAAAGGTCCGTCTAGTCAAGGCAATGGTTTTTCCAGTGGTCATGTATGGATGTGAGAGTTGAACTGTGAAGAAAGTTGATCGCCGAAGAATTGATGCTTTTGAACTGTGGTGTTGGAGAAGACTCTTGAGAGTCCCTTGGACTGCAAGGAGATCCAACCAGTCCATTCTAAAGGAGATCAGTCCTGGGTGTTTATTGGAAGGACTGATGCTAACGCTGAAACTCCAATACTTTGGCCACCTCATGCGACGAGTTGACTCACTGGAAAAGACTCTAATGCTAGGAAGGATTGGGGGCAGGAGGAGAAGGGGACGACAGAGAATGAGATGGCTGGATGGCATCACCGACTCGATGGACACGAGTTTGAGTGTACTCCGGGAGTTGGTGATGGACAGGGAGGCCTGGCGTGCTGTGATTCATGGGGTCACAAAGAGTCAGACACGACTGAGCATCTGAACTGAACTGAACTGAACTGATAGGAGATTTTGTTCTGCTTCCTGAAGTGTTTTACAAATTTATTATGATAAGCTTGCTGTTAATTTTTCTTACCAAAATCTTTTTAAAGTTAATTCAAAAGTCTCAAGTTAACAATGTTAAAGAAGGCTTATTCTTTATGTCTAAATTGACAACATCCATTGGATCATAGAAAAAGCAAGAGAATTCCAGAACAATGTCTACATCTGCTTAATTGACTACTCTAAAGCCTTTCACTGTGTGGATCACAGCAAACTTTGGAAAATTCTTCAAGAGATGGGAATACCAGACCACCTTACTTGCCTCCTGAGAAACCTGTATGCAGGTCAAGAAGCAACAGTTAGAACCAAACATGGAACAAAGGACTGGTCAAAATTGGGAAAGGAGTATGTCAAGGCTGTATATTGTCACCCTGCTTATGTAATTTATATGCAGAGTGCATAATATGAAATATTGGGCTGGACGAAGCATCAGCTGAAATCAAGATTGCCGGGAGAAATATCAATAACCTCAGATATGCAGATGACACCACTCTTCTAGCAGAAAGCGAAGAGGAACTAAAAAGCCTCTTGATGAAAGTAAAAGAGGAGAGTGAAAGACTGGCTTGAAGCTCAACATTCAAAAATCTAAGATCATGGCATCCAGTCCCATCACTTCATGGCAAATATTTAGGGAAACAATGGAAACAGTGACAGACTTTATTTTCTTGGGCTCCAAAATCACTGCAGATGGTAACTGTAGCCATGAAATCAAAAGACACTTGTTCCTTGGAAGAAAAGCTATGACAAACCTAGACTACATATTAGAAAGCAGAGACATTACTTTGCCAACAAAGGCCTATCTAGTCAAAGCTACGTTTTTTTTCCAGCAGTCATGCATGGATGTGAAAGTTGGACTATAAAGAAAGCTGAGCGCAGAAGAATTGATGCTTTTGAACTGTGTTGTTGGAGAAGACTCTTGAGAGTCCCTTGGACTGCAAGGAGATCCAACCAGTCCATCCTAAAGAAAATCAGTCCTGAATATTCATTGGAAGGATTGGTGTTGAAGCTGAAGCTCCAGTACTTTGGCCACCTGGTGTGAAGAGTCAACTCATTGGAAAAGACCCTGATGCTGGGAAAGATTGAAGGCAGGAGGGAAAGGGACGACAGAGGATGAGATGGTTGAATGGCATCGCTGACTCGGTGGATATGAGTTTAAGCAAGCTCCAGGAGTTTGTGATGAACAGGAAAGCCTGGCATGCTGCAGTCCAAGAAGTCCCAAAGAGTCAGGCATGACTGAGGGACTGAACTGAACTGAATTCTTCCCTCAGAATGAAACGGGGGAATCTTGCTTGTGGAACTGAAGCTGAGCCAACAAACTAAGACTTTGATCCAGAGTTAATACATTGCTGGCTGAAGCAGCCACTGATAAACCTTTAGCAGCAAAATCTGGAAAGAATTTCGATGGTAGACTATCTCCAAAACTAAAACTGGTTCAAAACCAGTATACTGAATGCATACTTGATACTTCAAGAACAAAATAAAGCCTACGTAAAACACACAAATACACAACTTGTTAAGTCTTGTATTTCCTATAAATGTTCTTAGAAATTTTACTTGCTACCTAGAGCTCACTTAAGACACAATTGCTGCATGCGTAGTCTTGGGGACGTCACCAGTGTCCTCTTAATAGCATCAGTGTTATAGACTCATCACATAAGTACCCCAACTATGACCAAAATTTCCTCCTGGTTTTGTGCTCTTTCCTCAAACCAGTTCTCTTTTCTGTCATCTACAGTTTCTCTTCTGTATCTCAGTTCCTCAAGCTTTCTCATACGAAGTCTTCCCTGGAGAATATCTGAAACTGTCAATAAATTACATATGCACCAATAAATAAATTGTTAAGACCATTATAGTATGCGCGCATGCATGCTAAGTTGCTTCAGTCATGTCTGACTCTTTGTGACCCTATGGACTATAGCCTGCCAAGTTCCTCTGTCCATGGGGATTCTCCAGGCAAGAATACTGGAACGGATGTCCATGTCCTCTTCCAGGGGACCTTCCCCACCAAGGGATCAAACACAAATCTGTTATGTCTCCTGCTTTGGCAGGCAGGTTCTTTACCACTATCATTACTTGGGAAGTTCCCAGTAGGTATACGTGATAGAATATTTTACCAGTATTCAGTTCAGTTTAGTCGCTCTGCTTTATATTTTCATATTTGACTATCTTTCTTAGTTTTATTTTCTAAATTAGTCACATAATTTTCTGACATAGTGTAAATGTCTAGTAACAAGTCAAAAAGCAAATACCTACAGTGGTATGAAACTTAATTAAAATTTTTACATGCAAAAGGTGTCAGTGATATTATTTCTGGGATGAGAGTGCACTAGAAGAGGTATTTTCAGAGAGATTTAGTCCCGTGAGTCTCAGGCTTTTGAAGCTGTCTTCCTGAGACAATATTCTCAGAGTTGTATCAGCCCTATGTATGGGGAAGTGGCACGATTTGTGTATTTCAACAAGCTTTGCTTCGTTAATAGTTGTGTCTAGCTTTTCCCATATTCTTCCAGGCCTCTCTATCTATATCCAGGAATTCTTCCTAATTTTCCTCTTGAATTTCAAGCCATACCACAATGTGCCTGAGATTGTCTTTAACAGATTCAGCACAAATAAATATTATTGATTCTGAAACTACTAACAACAGTTTATAGGATCAATGTGAGTTAATAATTATAAACTGTTTAGAACAACATTTCATTTGGCTTTAAAGAAAAAGCAGAAAAAAGTGTTAAGAATCATAATTGATTTATAAAGAAACAATATAGAAAATATCAACAGAATTGAGAGACTTTGTGCTGACATTGGAATAAACACTTCCTAATTCATTCAAAAGGCTGCTGCTGCTGTTGCTAAGTCGCTTCAGTTGTGTCCGACTCCGTGCGACCCCATAGACAGCAGCACACCAGGATCCCCCGCCCCTGGGATTCTCCAGGCAAGAACACTGGAGTGGGTTGCCATTTCCTTCTCCAATGTGTGAAAGTGGAAAGTGAAAGTGAAGTCGCTCAGTCGTGTCCGACCCTTAGCGACCCCACGGACTGCAGCCCACCAGGCTCCTCCATCCATGGGATTTTCTAGGTAAGAGTAATGGAGTGGCTTATTCAAAAGGCTAGTCCTATCCAAATACCAAAGCCGGGAAAAGATATGACAAGATAAGAAAACTACAGACCAATATCCTCATGAATATAGACACAAAATTCTCAACAAATACTAGAAAACTGAATTCAGTAGCATATTAAAAGGCTTATACACATGACTAAGAAGAATTTATCCCATGAATTCAAGGAGAGTTCAACTTATGAAAATTAATTAATACACTACATTAGCAGATGCAAGATGTACTTCCTTAGCAACTTTCAAGTATGTAATATAGTTTAACTATAGCCACCATGCTGTACAGTTGAATTTATTCACGTTATAGCTGGAAGTTTGCACCCTTTGACCAACCTCCCCCCATTTCCTTCATTCCCCAGTTCCCAGCAATCACCATTCTCTCACTTTGGCCAAGAAGTTCATCGAATTTTTCCATAACACCTTACAGAAAAAACTGAAAAAAAATTTTTGGCCTCAAATACTTCTACGAATTTGAGTTGTCAACTCTTTTTACTCTAAAAAAAAGCAGCTTAAATATCTCTAACAAGCTACACAAGAACAGATATCTGATGGACAAGAAGAATGGTTTCTTCTTCTTCAAAGTTGGTATCAGGAACCCACTGGTAAAGTTTCCTATTGTAGCTATTATGACAATTCCAATTATTACTTAATTATTCCCCAGGAAACTTCAACTATACATGAATACTAGAGAATGAAAATAAATAAATAAAATCGATTTCCACATCTTCACTATTCTTTGGAGAATACTAGGACTTGGCATTTGATTATATATAAGTGAAAATTCAAAATTATCTCCTCTTTTAAAAAAATCTAATAGATCATTAAGAGAGAAAACCCCAAATCCCGAAAGATTATGTTGCAAGGAAGTATGCATATATATTTCCATCATCTATGCTTTTGTCTTAACCACAAACATGTGCCTTGAAACTCAAGAAAAAATATCTTATAGGGTTCACCCTTTGCAACTCTTAAAAGAATACAGACTGGATCATCCAGTTTCTTGAAAGTCCCTCACATGCCTTTTGCTCCATGGAGTAATATTTAATCTTCCATCCCTGAACTCTTCTCAGCATTCAGCCAAAACGTGAGTGGAAACCATATCATGTGAGCCACATGTGCTCCATAGTTTTCAAAAATAATTTAATAGGAAGCATTTTCTTCTTTGAGAAAACTAAATATTTCATGAGGGCAAAATGCTAACCCACCCCCCAAAAAAACCCTAAATAATATATGTTCCTTCTTGTTTACTTAAATCCTAGAATCTTAAGCTCCAAGTTTCACTTCTTTCTTTCTCTAAAGGGTGAATAAGAGATATAAGCAAAGAGGCTTAAGATTTCAAATGAAGATGCAGTTGTTGTTGTTCATATTAACTCATAAATTGTTGGATAAGAATTTATTTGGATGATTTCTGTTGTTTGGTAGTAGAGGAAATACAGCAAGTATTTCATCTCAGAGATTTATTCTTTTCCAAGCTCATATATTGTTTCTCACTTCCATTAGATTAATGAGCCCTGGTTTAACATGTATTAATTCTTTTTGAAGTAACAATTTTTCACATGTATGAGTCTTTGCTGTACATACAAGATTTATTCTAAATCTGTCACTGGACAATTACTGTCCCCAGGAAATATTCCAAAACAAAAAGGTAAGTATCAGTAATGATTTAAAATGAATCCTTTGTCAATGACTTTTCTGTACGTAAAATAAATTAACAGAGGTGGCTGATACTAGGATCCTGAGTAAAAAGGATTTAGAAATTTCTAAAAGACAGAGAGATAATCCATTCAAATACATAAATATCTTTCAAACAAGTTATTAGAAGATGTGTTTCCTAAGAAGCCTTGTGTAAATAGTGGGTTCTTTCTTTAAAAGTATTAACAGACTATTTTAGATAGCACCGTCACATATTTAGCTGGCTTAATTTACTACATCCAGATTTATACAATCCAAAGGGCATTGAGGATCTATAAATAGTCCTTTCAATTTGGGTGCCATCTCAATCATCAAATAAGAGTCAGTCTTCTATGTGGTCTGACTTAGGAATCCAGATATTACCTTCCTACACAGAAATATAGCAAAGGCCTCCCTGACTCAAAGTCTTGGATTCCCACCTCGAAAAAGATTCCTTGATTTATTAAATATTCTTTGTAAAATGCAAAAATATTTCCAATAGTGGAAAACAAATCAAAATTTTGCAAAAAATATATTAAAAGTTTATAGTAATCTCTTGATTATAAGCTCTAGAAGCTCAAGATCTGTCATGTCTGCAGCTGTTCCTCCAGCACTTAAAAGCCTACCTGACACAATGAACATGTTAATAGATATTTTTGAGGCTGAGTGCGACGAGTTGACTCACTGGAAAAGACTCTGATGCTAGGAGGGATTAGGGGTGGGAGGAGACGGGGACGACAGAGAAAGAGATGGCTGGATGGCATCACTGACTCTATGGACATGAGTTTGAGTGAACTCCGGGAGTTGGTGATGGACAGGGAGGCCTGGCGTGCTGTGATTCATGGGGTCGCAAAGAGTCAGACATGACTGAGCGACTGAACTGAACTGAACTGAATATTCTATTACAATGGAATATTACTGATACAATAATATATGTGGTATATATATGTGTGTGTGGGTGTATACTACATCTTCTTTATCCATTCATCTGTTGATGAACACTTGACTTGCTTCCATATCTGCCATTTGCAACAATGTGAATGGACCTAGAGAACATTCTGCTTAGTGAAATCAGTCAAAGAAATACAAACACTGTGTGATATCACTTATATATAAAATCTAAGTTGACCATGGATACCAAACACAGGCACATTAGAAAAACGTCATATGCATAGACATGTAATATCATTACTATAGGTAAACAGATGAAAGAACACACTAACATAGGTAATTTATCAGAATTACATACATTCCTAGTATCTAGTTAAGTTTAGAAAAGTAAAAATGTTTCCCTGTTTCATGTTTTCCCTCTTCTCTTACTGTGAATTTTTAAAGTAATATATGTTCAGTGCTGAGCCATGAAAGCCACAGTTTTGTTGCTAAAATTTTGTTTGCAATTTTATGAAATGCAAGGTAAAGAAATTTTTTTTTTTTTTCAGGAAAAATCAGTGCAGTCCATTAAAGCACAAACCACTGTCATCTCCAGGTCTTCCAGCCTAATGAATGTGTCCAGCAGAGAAACCACCCACTCTGTTACCCACTTTATCCTCCTGGGCTTTCCCTCAAGCCCAGAAATGCAGCTCCTCTACTTCGGGCTCTTCTCAGCAGCCTATATTCTGGCCCTGATGGGAAACACAGCCATTGTCTGTGCTGTGCAGTGGGATCAGCGCCTTCACACCCCCATGTACATCTTCTTGGGGAACTTCTCTTTCCTGGAAATATGTTATGTCACCACAACCGTCCCTAATATGTTGGCCAACTTCTTGTCCTCAAGCAAGTCCATCTCCTTTGTGAGTTGTTTTGCACAGTTCTACTTCTTCTTCTCTTTCGGGTGTGATGAGGGCTTCTACCTTTGCATCATGGCCTTTGACAGGTATCTTGCCATCTGCCAACCTCTGCATTACCCACGCATCATGACGAAAGAGCTCTACACTGGCCTCGTCATCTTTGGGTGGTCTGGGGGGTTCATTCTCTTCGTAACCCCAGTTGTTCTCATTTCACGGTTGCCCTTTTGCAACCCAAATATCATCGACCACTTTATATGTGATCCTGTCCCATTGATGATCTGTCTTGTTCTGAAGACACCACCACACAACTCATTTACTCTACTTTTAATGTTATGTTCATGATCGGTACATTTCTCTTCATCCTTTGCTCCTATGCACTGGTGATTCTGAATGTGGTAAGGATGCCCTCAGCAGCCAGCAAACGCAAGGCTTTCTCTACTTGTGCTTCTCATCTGGCTGTGGTAATTCTGTTTTTTGGCTCTGTTATGGTGATGTATGTTAGTCCTGGATCAGGACACCCAGTGAAAATGCAAAAATTCATTACCTTATTTTATTCTGTGATAACACCTTTATGCAATCCTCTAATATATAGCCTCAGGAACAAGAAGATGAAGGGTGCCCGAATGAAAGTCTTGGGATTGGACATGTTAATAAAATACAAATGAGAGCTACATTTTATCTCTCAAATGTAACTCACCTTAACAAGTCATGTGTAAAATAGATGGCTAGTGAGAACACACTGTATAGTGTGGGAAGTTCAGCTCAGTGTTCTGTGTTGATCTAGATGGGAAGGATGGAGGGTGAGGTGGGAGAGAGTTCCAAGAGGGAGGGAACATATGTACATGTGGCTGATTTACTTCATTATACAGCAGAAACTAATACAACATTGTAAGCAACTGTAGTCCAATTAAAAAACAAAAACAAATAAACAGTAAGCCTACAAAAATGATGTGATATATTTGTCTCCAAATTCATTGTTTTATTAAGCTACTGTACTGAGGGCCAGTTATCACCTTACTACCACTCACCACAAAATGCAGTAGTCTTATTTAAGAAAAAATATGTTTTAACAAGTGAATTCAACTTTGAAGTTGTGTGCTCACTCAGTTGTGTCTAACTCTTTGTGACTTCATGAACTGTAGCCCACCAGCCTCCTCTGTTCATAGAATTTTTCAGGCAAGAATATTAGAGTGGGTTGTCATTTCCTCCTGACCCAGGGATTCAACCCATGTCTCTGGTATCTCCTGCATTTGGTAGGTGGATTCTTTACTACTCCACCACCTGGGAAGCCCCCAAAGTTACTATCAAGTAAGTGAGATTTGTTATGTCTAAACCTATCAGTCCCTTTATACATAATTTGGTTTCTAAAAAGAAGATAGAAGTCTACTTTGCATTACTACGCTGAAGCAACTAATAATACACATGTAATAGAGATCATAGGTTGACTTGGGGATTAGTACTGTAAGCTGGTGATTTTCCACTGAGATATATTGACTGATAGAAAAGATCTGAGTTCGAAGAAGTTCCTCTTGCCAGAGTGTAGCATTTGTCTTCACTTCAAGGAAACAGACAAATAACTTTCAGTTCAGTTCAGTTCAGTTCAGTCGCTCAGTCGTGTCCGACTCTCCGCGACCCCATGAATCACAGCACGCCAGGCCTCCCTGTCCATCACCAACTCCCGGAGTTCACTCAAACTCATGTCCACAGAGTCCGTGATGCCATCCAGCCATCTCATTCTCCGTCGTCCCCTTCTCCTCCCGCCCCCAACCTTTCCCAGCATCAGAGTCTTTTCCAGTGAGTCAACTCGTCGCATGAGGTGGCCAAAGTATTGGAGTTTCAGCTTTAGCATCAGTCCCTCCAATGAACATCCAGGATTGATCTCCTCCAGAATGGACTGGTTGGATCTCCTTGCAGTATAAGGGACTCTCAAGAGTCTTCTCCAACACCACAGTTCAAAAGCATCGATTCTTCGGCGGTCAGCCTTCTTCACAGTCCAACTCTCACATCCATACATGACCACACCTATTAGAATGTCCAAAATTTGGAACACTGACAACACCAAATGCTCACAAGAATGTGGAACAAGAACTCTAATTCATTGCAAGTATGAATGAAACATGGTCCAGCCACTTTGGAAAGAATTGGCAGCTTGTTGCAAAACTAAACACGCTCTTACCATACAACCTAGCAAGTGTGCTCCTCAGTAATTACACAAAAGAGCTGAAACTTATGCCCACAAAAACCTGCACACAGATGTTTTTAGCATTTTTATTCAAAATTGACAAAGTTTGAAAGCAACCAAAATGGACACGATTGAAGCGACTTAGCAGCAGGAGCAGCAGCAGCAGCAAAATACAAAGAGTTACCTCAAAGGTGGGTGCAATTGATACTCTCAAAAGGAAGGTACACACACAGTTTGTTACAACGTATTTGGAGGGATCAGGGAAGGATAAGAGCAGGGTGGTAAAAACCAAATCTCATTTCAAAAGATGATAAATTACTGCTGTAACACAGTTACTAAACGACACAGGATATGCGCTGAGCATCTTCTCTCCCCTCTTCTAGATTACAGAAGGGAACATAAAAGATTTCAGAGCCACATACATTATCCCAGAAAAGACAGAGTGAAAGGGAAGGCTCCAAGTGTCTTGAGCAGTACCGCTTAAAGAGACCTGACCCGTAATCAAGCCTGTGATGCTTCCAGACCTATTCTTACCTAAATAGAGTATCTGGGAAAGCTGGCTCCACTGCAGGTGTGCCATTTCATTCTAATTGTTTCTCGGTCCTAGTTTCTACCCAGCAGCCAAATTCAGAAACCCAGTCAGGATCTCATTTTCTTCAGGAATTCTTAGTTATTATAATTAATGGCTCCTGAGTCCTGAAAGAATGTTCAGGGAGGTTTTTTCGCTTGTTTATTTTTGTTTTGTTTTGCCATTGCACTGAAATAATTTGTCTTACTTGGCAGTGGATGAGCTCAGAATTATTCTGGTACACTAAGGTTATGTGGTTATAGTACTCTCGGAGTTTTACTGTCTGGGGCCAGATACCTACAAAATTAAGCATAATAGAAGACAATGAGCTCACCAGAGATGTCACTGAGCCTCTTTCCACGCCAGCAGTTTTTAGACGATAACACAGAGAAGGGTAGAAGCGAAAGGAAAGAGAAAAATGCAAGAACACTTGAAGAATAATAGAAAAATGTAGTTTCTAACCTTGGAGTTGAAAAAGTGTTGAAACTTCTGAGGAAAACAAAAACTTTCTCAGAAAGGCTGACTTTCCCATGACTTGGAGAGATGGGTGTGTGTGTGTGCGCGCGCAGGCACGCATGTGTTAGTCGCTAAGTCATGTCCAACTCTTTGCAACCCCATGGACTGTAGCCCACCTAGCTCCTTTTTTTTTTTTTAACCATTAAAAAACATAGCTCTATTAGGTCATTTCATATGTAACTCACCAAAGTATCAGACATAACCATACTTAAACCCAAGTACAAAAGCACAGTTGGGAGTCAAACATAAGTGAACTGGAAATTTCCATGTCACTGTGTCCACTTTCTGGTGTAGATTAACAACAGAGGGTGATTACGCATAAGAAGTAAGTAAAGCAGAAGTAAATACACAAAGGAAACTAAACAAAAATCAAAGGCTGCTTGGGAAAAAAAATTTCTCTTGAAAGAATGCCACGATAAAAACACTGTAAAGATGATGTGGATTCCTATGACCATGTAATAATATACTTCTGATGAAGGGCTCACACCAAAGGCCAATGGAATGGTTATCTGTGAGATGTTATATCTGAAGTGGAGAAATGAATGGTTATCCTGCTCTTGTAATTACTAACAGCCCATATTATGCCTGTATTACCCAGGTCATTATTCTTTGTGATGGCAGCTGCCACTCTTGTTCGTGGTCCTTGCTTGGTAAACTGATATCCAAACTTGAGGATCCTGGAATTCTCTTCCAGCATCTGGGCAATTTCCATCTCCACAGCTGTTCCCAACTGCTGTCTCTGGTTGTCGATCTTGATCTCGATCAAGGTGTCATTTTCCTTTAGCGCCTCTACCAGGGCCAGGATCCCAGCACCAGTGATGAAATTGGATTCTATGTTTAGACTTTTCAAGGTCTTGTTTACTTTTAGCATATCTGCAAAGGCAATTGCCACAGGGTCATTGCTGCGGGTTGCGGCCAGACTGAACTTTTTCACGTGAGTGTTGGTCTCCAGAGCCTTTGCAAATTCATTCAGGGTTGGGATTGGAATGTTCTTAATATTGTTGAGGTTGACTTCTTGCAAGTTGGGATCATTGGCTTTCATCTGCTGTAGACTTACTTCCACATTTGTGGGATTGGGTGGTTCCTCAAATACTGCCTTGACCTTTTCACCTTTGACCACATTTCTCACAGGCCCTTTGCCGCCTTTTGTGTTGGTTGTTTCTTCATCAAACTTGGGATTGTTGAGCAAATTGTGTACTCCAAGAACAGCTGCAAGGTCATAGAGTTCAGTGTCGGAGGCGCTGGCCAAAGCTTCTTCCAGTTCTGGGTCCAGGGTCACCTTTTCTTCTTTATGAGTTTCCACTGGCTTTTCTTTGGGGATAAAGACTCTCCCTTTCTTTTCTCCAGTGAAGGGCACAAAGTCTTCCCTGTCTTTCTGTTCCAAAGCCTCCTTCTCCAGGTACATAAGGAGATGCTCGCGGTCAAACGGGCCTGTGGCTGCTTTCTGTGTTTGGTCTTTCTGTCGAAATCCAGCTGGCAGCAGTGCACTCTCGGGATCTAGGTCATCAAGAACATTTTCCAACTGTTTCAGTTCCTCTTCTGAGAGTTTGCCAAGAAGCTCATCTTCATCAATGTTCTTGTATTTCTCCAGCTCTTTTTGAAAAGGGAGTGCCATGGTTTCTTATATGCCTTTCTCCTGGGCCATGAACATTTAACTGGGCCAGCTTCCTGAGACTTCAGAATACCGTGCGTGCGCCCATCCCGGAGCGGGCAGTGCGGGCCGTCAGTGCGTCTGCCCCGAAGAGCGGGGCCGGCGAGCAGGGCGGCGCCATGGCCCCGGTGAGCACCGCGATCAACAGGCGGCTCCCGGCCGGGGGTGCGGCGCCGGGACCTAGTTCCTTGAGTGTCCATGGGATTCTCCAGGCAAGAATACTGGAGTGGATTGCCATTCTCTTCTCCAGAGGATCATCCCAACCCAGGTATTGAACCCTGGTTTCCTGCATTGCAGACAGATTTTTTACCATTTGAGCTACAGGGAAGTCCTGGAGAGATATGGCTTCATGGAAGAACAGATTCTGCGCTACAGCTCATTTTAGACTAAAAGAAAAAGAATCTCGGACTGATTTGGAAATATACAAGCTATTGTAATACCAAGACATTCATATTAAAGCAGCTAGATAGCCATTAAAATGGCAAAATTAACAGATTTTTTATGCAAACAGATCAATGAGTAGGACATGAAAAGGTTTTGAAACGCAGGATGAAATCCCAGATGCTCCAGGGGTACTCCAAAGTATAACCTTGGAATGTCCTTGAGTTAGCACTGAAAGCAGAGTAGAACTGATGGGTGGGTGGTAGAGGGAAACAAGTTACTCGAGCTAAAACTAATGTGGATAATATTTGCTCTAAATATCTCCCAGCATGTGTTTGAGAGGTATGGGCAGAGCGAGCATGCTCTTAAAAGCCTATGGCTTCAGTTGATTTGGATGAGAAATGATGAGGCTTATCCTGCCACCTTGTGACTCTGGGCCAATGTGCAGACAGCTTGGAGAAAAGAGGCCAGTGCTGAAGGGATCAGAGTGCCGAACGGAAGAACACATCCTTCTCTCTCCTCCCTACAGAAAGCACTTTGGCCAAGATTGTACATCAATATCAGCCTCGGATGACAACATAATTCCTTCATTAGATAAAAATGAATCAGTCTGAAATTCTGCCCTTGAGTAGATTTTTGCCCCTAGGACTATGGTCTGATCAGGGTGGCTGGCTAGACGGTGAAATCCTTGAGGGCAAAGATTAATTAATCTTGTCTCTCAGGAGCTAACATTAAGTGTTTCTTTATTAAATCGAGCTGTTGATCAAGTATAGTGCTTTCAGTTCAGTTCAGCTCAGTCGCTCAGTCGTGTCCGACTCTTTGCGACCCCATGAATCACAGCACGCCAGGCCTCCCTGTCCATCACCAAATCCCGGAGTTCACTCAAACTCATGTCCATAGTGCTTTAGGTGACATTATTTAAGAAATCAGCTAAAAAAAAAAAATGATGTTATAATGTTGACCAGAGCAAAGAGGGAAAACATTACAGTTAAACATTAGCTAGAAGCCATACTCAGATTAGGTATAATTTTCACTAGGGCTATCCTAATCTCTTGAAAGATAAAACACCTAGCTGAATTATGGCAAAATCTATTCTCTTCATGTCTGTAAGTTTCTGTTTTATCACTTGAAAAGAATAATGTCTCCCTCACATTTTGCATGTAAAATCTTCTGGCACAGTGCCTGGCCTGGGATAGACTTGTGAGGAGGGCCCGGGAACCTGAAGGTTATGTTAAACTCCAGGTGATTCTTATACACGTTGAAGTGTGAAGGCTATGGACCGTTCCGGTAGCATCAATTCCTCTGCTGAATGACCTGTAGATGGAAGAGAAGATGAAATTTTAATACCTCAGTACTGGGAGAGAAAAATGGACCAGCAGTTTACTCTAGTGGGTGATTAGGAAGGTATTTGGGATTTATTACAGTGAATTTTAACTGTCACTTGAAGAAGCACAAATGAGGCAAGGGGCACTTCACAAGCCTTGAAATAACTGGTGACATCCAATATGGAGCTGGTTTTTAAATCCAGAACTTGTCTGGAGATGTCAGTTCAGTTCAGTTCACTCGCTCAGTCGTGTCCAACTATTTGCAACCCCATGACTGCAGTATGCCAGGCCTCCCTGTCCATCACCAACTCCCGGAGTTTACTCAGACTCATGCCCATTGAGTCTGTGATGCCATTCAGCCATCTTATCCTCTGTCACCCCCTTCTCCTCCTGCCCCCAATACCTCCCAGCATCAGGGTCTTTTCAAATGAGTCAACTCCTCCCATCAGGTGGCCAAAGGATTGCAGTTTCAGCTTCAGCATCAGTCCTTCCAATGAATATTCAGGACTGATTTCCTTTAGGATGGACTGGTTGGACTTCCTTGCAGTCCAAGGGACTCTCAAGAGTCTTCTCCAACAACACAGTTCAAAAGCATCAATTCTTTGTCACTCAGCTTTCTTTATAGTCCAACTCACATCCATACATGAATACTGAAAAAACCATAGCCTTGACTAGACAGACCTTGGTTGGCAAAGTAATGTCTCTGCTTTTTAATATGCTATCTACGTTGGTCATAGCTTTTCTTCCAAGAAGCAAGCGTCTTTTAATTTCATGGCTGCAGTTACCATCTGCAGTGATTTTGGAGCCCCCCAAAATAAAGTCTGTCACTGTTTCCATTGTTTCCCCATTTATTTGCCTTGAAGTGATGGGACTAGATGTCATGATCTTAGTTTTCTGAATGTTGAGTTTTAAGCCAACTTTTTCACTCTCCTCTTTCACTTTCATCAAGTCTTTATTAGTTCTTCTTCATTTTCTGCCATAAGGGTGGTGTCATCTGGATATCTTAGGTTATTGATATTTCTGCTTGCAATCTTGATTCCAGCTGTGCTTCTTCCAGCCCCGTGTTTCTCATGATGTACTCTGCGTATAAGTTAAGTAAGCAGGGTGACAATATACAGCTTTGATATACTCCTTTCCTTATTTGGAAACTGTAACTAATTTATAATGTTACCAAGAAATAGGAGTGCAGATTTCACAGAACTCTTATCATTATTGGATATTGTACTTTTAAAAATATTTACTCATTATTCTGGAAAAAAAGGGTACCAAGCTGTTTTATTTCTTTTGATTACTAGGTAAGTGGAACGTATATCTCTCAGTTAAGTTTCTTGATAGGAGCTGGATATCAGATTTAGATTTAGAGTAGTTTCTAATTTCTCACCTTTTCATGTTTGCTGAGTTATACAACTCCAGAAGCCACCGTTTAAAAAGAAATCAGATCATATGAATAGTGTCGTATGAACAGTTGCAGAGTGTAATGGTCTATTTTACAGTTGCCCTTCAGTATCTCTGCGAGACTGATTCCAGGACCCCCTGCAAATACCAGAGTCTTCAGATGCTCAAGTCCCTTATGTAATATGGTGTAGTATTTGCCTATAACCTAGACTTCAAATCTTACCTAGATTACCTATGGACTTTTCTGGTGGCTCAGTGGTAAAGAATCTGCCTGCAATGCTGGAGATGCGTGTGCAATCCCTGGGTTGGGAAGATCCCCTGGAGAAGGAAATGGCAACCCACTGCAGTATTTTTGCCTGGGAAATCCCATGGACAAAGGATCTGCTGGGCTATATTCCATGGGGTTGCGAAAGAGTTGGATACAACTTAGTGACTGAACAATAACGATTACTTAATAATACCTAATACAATGTAACTTCTGTGTAAATAGTTACTGGTGCAAGGCAAATGCAAGCTTTGTGAAATTTTTCTTTTTTGAATATTTTCAATCCATGGTTGGTTGAATCCACAGGTTCCACATCTCAGGAACCTGAAGACCAACCGACAGAAGGTTTACTGTACTTACATCTTTTCAGGTTATAACAGGGTTATTCTTCTTTATAGAAACAATGGCAAATACCTAAAACCCTGCATTTATGCTTTCATTTTAGAGTCTTGGCCTTTTCCTTATCCTCCATTACTTCAGTTGCAGTTAAGATTGATGGAGTTCATTTAGGGCAAGCTAGTCATTTGTCTGGTCCTATTTTCATACTAAAGTGGAACCCGAAAAACTACAGTAATAAGACACATAACATAGAAGTAATCGTTCAGGTAAGTTAGTAATTTTGAACTTGGTATGTAAATGCTTAGTAGCCACATTGAACTTTGATTTTTTTTTTTCTTAGTCAGTTGATTAAGATGAAACTAAGTAAAAAATTTTGAATACACTGGATTTAATATCTTCTGAACATATCCACTCAGGAGCAATTCTGCTGTTAGACTGAAAACTGGGCAGAGAACATGAGTGTGCAACTACCAACTACAGTTCCCTCTTTTAATCCCAGGGAATCATTCTTGTGCTTTCTTCCAACTTTGACCAGAATTTCCCCAAGGTATCTAAAGAGAATAAGTCAGAAAACATGTATTTATGTGTCCACACCTTTGACTGCTGTACTCATGGGTAGGATGGAAGGAGGGGATGCTCTCCTTAATGTCTTTCACATTAGAAGTTGGCTTATTTTAAAATGACTTGAAGATATAAGTACACATAGTAAAAAAAATTATTTTTACTGTTTTGAAAGCCTAGGATAGAGAATTTTCAAGGCATCAAAGAGATCTTTTTGGGGAGGAGTGGGCATTTGATAGGGTGTGCAGTGACTGCCTGCCTATCCCTTTTGTGATTCAGCTTGTGGGGCATTTAATTCAGCAGACCTGCCAGAGTAGAAAGTGATCATCATTACCAAAATCGAGCAGTTTTATCAATACACTGAAACGCGTTAGGTGATAGACTGTGCTGAAAAATTAGTTTCTTGAAAAAAAACCTGTCAATCTCTACCACACTATGGTTTGATGACAGTTTGAAGCTGATCTTTTAATGTTAAGTCTTAGTTTGAAGATTGCCAAGTAATCCTTCAGAAAACACATGTAATTAGTCTCGTCTTTTTTATATGTGTGTCTCAGAGAAGGATTTTGAGCAGGAAGGAGCTATTTACTGAGCTTCTTTTTCTAAGACACTTAGGATTTTTTTTTTTTTCCTAAATCCATGTAGCAATGTTCCATGATGTAAGTTTTATCCCCAGTTCATAGATGAGGAAACAGGAGAAGGCACTTGGCAGTGCCACCCATCTGCTTAGAAGGAAGAAGAAACTCATGGGTAGGATGTGGAAGGAGGGGATGCTCTCCTTAATGTCTTTCATATTAGAAGTTGGCTTATTTTAAAACGACTTGAAGATTTAAGTACACATAGAATAAATTGTTCCCTATCTTTACAGTCACGGGGAAGAAGTGAGAGCAACCACAGGAGACCTGCTCCTTGTAGGAAGGTAGAACTCCCAAATCTTTGGATTGCTTGTTTTATAAGGAAGAAACCATAGTTCACTTTCCTCAAAACATTCCTGCCTGCTTAGTTGAATCCTTAGTAAAAATGTGAAATAACATATATTTTTATATGTTTCATATTTCTTACATTTTTGAGATGTAATTTATATTTAAAACCCATCTATTTAAGAGTACAGTTTGGTGCGTTTTGACTTGCGCATCCTTGAAACCATTCCTACAATCAATACCATCTGTCTCCCTCGAAAGTCTTCTTATGTCCTTTTGCAACTGCTTTCCTTCTACCCCCATTTAAGGCAACCACTGATCTGTTTTCTGTCTATATGAATATAATTCTAAGAAATTAGTCTACTGAATACTAAAATAGGGAACCTAGTCCCCTTATTCATCAATGAGAAAATTCTGTCCTTTTACATGCAGATTTACATATAGTTTACATATAGATAAGTTTATGTATAAGTTTATATAGTTTACATATAGATATTTGTATTTACAAATATAGTTTACATATAGATAAAGATAAGTCTGAGAGAAAACTTCATGGGAGAAGACACTGATTTATTTTATTTTATCTATGCATGTATTTATTGAATATCTGTACATTTCCAGGCAACCTAGTACCAACTAGACCTTTCAATCAGTTCTCAGTGTGCTTCCTGAAGTAGTAGCATCAACATCACCTGGAAACTCATTAGAAGTCCCATCTCAAACCTATGAATCAGACACTCTGGAGATGGAAGCTAACCCTATGTTTTGACAATCCCTCCAGGTGATTCTGATGTACATTAAAGTTTGAAAACCAGAATGTAAGATTATTGTGCCTACTTTGCCAATTTAAAGAGTAAACTTTAGAAATCTCTCTCAAAGAGAATCCCTGCATTAAAATAAGAACTTAAAAAAAAACCAAGAATATGTAATTCAGAGTAAGAACATTTGAGAAATAAAAGTTCGATAAACACCAGTGCAAGTTCTTTTTGCTGGTTTAAAGCTTTTCACGATAGGGAATTTTTTAAATAAGTGCAAGAGATAATACTATAATGAATTCCCAACTTTAACGAATTGACCAACTTTAAAGATTATCAACTCATGAACAGTCTTGTTTCATGTATACCCCATCTACTTCCTCGTGTACCACAATGTTATTTCATCTGTGTAAATATTAATATGCTAGTATGTATCACTAAAAGATAACTGTTTTAAAAAAGTAATGATAATACCATATCACACCTGAAAAATTAACACTTATACCTTAATTTCAAACTATTTAGCTAATGTTCCAGTTTTCTCATTTTGTCATTTATATTGCCCTTGGTTGGTTCAAATCAGAATTCAGACAAGGCTCAAATATTGCATTTAGCTGATTTGTCTTTTCAGTTTCTTAATCTGTAGGTTACCTTTCCATCCTCCTTCCTTCTTCCCCCTTGCAATTTGTTTACTTTGGAAACTGGACCTTTTATCCTCTAGTGTTTCTGTATTCTAGACTTTTGCCGTTTGTATCCATGTGGTATTATGTAGTATGATTCTCCGTCCCCTCTAGTTTCTATAACTGGTAGTTACATTTTAAGGTTTGATCATATTTGAGTCTGTTTTTTGGCAGGAATACTTCCTTTGGTGTTTTATGCTTTTATCAGAAGTCTATAATATCTGGTTGTCTCTCTTTTAACAATATCAAAATTGATCACTGTATGTACATATTGTTGACCCTACACAGTGGTGTGCTGGTAAATGTTTAACTACTAACTTGGGGCATGTTTGAAGGGAGGAACTTGATTTATCCCAATTTCCATAGTATAAATATTCCTCCTGTAGCTGGTTTTAAGCTACCAACACATTAGCTGGTCTGCAGTGTTCCTGAACATGTAGCAATTGGCCCTCGTCAGACAAGTCAGTGCCAGCACATTGCTGGCTTATCCTCCATTCATTATGAAGTACCCGCCAGCTTTTCACTGTGGGAGTTCTAGCACCTACTGAGAGTCTGAGACTAACACATTACTTCACTGGAGTTATAAAATGGTGATATTCAAATTGCCACTCTTACTTACATGAGTATTAATTAGAAGATTCCCATAAAGAAAAAATTTGCCTCACCTATTTGATCCCCAGATACAGAGTTCATACGGGAAAGGCAGGATAGAGTCTTCACTCATCCTCCACCTTCCCTTTTCTAAACCTGCTTTCAGAATAATGAGTTCTCCACCGTCTGCCAAAGGTCACCAAATGAGTCTTTTAGTATCATTATGAAGTCATACTTTAAAAAAACGTGGTTGGTATGTTTCACTCCATTGCATTTATTTATTTATTTTTTTGATGCTCAGTCGTCCCATCTTTGGCTGGTAGGAGCCTCTTTAAGTTGGCCACTAAGTCCTCTGATACAATTCTAATAGTCCTTGTTACATTTTCTTGCTTTCTGGTACAAAGATGTTCTAAGCCCTCATGCATTTCTTACTCAAAAATTAAAATAAATAAATAAATTTTTTAAAAAATTGGAATCAGCTATTTCTCTAAAGACCATTGGTTTCATGCAGTGGAGAATTTTATTTTGAGACAGCTCATTACTGTTTTTATGTCTTTTCAATAAACAAAAGGAAATACAGATGTTTTATCTAAGACTACTTTGTGATATACACTGCTATTTCCAATTCAAATCTAGAATTACAAAGTTTAAAAGAAGTTTTATTTGAAGTGCTCGTATGTTCACCTGCAACTACCACAACATTGTTAATCAGCTATACCCCAGTACAAAATAAAAAGTTTAAAGTGAAATAAAAAAAATAAAGTACGAAGATAACTCTGGGAAAAAAGTCAAGTTCTTATAGGAAGACTCAAAAATAAATGAAAAAGGTGTCACTTATTCTGAGATAATGGACGAGAATCATTGGAAACTTAATCCTGGGCCGTTGCACATATTTGCACGTGAGGGCTGCTTTCCTATTGTGCCTATTACTAGGATTCCGCCGGAAGAAGTAAGAGTGCTCACCGCATATTTTCAGCTCGAGAGGATGTTCATCTCAGACTTGATCCCCTGGCATCATTTATTCTCTTTACTGACCATTGTACTGTGGTGAGTAAATTCAACTTAGTATTATATATGTTTTTACTAGATTTGGTAGGTCTAATGTCATAAATAATATACTCATGTGATGAGAAAGCAGAACCTTATCAGATTAAAAGTTTAGTTGTTTGTCTAGAAGAATACAGTGACTTTAAATTGATTTGAATTAAAAGAAGAGGAGACACGGACATGGAGTACCTGTTCTGGAACCTGGTTCTAAGTAATGACGTAAAACAAGGATCACTAAGGGAATTATAGGAACTGGGCTAAATTAGGATATTTCAAAAATATTTCTTCCCACATAAATAATACATGCTTAATACAGAAAAACTGGAAAATTTAGAAATAAAGTATTATGAACCCCACATCATTCTTTTATCACACTAACCATTAGAACCATTGTATTTCTCCTTAGAATACTATTTGTTTATTTTTCTCTTATTTACATTTGGATATAAGTTTTAGTATAAAATGGTAATATACTTTTCATTCTGTTTTTCCATTTGATTTCTTCTACTGAGGAATTTGTTTTGATGATTTTCTTACGTCAGATTTGTTTTATAAATGATTCTTATTGGCTGTATTATATTGTCATAGACATATCTTAATTTATTTGACCATTTCCCTATTGCTGAGCATTTGTTTCCAATTTTTCCCTCTACTGTAAACATATTGCTTGTTTCTGCATTTAATAGATTTTTTGGAAATTTCTAGAAATGAATTGTTGGATCAAAGAATGGACACATTATTCTACATGCTTCATTTATTTATTATATAATTTATATAATTACACAGGTTTTAAAATTATTTATTACATTTGTTGTTTTTGGTCTCTTCTCCCTCACGAAAAGATAAGTCCCATGAGGGCAAGTGTGTCTTTTTGGTATGCCTAACACAAGTAGACCCTCAAATAAGTATTTCTTGAATGAATAAATTTTTTTGTTGTTTTTTTAGTTTTTAATACACTGTCAAACTGTCTTTCAGAGAATCTTTGGCAATTTACAGTCTAGTTTCCTCAGATCTCCGTCTCCTGGGTATTAACATAAAGTGCACTACAATGTTGAGAAGAAAATTTAAGCCCCTTTCATTTCACCTTCCAAAGATAGCTTAATATCCTCTTATATCCTCACAGACCTAATGTGCATTACTTATTATTTTAATATACTTTTATTTCTTGTGTGATTGAACATTAAAAAATATGCCTAATGGGCATTTGCATCTCATTTTTACAAATCATTTATTACTTTTTCTTTTTTGGGTGATTTTTAATAGTCACCTAGATCAGGCTTTGAAAACTTTGCTGTACTTATGAATCACCTGGAAATGTGAATAAGAGGCTGATTCTGATTAGTAGAGCTGAAATGGGGCCTGAGACTCTGCATTCCTAAGAGGCTCAAGGTGATTCCAGAGATGACCTGGGGCCCGTCCTTGGAGCACAAGAACCTAGATTACATGTCTCTTTACTATGAATTCACCTTCAAGTAAGTGATTTCCTGGTGGAGAAAGCATAAGGAAATACAGTCTCTGTTCATTCAGCTTGTAGTGTACTGCATGCTGGGTTTTTTCTTTTTCCACTTTTATACTTTTTAAAAGAACTTTTTGTTTTATATTGGTGTGTAGTTGATTAACGGTGTTGTGATAGTTTCAAGTGTACAGCAAAGTGATTCAGTTATACATTTACATGTATCTATTCTTTTTCAAATTCTTTTTCCATATAGGTTGTTACATAATATTGAGCAGAGTTCCCTGTGCTATACAGTAGGTCTTTGTTGATTATCCACTTTAAATATCGCAGTATGTACATGTCCATCCCAAACTACCTAACTATCCCTTCTCCCCTTCTGCCCTCCCCCTGTAACTGTAAGTTTGTAACACCCTTTGAACACTTTAAATAAAACAGCACAAAGTATACTTAACCTAGTACACTGAAAGTGGACTATTTTAATTTGATTTTATGTAACTGTATGAGATTATTTAGTTTCAATGTTGGTCCAGGTATCCAAATCTTAAAAGACAAATGCTGTGGCAACTTATAATTATCTTCTTTGCTGCATCAGATTTTCAATTCTCTTTGACTGTATATTTTTCTTAGATAGTCATTTCTCCTAATGATGTCATTTCCATTTGTGTTAAAGGGCTGTTTATAAAAACTGAAGATGTAGCCATTTGTCTGTTCCATGTTAATCTCTCTTTGTCTGCAGGCCCGGGTCATATTTGTGATGATTGCGCTGATGCGGCTCATTGTTCGCATTATTTTTCGGTATCGAGCATATGCAGAGCATAGCGGTTAGTCACCATGGGTTCCTTTTATTCTTAGAAGACCTTACTTTTATGCATCCCATAATCTCCTGACTAAACAAATACCAGTGCAGACTGTCTTTGCCTGAACTCTGTGAGGTGCATCCTTCAAACTCTCGTGTTCACTTCAAACCCCCTTTTCCGTACCATTTTCTCCAACAATTCCAGGTCATAATGAACTTTTGTGTCTCTGAATGCCAAGAGTCCTTCCTAAGGATTAATTCTGTACTTAACCAGCCAATCACCTTGTTTACATCACCACTTCAAATGTATATATTTTCTCCTCAATCAGACTCAAGTTCCTCAATATAGGAGTCCTTGTTTAGTACTTCTTTTCTGTTTTCTACAGCACCCAGCTCTGAGTTTGTGTATTACAGACAATAAATATTGACACTTGTTGAAGTAAATGTTCCTTATTCCTTCCTGGCTTGGATGAAATCCCAGGAACTGATTGTGGGGAAGGGGAGGACTGTAGTAAAGATTAAACCATAAGATGGTTAACTGCATAGGTAGTATTCATATCCTACTGAATGTTTTCCTGCTTATATATATATTTTTAAATTCTGTGAAAAAGTTCAAAAAGCATTATTGCACAAAATGTAAATAAATAAATATTTGAGGGAGGCCTCAGCCTCATGTGGGATTACCAGTATTTTTGTACAGTTATTTAAAATTCACAACGTATTTTTACTTACATTATCTTAATCTTACAACAATCCTGTGAGGTAGGTATTATTGTTTCCCATTTAAAGGCTAGAAAACTGAGGATTGCAGAGTTAATGTAGGTTATCTAGTGTCTTATAACTAATAAGAGTCTGACTCCAGGTCAGTTCTTTTCTGTAAACACTTCTCAATCTGACTACACCTTAGAATGCCCTGGGGAACTTTTAAAATCGCAGTGTCTACACAGTACTTTCAGTGCTTACACAGAATGTCTGCGGGTAGGACCTAAGCATCAGTATTTTTTAAAGCTCCTCAGATGATCCCAGTGTGTGGTAGGGCTGAGAAGCACGGCTCTGTCCAGAGCAGTATTTCTCAGTCCTGCTGCCTAGAATCCCCTGGGTTGCTGCCTCAACTCCCCTCTTTCCCAGGCCAACTAAATCAGAATCTCTGGAGGGTGAGACTTGGGCATGAGTCTTTGCTAAAAGTTCCCCCAGGTTATTCTAATGAATGGTCCAAGTAGAGAATCATTCCTTAAAATGTAGAGCATAGCTGCCTCTCAGGCTAAAGAATGCTATATTTAAAATAAATAAACAATGATGATGGATGGATACGTGGACCATCCCCTGAGGAGTCCCAGGCTGGAACGAGAGAGGATTGAGCAGGAAGGATGCAACACCCAGGGTGAGAAAGGCCGCGCGGCGTCAGGCTTCGTCTGTGACTGTCTGTCGGGTTGCGCAGCGTTATGAGTGTGAAATGAACGTGCTGGTCTACTAGGGAAGACCTGCCATTTCACTTCTCTCAGGCTGTCTTTCCCTGGGGCCAGTCCTTTAGAGAGTTTGCCCTCAGGTGTTGCTCAGCGTGTCCTGAGCTTCCCATCACAGTCTTCTGATACCTGGTACATGATCAGCCGCAGACCAGTGAACTGGCTGGCTGGGGCTGAGGATCTGTGATGCTCTAGTCTGTGGCTGCAGAATAAAGCCCTGGCGCTTTGGCTTTCTGGCACTGTATTTTCAGAGGTGTTAATCTGGAGATCTTTTAGGGATCCCTTTCAGTTGAAGTAAGAGGATAACTGAGTTAAGAGCTGCATCACATATGGGAAGGGAATATTTGGACAGATACTCATGGTAACTTTAGATATTCATACTTAAGATTAAAGTTTGATATTTGCCTTTGAGATATATATATATATATATAGTTTTAAAAAATTCATTGGAGTACATTTGATTTATACTGTTGCGTTTCAGGTACACAGCACAGTGATTCAGGTAAACGCATGCATGTGTCCATTCTCTCTCAGGCTCTCTCCTCATGGAGGTCATCACAGAACACTGAGCAGAGTTCCCTGTGCTGTACAGTTGTTTCTGTTCAGTCACTCACTCCTGTCCACTCTCTGTGACCCTGTGGATTGTCACACGCCAGGCTTCCCTCTCCATCACCAGCTCCTGGAGCTTGCTCAAACTCATGTCCATTGAGTTGGTGAAACCATCCAACCGTCTCATCCTCTGTGGTCCCCTTCTCCTCCTGCCTTCAATCTTTCCCAGTATCAGGGTCTTTTCCAGTGAGTTGGCTCTTCACATCAGGTGGCCAGTATTGGGGCTTCATCTTCAGCATTAGTCCTTCCGATGAATATTCAGGACTGATTTCCTTCAGGATTGACTGGTTTGAACTCCTTGCTGTCCAAGGGCCTCTCAAGAGTCTTCTCCAGGACCACAGTTTGAAGGCATCAGTTCTTCAGCGTTCAGTGTTTGTTATTGTCCAGCTCTCACATCTTTACATGACTACTGGAAAAACTATAGCTTTGACTACAGACATTGGTTGGCAAAGTAATGTCTCTGTTTTTTAATATGCTGTCTAGGTTGGTCATAGCTTTTCTTCCAAGGAAAGAGCGTCTTTTAATTTCATGGCTGTGGTCACCATTCACAGTGATTTTAGAGTCCAAGAAAATAAAGTCTTGTCACTGTTTCCGTTGTTTCCCCACCTATTTGCCATGAAGTGATGGGATCGGGGGTCATGATCTTAGTTGAGTTTTAAGCTAACTGTTTCACTCTCCTCTTTCACCTTCATCAAGAGGCTCTTTAGTTCTTTGCTTTCTGCCGTACGTTTGGTGTCGTCTGCATATCTGAGATTATTGATATTTCTCCCTGCAATCTTGATTCTAACTTGTGCTTCTTCCAGCTCGGCATTTTGCATGATGTACTTTGCATAGAAGTTAGATAAGCAGGGTGACAATAGACAACCTTCATGTACAGTTCTCCCAATTTGGAACCAAAGCTGCTGTACAGTAGATCCTTGTTGATGATCTGTCTTATACACAGTGTGTTGGAATAGGAAATGGCAACCCAGTCTGGTATTCTTGCCTCAAGAATTCCATGGATGGAAGAACCTGGTGGGCTATAGTCTGTGGGGTCACAAAGAGTCAGACATGGCTGAGCACACACGCATGCACACATTTAGGTTGTTTCCATGTCTTAGCTGTTGTAAATAGTGTTGCAGTGCACCCAGAACACTGGGTGACCTTTGACTTACTTTGATATAACTTTTGGAAGTTTCTACATTCAGATACTAAGTCTCATGGAAACCAAAGACTTGATCATTTTTTGAGCACAGAATATTTATGCGTGTGTGTGTGTGTGTGTCTGTCTGTCTTGCAACTACACCATTGCTTTGAACTTCTCTGTAATTCTAAGTGAAATGGCTTACCAGAATTCCTGCCAACTTCTGATTTAAAGTCAAGTCATCCATATTACAAATGATTTGCTGTAGATGTAGTAGATAGCCATTGGAAGTCTTCTAGAAAGTATTTTAAAGAACCTGAACTTTGAATGTGTTTACTGGAGTTTTCAAATTTATTCTGTTTAGGACTGCCGGGATTTATAAATTTGACGTCATTTTCCCTTCATGTCTTGAGCAAACTCAATCTCTCCTACTATTCTGTGTTGTTGCTGACCCTGTATACAGTGCTGGGTAAGTCATTTAGGTAACCTGAAAATTGTGGAGAATTCTGCCCAAGAATGTACTGAAAATTTTCACATTAGCCATTTAGGCTCTGAGGAGCACGATGCCTGGCACGTGGCTTCTCCATTTCCTGGGGCATGATCTGGGGGATACAGATGTCCTAACTTAAAGCACATTCAATCAACACCACGCTAACTCAAGGGTGCCGAGAGGACCGTGAGAATTAGTATTTGGGTAGAAACTTAATAGAAGACAGGAGTTCCGTTTAAATGTCGTCTCCTCAGAGCAGCCTTTGATCATATGAAAGTTTTGTCCTCTAGTTCACCACACTTTATTTCTTTCATTACTTTGTCAGAATTTGTGATTATCTTCTGTGTATGTCTTCTCTCCCCTCATTAGAATATCGACTGATGTCTTATCTATCCTGTTCCTCTCTATGCACAGCAGTAAGCACAATGCCTATTATGTAGTTGAAAGACTCTTTACTGCCATGTGACTCCTAAACACTCAGCTCAAACGAGAGAGAAGCCGAGATAAGCAGTGAGTTCAGGCATCTGAGCTCTTCTCATATTAATTATTACACTCAATACGGACAAAATCACTTTAGTCATTTATGGAAACGGAAAGTCCTGTGAGTCTCTTTTTAAAACTTTTTACAAATGTTCTTTACTAAGAGTCATTTAGGAGTTAATATATCTTTAGTCTATATTTCATACGTTTAGTCCATCTTTGGACTTTTATTTCCTCATTAGTTACTCTCACCAGAGAACAGAAAGTAGTTAAATAAAAATATGACCCTTTACAATTGTGTATAACAAGCTATGGCAGATTCCCCTTTGGAGGTCGGTTTCTTTGTTAGAAGATGGGTTGAGGCTGTTTCAGACACTTGTTTTCCACTAGGACCAAAGCAAGTGATTTGTTTCCTGACTGTAAAGGGAAACATTAGAAAAGGAGAAGTTGTTTCATTTTTCAAGGTTAAAACTTAAACTAAGATGTATCTAATGGAGTATATATAATATATATCTGAGAAAATTACCTGTGACTTTTTAAAGTTGAACTCTACTCTTACCAGCAAATCATAGTATTGCATTTTGAGAAGGGAAATCCGACTGTCTCTTAATCACTCCTGACAATATAGTAGTTCCAGAAGCCTGCACATTGAGAAGGAGCAGTAAATACACAGGGAGTAGAGAAAAGTCATTCTGGCATTGCAGCTGAAAAATTAAAGAAGTGAGTTAAGCTATGAACATGTTAACCCAGAGTATGTAGTTGATGTACAAAGTAAGGATTGTGGGTCAGCAAGAAAAGGATAAAATATATTCATTAACATTAATAAGAAAGATAAGTACATTTTAGAATGATTAAAGTGGTTGAAGTCTTATTGCTTAAAGGAGTAAATTTCAGTTATCTGGAAAATTAAGTATGGTGTCGATGGAGTACCTCTTTGCTTCTTAAAGGAAAGTAAATGCATTACTGCAATAGAATCTTCTAAAGTTTGTGTATGTACTCCAGTCTGTTACTGGAATCTATTCCAGATATAGCACTTAGGCAATTTTATAATCTAGAGAAAGAGGGAGCAAAAGAGCAAATAATTGGTTAGCTGGGATATTGGGTACACCAGAGATTAACAGAGAAGAAAAGCTATGCAAATGAATGCTTATAGATGACTCGTCCCATATTTCTTCATTAGTCCTAAAATGTATCTTGTGGTATGTGTAATCAGAGTCATAGTTATATAAATTCCTTTCCTGTCCATTGCCTCTTTCAGGCCCATGGTTTGTTGGTGAAATCACTAAAGGCAAATTGGGCTGCTGCTTTTCCTTTGGGATCTTTGTTGATGGACATTTCCTACAAGGCAGTATGACGTTTATAGTTGGAATTCTCCAGGTAAGAATTCGGAAATACAATTTAAGAACATCTTGGTCTTGCTGGACTAATTGCATAACAATTATGAATTATATCCCAAATCCCAAATTAAATACCACAGATCATGTGTCCTAACTTACCGGCAGGGCAGTCTTTAGTATTTGGTGTTTTATTTGTTTTTATAGTGCTTTCCAAGCTCTTTCTTCCACCACTCTTGTAAGCATCTAAAATACATTTTTGGCAGGAGGGTTTATAAGAGGTGAGAGAGGTTTTTGTTGTTTGTTTCACTGTGCTTTTTCATCTACAAACAGTGAAAGAAGAGACTTATAGTAGAATAAATGACAGACCTCTGGGTAAACCAAAATTGGTTATGATAATGAAGAAGGAAACTACTTTAGAGGGAGGAAAGGAAAAGTAGACATACAAGAAAAGTGGATCAGTTACCCAGTGTAAGCTATCTAGCTGTCTTAGCAGTTCAGTTGTTTATGAAAACACTGACATATTAGGTTTACATTTGGATTGAGATTTCTTTAGAACAAACGCAAATAAAAAACCCAGACCTATAGCAAACCTCTGTAAACAGGTTTGAAAACTGTTTACCTAACAATTTATTTATTTATTGTTCTCACCTAATGGGGCTAATGGATCAAAATCTGAGGTGATGATCTGAAGTTTTATAAGAGATCCAAAAACACGGTTCAAAATAAGTTCACAGCCTCGTAAGAGGACAGTAAAGCATGATCTGCAGACAAGTAGGGACGATCTCTGCCTAGTGAACACTGACCACAAGCCAGAATATTCTGGTTAGCAGCATTTCATATGTGACGAGATCCAGGTCTAGTTCAGTTTTCTATTACATAGATGGAGACTGTCTCTCAGGAGCATCCTTCAGTTCAGTTCAGTCTCTCAGTCATGTCTGACTCTTTGCACCCGACAGACTGCAGCACGCCAGGCTTCCCTGTCTGCCGCCAGCTCCCAGAGCTTGCTGAAACTCATGTCCATCGAGTCAGTGATGCCATCCAACCATCTCATCCTCTATCGTCCCTTTCTCCTCGTGCCTTCAATGTTTCCCAGCATCAGGGTCTTTTTCAGTGAGTCAGTTCTTCGCCATTAGGTGGCCGAAGTGTTGGAGCTTCAGCTTTCACATCAGTCCTTCCAATGAGTATTCAGGACTGATTTCTTTTAGGACTGACTGACTGGTTTGACCTCCTTGCAGTCCAAGGGACTCTCAAGAGTCTTCTCCAACACCACAGTTCAAAAGCATCAATTCTTTGGTGCTCAGCTTTCTTTATGGTCCACTTCTAACATCTATATACATAACTACTGGAAAAACCATAGCTTTGACAGGAGCATCCTTATTCCAACTAAAATCTGAGCTTTACCAAAAGGTGGGTTTACAGTCCTATTTTAATAAACAGAATGGATTTTATGTATCATCTAGGCCCCTAGCTCATAAATCTATTCTATCTCTGACCTGGACCACTTCTCTGCTCCTCAGGTGCCTGTGTATACAACTGGCATTTCGCATCTTCCTTAGATATCTCACAGGAACCTCAACTTAATGTACCTCTAAGAGAACCTTTCATTTGAATCCCCAGACCTGTTTCTCCCCAGTTCTTCTCCGTTTCAATACATTATTTAGGATGCATCTTTGTTCTTCCCCTTCCCTCACACTCTTTATCCAGTTCATCAGCAAGTAGCACTGTGCATGTCTTTTCTCTGTCATTGTTACCACCATTCTTACCTAATCATATTTCTTTATTAAGAAAACTATTTGGCTGGGTCTGGTCTTCATGGCAGCATGCAGGCTCTTCGTTGCGTCATGAGGGGCCTCTCCTTGCAGCACGTGGGCTCCAGGTGTGGTGCTTGGACTCTGGATCACAGGCACTCAGTAATTGCGGTGCATGGGCTTAGTTGCTCCACGGCGTATGGGATCTTAGTTCCCCAACCAGGGATCAAACCCACATCCCCTGCATTGCAAGGTGGATTCTTGCAGTGAACCAGGGAAGTCCCCAGTAATGATTTCTTGCCTGGGCTACTACAGTAACCCTCTAACCCCCTAATTGCTCTTGTCTCCCTGTTGTCAGCTTAAAACAGATCAGTGACATGATCTGGGTCCTGCTGACTGCCCCCAATTCCACCTGCCTTATCATGTTCTAGGCCAACAGGAGGGTAAGGGGAGATGGGCCCATCTCTGGGCTTTTTATTTATTCTTCTGCCTGGAATGCTCTTCCACTGACTCATTTCTGTCCTTCAGACCTCAGAGGGCCCATCTCCCGTTGCCCTGTAACCAGTTATTTTCTCCATTGAATTTATCACCATCTGAAATCATCTTCCCCCTCCTCTTTTTTGGGAGGTTGGTTTCCTCTTCTCTGTCCTAGAATGTAAGCTGTCTGAAGCATCTTTTCTGACTTGTTCATCAGTGTGTCCCTTGCCTAGAGCCTTGCACAGTGCCTGCCACATAATGAGTGCTCGATAATTATTTGGTGAATGAAAACTCATATTGTAGTGATGGTTGGATTATAAATCTTAAATCTTCTAGTTTGTATTCCAGTATTCATTATGTTACTTCAATTACAAATGCAAAGTCAAGAAAAAATATTGATATCCAAGTTCCCCCCTCACTCTGCCAAAAAAAAGAGTACTGTATGTATGTATGTGTGTGTGTTTGTACATAGACATATATATTCATTTCTACCTTAAACATTTGAGGGCTTCAACAGAAATGAAATGACACTTGCCTTTAAGGTGAACAGAAGGATGCAGGCAAATAAACGACTTTGACACAAGTGTGATTAAAGCATAAAGGATCAGTTAACCCCCAAGAGAGAAAGCAACATATTTTTAGGAGCCACCAATAATGTGTTAGTGAGACCTGACCCCACCAGGGCTTAATAAGCTAATAGTTCTGTTCTGTTCTTTCCAGCTGGTGTTTTTTAACATCCCCTTGATGGTTTACCTGTGTTGGATTTTGCTGCAGCGGTGCTTTGGTCACAGCTTCAGGTCTCATCTCCATCAAGGAAAATACTTGAAAATTATACCTGTCCACCTATTTATGTTACTGCTGTACATCTGGCAGATTTATTCCTACTACTTTCTTCATATGACATATGGCACTCTAGCTTTACTATTCTCCCCTTTACGGACCTGGTTGACACTGGCGACACCTGTTCTCATTCGTTGTGTTTGGACACTGAACTCTGCTGAGCTTGGAACCTTCATAGTGCGGTTCAAAAGACACTTGAGCTCCTGAAGTCTGTATCTCCTCATCCACCTCTGGAGCCCAGGACTCTGCCTCAGCAGCAGGCGAAAGGCCAGTATTGATGGGCAAACTTCAGGGAGCTGCTGTTCCTTGGACACCTGGGAGTTTGGGGGATTACCTACTACTGATTCTTGCAGAATGGACTGCAGAAAATTCTGTATATAATGCCGTGATTCCTTCTTTCCCCAAGAAGGTAAAGGGTTGATTTCCTTTTGTGAAGAGAAAGCCTTTATCTAGGAGATCCACAGGGCAGGGGCTGATGGATACGGGAGTATCTGAGGCCTACTCAGTGTGTTTTTTAGATACCTCATGTAAAGTACCTAGCACAGTGTCTGGAACTTGGCAGCCTGTAAGGAGGCCACTTTAGGGACAGTTCAGTTCAGTCGCTTAGTCGTGTCTGACTCTTTGCGACCCCATGAACCACAGCATACCAGGCCTCCCTGTCCATCACCAACTCCCGGAGTTCACTCAAACTCATGTCCATCGAGTCGGTGATGCCATCCAGCCATCTCATTCTCTGCCGTCCCCGTCTCCTCCTACCCCCAATCCCTCCTAGCATCAGACTCTTTTCCAGTGAGTCAACTCGTCACATGAGGTGGCCAAAGTATTGCAGTTTCAGCTTTAGCATAAGTCCTTCCAATGAACACCCAGGATTGATCTCTTTTATTATGGACTGGTTGGATGTCCTTGCAGTCCAAGGGACTCTGAAGAGTCTTCTCCAACACCACAGTTCAAAAGTATCAATTCTTCGGCGCTCAGCTTTCTTCACAGTCCAACTCTCACATCCATACATGACCACGGGAAAAACCATAGCCTTGACTAGACGGACCTTTGTTGGCAAAGTAATGTCTCTGCTTTTCAATATGCTATCTAGGCTGGTCATAACTTTCCTTCCAAGGAGCAAGCGTCTTTTAATTGCATGGCTGCAATCAGCATCTGCAGTGATTTTGGAGCCCAAAAAAATAAAATCTGACAGGGAACGTGCAAACTTGGACCTGACCCTGACTACCCTTGATTAATTCCTAGTCTTTTTTTCAACAGAATTATGGGCTCTCTGCTTCCTCAGTCGGGGGTGTTTTCCACTAATCAAATACCAATGAATGAAGGATGAATAAGAAACAGCTCGGTCTGGGTCTTGCCTGTGTCCTGGAGCGGGAGTGAGCGGGGCTTCTGAGAGCGGAAGGGGCGTGGCGGGGCTCCGAGGCGGGGCAGGTTGTTGTGAAGCGAAACCGCGGCCTGGAGGAGGAGCTGCGGCCGCGGGGCGGCTCCGGAGGCCGCGGTGTGGCTCGGTCCGCTGCCTCCTACCGCGGTGCTGGGATGGAGAGCGCAGCTGGAGCTGCAGCCCCAGACCCCACGTGGATCCGCCTCTGGAGCAGCTCCGGCGCCTGGCCGGGGAGCTGCGGCCCCGCTTCCTGGAGCGCGGGGTGAGCTGCCGGAGCGGGGACGGGCGCCCGCAGCGCCGGGCTTGGGTGGGAAGGGGCCAGGCCTTGGCGGCCGCGGCGGCGTCCCGGGCGGAGGAGGTGGGGCCGGGAGGTCGTTCCGCTTACCTGTGCTCTGTCGTGTGTCGCCGCCCGGCCCACACCCCGCACCCACTAGTCGGCGAAGCGCAGGAAACCACCAAGGAGTCAGATCGGGAGGCCTTTTGGAGAAGACTCAGCGAGTGCCTCTCCGGTTGGAGCCTGCTGTCTCTCATCTCTTCCCGCCTCCTTTCCTTCCTGCTCCCCCCGCCCCAGCCTCTCTGCGGGGATACTCCTGCTTACCCATCCTTGGTACCTCCGAGGTTGAAATAGAAAACACTGATTTTTGGAGTTGTTTTTGAGACGTCTCAGCGGGCATGGGTGGAGAGGGAACGCATCATCTTCACAGGCCTTGCAGCCGTTGCAGCCTTGTCCTTTTGGCACTAACATATTGGCTCTTGCCACCTGCTGTCACCCCCCCCCCCAGATGAGGCAGCTGTGACAGTGTCAAGGGAAGCCACGACTCTGACCGTAGCCTTCTCTCGACTTCCACTGCCATCTCCACAGGTGGGCTTCACTTTTCTAGAATTCTTGTGCTGCTTCAGTATTCCTTAGGAAGCCTCTCATTTTCTTTCCACCTTTTTCACTCAAATCTGAGGATTTAATTGCCTCAATCTGTCGAGTAAGATGAAGTTTCTCAAACCACAGGATTGTTCTGAAGATCAGCTTGTCAAATGCAGTAGTTGTCACGGGGTAGAGGGCTCTTCTGAATATTGATTCATTCTGCGGTTCATCCTGGCTATTTCCTTGCTGACATTTTTAAAAGTACTTTCTGTTTGCTAAGTGTTTTCACATACATGATCCCTTTCTGACAGATGAACAGGCAGGCTCAGAGGCTCAGTTTAAAGTAGATAAGTAGTGGAGCTAGGACTTAAATGAGGTTCTGTCTGATGTTTGAGCTCTACCTTTTCTATTATACTACATAATACTCGTTTGTACTGAATTATTTTTATACTTAATTTTAATAATGTAGACAGTATAAGGTTCAGAAGATATCAAAGTTAAATGTACTAAACAGTTTATATCTCCTGTCTCTGGTTCCTTTGGTATTATTCCATATATATGCTATGCATATTCACACTTAAATGCATATGGTTTCTTCTTTTTACACATGTGATTAAGAGTTTCTGTTGAGAAATCAGCTGGTAGCCTTATGGGCGTTCTCTTGTATGTTATTTGTCACTTTTCCCTTGTTGCTTTTCATATTTTATCTTTGTCTTTAATTGTTATCAGTTTGATTACTCTGTACATGCTCAGGGCAGTGGTTTTTTCATTCGTAGATGAAAAATTAGAATATGGCTTTATATGAATTATATATATTTGAATCACGATTGCTTTCTTAGGATCTCAGCACATTAATTCTGCCAAAGAATGGGTGTTTTTGTTTTTTTTTTTTAATTGCAGTCCATACAAAGTGGTGTTTTTACAAAATTATATGTTTGGATGTTGAAACAATGTCAAATTGGCATAAAAGTTTCTAAGTATTCTCAATCTTTGTACCTATCCATCTCAGACTGGTAACAGATCATTCATGGACTGGCTCCAATCTCGTAGATCACATTTTGCGTAGCCCTTGCTTGGAATTTAGCAGAGCAGTGAGGACAAGGAAGATAAGGGAAAGCCAGTGACTGCCTCAAAGGAAAATAGTCAGCACTGAGCATTGTAAAGTCCATTCTAATTTCCTTTAGGTATACTGAGATTCTGTTAGAGACAGACAGACAGAGACAGACACAGAGGCAGAGAGACAGACAGCTGGTTAATGGTCTAAGATGGAGCTGACAACTTTTCTGTAACGGGCCAAAGAGTAAACATGCCAGGCTTTGCAGTCCAGCTACTCCACTCTGCCTCTGTAGTGCGAATACGATTATAGATAACATGTAAACGCATGATTGTGGCTGTGTCCCAGAAACATTTTATTTGCAAAAACTGGCAGTGAGCTGGATTGGGCCCTTGGGCCCTAGTTTGCCAACTCCTGGTCTAAGATACTGTGAATACCTCAAAGCCAGTCACAGATAGCTTGGGATATAGATTATCAGGGATGTTTTTCCTAGTTTCTTCATGTCTTACTGAGTTTCTGCTCAGTATCTGGTATCCAGCTAACTCCTCCCTGGTATGTGATGAGAACGGCACAGGGCCTGATGCATAAAAGGACTTCAGAAAATGTTTGATGATGCTGTACAGATGTCTGCTGTTTTCCCCTGTAGATGGATTGACCACATTGATCTAATCCATTTCTTTTTTCTTTGTGAAATTGGCTTATCTTCTCATAGGAAACCCAGGGGTTCTGTGAACAAGTGCATGCTGCCATCAAGGCAATTATTGCAGTGTACTATTTGTTTCCCAAGGATCAGGGTAAGCCACTCCATACACATAAGTATTCAGTTTATGGGGTAGATCTTTGCTAATGTGACAGCTTATGTCCTGAGAATTTTACCTTTTCCTCAATTTGAGTATGTAATGTAACTTTCTCCCATTAAATGCGGTCAAAGGTAGTTATATAAGTGACCTCTGTAAGTAAGCCTTTGTGCTAAAGTTCAGATCCTGTGTTCTCATGTCCCCTGCCTTACGTCTTTAATTCTCACTGGCTTCTCTGTCTCTAACTCATTATAATCACCACAGATACTGCTTGGTTATCAGTGCCATCCCCAGGCTCCTCCTCCTCATCACATGCTGTTTCTGAGCTCCCTTATAGGTTAAGTAGCCTCCAGCTCTGCTTGCATATTCGTGTCTTGATTATTATCAGGTTACAATTATAGATGAAGACATGTCTCATGGATCTTCAGGGTTAACTCATGTGGTTTAAACTTGAAGTGTTTGATCCACAAACGTCAAGAAGTCACTGTTTCTTTAAAACTTTGTGATTTTTCTGTTCTGGCTGGGCCGGGTCTTGGTTGTGGCAGGGGCGCTCTTCAGCCTTCGCCGTGGCTCGCAGGGTCTTCAGTTCCAGCGTGTGAACTCCTAAGCTGTGGCGTGTAGGATCTAGTTACCTGACCAGAGATTGAACCCTGGCCCCTGCATTGGCAGCGTAGAGTCTTAGCCACTGGACCCCCAGGAAAGAAACTACTCTTTAATGAGTGAATACATGCTGTCATGGAACAGTTTTGTTCCAGATCTCTTTTGGAGAATACCACTAAGGAGTGGTGGGAGGAGCAAGCAAATGACATGGGGATATACATGAGACCTGGGTTTTGTGTTGGCACTGCAGTTAAAGCACGTGGGTGCACATCACCTCAAATTCTGTAGGGCTTAGATTCTCGGGAAGACTTTCCAGACTTCTGGAAAGAGGAATAGGCTGCTTAGTCTTTGGGTCTGGCTACAGGCATCACCCTGCGAAAGCTGGTGCGGAGCGCCACTCTGGACATCGTGGATGACATGGCTCAGCTTGGGGAAGCACTTTACATCAATCCAGCTTAGAGTAGTGATGCCATAGCTGGAGTTATTGGGTAATGGGGTTCTTTGGTTCTGGGAGGGGGGGAAAGTCATTTTAACAGCAAAGTTACTGATAACTGAGATTAATGACCAGCAGGAAGGACCTTTGTAGGAAACAGGAACCCAGTTATTGATATAACCTTATTGATGGCTTTCAGCAGCCCTGAGAACCTGATTTCCTATAACAGTGTCTGGGATGCGTGCCAACGTGTCCCTCAGATCCCTAAAGGTGGGTGAGAGTGGAAAGTAGACATTGGTTCTGCTGGCCAAAGCTGACAGACCTCACATCTAACTGCCGGTTTTATAGTATGTATGTATCTTTACTTACGTAAAGAACTTAGTGAAACAGGTCTAGTTTATCGCCGACATGAAATGATAGGTGTTAATTCTTGTTGCCAGTCTTTTTAGTTCACATAACTTTTAGACTCAAACACCTCTGGCTGTGGCTCTGTCTCTTGTTGAACAGATGTGGTTTCCTCTTCTGGTCCTGCCTCAGGGGCAGTATTCTGGGGACACTGAAGCAGTTACGGGGTAGAGCCTGCTAGGCCGAGAGCAGTGGTCATGCCAGGGCACCACGCTGAGAACCAGCATGTGACTGTTGTAGTTCTTCCTATGGTGAATGACAGAAAGCTTTTTACCCCCGTCTGGGCACCCAGAGGATGTATATGAGAAGAATTGTACATTCAACTGCTGCCCTTGTTTACTGTCCTTGGCACTCCCTTCAGATGAGCACACTGTTGCTTTTTGCAGACTCAAGAGGATTGTTGGGATTCTCCACTAACTGGTGCTTCTGATTCTTCACTCATAGATAACAAAGCTGCAGCCCTTTCAGTGCTGACAGAGAGTGAATCTTGTGAAGGATGCACATGAGGAGGTGGAGCAGATGAGAGGACCTCTGTCTTTGATGGTCATTGGAAGGCCACTCTGTGTCTAGTAGATGAGAACTGGTTATAGAGAGAGAAGATGTGTCAAGCGTGGACCACATGGGTCCCCCCTCACTCCCATCCTCCATCTCCCGTCTCCCCCACCCCACGTGGGGGTGCGATTTGTACCATTCCTCTCTGCTCCATTGCTGCACTAGGAGAGTTAGAACAGCATGTGTGAGGTGATTCAGCTCTGTAGCCGTTTAGGGAAATAGCTGGCTGAAGTTTGGGAACAACCCAGACATGATGCTGAAAGTATTAATACTTGTGTTTTTTTTCTGGCACTCACATATATCATATTGTCTCTTAGGCTGTGGAAGAATGTGACCCTTCCTGTGGCCTCTTGAATGACATTGAGGAGGACAGCTCTGACAGCCGTGTTGATGAGGAGGATATATTGGGATGTCCAAACAGTCGGGACTCATTGGTCAGAGGAAGACCAGGAGCTCATAATCCCATGCCTTGCACTGGCGAGAGCATCCAAAGCCTGCCTGAAGAAAACCCGGCTCTCAGTGGCGGAGAACGGGAAGAAGAGTCAGGTGGCCCAGCTGGATGACATTGTGGACATTTCTAATGAGATCAGCCCTAGGTAGGTGTGACCTCCACTCAAAACCTCCCAGCAGCAGCATTCTGATCTCAACTTGTGCCGTCACCTGAAGGTTTTTCCCCATCTTTTTGTTTTGAAAGTTTTCAAACCTGTTCAGTTCAGTTCAGTTCAGTCGCTTAGTCGTGTCTGACTCTCCGCGACCCTGTGAATCACAGCACGCCAGGCCTCCCTGTCCATCACCAACTCCCGGAGTTCACTCAAACTCATGTCCACAGAGTCGGTGATGCCATCCAGCCATCTCATTCTCGGTCGTCCCCTTCTCCTCCCGCCCCCAACCTTTCCCAGCATCAGAGTCTTTTCCAGTGAGTCAACTCGTTGCATGAGGTGGCCAGAGTATTGCAGTTTCAGCTTTAGCATCAGTCCTTCCAATGAACACCCAGGATTGATCTCCTTTAGAATGGACTGGTTGGATCTCCTTGCAGTCCAAGGGACTCTCAAGAGTCTTCTCCAAGACCACAGTTCAAAAGCATCAATTCTTCGGCAATCAGCTTTCTTCACAGAAGGGTTAAAAAGTATTGTAGTGAGCACCTGTACTTCTGTCTAGGTTCACCTGTTGTTCGCTTTTTTTCCTGTATTGGTTTATTTCTGTGTAATTAGATGTACCTTTTTAAAAACCGAAATCGATGTGCTGTTTTTATCCCTGAAGCATTCGTGAGTAAGTTGCAGACGTAAGTGACGTTTTCCCCGAATATTTCAGCATGTATTTCCTAAGAACAAACAGTTTTAGTATTACATTTCAGAAATTTACATTGAATATGTGTTTGTGTGTGTTAGTCGCTTAGTCGTGTTCTGCTCTTTGCAACCCCATGGACTGTAGCCTGCCAGGCGCCTCTGTCCATGGAATTCTCCAGGCAAGAATACTGGAGTGGTTTGCCATTCCCTGATGATAAAGGTTATACTGAATATAATAATATTATCTAATATTCACATTTCCCAAATTGTCTCTAAAACGTCTTCTATAGCATTTTTGTTTGTTTGTTTAATTCAGTGTTCTGTCAAGGGGTCGTACTGCATTTGGTTGTCTTCTCTTTGGCATCTTGCAACTAAAGCAGTCCCTGTCCTTTTTTAGCTTTTTTTGTCATTGACATTTAAAAATTTTGTAAATTTTCTTGACATTTTTAAAGAATCCAAGTCAGTTGCATTGTAAAATATCCAGCAATCTGGATTCGTGTGGTTGTTTTCTCATAATTATATTCGGGTTAAACATTTTTGGCAAGAATATCACTTGGTTGAGTGTTTCATGCTTTTCACTGCATCACATCAGAAAGGCACATGGTATTAGTTTGTCCTCTTTTTGGTGGTACAGCACTAACTTGATTGCTTGATTAAAGTGGTGCCTCCTTTAATGGCATTCAGGGATGAACCCTGCCTATATCGGTTATTAAACTTATGGTTTCAGATCCCAAAATTTTAACTGAATTAATAATATCCCATCCTACTGGCCAAGGGAGTTCCCCCCACCCTCAACTTCTTAGTAAAACAGGGTATGTATGTGTTCCATAAATACCAGTTGAATTGGTTATTTATTGGTTGGCCAGAATAAGGAACTGATGCATTTCTGGGAATTATTTCCTCACTCGTTGCATTCTTAGTTGTATCCTGGAGACCACCTAGTTGAGCTTTGTTCCTTCTTGGTTAATGGTTATTTTTTCTTTCTCCCTTTAGTGTGGATGATTTGGCTCTGAGCATTTACCCACCTGTGTGCCCTTTGACTGTGCGAAACAATGTTAAGTACTAGCTTTGAGGGAATAGCGGCAGACCTAATTGGTAGAATTTCAGGAATCACTGGTATTTTCTTTAACTGTGGGGAATATGTTTGTTTGTTACACTTGGATGCAAGTACAATAGTAATGTCACAATGTGTTTGTGCCTGATAAATAGTTGTTGAATTTGAATTCTGATAGCAGTGAGCTCTGATAGTACTCTCTCTTCCATAACCACTTGGGTAATCGTTTAGAAAAACCCAAAGACCTTAGAGGGGCTTCCTAGGTGGTGCTAGCGGTAAAGAACGCACCTGCCAATGTGGGAGACGTAAGAGACATGGTTTGATCCCTGGGTCAGCAGGATCCTTTGGAAGAGGGCATGGCAACCCACTCCAGGATTCTTGCCTGGAGAATCCCATGGATGGAGAAGCCTGGTGGGCCACAGTCTATAGGTTCGCAAAGAGTCAGACACAGCTGAAGTGACTTAGTATGCACGCACCCAAAGACCTTAGATAACCATGCCTTGAGAGAAATTAGTACAGTGCTTTAGGATTCTTTCACCGTGAAGTTACAAGTTTCTCATTTCCAGTATTGGCCAAAATAGGTGAATAGTCTAATAGAGAATAATTTAAAATATTAGAATATGTTTAATATCTAATTCTGTATCTATTCTCTATTCTAATATCGACATATTATGTGATTTAACCATGAGTGGTCATGAAGTAGGTTAAGCTCTTTATAAAAATCTGATTTTATTGTTTTCTTTGAACTCCTAGGTCCTGTGCTAGAGTTCTGTTCTCTTATTTTGTATAAACTTTAAGTTATTATGTCTCATAGGAAAGAAAAATAAATTGTGGCTAGCTTATATTTTACCATCAGATGTATCAGTTCCAATAATATTTGGTAAATTTGTGGAAATTATTAATAGAGTCATCAAATGTATCTTCACAATGTGGAAACACCTTGGAGTAGAATTAGGATCCTTTTGGACATTAACTTTTTTTTTCCACATTCACTTTTTAAAAATTGACTTCTGAAGAAATAAACATCCTTAGTAATACGCCATGTCAGTTGCCTAAAAGCAGTTTTAAGGAATGCATGGTATGTTGGTAGGATACATACATCCTCATGTTACCCTGTTATTGGTATTCTTAAAATTTTAAGTTTTTTAAAAAATCCCAGTTGTTTCTGCTGTATATATCCTGAACTATCAGCAGTTAGGACAAATTTAGGTTATATTTTTCCTTTTTTTGTTTTCTTTAAAAAAATTTTAAATATAAAAAAGCTTATAAAGATACTCTGGCAGCAGTATTAATAAGATTTTGCTAAATAGAAAAGAGTCCATGATCTGGCCACCTAATCAACATTTTTATTTTTGACTGTTTCCTCCAAGGTTTTTTTTTTTTTTTTTAATGACTTCTTATTACTTGAGTATTAAAATATTGTAATATTTTAACTCTCCTTCCTTTTTTCTCACTTTCACTTTTAAAAAATTGACTTCTTGTCCCACCTCTGCTGATAGTTCAGGATATGTATAGCAGAAACAACTGTTTTTGTTTTTTTTAACTTACAGAATTTTAAGAATACCAGTGACAAAATAACGTGAGGATGTATGAATGCTACCAATGTGCATTCCTTAAAATTGTTTCTAGGGTAATTGACATGGCGAAATGCTAAAGATGTTTATTTCTTCAGTCCGTTTTTAAAAAGTGAATGTGAAAAAAAAAGGGGAAGAGAGCTAAAGTATTAAATATTTTAATATTCAAGTAAAATATTTTTAGCTTTACTCCCCCCCCTCCCCTTTTTCCTCCTTTCCTTTTTTTTCCCCTAAGTATCTGTTTTATTTGTTTGGCTGTGCTGAGTTTTAGCTATTCCCCGAAGTATCTTTGGTCTTTGTTGTGGCATGCAGGATCTTTTAGTTGTGGCCTGGGGGGTCTACTTCCCTGACCAGGGGTTGAACCCAGGCCCCCTGCACTGGGAGCTCAGAGACCCAGCCACTGGACCTCCAGGGAAGTCCCCTATCCTTTCCTTTTTGTGATAGGGCTCAGAGTGAGTAACTTCTCTTGTTTCTTTTTTTTTCTAGTCTGCAAAACTTGTATCCGTTTTAAAGGCGGCACTGGAAATAACAAAGTGAGTATGAAGACTTATCCCGAAATAGCTTTTTGAGAATAAGCCTGAACAGCCATTCTCAACTCCCAAACCCCCATCTCGAAGCGTCGAGAGTGAATGTGGTATTTTCTCTCAGCTTTGCTTATGGAGCAGCTGAGACCCTTGCCCTCTTTTACTGTAGTTTTCCCTGTGCCCCCTTTTGAGGATAGGTCTTTCCCTTGACAGTGTAATAAATTTAACTTCTCTTTTCCCCATTGCATTTGCAGAGCAAGTCATGTGACCCCACAGCCAGAAGATAATTGGATTCCTTTACTCATTAATGCTGTTGATCATTGCATGAACAGAATCAAAGAACTCACTCAGAATGAAGTTGAATCATGAATTTTAATCATGGTTCATTTGAACTCTCTTCTCTGTCTTACTGTTACAGCCAAGCTCTGATGTCTGCTTTGAGAATAGAGCTAGGATGCTTTCTGGATTAGAAGGGAGTATCTGTACTTACTAAAAGACACAATTACCAAAGTTTGGTGATTAGGCCAAACTGGCAATTATTTATAAACCATATGAGTATATTTTTCTGTGCTAGATACAAAAGACAATTACATGAGTTTTTGTGATTGAGTTGCCTCTCAGAGATCCCTGGGGAAGCTGCCGTATTCCCTACTCAATAAAATGTGTCATTGTCAAAGGTATATTTTAGCATGTTGCTGAATATTATTCTTACCAGCACGTTCTTTTGAATGTTCTTCCAGTTTGTTCCATTACTATATTGTTATTGAAGGGCTTCCCCAGTGGCTCAGCAGTAAAGAATCTGCCTGCAATGCAGGAGACACAGGAGACAAGGTGCACTCCCTGGGTTGGGAAGATCTACTGGAGAAGGAAATGGCAGCCCACTCCAGTATTCCTGCCTGAAAAATTCCATGGACAGAAGAGCCTCACAGCTGAGCACACAAGAGAGAGTTCTGTTGGTGTTGAGCTTGTGAAAATTATTAAGTGTGTTAGTCGCTCAGTCATGTCTGACTCTTTGTGACCCTGTAGACTGTAGCCTGCCAGGCTCCTCTGTCTTAGCGATTTTCTAGGCAAGAATACTGGAGTGATTTGCCATTTCCTTTTCCAGGGGATCTTCCCAACCCAGAGATCAAACCCGAGTCTCCTACGTCTCCTGCATTGGCAGGCAGTTTCTTTACTGCTAGTGCCACCTGGGAAGCTGGAAAATCAATGAAGTGAAACCTTATTTAAAATGGAGTCGAGAGGCCAGAAGGAGGAGCTCTCACACAGTATTACTCTAGGTATATAACAGGAAGGATTGTCAGTTATAGACAGGACTGTTGTACATTTTATCTCCTCCAGGAAATTGACCCTAGCTACGAAGCTAATGAGAACCCCTCGTCACCCTGAACTCTCGCTTTCCTCCATGAAATTTTGTTCCAAACAACTGCTCCCAACTTCCTCCCTTTGCTTCCTTCCTTTGTGGAACTTGGCTGTGGTTTTTACTGTCGCTGGCTTGACCCTAATTGCAGTTGTTTGTTGTTCCCGAATAAACCCGTTTTGCTGGTAAAATAACTGGCTGTTTCATATTTTAGGTCAACAAGCTCAGTTGTTAGGTGTGTTCACTGTATTGAACAGACTTATTTTCCTTATACATATTTATATTGTTCTCTGTTTTGTATTGCCTGTCCCCAAATGTAAGTACAAAATTTTTATAAATCAAAAAATTTTGAATGTATAAGATTATAGGGTTTATGTAGTATTAAGGGCCTCTTCAGTTAATCCTTTTGCAAAACCATCACCGGTTAATTATATTTTTGCATCAGTCTGGAAGATCACGTATTGGAAAGCAAGGTAAACCTGGAAAGTACATCTTAGAAAGCAGGGTATACAGTGCTATACCTGACTAGGCCTCATGCCTGTCCTACAGGTCTCCGCACTTCTTCTGGGCGTCCTTTGTCTTGTGTAGATGTTCTTCATCACATCAGCCCATCTGACATCCCCATGGTCTCTCTAGGTGCACTCAGCAACAGTCGCTGTCCTGTTTTTTATTCCCACCACCCCTTCTTTTTTGTTATGTTCACTAATTTGTTATTTTTAGATTCCACATGTAAGTGATATCATACAGTGTTTATCTTTCTCTGTCTGACTTATTTCACTTAGCATAGTAGCCTGCAAGACCAGCATCCGTTCTTTTGAGAGAATACTGTGTACTTGAGGCTGAAATTCTTTGGGTCAGGAGTTTTACTTTACTTTAATAAAGTGCCATTCTGTACTTGTTCACAAGTATTCCAAAGAAAAGGAACTAAAACCGAGAGTATCAAAGCAACAACATGGAAACAATGAAACAAATGTTAACTTTGTACAAAAGGAGTCCAGTTTTTTTTATAGGTCCTATTTTCTTTATACTTAATAACTGCATATTTCTCTACTGGACCAAATTCATGTTTTTAACATGACACTTAATTGTGGAATATTTACGCTTTTATAATATTCAACTCTAATAAGGACTTATCCATAGCTAAATATTGACGATCATTCTCCACTCAGGTCTTATGCTGTGTATTTTATAACTTTCTTTAGTCATCTTTGGATCTTTAAGGATAATGGTCAGGGATGGCATTGACCAGTATAATCAGGATTGTCTAAAAATCATATTTTTATTTAATATTGTCCCATTTCATCAGAAATACAAGAGTGCTTTAAATATTAGGTTATTTTCCTTACCTATAAATTAATGGTTATGAAAAACCCTGAACTCAAAAAAAATCTTAATTATCTGAATACCTTTATAAAGGCTTTTTAAAAAAATTCCTCAAGCCCAATAGTTTCTATTTTAAGACAACTAGTCTTCATAGATGCCTTGAGCTGGGGTGACAGAAATGAGTGTTTTTTCTGTTGATTTCTGAGACTATAAGTTTTTTTGAGGTGGGGAATCTGGTTTTGTTCTTGGTCCTCTCTTGCTTAACCTGAGCAGAGAATCATTTGTCTGATAAGCAAAGTTTCTCTTCCCAGCATGCTTGGTTTTAGATTGTAGATTGAGGAGGTGGTTGGGGAACGTGATGCGGGAGCTGGAAGTTTAAGCTGGAGGCTCAGGGGCTACCACCGTGACAGTTCTGAAGTTGGTTAGGTTCTGGAACATGTTGCAGTCCATTTCCACAGTGAGCCTCTGGTGCCCCACCTTCATTGGCATGAACTCGAGTTGGGTGCGCAAAGTGTTTCTGGGCTGCACCGAATTCACGCTGAAATAGAAGAAAAGAAACGTCCTAGTTCTGTCTCAGGGCCATTCCTTTGCTGGTCCCAGTGAATCTGATGCTTACCTGCTTACAGACCCTGAAGAAATAAACATGTAAGTACCCAGCTGTTAAAACAGAGGAGGTTGGAAGAGGGTGGAAGGCAGGAGCCTCCATGGTGAGCAGCTGTATGGTTGAGAAGAGAAACATCCTATTCCAAGGGCTTCCAGGTTGCATCTGTTGTTTCATCACCTGTGACTTCAGTCTGGTCCCATTCTTGGTAATAGTAGGCTTGTGAAAACTATGGTTTTAGAATCCTCGTTGCTAACTGCAGCGGGTGTAGTGGGCATGCTGAGACGTCAGGATGCCGGCAGCTGCTGTTTGGAGGCCTATCAGCAGCTTTCTTGTCTACCTGTGGACCTTCATACGGTGACTGAGCACATAGTGCAGATTTCTTTTGAGAAGCTTTATCTTAACAATCTATCTGGGAGACCACAGAAGTCTGGTTAAATGCTGGCAGTCCTTCCGTCAACTTATGGCCAAGAGTGACTGACTGAGTTTCTTGAGGCTGAGGTGGTGGCTCAACAACCACACAACCTGTCAGGGACCTCGGGGTTGTAGGAATAGGCATCGTGAACTCTAAACTGTATGTGTGTGTTTAGTGGAGGATGCTGTGGACCTGACGAGAGAAGGAGCAATGATTAACAGAGATACTTGCAACATCTAAAGCCAACAAGGTGCTAATAACCTAGATTATACAGGGTTTGTGTGTATGAATATATGTGTGTATATATATACCCACAGATCAACAAGGAAAAAAGGAACGGCAAAAAAAGTGGGCAAAGTTAAGGAACTATACAGAGGAGGAAATGGAAAAGGCTAATAAACATGAAGAGTTGCAAATTAAAACAATGATGAGATGTTATTTTATTCCTGTTAGACTGGATTAAAAGAGAAAACTGTGTATTGCCAAGAATGGAGGAATGGTAAGAATATAGAAGCTGTCAAGTACTGCTGGAGGGAACTGCAGCTATTCTACAAACCAATCTGGTAGCATGTGGTCAAACCAGGTCTTATCCCATGTCTCAGCAACTCCGTTCCTGTGTATTTACCCCCCGACACACACGTTTTCAAGCAGGTGATAAGGGAATGTGTGTACTTGCGGTGTCTGAGAGTTGGAGGCACTGTGGAGTGGTGTGGTGGGAAGCAGGGGTATACGTGACGGAGGAATTTGTAACAGAAGCAATGGACGACCTGTGGGTGAGTGAAAACCTGTTCTGAGTGAAATGAATTAGACCTGACATTTATATAGTTTAAAAATACAGGCTCGAGAAGCAACAGTACACATTGTACACATACTAAGACAAGGATCTGAGAGAATGGGAGTAGGGAATAGGAGTAAAGGGATGTGGAAATGAAATCCTGTGCTGTGTTGTCACTGGTAGAGTGCGACTCCTGCCTGTGATGTTCCCTAACCCCCTCACCTGCGCTCATCAGTAATCCTCAGGCCCTCTCTGCATGACCAGGGCCTCAGCCAGCATCAGGTGCCCAAGGGGCACAGAGCCCCCCTCTCTCCTGTACCCAGTAAACATTGGTGGCCCCAGGGTGAGAGAGGCCCTGATCTTTTAGTTCAACTCTAGCAGGTATTTGCTCTGTCCTCATGGACATAGCAAACAGAGTGTCATCAGTCTTGGGTTCCTGCCATTCTTTACTATTTGAGCCACCAGGGAAGCCCAGGTTCTTGCCTTTCTGACAGGGTGAGACACTTCTGTGGGAGGAGAAGCTTGTGGTCTCTTACCTGTAGCTCTTCTCTCTGTGAATGAGCCCCCTTCCGAAGATGGAGATCACACAGTCTTCCAAGGGAACATCGAGGGGCTTATGGATGCTGACCAAGGCCATCAGGGGCTGATGTTGCTCTGCTGTCTCTGGCATCTATGGGGGATCCCAAGAGCACAGAGCTGTAGTCACGCCTTCCCCTCCTGGCTACCGTCCTGAACCCTTTCTTGGTTATTCTCCTATCTCTACCATCCTCACCTAAACTCGACTGCTGACTTCCCTCCCCTCTACGTGGTCTTCTGAATGTCCTCTCAGCCTTGATCCATCACTGACAACACTGATGGTGCCTTTCCTTCACTTGGAAACCTTGGATGGTTTCGTATTGTCTTCAGAATTCAGCTTTGATTGGCCTTCAGAGCCCGTCACAATCTAACCCCAATCTATCCCGGGCTCATCTGTCCTACCCCTGACTCCACCCTAGCCTCTGTGGACAGTTTCCCAGCCCCAGCACAGCCCCCAGGCTCCCTTCCTTTGGGCCTCTTTCCTCAGTCTTCCATCTGCAATGGCCTTCTCCCTCCTCTGCACTGAAAGCTCTCCTATTGTTCAAAGCCTGACACAAATGCCACCTCCTCCATGAGGTGTTCCCAAACCCCCAGCCGGAAATAGGCCTCTTTACTTCACTTGTGCCAGAGTGACTTTGCTCCTCTGAAAGCTGGTACATAGACCACATGTGGTGGCACCCTTGCCCAACTGTAACCCCCTCCAGGGCAGAGACCAAGTCACATTCATTTTGGTCCGAGTACACATGTGGAAAGGGGACTGGACTAAGAGCCCTAAGCCTCTAAGACAGGCCATTTTTAAGATTTGTAGGCATGATGCTTTCCTCATCTGAATAACGGGAAGAGTTCACCTCCCAGGGCTGTTGTATTCAAAGAAGTAAAACGTGAAAATACACTGGTATTGTATAAAGTGCTAAATGACCGTAGGCTATTATCTTTGTAAGTTTGGAGGCAGCCACTGAGAAGACTCCGATTTTAGAAACCTTTACTTAAAGTGGAAAGATTTAAATCTTAGTATCATCTATAAGAAATCATCTCTTTCAAGAGAAGGAGCTCTCAACCCAGCATTTCCTGATAGTTTCTTCAGCACGGTCACCTGCTCTGAAGCTTGAGGGGCTCTGTTCTTTCTGAATAGCAGCAAACACAGCGACTTGGGGAAGGACCGGTGCCAACCTCGATGGCAAGGTGTGGTCTGCAAATGGCGATGTCTTGCTGGGCGAAGCAGGTAAGGCTGGAGTGCGTTGCCATGGCAGTGAGTCTGAGGAAGCTATTCTCTGGCAGGCTTTGTTCAAAATTGGAGTTGAACAGGGAGGTAGAGATTTTCTTAGCTGAAACACGTAACAGGGGGAGTCAGGGACCAGGAGTGCCCCGGAGACAAGCAGTGGTTTCACACATGACTCCCAGGAATCAGGGCCTCACTGACGCCAGAAAGATGCCTCATTCCTCACAGCAATTTCAGAAGGAACTCGCTCAAGAACCCACCCAAAAGGACTTGGCTGGCGGTCCAGTGGTTAGGACTCCGTGGTCCCAAGGCAGGGGGTCCAGGTTCAACCCCCAGTCAGGAAACAACAATTCCCACATTCCACCACCAAGAGCCCGCATGCTGCAACTAAGACCAGGGGCAGCCAAAATAAAACAACGAGCAACCCATCCAAGACCAGCATCAGCACCATGGGCACAACACTCCTGGCAGACCGCCTCCACAGGGCTCTGGAAAGGGCCCTGTGGACGACAAGTGGAGCCTCAGTCCCCTTGTCTAGTAGTAACACCTACCTGGCAGGGTGGCTTCTGGTTCATGAGGCAGTTGTTAAGTGCTGGCCTCAGACCTGCCACCCAGTCACGGCTGGATATACGCTTGCTTGGTCCCCTCCCCTTCTCTGCTTCTGTTCTTTCCCGTTTGCAGAGAAAAGGAAGCCAGCTTCCCTCCTCACCACTGCCTTCAGGGCGCGGCCCCGCTCTGTGCGCAGATCCTGTCCTCTGCTTTTTAGATCAGTGCTCCATCCCAACCCCACCGCTGCTTAGCTGTGTGACTGTGGGCAGTTTAGTTAACTTTCTGTGTCTTGGTCTCCTCATCTGTAAAGTGGGATGATAATGGTTCCTGCCTCATAAGGTCATTATGAGGATAAATGAGATAATGCATACAGAACACTTAACATCGTGTTTGCCGAAAATAAGTGCTCAATAAATGTGAGCTATAATTATTCTAGTTGTGTCTCATTTCCTCAGAGGTTGCACCATCGATTATAACCCATCTCTCCTGAGGCTTTGTCTTTTTCTCTCTATTAATTCTTCTTCAGCATATAAGCAGGTTCTGCTCTCTGTCATCTTAAAAGAAAGAACACCTTCCCTCTCCCGAGTGTCCCCGTCTGCCACCCAGCCTCTCTTCTTTTTCCATCCGTTCTTCCAGGAAAGACTGCGTACCTTGTCTCACCTCCTCAGCTCTCGGTCAGTTTAAGCCCCAGGATCCTACTGCTTCTCCACCGACCTCCCTGTCAGTAGAGGCTTCCCCGCCTTGACCTCTCCCAGCCCCTCCGCTGGCCGTGCTGGGCTCCCCCTCCTCCTCTCTGACTTAGTCTCCCACTCTAGGTCTCCCTGTTTGCTGCCTGCACGCTGGTGCTGCCTGGGTTTCCTCCTCACCCTCTCATTTTCTCAGCCCTTCCCCACTCGCCCCTGCCCCCATCCAGGACTTTATCCAAAATACCAGGTTTAGGTTTCCAGCTGCCTACTGTCCATCACAGCTCAGATGTCTTCTGGGATTTCAAACCCAACACGCAACAAACAGAACTCGTCATCTTTCTCCCCAAACCTGTTCTTTCCCATTGGCCCTACTTTAGAGGCTCATCCAAACTGGAAGCACCTTCTAGCCGCATACCCAAGTTCAATCTAGCCCACTTCTATAATATGACTTCATTTGAAAAGTTTTGCTAGTTTACTTTGTCCTTCGATTTTTTCAAAACCTTCCAACTTTAATCTGTGGTTGTTGGATACACATTAGATACACATTAGAATCATATGGGAAGCTTTAAAAATTCCCAATGCCAAGCCACACCCCAAGTCAATTAAAACAGACTCCGACCGAGAAACCTAAGAATCAGTATATTTAAAATTCTCCAGGTGATTCAACATACAGACAAGGCTGAGATACATGACTCTAATATGACCCCTTCCATTCCATTCTACCAAAAGTTCTTTTTCAAAAATGAATTTCTAATCCCATTGACTCCTCTGGTTAAAACCTTTTACCAGCTCCGCATTGCCCAGAGAATAAAACCCAACTCTTGAGCAGCATCTACAAGCCACTTCAAGATCTGGCCCAGTCTGGCTCTCACGCAACTCCCCCACTCCACTCCTCCCACTCTTGGAAAGGGAACAGGGTGGAAAGACTGGAGGCAGGGGGACCAGTCAGGAGGGAGCTGCAATCATGTAAACAAGCTCTATTCCACTGATTCTCTTGCCTGCACATTGTAGTCACCCAGGGACTTAACAATATTTTTGATGTTTGGGTCAAATTGTGGAGTTTCTGACTTAATTGGTCTGGGGTGCAAGGTGAGCATCAAACTTCCCCCAGTTGGTTCTTACATGCAGCAAAGTTGGAGAACTTTTCCATGAGAACTAGAGCAGAACTAGCTGCTCTAGTCCAGAGAATTTCAACCCTAGAATAACACAGGGAGCTCTGAAAAAAGTCCAGTGCCTGGATCCGGCTCCAGATCAATTACATAAGATTCTCAAGGAGGAGGAAGAACCTGGGCATATGTCCCTTCTGCCTGGAAAGCCCATGACTCACTTCTCTGTCTGACACTGCCTTACTCATCCTTCAAGACCCAGGGCAGCCTGATTTACCTGGGGGCAGCCTGCTCCTGCCTGGGAGAGATGCTAATCCACCATTGTACTGTGCTTACTTCGTCAAACACTTCTTACCCTGCTCCACAGTCTGTTGACTCAGACGACTACAATCAGAATTGTGGGTTTTGTTTTTCCTGTGTGACGCTCAGTAAATATGTAGTGAATGAGACAGAGAGCGAGCGAGCCCATCAGGAACTAGAAACCATGTCTTCAAATCTGCAGGGGTTGCTGTATGGCTGCTGCCATACAGGTGGGAGCTGGGTGTGTAGAGTGTTGGGAAGGGGCCCCAGAGCGTTACCTGAGTTGGCACTGAGTGTAAGGACAGACTTCTTCCTCCAGAGCTTGGCAGCAAGGACGCCATTGTAGTACACTGCCTGCAGCCCAACTGCCAGCTACACTTCCTTCTCCTGGTCCCTGGGCTTTAACAAGTTCACAGAGAACTCTACATTCTTTCCCAGGGCTAGGGAACTCGGTGCTTTCAAAAAGAGATGTAGAGGATCATCAGTCTCACAACAAGGAGGATAGATGGCACCATCTTTCTTGTGTTTCATTACGTATTTCTGGACTTCCTCCAGCACCACTTTTTCTTGAGAAGATCCTGAAGAATGGAATAAACAAAGCAGGCCTCTTACCCAGCAGGTATAGACTCTTCTAATAAAAGCTCAGGATTAAGGTTCATTGACCCACTACTGCTCAAATTGCCCAAGGCCACAAGAGCCTTGCAAACCTCTTGCGCCACGTGTAGTTAAAAGAAAGGTTTGTGTTAGACAAACTCACCACAGATACAGTGTGTCTCTTCCAAGTCACTCAGGGGTCAAGTTCTTCAAGTACTGTGAATTTGCCCCTTGAACGGTGGGAAAGCTAGTTTTTGCCCAAGTTGCAGGAACTTGTATTTTCCTAAGTGAGGGAGTTTGGACTTATTCCAAGGGAAATGGAGGCCATGGAATATTCTGGAGCAGGAATATTCTGTCACATAAACATATCTGTGTCCTGGGAAGCTCACTCTGGAAACTGTAAGTTAGAGATGGAATAATGATGGGGAAACTGGAGGCAGGGGTCCAGTTAGGAGGCTACTATAATCCTCTAGAAAAGAGATGATGAGGCCCTGAGTGACCTGCAGGCAACGGGGAAGGAGATGAGGAGATGGGGGTGAGGGTGCCATTGGGCGGCTCAAGAACAGTGCAGGCCTTCTTGTTTGGACAAATGGGAGGACAGGGCCGCGGGGCACTCTAATAACTAATATGGAGGGGAATCCACAGGGAGGGTGGGGAGTGTTGGAATACAGCAGGAGACAGAGAATATTTCCTGGCAGCTGGGCTTGGTTTTTCTTTTGTCTTTGGCCATGCCACATGTGACATATGGGATCTTAGCTTCCCAACCAGGGATTAACCCCCTGCAGTAGAAGTGCAGAGTCTTAACCACTGGACCACCAGGGAAGTCACCTGGGCTTGGTATTAAGTATTCTGTTCTATAGCAGTAGTTCTCAGCTGGGGACAATTTTGCCCCCAGGGGACATTTGGAAATGTCAGGAGACATTTCTGGTTGTCACAACTGGTGGTGCTGGTTGAGGAGGGGCTGGCATCTAGAGGAGAGAGACCAGGAAGGCTTCTGAATGTCCCAGGTCGCACAGCCTCCCAGAGAGCAAAGATATCTGGTCCAAAATGTGAGTAAAGTCAAACAAGGTTGAGCAGTCCTGTTTTATGTGATGGGGAGCGGACAGCACGTCTCCCTGACCTGCATGTGTCTGGCCCATTCCTTTCCCTCTGTTGCTGTTTGGGGCCCTCTTCCACCTGGTGCGTGCATACTAAATTGCTTCAGTCGTCTCCAACCCTTTGCAATCCCACAGACTGCATCCGTTCAGTCTGTCCAAGGGATTTTTCTGGGCAAGAAAACGAGTGGGTTGCCATTTCCTACTCCAGGGGATCTTCCCGACCCAGGGATCGAACTGGCATCTCCTGCATTGGTGGGCAGATTCTTTACCTCTGAGCCACCTGAGAGGACCCCCACTGCCTGGTACCTTCAGGATACTTGTAGTTCTGTGTGATGTCCTCACGGCGGTCACCGTCCACATTCTCGGTGCTATTATTGCCAAAATCCTTAGGGTTGCAGTCAGTCAACTCCAGGGTCCCGTCCTCACGGCACCTCCAGACCACACATGAGGCATTTATGGAGGCAAAAATGTCTGCTGCTGCAGGCTCAGCTGCACTATCCCCTCCTTGACCGCTCTGACTGGGACCAGATCACAGGCCTCCAGGACTGAGGGAGAGAAACGTCAGTGAGTGAGAGGAACCACAGCCAGACCTTGGCTTCGGTCAGAGCAGCCAAACCTCTGTCCCCATCCTAACGCCCTGTTGCCCCTCTGCTGGAATCAAGGTCAGAGGTGGGCACTAGGCAGGGTTTCTGAGGGCACAGAGGAGGTGAGGCTCACTTGTAGTGACAAAGCTTTTTGGTCATGGTCTATGGCAGGCGCCCTCTCAGAAGCTGGACGAGACCTCAGAGTTACAGAGGACATGGGAGCTCCTAAGCCAGCTTGAGCGCAGACATGACAGGAGCAGGCTGCCTTTGTTGAGCACTTCCTGCGTGCCTGGCTCTGTGACTGTTCTGTTCCTGGGGGGCCTTGGGCCGGCATCCCACTGCTCACCATCAGTCCTGCCACCCCTTCTGTTTTAGGGGCTGCAGACCCACTATGGAACACCTGCTGCCCCTGCTTCCTCTCCAAGGGACTCCCTGTACTCTTGCAGCGCTGTGTAACCCAGGGGTCCTAGGCCCACCCCAGGCTTTACCTTCACCTCCTTTAAGAGCACTTGGGTATAGAATCTGCCATCCGTCATAACCCTCAGGCAGAGCAGGCCGGGCCATCCAGCACTCCGTGGAAGTCTGGAAGATCCTGAAGCAAAGGGAACAATACAAGTTGCGGGGGGGGGGGGGGGGGGAGTCCGGAAGCAGCCCTGGAGATGACAGAGCTGATACTGAGTGGCTGGGAGGACACTGCGGACGAGTGGTTCCAACACTCCCAGGAAGGGGCGTGCATCTCACATTCACCCTGACCTTCGGAATCCTGCCTTCCAGAATCCGGAAGGCCTATTCAAAGCAGGGCTGCTTGGGGCGGGGAGTTCCCGTGGATGAGAGCCTGCGGGTTTGGAGCCCTTTCAGGTCTGGGACGTCAGGCATCCCCTTTGGGCTTCTCACCAGGCTCTGCCTCTGTTGCCTTCTCCATTCCGCCGCCTCTCCTCGTTGTAGTACTCGTCTACCAGCAGGCCCCCGCCGGTGCCCTGGGCGGAGGTGAAGGCGGTCACGACACGGGCAGGGATTCCCAGGCCTCGCAGCACTGCGGGCAAGCGGGCAGAGGGTCAGGGCACCAGAGAGGCCTGGGACGCGGGGGATGGGGTCTATGGCTAGCGTTCTCAGTGTCTCCTCTGGACACCGGGCACTTTCATGGTCCTAAATGCCAGGTGACATTGTGGAAAGAAGGGGCACGGGAGCTGACACCCGCCCGACCTAGGCTACGTGCAGGCCAAGTAATGAGAAACAGACAAGATACACAGCAGGTGGAGTGGACAGCGGGGGGCTTCAACAGAGCGCTGGGACTGGCTTTTCCGGGGCAGAGGCAGGCAGGAGCTTTGGGGAGTTTGGGAGCAGAGCTCGCCAGATGGGCCCAGCTTTGCTGAATCTGGGAAAAGGAGCAGAAGTTGGTTGGGAGGAGTGGCTGGGGAAAAGCCGTCTTGGCCAGATGGCGCATGGGAAGCAGGCACAGGTGTGGTGGAGGTGGGGGATGCTGCGGAGTGGAGGCAGTGGCTGCTTTTGGAGATGTCACGGGGCAGGGGGGACCGGGCAATGCAAGAAGCAAGGCAGACACTCTGTGCGGTAGCCAAGGTGACTTGCCTGGGTGTGGCAGGCAAGTCTGCTCTGTACCTGTGCAAGCAGCAGCTGCCAACACCCAGGCCTGACCCTCGTACATGGGCCTCCCATGACCAGTGACCCTCTGTCGCAGGATGGGCGCACTGTCCCGGCGCTTGTTCAGCAAGGCCCTTTCCTCCATAGTCTGGATCTTCGCAGTGAGCAGGACGAACTTCTCCTTAAGAACGTGCAGCTGTTTGGGGAAATGTGTGGATGTTTATGGGGGTGAGTAGGGAGGGCTCCGGCTTCTCAGGTGGCGCTAATGGTAAAGATCCCGCCTGCCAATGCAGGAGTTGAAAGAAACATGTGTTCAATCCCCGGGTGGGGAAGATCCCCTTGAGGAGGGCATGGAAACCCACTCCAGTATTGCCTGGAGAATCCCACGGACAGAGGAGCTTGGTGGGCTATAGGGTCGCAAAGAACCGGACACAACTGAAGTGACTTAGTACGCCCGTAGCAAGGGCTCATCAAAGTTCTCCAGGCATGGTGAACAGATCACCTGTATGGAAATCACCTGGAACTTGTTAAACCTGCATGTTCCTGGGCTCCACCCTCACCCACTGGGATGGTGTCTGGGAAACATTTGTAACAAGTCCTTCAGAAGCAGGGGTTCGTGAGCCATGAAAATGAAAGTGTTAGTCGCTCAGTCGTGTCCGATTCTTGTGACCCCATGGACTGTAGCCCCCCAGGCTCCTTTGTCCATGGGATTCTGCAGGCAAGAATACTGGAGTGGGTTGTCATTCCCTTCTCCAGGGGATCTTCCTGACCCAGGGGTTGAAACCTGGATCGAACCCAGGTCTCCCGCATTGCAGGCAGATTCTTTACTCTGTGAGCCCCCAGGGAAGCCCATAGTGGCAAATGAAACTCAGGACACGAGAGCAGCAGGAGGGCTGCCCCTCGCTGGAGGCTTTCACTGTTCCTTGGTCTGCCTGGCCCTGATTCTTCGAGTGTTTGCACCTGGGGCCTTGAGGCCCACGTTTCCTCCTCCTCGCAGGCTAGCGCTGTCCCTCACCACCTCCTCAGAGGAGAGGGTTGAGCCACATGAGGAAAGAGAGAACACATTACTCCTGTGAGAGAACTTTTGAAGGACAATAGGAAAGGACCAGGCCACCTTCATGGGAATAATTTAGAAATGAAAACAAGTTCCTTTGACTGCCTTATCCCCAAACCACAGGTAAGATGGAACTGACCCCCTTCTTCCCAGGGACCTAAGCTACCTGCCAGGGCTGGGGGTGAGGAGGCAGGGAGAGGGAGGTCTCAAGGAAACCCAGGTCAGTTTTAGTCCTCGCTGGCTTGTGACCTGAGGGAGGACCCCTTCCTGTCATTTCTCTCCCCGCTGGATGCTACTGTCTGCCCCTCCTCACTCAGACCCTCCTCCAGGGACTGTCCCCTGCACTCTGGGAGGAGGGGACCATTCGTGAGTAAAAAACTTCTGGGGCCCTAGACGGGGGCAGCTCTGGCAGAGGACTGGAGACGGTAGCTTGCTGTCTGCAGTACCACATCAGGCCCACTGTTGATGGGACCTGCAGCCTCTATGGCTGGTGGGAGTTTTGGGGTTGGTGTGAATGCCCTAGGCCTCACTTATTCAGAAGCATCTGGCCCACCTAACTTTTGGACAGAACTGTGTGGGGCACCCAGCACCATTAGTGTTCCTACTGTGGGCCAGATCACCTGGGGGCATCTCAGTGCAGCATGGCTGCTGCAGTAGGAAGGGCAAGCCGCCCTCCCAGCATCTGGGCACATATCTGGTTCTAACTTGAATCCAAATGCCTGGGGTCTACCTGAGCCGAATCCAGGTGGTAGAGTGATGGCAGGGGACACTGCCATCCTTATGGTTAGAGGTTAGAGGTCGGGGTGTTACCACTTCCCATCGCTGCACTCAGGAGCCACCTGAGTGTAGAAAAGCTACAGTTACAAATCCCATCACCATAGAGGAGAAATTTGTGTGAAGGGACAAGTACCAGTGTCCAGTACCGGGCACTGTGGTATCCTCTCCAAAACCAGTAGTAGCAGATACATACCTGGGGAAAATATCTGAGTTGTACACAAAGGCCGGCTGCATGTTGATGGTGGTGGTCTCAGACAGGGGATCTGGCAAACCTGAATCCATTATGCTTCTTCTGGGTAGCTGGACTGCAGAAGAGGTTAGCTTTTTATCTTGTGCTAGGGCTAATGGGTTTCCCAGTGGAATAGACTTGTTAGGCTTCTTCCTATTGTTGGCCCCAGATGTGGGCTAAAGGGTGAGTTCTGAGTCCAAGTTTCTGGGTTTCAAGCTTCACTTGAAATGTGGGTACCTCTGATGACCAACTCCACAGGTAAATAAGTCGAGGCTTGGGTCCAGGCATTGCTGCCACTGGGTGCTGTGTTCTCACAACCAAGAACAGCCACGTGATATGGGTAGTGGTTCTCCTTGGAGTCAGAGGTAGACTGGAAAATAACAGTCTGAGGAGCAGGTGTGGTTTCTATAGCATCTGTGTCAAAGACTGGTTTGGCATCTGTCGCGATGCCATCTGCTGGAGCATAGATAACTGCCAAAGCCATAGGTGGGGGCTGGGGAAAACAGGAGCTGAAGCCATAGATGTGGGGTTGGGGAAAACAGGAGCTGAAGCCATAGATGTGGGGCTGGGGAAAAAGGAACTGAAGCCACAGATGTGAGGTTGGGGAAAACAGGAGCTGAAGCCATGGATGGGGGGTTGGGGGAAACAGGGGCTGAAGCTATAGTTGGGGGGCTGGGGGAGGCAGGACCCAAAATCATAATTTGAGAACTGAGGGAAACAGCCAAAGTCCTAGATGGGGGGGGGATGTGAGGGAAGACAGGACACAAAGCCATAGATGGGGGGGTGAGGGAAGACAGGACACAAAGCCATAGATGGGGGGGTGGGACAGGGGAGACAGTGGCCGGACCCAAGAGGGAGGGATGGGGAAGACATAGGCTGGAGTTCTAGATAGTGGGCCTGGGGAAACCAGGACCCAAGGCCGCAGGTGGGGGCCCGGGAAAGACGGCAGCCGGAGCCCCAGACGAGGGCCCGGGGAAGACGGCAGCCGGAGCCCCAGGTGGGGGCCCGGGGAAGACGGCAGCCGGAGCCCCAGATGAGGGCCCGGGGAAGACGACAGCCGGAGCCCCAGATGAGGGCCCGGGGAAGACGGCAGCCGGAGCCCCAGCGCGGCTGGAGACCATGGGCACAAATGAGAGTGTCGTGCGTGGTCTCTGTGCAGTGTGTGTCTGCTGCACCCCAATCCCTGGGGGAGACCGAAAAATCATAGCTTTAGAAGGGGGCGTAGTGTCCATGGCTGTGATGCCCGGATCTGAAGAAGACGGGGAGGTCACACTTCCAGATGCCGGGACTGTGGTGGGAAAAGGGACGGCAGTAGCAGGGATGGGCTGCACAGTTAGAACAGAGAAGGCAGCCGGAGTCCCTGATGAGGGCCCGGGGAAGACGGCAGCCGGAGCCCCAGATGGGGGCCCGGGGAAGACGGCAGCTGGAGCCCCAGATGAGGGCCCGGGGAAGACGGCAGCCGGAGCCGCAGGTGGGGGCCCGGGGAAGACGGCAGCCGGTGCCCCAGGTGAGGGCCCGGGGAAGACGGCAGCCCGAGCCCCAGGTGGGGGCCCGGGGAAGACGGCAGCCGGAGCCGCAGGTGGGGGCCCGGGGAAGACGGCAGCCGGTGCCCCAGGTGGGGGCCCGGGGAAGACGGCAGCCGGAGCCCCAGGTGGGGGCCCGGGGAAGACGGCAGCCGGAGCCCCAGACGAGGGCCCGGGGAAGACGGCAGCCGGAGCCCCAGCGCAGCTGGAGACCATGGGCACAAATGAGAGTGTCGTGCCTGGTGCAGTGTGTGTCTGCTGCACCCCAATCCCTGGGGGAGACCGAAAAATCATAGCTTTAGAAGGGGGTGTAGTGTCCATGGCTGTGATGCCCGGATCTGAAGAAGACGGGGAGGTCACACTTCCAGATGCCGGGACTGTGGTGGGAAAAGGGACGGCAGTAGCAGGGATGGGCTGCACAGTTAGAACAGAGAAGGCAGCCGGAGTCCCTGATGAGGGCCCGGGGAAGATGGCAGCCGGAGCCCCAGATGAGGGCCCGGGGAAGACGGCAGCCGGTGCCGCAGGTGGGGGCCCGGGGAAGACAGCAGCCGGAGCCCCAGATGATGGCCCGGGGAACACGGCAGCCGGAGCCCCAGATGGGGGCCCGGGGAAGACGGCAGCCGGAGCCCCAGATGATGGCCCGGGGAAGACGACAGCCGGAGCCCCAGATGAGGGCCCGGGGAAGACGGCAGCCGGAGCCCCAGGTGGGGGCCCGGGGAAGACGGCAGCCGGAGCCCCAGATGAGGGCCCGGGGAAGACGACAGCCGGAGCCCCAGATGAGGGCCCGGGGAAGACGGCAGCCGGAGCCCCAGCGCGACTGGAGACCATGGGCATAAATGAGAGTGTCGTGCCTGGTGCAGTGTGTGTCTGCTGCACCCCAATCCCTGGGGGAGACCGAAAAATCATAGCTTTAGAAGGGGGTGTAGTGTCCATGGCTGTGATGCCTGGATCTGAAGAAGACGGGGAGGTCACACTTCCAGATGCCGGGACTGTGGTGGGAAAAGGGATGGCAGTAGCAGGGATGGGCTGCACAGTTAGAACAGAGAAGGCAGCCGGAGCCCCAGATGGGGGCCCGGGGAAGACGGCAGCTGGAGCCCCAGATGAGGGCCCGGGGAAGACGGCAGCCGGAGCCCCAGATGGGGGCCCGGGGAAGACGGCAGCTGGAGCCCCAGATGAGGGCCCGGGGAAGACGGCAGCCGGAGCCGCAGGTGGGGGCCCGGGGAAGACGGCAGCCGGAGCCCCAGATGAGGGCCCGGGGAAGACGGCAGCCGGAGCCCCAGCGCGGGTGGAGACCATGGGCATAAATGAGAGTGTCGTGCCTGGTGCAGTGTGTGTCTGCTGCACCCCAATCCCTGGGGGAGACCGAAAAATCATAGCTTTAGAAGGGGGTGTAGTGTCCATGGCTGTGATGCCCGGATCTGAAGAAGACGGGGAGGTCACACTTCCAGATGCCGGGACTGTGGTGGGAAAAGGGACGGCAGTAGCAGGGATGGGCTGCACAGTCAGAATAGCGGGGGCGATGGGAGGGTTTGGAAGAGGGGTGAGTAAGGATAAGGGAGGGGCAGGATCTACACACATGGGTGTTGGGGATTCAGTTCTGTAGGAGGGTGGTGGTAAGGAGAGGGTTGGGGTGCTCAGTGGTTTGGAGAGGTCAGAAGTAAAAGGGGGTGCTGCTCTGACTGAACACCGAGTGCCTTCATCCTTCTTAAGGTTCATTCCCACAATGGGATTGCAAACTGGAGGAAGACGAGCACGTGCAGCAGTAGCAGCGTGAGAGTACACGGGGGCTGTGTGTCTTGCCCCCTGATCCAGACAAGTTGTCAGGCAAGGTGGACGGCCAGCCAGACTGAGGAATCTGGAGTTCCGGTCGGCCAAATTGCTGGTAGCAGGAGGGACCGCCAAAGTGTGACTGACCGGAATCAGGGAGCCTGTCGTCCCTGGGGCAGGCGGAGGGACACTGTGGCGTCGCATGGCCTTCCTTGCATCTTTCAGGATTTTGTTCCGCTGACGCTGCATGCTTTGTTTCAGGGTGCCCCAGGTTTTGGCGAGAGTCATGCCTGGAAGCTTCGGAGGAGGGGGAAGGTTGCTGCGACCCCACGGCAGAGGCAGCGGTGGTGGCACTGGTGGCAGCAGTGGCGGCAGTGGCAGAAAAAGCGGCACGGGTGTCTTCCGCTTGACGGGGTGCCTACTGCTGGCAGATCCCAGGGGCGAAGAGCTTCTCCGTGGGGTGTCTGAAGGTTGTTTATGCTGCAGCACCTTCCCGGAAATCAGTGACTCTGGGGAGCTGGGTCGGTGGTCTTCTCCCAGCACCTCTACTGGCCTCTCGGGCAGCAGGTTGCAGCACGGACCTGGGGCAGAGAGCACCGTGGCCAGGGGCCCAGGTTGCAAGGGAGGCTGGCCGTCTCCACCAGTGCCGGCTGAGCAGATGGCGGGGCTTCCGGAGGAATTCAGCCGAGACCCCTGGGCTTTCTCACGGAAGCTGCCTTCTGGGTGCACCGGAAGGAGGTTTGGAGGCTCAGGACTGCACTGCAGGGATGTGAGGACCCCGCTGGTCTCCTGGGGCCTGGGTGTCCCTGTCACATCCCCACTGTGGTACAGACCATCGTCCTGTCCTTCGGCCTCTGCGTGGCCTTCCTCCTTTGTCATGCCTTCCCTGGGCTCTTCTTGGCCCATCACCTCTCTCTCCTTTGCGCAAGGAAGTGGGAGGTGACTGGTTGGTACCAGCTTCCCAGGCTTGACCACCTGAGCAGGTAGCTCAGGTAGTGAACTCAGGAGCGTAGTTGCCCATACAGTATTGATTGCACACCAAAACGCCAGAGAATAGAGTGTGAAACTGGGAGAGTGCCTCCCTAGCTTCTGACTCCACTCGTGGTCAAGCATGCACTGGAGGGGGGAGTCCTCAGCCTGGCCTTTGTGATGAGTCCATGGTATACGTGTCACAGAGAAACTGTGCTGCGCGCGCGTGGGTGTGGCAAATTACAGGGCAAAGGGCAGGGCCCCAGCGCATGACCCCTCCCAGGCTCTCTAGCAGCTGAGACTTCCCACTGTGGGCGGCAGGTGTTTGGCACCAGAGGGGCCACCATGCAAAGACTGGTAAGGACTGTGGGGGCCTCCTCCTCCAGAGCTCATCCTGTCTAGCACCTCCTCATGCAGCCCCCTTGGTGCCTGCATTTGTATCGGTCAGCCCTTCCCTGCCTGTGTCTCAGAGGCCTGTGCAAAGCTGAGTGCAAGAGCCACCCATCCTGTCGGGGGGTGGTCCAGCACCTATGGGGACCTCCCCAGCTTCTCTGCGAGACCTGGAACCAGGAGCACCTTCTCCACTGCTGCTCCTCTGCCATCATCACCAGCCGGCAGGGAATGCAGAGCCCTCACCTGGCCGGATGCTGCCCCCCACAACCTCCCTTCCTGGCAGGTAAGGCTCTTCACGTCTTTTTAGAAATTTGGTACAACAGTTCGACTTTAGACTGGTCTTCAGGGTGTGCAGAGAGTGATGGCTTAGCCAGGATTTGAACCAAGCCTTCTCTGGGCTGTGGTGCCTCCTGGTCATCCATGCTTCATGTATGACTGTTCTTTTCTTGTACTCCTGATGACAATCAGCCCCAAGTGTCATACCGATAATGAGCCTATATCCTACCCTGTAGAGGTTTTCTTTTGCTCAGTTCATGAGTTGATCACCTACCGCACTGGGTTCTGATCTCAGAAGATGCAGGTGAGGGACCACCAGTTGTCAGCAGAGCACCAGCGGAGGTTTTCCCTTTGGTCTAGTTTGAAGAATCCAGATGTGTAAAGATTATAGTCTAGATAAAGCGTGGGCTTTCCTGAAAGAAATTTACCAGTGAATTATTCTGTATGGATTAGAAGCCAATTTCTATGGATGGCCTTCCTGGAGTATGTTCAGTGAGGCAACTCATTCACGTCTAGAAAGCAAACACATAATTTATTGCAGCTTCATAGCGGAGCACTGTGTCAGTTTAGAATAGTACAATTTGGTCACTGTGAGCATGTCAGCTTGGTCCACTCTTTACTACTATATATAATTCTAGAGATTCTTATGCCCAGGAGAGAAGACGCACTCTTGTGTGTCTAGAACAAGGGAAACATGTTATTATTCACAAGGTAGAAGCTTCAAAAGAATGGGAAAGAACTGAAAAATCCTAGTCTAACATGGCTTTATTGAGTTTAAATCTTGTTTCTTTGGCTTACTTCATTGGAGTGTTTTCTTTCTCCTGGGCTGACATGTGGTTACACATTAGGCATGTGACATGTAGAGGTTTCAGAACCCAGAATTGTATTGATCAGTGAAACTTGATTTATATATTTTCATTTAAAATATATTTAAAATAACACTGGACATAATTCATATATTATAAATTAGTTTTGCCCTCTGCTCTTGAGATTCTTTTTCTAGTATGTCAGAGTAAATTTGGACTTCCATCCCCAATAAGACTTGAGATTGGAGGACACAAAAGGTTTTTCTCAGACCTAAATTATGTCTGAAAAAAGCGAGAAATGTCATAAGCCCTATGTGACCTCTCTAGGAGCAGAAATGATTTACAGCCGTGGCATTTAACCATAATTCCTTGATCTCGTTTGAGAAGAGTTCAGTAAGGAACAACCTCTTGATTTTTGTTTCTTCCCTGTTTCCTTGTCTTGCTTACCAACAATCCATTGTAATCCATGAATTAATATGACATCAGGCTGAGTGGTCTCTGGAGCTCATTCGAGTAACTTTTTTCCCTAAAATAACTTTAATTTCCTTGTTTTTCAGTTCCTCTTGTCTCCTTGCCCTTTACTAAAACCAGAATTCACCAAAAGCTGACTGGCTTTGTGCTGACCCTTCTTAGGACAATCTTTCCTTAATTATTTTACTCATCACTCTCTTTCATTTTTTGCCTTCTAGAAATATGTTGAAAGCTTTCTGTAGTTGATGACTTCCACAACCTCTTGGCTTTTATTGGCTTGTTAATTTTGGTATTTTTACAGTTATTTAAATATGGTTTCAGAAAGAAGAGAAAGTAAATATGTGTTCTAGTCTGCATCTTGAGCTGAAAATCCCTGTCAGTTCTAGCATCCAGCATTTCCATGCGGGGGGGGGGGGGGGGGGAGGTGGGGGGGAAACCTTGGCATTAATAGGTGTAACACTCAAGATTTCAGCTTTTCTTGGGCAATCACTAAGGACTTAGTATGTGGTAATTTCTAATGCTGCTGCTAAGTTGCGTCAGTTGTGTACTGACTCTGTGCGACCCCATAGTTGGCAGCCCACCAGGCTCCTCCGTCCCTAGGATTCTCCAGGCAAGAATACTGGAGTGGGTTGCCATTTCCTTCTCCAGTGCATGAAAGTGAAAAGTGAAAGTGAAGTCGCTCAGTCGCGTCCGACTCCTCGTGACCCCATGGACTGTAGCCTACCAGGCTCCTCTGTCCATGGGATTTCCCAGGCAAGAGTACTGGAGTGGGTTGCCATTGGGTTGCCATTGCCTTCTCCAAATTTCTAATGGGAAAGTAATAATAACTAGTTCATGGATTATTTGAGAATTACATTAGATAATGAAGATGCAAATGCTTTCTAAAGTTTAAAAGTCCATACAAATGTTTTTGGTTATTGATTTGTTGCTACTTCAGTTTTACTTGACAGTGATTTATGACCTTGCTTATGTGAGAAGATGCCTTCTGATTTGTTGTTTTGAAAGTTAGATTATATTTTTCAACAGCTCAATGAAAATAGCACCATTTCTGAAGGTTAAGGGTGAAACCGTGAATGTCTCTTGACACCTGTCACTTTACAATATTTTCAGCAGCTAATTCACTCATGGATTCCTCCTCCCAGTTTTGTTGTGGACCTACTACCAGCCCGATGATTTCCATCAGGTGTTGGAAAACATTTTCTGGAGTTTTACATATGTATCTTAGACTCGGTGGGCCGCATACAGTTTCTGTAGCTTCTCCTCCTCCTCTTTCTTCAGCAGCCTTTCAAAATGTGAGGTTCAGTATTAGCTCAGCAGTCATAAAAGAACAGGCTGAGCTCACAGTGATTTGTGAGCAATTATTTGCCAGTCCCTGCTCTACATTGTCACTGAATAAGAGGTGCGTTTTTGAGTAAATCATGTCTTTGAGTCAACTCTTGGTCTTCCGGAGCTTGTCCTTACTCTCTTGCAGTTTCTAATCAACAGGGCATTCAGAGAGATCCTGTTAAAACGTAAATCGGGTCGTATTGCTCAGATCTCTTCAGTGACTTAAAAAGCAAAGTCCTCAGAGTGCCTCCACAGGCCTAGAAATCTGGGCCTCTGTTTCTTCCTGACTTGTTCCTTCTCCTCTCTGCTTTGCTCACTCTATTTCCCACGCGCTGACACCCTTTCTGTCCTTGAATACTCTAGGCACATTCTTGCCTCCTCCTCTTGCCATCTGACTGTTCCTTCTGCTGGGAATATTCATTCCCCAGATATGCACCTTGCTCCCTTCCACAACCACCTTAAATTCCTTGATACATTTTATCTTCCCCATAAAGCCTTCATTTATTACTTCATTTCAAGTGGCAGGTGCCTTCTATCAGCCATCTCCATCTCCCTACCATGCTTTCTATTTTTTCCCTAGCACTTACCTGATATACTAGTTATTCTATGCATCTATGTAATTTTTATTTACATATTTATACTTATATTTTTTTATATTTGCTTGTTTATTTTTGTCTGCCCCCTCAATTGGAGAGAGGGTATATTCATCTGTGTTGATCACTGCCGTGTCATCACCCTACAAAACATACTGAAGAATGGTGCCTGAAATTTGATAAGGGATTAAGAAATTGGCCACATCACTAAATAGGTACACAAATTAATGAACAAATCTCCAGGGCTTCTGGATTGAGGGCTAATGAAAAGAGGAAGGAAAATGGTTGGGACAGGGTACTACAAGAAGTAGAATTTGGAATACTCTGATAGCTATCCTAATAGATAAGGTCTTGTTAATTTAGATAGTTTTTTTTTTTTTATTTGACAATATTATATTGGTTGGTTTTGCCATACATTGACATGAATCTGCCCCGGGTGTAGAGAGCTGGCAACTAGGGACACACAGCATCAAGATTTTTATAATACATTGTGTAGAGTTCTTTTTAAGTGTGCACAGATATCACTGAAAATCTATGCATGTGTGCATGCCTCTATTACTTTATTTAGTGCTTTACAAGAGCCCCTCAAGGGCAGGGTTATAGTAAGTATCAGTATCTTTCCTTTATGATGAGGCTAAATTTGTTCAAAATTATATCATAATTTATTTGTGTCTGTGAAACTAGACTTAGTTTTTGAGTAGACCCTCCCTAGAAATCTATGACATTAATAAAACCAACAAACATGTGTTCAGCTTCCAGTGATACACATACTACCGACTCAATTATGGGCCATCCATTTTAATGAAGGCAAGAAGTGATTTAACAAATACAGAGCAAAGAGAGTATTAAGTTTTGTCCTCTGTTAATATTAGTAATGGATAAAGAGGGCTCTAACACCTTCAAGATAGCTTGAGACCATCATCTCTGTGTCATGGCAGAGGGATGTTCAGCCAGGATATTGTTCTCTGTCACTCAGAAAAATACCCATAATGGATAATTATACCTACTGAGTCGGATATGGGATATCTGGGTGATTAGGAGTCCTTGAGCATGATTCTTTCAGATGCCTTAACTACAAGATGAAGCTAGCAGCTTTGGACACTTTCAGCAGTGAAGAGTTTGGATGTTCATTTTTGTGCTGAATGAAATGAGCTTATTTCTTCTTGGAAAGCCTCCCACATACCATTTCTAACCTCTGTTTTCTGTTTGGAAAGACTTTTAGAAATTAAAGATCAAGATCAAGATCTTTCTTGGGTGGAAGAACTCAAGACCCCAGCATGGATGGTATGGTCCCAATCACATTTGTAAAAAGCAAAAGGAACCATCATCTCTGAATCTACAAGTAATTGAGAACAGGCTTCTTCTAAGGATGGGGGATATTTTTGTTTATGGGGAGAGGGTCAGGTCAGAGGGAGAATGACAGTGACTAAAACACCATTCAGTTCAGTTCAGTCGCTCAGTCGTGTCCGACTCTTTGCTACCCCATGAATCACACCATTACACACCCTTATATTTTTAATCTTTATAAGAGAAAATAAAACAAATCTTACTCAAAAAAAAAAATCAAGATAAAAATAAATCGCAACTTAACTGATACATGGAATATTTTTCTGACTTAAAAGACCATGCAGAATTAAATATGACCAAGTTCAAATCTGAGCTACTAGGGCTTCTCTGGTAGCTCAGATGGTAAAGAATCTGCTTTCTATGCAGGAGACCTGGTTTCAATCCCTGGGTTGGGAAGATCCCCTGGAGAAGGAAGTGGCAACCCATTCCGATATTCTTGCCAGGAAAATCCCATGGACAGAGGAACCTGGCAGGCTACAGTCCATAGGGTCACCAAGTCAGACAGGACTGAACCGACTTAGCACTAGCACAGTTCAAATGTTAATTTCATTTTCATGTGTATAATGGAGTGAAATCTTCAAGGTGCCAGAAAACAAGAATTCACCCTACCTACTTGAAACTGCAGCACAGCACACACACTTCAGTTACCAGTTCTGTTCATTCCACAGAATTTTCATAAAACATAGTGTTCTATACACCTGGGCTGTATCTCACTTATTTTTAAGAATTTCCAGATAACTCTTCATACATAGTGTTACAATTCCAATCTTGCCAAGTCCTGCACCAGTTACATAGAGCACAGCACATTTATTCCTCTGGGTTGTTCAGATCCCAGTGAAAGAAGCATGGAGTGGGTCAAAGAGATCAGGAATCTTGTCCCAGATTTACCATAAAACAATTGTGTTCTCAGGAAAATTGTAGTTATTCTAGACCCCTTTCCTTTTCTTTATTTCCACAGAGTTGCACTAGGTGACACCAAATAACATCCCACTCTTTGCAGTGATAGCTTCGATTTTATTGGTATTCTAAACAAATGAAGACAATGACAGGTGAAGCTGTGCACCATCTCTGTAACCATGTTTTTAGAGTTGCCCCTATTTTAAAAATGAAAAGATGGCTGAGCACAGAAGTAGATGTTTTGACCAGAGGCTCCAAAGTAAATGCAACTAAACCACAAGTTTTCTTCTTTCCCGAAGCTCACTTAACGGAAACATAGGCTGCTGGATATTAAGCTGTAAAGCATATTATCAGTGTATTTTAAAAGAAGCTATTCTTCTAGAATTTCTAATTAGTAGCGGCAACCCACTCCAGTGTTCTTGCCTGGAGAATCCCAGGGACGGGGGACCCTGGTGGGCTTCCGTCTATGGGGTCACACAGAGTCGGACACGACTGAAGTGAAGCAGCAGCAGCAGCAGCAGCAGCAGCAGGAAGTTTTGAAATTCTTAAAAGATCATCTGATCTTGTGAGATTTACAGATCCATTTTCCAGTCAAGCAAGTTGAATTAGAGCATCTGAACTTCTGGATGCATCTCAGAACTAAAATTCTGAACCTCTTGAGTTTTTCTTCATGCTGTCAGAAAGTCATGCTAGATAATCCTTTTAATAGGGAGTATGGATGGACTTGTATATTTTCATATAAGAAAGCACTGTGGTGAGTCAGGATGGAAGTGGAAGTGAAGTCCTCAGTCTCAGAGGGGTATTGAGCTCCTGGTGAAACAGTGTCATCATTTCTTCAAAAGAGAAAAGCAGTTATCTGAAGTTATTAACACCAAATAACTATTGATACATTTATTTGTGATCCATGTATTTACTGTACCAACTAGGCGTGTTCTCTTTGGGAAGTAAACAGCTGTTTGAGACACGGATTGTTTATTTTTGTTTGTTTTCCCACAAAGACCTGACCTTCTGATCAGGAACATCTATATTTTACTAACTTCTGGAACCACCAGCTAACACAGTGTCTAAAATGTAGCCAATGAATAGGAAATCAATGAACACATTTTTAAAGTATGGGCCAGGGCATGGGCAAATATAAATTTTTTGTTTTCAGTCATAATGTAATTGAAACATGTAAATGATACAGACAACAAGTGCTACAATATTTCAAAGAAGGCATAGAACAGATAACCTGTAAGGATCTATTGTATAGCACAGGGAGCTATGCTCAATATTTTATAATAACTTATTAATGGAAAAGAATCTGATAAAGGATGTATATTTAATCACTGAACTGTATACCTGAAACAAACATGGCATTGTAAATCAACTAGACTTCAATTTAAAAAACAGACGACAGCAAAAGACACCAAGAAGTCATAGACATTCTTATGATATTTCCATAAAGAAGCCAAATGAAGAAGAGAGAGATAGCTTTTGAATTAACCAGAGGAGGAGTCACAGAGAACCTAGGCTTGGACTGGAACTTGAGTTTACATTAAGATTGCAGTGCAGGTACAGATGTAGGTGATCACATACTCTCACTATACTGAGACTCGCTGAAGTTATGAGTCTTGTCCAAGATCCTAAAGCAAGTACATTGTGGAGTCAAAATTTTAAGTGACACCTAATACACTAAACTCCAACCAGTCCCTCCTAAAGGCAATCAGTCTTGGTGCTCATTGGAAGGACTGATGTTGAAGCTGAAACTCCAATATTTTGGCCACTTGATGCAAAGAGCTGACTCATTTGAAAAGCCCCTGATGTTGGGGAAGATTGAAGGCAGGAGGAGAAGGGGATGACAGAGGATGAGATGGTTAGATGGCATCACCAACTCAATGGATATGAGTTTGGGTAAACTCCGGGAGTTGATGATGGACAGGGAGGCCTGATGTGTTATGGTTCATGGGGTCACAAAGAGTCGGACACGACTGAGTGACTGAACTGAACTAAACTGAATACACACACACACACACACACACACGACTGAGTGACTGAACTGAACTGAATACACACACACACACACGACTGAGTGACTGAACTGAACTAAACTGTACACACACACACACACACAGACACACAGACACACACACACACACACACCCCCCAAGCCCTTTCTGTGATACTGTGTTGTCATTGAAACAGTTTTGTTTCTTTTTGGTAGATTATAGTAGAAATTGGTTCTAGTATTTCCTGCAGTAATTACTAGTTCTGTTTATCCCCTCTAGAGTTGATCTTCAAAATTTCCATTAGAATGGTTTTGCCAAAATGAAACATACAAATATTCATGATGCCTATATCCAAGTATTTCTTCTGCTGCTCCCTGCTTCTCTTCTAGGAGTATATGAACAATTCACTCTCTTGAATTATGCTTTTCCCTTCTCGAAGAATTCTCTCCTCCCTATTGGGCACCTGGAAAACCTGCTTCATTTCTGAGTCAAAACTCAGTTTACATATTATCTCTTTTGTGCTGTCTTCTCTTTAGTGTTGTGATCACTTTCCTTTTTGCTTCCATTACACTTTTGCATACCTGATTGTTGCACTTGTTTACACAAAGTTGGATTTTTTACATATCTCGGGCTTCTTCTGGGCAACATTCCTTGGGGCCGGGACTACCTTTTCTTCATCTGTTGATGCAGCCTTAGCATGTTACTTGGCATGCAGTAGTTAATATAAAAATGAGATTTGAACAAATTTGAAAAGGTAGGTACATATGATTTATTATGACTTTCCAGACATTACAGGAAAAAACATTACTGTTGGTGCTGAATGTTCACTTCTACTGTAGTGAATGGTGGTGGTACTTGACTCCACTTATAATGTTTTACCCACTATTTTATGTATTTGTACCTGATATCTCTTCTTTATTTCCATCTATATATTTTTTGCTTATCCAAGTAAAGCAGGAATGAGGGTAGGGCTAGGCTACACTTGGCTGGAATAGTAAAGACATTGTGTGATTTTTGGTGAGAAAATCTTGACACATAAGAGGTCTACATCTTTCCTTTGAGGCATATGGAGACTCTGCCTCTAAAGAGTTTTATTAGCAACTAATCAAGATGTTTTTGCACAAGACTCCTGATTAGGTATTAGTAATACTAAGAGTGAATCAGAACTAAAGAAGTTTCTGATTTGTTTTACATTGTAAGTGTAGGTTATTATTTTTTAATGCTGGGGGTGGTGGTGGTGGGGAGTGAGGGAATGGTCTTTTTCCCATCTTGATGTTTCAATCCTGTCAAGAGAGATCTTAGGGTAATTTCAGCCCTGCTTCTTTACTTACTCCACCCCAGGGTGATCAAGTGACTTATATAGGAAGCTTGAAAAGAATTAAGTGGGCATGTTTGTCTTAACTAACTCTGTTCTCTCCCTTGAGAGTGAGAGTTGGTATCTTCTGTTTCTGTCATCCTATGTATTACTAGTTCAGTTATGGACTAGTAATTTCTGGGGTTCAGTTATGGGATCATTTCATTCAAACTGGAGTCGAAGCCAGGGTTAGATCAGTACCAGGAATATTTGGACCTCCATCTTCGCTCTTTCATCTTGTTTCTTAATTAACTCCATTCAGTTCAGTTCAGTCACTCAGTCGTGTCCGACTCTTTGCGACCCCATGAATCACAGCACGCCAGGCCTCCCTGTCCATCACCAACTCCCAGAGTTCACTCAAACTCATGTCCATCGAGTCGGTGATGCCATCCAGCCATCTCATTCTCTGTCGTCCCCGTCTCCTCCCACCCCCAATCCTTCCTAGCCTCAGACTCTTTTCCAGTGAGTCAACTCGTCGCATGAGGTGGCCAAAGAATTGGAGTTTCAGCTTTAGCATCAGTCCTTCCAATGAACACCCAGGATTGATCTCCACCTAGATGTCATTAAGGTGTTGTATCTGTTGTACTTGCACAAATGCATCATTTGGTGTGTTACCTGGAAACACTGAGAAATAAAAAGAAAGGAGCAGACTTTTTGGAGAGGAAAATGTCCACATGGGAATGTTTCGGTGCTTCCATGCAAGGTAGTCTTGTGCCTTGGTCTTTAATGTGTGGTGGGATGTTGGGACCTTTGGCTATTTGAAAATACTTAGGCTTATGCAGTTAACTGCAGAAGTCGAGAAAAGGTTTAATGTGTGCTGTGTTAATTTCCAGTACCTGCTGTAACAAATCAGCATAAACTTGGAGGCTTAACATGATAAAAATGTACCATCCCACAGTTCTAGAGGTCAAAAGTCTGATTTCAAGGTGTCAGTAGGGCTGCACTCCCTAACGGCGTCTCCTGGTCTCTTGAGACGAGGTGCACTCCTTGTCTCTCTGAGCTTCCGTGGTTAGCAGCTTCCTGGGCTTGAGGCCCCATCACTCAGTCTCTGTTTTCACTCCCGGTGTATGTCTGTATTTTTCTTTCATCTGGTCCAAACTGCCCTCTGCCCTTCTTGTTTAATAAGAACAATTGTCATCATATTAAGAACCCATCTGATTAATACAGGATGGGAATCCCATCTCAAGATCCTTAATGAAACTTGCAAAGACCTTTTTTCCAAGTGAGGTAACAGTAGAATTAGAACATGAATATATCCTTTCGGGGGTCATCATCAACCCACTACACCAACAATAAGACTCTGCAGTTGGCTGCAGTTTATTGCATGAGAGAGTGGCTGTTTCTGTCAAGCCACTTAAGTAAAGGTCTGGCATAAAGAAAAGGGGCCCTAGGGAATTGCAGGTGGCTGAGCGAATGCCTGGAGCAGAATGAATAGGGCGCCTGGAGGGTCTTTAGTATACAGAGAACTTTACCCGGCTCTTAACTTTGGGGTGGGCAGAAGTTTACAGGGCAGGAAATACTCAGGCAGCTGCTCACCTTGGCTTACTCTTCAGGTAGTTTTTTCCCAAGCAGGCTTGACTGAGACAAAGACGTAGTTGTAAGGAAAGTATATGTTACAGAACTTCTCAGCATTGACACGTATGGTTACCATAGGCTCAAGTTAATCCCTTTACATGTGGATCCAAGCTGACATGGAATTTGTCAGTTACCGTGGAAAAAGAACTGTTCTCTAAAAGGCAGGCTTCTTTGGTCTATGCAGTTCCATAGCCAGAGGCAGTGAAAATGGCTATTATGCCATAGGACCATAGAATCTACACATCATAACTGGAGGTAAAATGTTACTGGATAGAACCCATAATCAGGTCAGTACTGCAGGGTGAACAAGATCATCAGAGAGGAAGGATAGCTCAAGAGTCTATGCGTGATAGGTGCTCAGGGCTGTGCACTGCACACGGCAAATTCATAGCGACCAATCAACCTTAGGCCAGAAAAGTCCTCCTGGTTCTAAGTTTGCAGGTCAGGAATTTCAGATAAATGGCACAGACTGATGGACATCCTGCTGCTGCTGCTGCTGCTAAGTCACTTCAGTCGTGTCCGACTCTGTGTGACCCCACAGACGGAAGCCCACCAGGCTCCCCTGTCCCTGGGATTCTCCAGGCAAGAACACTGGAGTGGGTTGCCATTGACATCCTAGTGAGGCTAAAATCAAAGAGACTTTATCTTTCTTTCCAATGCCATTGAGTTTCTGCTATGTTCTTTGATAATTTCTGTACTGGATTCTGGGAATGAAAATGTGCCCAGTTTCATTATTCTCGGAGTGGGGACTGGCTTGCTTTTGAGATTTTTTAAATTGTGGGCATAATAAACTGATAGAACAGCCAAGATCCTGAGAGACCAGGCCAATGTCAGTGACAGAAATCCAAGCTGTAGATATGGAAGGATCCCTCAGGCCACTGAGACACTGAAAGCCCTACCACTGAGAATGAATTAAAACAGACATTTGGGAGGATTATTTCTGGACATTTAAGGACTTCAGATTTTTTACCTAGCATAACAAGGAAACTTGATTTAAGAAAAAAAGTGAGGTCTTCAACTTTGTTTTTCTTTCTCAAGATTGCTTTGGTTATTGAAGGTTCTGTGTGGTTACATATACATTTTAGACTAATTTCTTCTATTTCTGAAAGAATAGGGGATTTTGATAGGTATTGCATTAAAATGTAGATAGCTTTGTGTAATATGGACATGTTAACATATTAAGTCTTCCAATTCGTAAACATGGGATATCGTTCCATTTATGTCTTCCTTAATTTCTTTCAATAACATTTTGTAGTTTTCAGTGTGCAAGTCTTTCATGTCTTTAGTTAAGTTTTTCCATATTTTATTATTTTTGATACTCTTGTAAATGAAATTGTTCTCCTGATTTCTTTTTTAGATTGTTAATTGTTAGTGTACAGAAGTACAAGTAATATGTGTATTCTGGTTTTGTATTCTGCAAATGAACTGCTAAGTTTATTAGTTTTACTAGATATTTTTGTGAAATCTTTAGCATTTTCTGCATGTTTTTTCAGTATGTTCACTTTCAGCCGAAGTGTATCCTTAATTCTAGCTGACATTTTCACTTCCATCTTAGGTTTTCATCTTTTAAAAAATTATTTTCCCATTAATTTTTTAATTTGTATAATCATATTTATATTTTGGCTGTTCTGCGTCTTCATTGCTGGGCACGCTTTTCTCTCGTTGTGGCACAGAAGTTACTCTGTCCGCAGTGCGTGGGCTTGTTGTGGAGCACGAGCTCGAGGGCGTGTGGGCTTCAGTCGTTGTGCTGTGTGGGCTCAGTTGTTGTGGCTCAGGGACTTAGCTGCTTCGTGGCGTGTGGGATCTTCCCAGACAGGAATCAAACCCAGGTCCCCTGCACTGGCAGGCAGAGTCTTTCCCACCGAGCCACCAGAGAAGCCCCTTAGCCTCTCACCTTCATTCTCAGTGTATTCAGGCTGAGTTGGGGATCTCTCTTGCTCCTCTTCCCTGTACCTGACCATGCCTAGAATAGGAGGTGCCTCTACGAACCTGTGTTGATTTATTTTAAATGACATAAGTGCATGGATATGTTCATTTCCCTCTGGAAAAGGGGGTTCCATTCCATAAGATTCGAACATCAAGTCTTTAAACTTCACTGAACCCATAGATTAATAAATAGTTGCATAATTATCCTCCTCGCGGAGAGTCGGACACGACTGAGCCACTGAACTGAACTGATACCACTCTAAGATAATCATATCGAAGTATGGTTATTAATTAATTGCAAAGAAATAATAGGCAAAGAGAGAGAAATTGATTCTCAAAAGAAATTCTTCCACCAAAGTAAAGACTAAAGGTCAAAAAGTCAAGTTAATGTGGTATTTGTGACTATTCTAAGTGATACAGAACTCTGACAAGAAATACTGCAGTGCTGATTGCTAGTATCATCTTTTCACTCTCCATTACAGTTGTTTATATTACTCTCATGAGGTTTGACTTCAGTTACCAAGATTTTTATAATCGTCAAATTATAAAAACAAAAACCAAAATATCTTGAAATGCCAATACAAAGAAAAATGAGTCAGAACATGAAAAATGTTTTAGACAAGTTGACAACGTATATTCTTTGCTCATTTCTGTTTGAGACAAGTTCCATCTTATTCACACCCACATGTACAATACACTGAATAAAATACAACCAGTCACCCTATGGTGATGAAAAACAAAAGACAGGATGGTTCTAGAAATTTCTTCTGTTTATTCCTAGTATCTCATTGTATCTGGCAAAATAAGCATGTTGAAATGTTCTCCGAATTTTTGTGTTTTATAATAATTTGCTTATTTATCTTAATGTAAATATTAAAAATCTTGAAATATTTTAACAGTTGGCATAAGATTTCCCCCACCTATTTTCTCTAATGTTCCCTTTGCCTCCTATAATGATCTTTTAGGATAGCCTGCATATACCACTCACATACTCCCCAGACTCTACAGCCCCATACATGTGCAAAAATAGCTTCTAGGGATGGATTCGAATACATTGGATTGAATTAGGAAGGCTACAGAATACATAGTTTTTCATCTCAATATTTCAAAAATACCTTTGGAAATTTTGCACTCAAGTTTGAGTGCAAATTTCATCGACTTCCAAGTGCATTTCAGGTATACTTAGGTATGTCCAATAAAATGGTGGGCTCTATTACTGGGGGACTATTTAAATGAGCAAGCGAAACGATATCAGCAAAAGGATATATTATAACCAAAAGGCAGATATCATGGGTCAATCAAGCAATCCCAGAAACATATCCACACATATAGGACAGTTAACTTACAAAGCCAGTTTAGAAGAGAAAGGATAATCTTCTTGACAAATGGTGCTGAAAACATAGTACCTGGGTAATATCCATAGATATCCATATGCAAGACTATGAGTTTTGATCCCTACCTCACACCATATAAAGAATTAACTAAAAATAGATCAAAACATAAATCTGTTAAACTTGGACAAAATCTGTTTGACCTTGGTTAAGCAAAGTTTCCTAGAGATGACACCAAAAACAAGATCCATAAAAAAAAAAAAAGTGATAAATTAAGTTTCATCTTTGAAAGACATTATTAATCAAAGAAAAGCTGCAGATTGGAAGAAAACATTTTCAAATTATAAATTTGAAAATCTTATATCTGTAACACAAATAGAACTCAAAACTCAGTGACTAGAAAATTTAAAACAAAATGAGCAAAAATATTTAAAAAGAGATCTTGCCAAGAAGATGTATGGGTGTCAAACAAGTACATGAAGTTGCTCAATGTAATCAGTTATTAGCTAAAAGAAAAAGCCACAGGACATAGCACTGCACACCTGGTATACGTGCAGTGGCGTGCACACCTGGTATGGCTAAAATTAGAGTCAAGCACACTGAGTACTGGGGAGGCAGTGTAAACATTGGGAGTGTTACACCCTGCTTGTTGCTGCCGTTGTTGTTCAGTCACTAAGTCATGTCCAACTCTTTGTAAACCCATGGACTGTAGCACGACAGGCTACTGTGTCCTCCGCTGTCTCCTGAAATTTGCTCAAATTCATGTCCGTTGAGCCAGTGATGCTGTCTAACCATCTCACTCTCTGCCTCCTTCTCCTTTTGCCCTTAGTCTTTCCCAGCATCACTGGGGGTGGTCTTGATCCCTGTCTCCTGTACAATGCTGCAAACCTCTGTCCATAGTTCTTCAGGCACTCTATCAGATCTAATCCCTTGACTCTGTTTGTCACTTCTACTGTATAATCATAAGGGATTTGATTTAGGTCATCCCTGAATGGTCTGGTGCTTATTTTCTTCAATTTGAGTCTGATTGTGGCAATAAGGAGTCCACGGTCTGAGCGACAGTCGGCTCCCGGTCTTGTTTGTGCTGACGGTATAGAACTTTTCCATCTTTGGCTGCAAAGAATATAATCAATCTGATTTCAGTATTGACCAGCTGGTAATGTCCATGTATAGAGTCCGGAGATGTCAGGTGAGCAGCAAACTAGAAGGGCCATTACTAGGTGACAGTCTCACCAATGGATTCAGGAAGGCTTTTTCAGCTTTGAGCTCAACACAGAAAGTGAAACACATTTGGGGATTGAATTATTTACCGTGCTTGTCCCTGCTGCTCCTGAGAGGCAACCTCCAGGGACAATATTGGGCCAGAAAGCAATGCAAAATAAAAGGAAGAGAGAGTTTCTGGACTCTACTCCAGTTTTTAAAAATTATATTTATTTATTTAGCTTTGGCTGTGCTGGGTCTTCATTGCTGCATAGACTTTTGTCTAGTTGCCGCAAGCAGGGACTACGCTCTAGTGCGGGCTTCTCACTGTAGTGGCCTCTCTTGTTGTGGCTCCCACCTTCAAGAGCACAGGCTGAATAGTTGTGGCACATGGACTGAGTTGTTCCAAAGCAGATGAGATCTTCCTGAATCAGGGATCAAACCCATGTCACTGGCAGGTGGATTCCTTACCACTGAGCCACCAGGGAAACCCTCTATCCATTTTTGTATAACAGCTAAAGAGGATCTTCTGTGAAGACCAACCTGTATCAATGCTGCACTAGGAATCCAAAATCTTGGATACCTATGACTATTTAGAAAGTTTAAGTATATGTGAGAGCCCTTTGACTATCCTGATTCACTGTTCACTTTGTTGTAAATGTTGCTAACAAGAGACCATGAATGTTATTATTTTATCTATAAACATTTTTAATTAAAAATAATTTTGTTGTTTTTAATTAAAAATAATTTTATTCACTTTTAATCCCATTATAAATGTTTCTTTTTTAATTAGTTTTTACTGGAGTATAGTTGATATACAATATTGTGTTAGCTTTTGTAAAGTGGATCTGTGATACATAGACATATATCCACTTATAGAAAAAGAAGTATAAACAATAACACGACATTCTTTTACAAATTCACATACAGTTTGCTTGGCCTTCCAAGAGAATACTGGAAATATTTTCTTGAAAGTCATGCCAGAGCCATTTTGGCTCCTCTTTGTTTCCTATTATTTTTCAGATAACATGACAAAATTTAGTGAGTTTGGATTGAATCAGAGGATTAGCAACTGAACAACAACAACAAATTAAGATTTTAAATTCCCTGTACCTAAAGAGGAAAACTGAAATTGCATTACCAGATCAAATGCACAACAAGGCAGAAACAGAATGACTTCAGTATTGAGGGCGTGAGGAGAAGGGGACGACAGAGGATGAGATAGTTGGAGGGCATCATCAACTCAATGAATATGAGTTTGAGAAAATTCCAGGAGATAGTGAAGGACAGGAAAGCCTGGCATGATACAGTCCATGGTCGCAAACAGTCAAACACAACTGAGTGACTGAACAACAAAAACTTCAAAATGATAAACTTAAAACAAGTGAGCAAACTGGTTCTCAAATAAAAAGGAGTCTGTTCTTTAATAGGATTTGAAGGAAAGATAATATCCTCAGACATGGGATCATGTTTCATTCCATAGGAAGGAGACCGGATGCCAGAAATGGAAGGTTTTCAGTGTCATCCAAGTCCACTCAGAGGCCCCTCGTCCAGGGTTCAGCATCCCGATCTGTTTTGCTTACTGTCATTGTTCAGTCACTAACTCAGGTCTGACTTTTTGTGACCCCATGGACTGTAGCACACCAGAGTCCTCTGTCCTCCACTCTCTCCCAGAGCTTGCTCAAATTCATGTCCATTGAATTGGTGATGCTCTCTAACCATCTCTCATCCTCTGCTGCCCCCTTCTCCTTCTGCCTTCAATCTTTCCTAGCATCAGGGTCTTTTCCAAATGAGCTGGCTCTTGGTATCAGGTGGTCAAAACATCAGAGCTTCAGCTTCAGTATCAGTCCTTCCAATGAATATTTAGGGTTGATTTCCTTTAGGATTGACTGGTTTGATCTCCCTGCAGTCCAAGGGACTCTCAAGTCTTCTCCAGTACCACAATTCAAAAGCTTCAGTTATTTGGCACTCGGCCTTCTTTACGGTCCATCTCTCACATCTGTACATAACTACATGATACATTACTGATCCTATGTATATAATAGAAAACCTAGGCTTCTCAGGTGGCTCAGTGGTAAAGAATCTACCTGCCAACACAGGAGACGCAGGAGATGTGTGTTCAATCCCTAGGTCAGGAAGATCCTTTGAAGTAGGAAATGGCAACCCGCTCCTGTATTCTTGCCTGGAAAATTCCATAGACAGAAGAGCCTGGTGGGCTACAGTCCATGGGGTCACAAAGAATTGGACATGATTAAGTAACTGAGCATGCACACACAAACGAGAACTTCTATACAGCTCAAGGAACTCTACTCGGTGCTTTCTGGTGACCTAAACAGGAAGGAAATCCTGTTAAGAGGGGATATTTGTACATGTAGAGTTGATTCACTTTGTTGTACAGTAGAAACTAACACAACATTGCAAAGCAACTATACTCCAATAAAAATTTTTCATAAAAGAAAAACAAAATTAAAAAAAAAAGACAAAAATAAAACATCTGGCACAGAAGATTAATTCAACCACTGTCCTGGATATGATCCTAAAGTAACCTTTCATTTGGCTCCTCCTCCGCCCTGGCACAGTGTGGGAGCAGTTCTGCCTCCCCAGGAGCCTGGTGGGATGTATGCATATAATGTCATCTAATCTAGGACAAGGGCACCAGGAATATATAACGGGAAAAAGATAGTCTCTTCAATGAAAGGAAAAGGAAAGGTAAGTCGCACAGTCGTGTTCGACTCTTTGCGACCCCATGGACTGCAGCCTCCCAGGCTCCTCCATCCATGGGATTTTCCAGGCAAGAGTATTCTTCGATGAATGGGGTTGAAAAACTGAATACCCACATGCAAAAAACTGAACTGGATTCTTTTATTATTCCATGTATAAAAATCAACTTGAAATGGATTTATATATATCAATTCAGATCAGTTCAGTTGCACAGTCATGTCCAATTCTTTGAGACCCCATGGACTGCAGCACGCCAGGCCTCCCTGTCCATCACCAACTCCTGATGATGCCATCCAACCATCCCATCCTCTGTCATCTCCTTCTCCTCCTGCCTTCAATCTTTCCCAGCACCAGGGTCTTTTCAAATGAGTCAGCTCTTCGCATTAGGTGGCCAAAGTATTGAAGTTTCAGCTTCAACATCAGTCCTTCCAATGAACATTCAGGACTGATTTCCTTTAGGATGGACTGGTTGGACCTCCTTGCAGTCCAAGGGACTCTCAAGAGTCTCCTCCAATACCATAGTTCAAAAGCATCAATTTTTCGGAGCTCAGCTTTCTTTATGGTCCAACTCTCACATCCATACATGACTACTGGAAAAATCAAAGCCTTAACTAGATGGACCTTTGTTGACAAAGTAGTGTCTCTGCTTTTTAATATGCTGTCTAGGCTGGTCACATATATATATACACATATGACCTGATATTCCTGAAACTGTAAAACATAGAAGATGACATGGGAAATAAGTTCCTTGGCATTGGTCTGCCAGTGCTGTACAAAGCAGCAAAAGCAAAAATAAACAAGTGGGACTGCTGCTGAGTCACTTCAGTCGTGTCCGACTCTGTGTGACCCCACAGACGGAAGCCCACCAGGCTCCCCCGTCCTTGGGATTCTCCAGGCAAGAACACTGGAGTGGGTTGCCATTTCCTTCTCCAATGTGTGAAAGTGAAAAGTGAAAGTGAAGTCGCTCAGTCGTGTCCGACCCTCAGCGACCCCACGGACTGCAGCCTACCAGGCTCCTCCATCCATGGGATTTTCTAGGCAAGAGTACTGGAGTGGCTTGCCATTGCCTTCTCCGAAACAAGTGGGACTACATCTAAAATAAAAGCTTCTGTACTGTGATGAAAAATTAACAAAATGAAAAGGAAGCCTATGTGATAGAAGAAAATATTTGCCAACCATATACCTGATAATATCTAAAATATAAAAGGAACTCATGTGACTCAAGAAAAAAAGTAACAAATTTTAAATAGATATTTATAGATGTATTTCCAAGAAAGGTATAAAAATGGTCAACTGATACATAAAAAGGTGCTCGACATCACTAATAATCAGGGAAAACACAAACCAAAACCAAGAAATATCATCTCACACCTATTAGAACAGCTATCATCAAAAAGACAAAAGATAACAAGTGTTTGGAAGGATGTGGAGAAAAAAGAATCCCTGTGCACTATTAGTGGAATGCAAAGTGGTACAGCCACTATGGAAAACAGTGTGGAGGTTCCTCAAAAAATTAAAAATACAGCTATCATATGATCCAGCAGCCCCACTTCTGAGTATATATTCAAAGAAAATGAAATCATTATCTCCAAGAGATATCTGAACCTCCACGTTCATTGCAGCAATTTTGACAATAGCCAAGAATGGAAACATCTAATTGTCCATCTACATACCAAGGGATAAAGAAGATATGATATATATATATATGGTAGAATATCATTCAGCCATGAGAAAGAAAGAAGTCCAGCCATTTGTAGCATCACAGATGGACCTTGAGGGTATTGTGCTTTGTGAAGTAAGTCAAAGACAAATACTGCATTATATCACTTCCATTTAAAATCTTAAAAAGTTAAACTCAAGAATCTAATGTACATCATAGTGATTATTGTCAACAATTTGAATTATATACTTAAATTTGCTGATAGAGAAGATCTTCAATGTTCTGGCCACCAAAGAAAAACAGTAATTATGTGAGTGGATGGAGGTGTTAGCTAATGTTATGGAGGTAATCATTTTGCAGTTTATAAGTGTATCAAATTAATACACTGTATATTAAAAAGCAGAGACATTACTTTGCCAACAAAGGTCCATCTAGTTAAGGCTATGGTTTTTCCAGTGGTCACGTATGGATGTGAGAGTTGGACTATAAAGAAATCTGAGCACCGAAAAATTGATGCTTTTGAACTGTGGTGTTGGAGAAGACTCTTCAGAGTCCCTTGGACTGCAAGGACATCCAACCAGTCCATCCTAAAGGAGATTAGCCCTGGGTATTCATTGGAAGGACTGATGCTAAAGCTGAAACTCCAATACTTTGGCCACCTCATGCGAAGGGCTGACTCATTTGAAAAGACCCTGATGCTGGGAAAGATTAAGGGCAGGAGGAGAAGCGACAACAGAGGATGAGATGGTTGGATGGCATCACTGACTCGATGGACATGGGTTTGGGTGGACTTCGGGAGTTGGTGATGGACAGGGAGGCCTGGTGTGCTGCAGTTCATGGGGTCGCAAGGAGTTGGACACGGCTGAGTGACTGAACTGACTGACACCTTAAACTCATACATTGTAATATGTCAATTATATCTCAATAAATCTGAAAAAGAATTTAAAGAGTACGTGCATGCTAAGTTGTTTTGGTAGTGTCCAACTCTTTGCAACCCTATGGACTGTAGCCTGCCAGGTTCCTCTATCCATGGGATTCTCTAGGCAAGAAAACAGGAGTGGGTTGCCATGCCCTCATCCAGGGGGGTCTTCCCTGGAGGGAACCCACATTCGTGGGATCGAACCCACGTCTCTTATGTCTCCTTCATTGGCAGGTGGGTTCTTTACCATTATCACCACCTGGGAAGCCCTTAAAGAGTACAGTGAAGTACAGAAGTGCATAAAGATGAAATAGAGACAATAGAACTGGGTGCTAGAAAGTGGTCATCTCTCCAGTTTATGCTACTCCAGCACACTGCCCTCACTGCTCTTCCTCTGACATGCTAAATGTACTCCTTTTCTTCTTCCTGGCATTAGCTGTTTCTTCTGTCTGAAAACTCTCTCAATCTCCTCTTGGATTTTTCCCACATTTTTTTCAAGCTTCTGCTCAAATGTTAAGTTCTCTGATAGGCTTTCTTTTAAACCATATTTAAAATTACAAGTCCTACCCCGCAGGGGTTAATAGTCAACCCACCTGTTGCTCTGGCTAAGCCATGAGAAACTCACCATGGGAAAAGAATAAAAGCTAAATATAGCAATACAGCATAACCCAAATAAAAGTACATTGGGTTGATTAGTTGGGGTCGTCATACCCCGCTAAGCTAAGGAAAAACATAGTGTGGAACTTGGAACGCTGGGTCAGCGCAAGTTCAGAACACTGCTTGTGCACACACTAAGATGTTTTCCTAAGGTATATGCGGGTCTATGACCTCCAGCTAGGTGATAACCCTTGTACAAGAAAATAACAAAGATAGCTTAAAGTAATCAATAAACGGGAAACGTGACTGGGGACACAGGAGAATGACATCGTTGTAACACAACAGATACTTTCTGCTTGCCAAGACACTAAATAAAAGTGATGAGGCCCCAAAGTGCCCCCCAGTCCCATCTTTAAAACTTTAATTCTGTCTCTAGTTTCTTTTTCCCAAACTGCGCGTGGACCACTTTTAATCCCTACCTGTTGTGCTTGCCTCAGCACTACTCCATTTATAATCCGTCCCACTTCCATGTTTCATTTTTCTTGAATGAAAAGAAAAAGTTAATATTTCAGTTATTCACTTACTGATTTTGTTTAGTTTCTGTTGCTCCCCAAGCTCAATTGAATTGTTCTAGGTAGGCAGGAAATTTTTTTCTGTTTTTAAAAACAGGCTGTATCCTTACTGCCTGTTCAGCACTTAATAAACAATTGCTTACTTGAATAACCCTATACCAGTCTTAGCCCTGAAAATGCAACTTTCCAATGACTATTATAAAATAACAGCTGAAATGTCTCTAAACAAAAAATTTGAGAATATTAGTGAGGAAAATTTGTTTTTCTCTTTCTTCAAAAGAGAAAGAGAGTCAAATGGTACATCTTTTTATTGTAACTATTACAGCAAACACTGCTATTATTTAATTATTCCCCAGGAAACTTTTGCAAAACCTGATTAGTGGAAGCTCAAGAGAAGATAAGAACTTACTCCGCAAGTGCGCTATTCCTCAAGGAACAGCAGGACTTGGATTTCACTGTAAATAAAGACAATTCAAAACCCATCTTATCTGCTGAACAAATACTTTCAAAATATCAGGGCATGGCTCCCAAATCTCAAAAGGCCATGATGCAAGGAAATGAATTTAGACAACACCTTCATCTGGGCTTTCATCTAAATATGACCCTTGAGGCTGGGGAGGAAAAACTCTTTTAAAATTCACTCTTTGCTTCTCATGACAGATTACAAACTGGATCGGCCATCTCATCAGAAGTCCCTCACATGCTATGGGAATATTTTATTTCCCCTCTCTGACTTTTCTTCTTGGCACACATCCAAGGAGTGAGTTAAAGTTTTGCATGCCCTATTTCAAATGCTGAGATTTTTGCATACATGGATTTGCTGACAAGTGTTTACTTCTTGTTCTAAATGTAAATATCTGACTACAATAAAATTCAGACAGAGAATTTTAAAATATCAACTTTCTATTATTTTCCTGAGCTTTGGGAAATACACCTAATTTTCTGATTCCTTTAAAATACTAATGGGTATTGTTTACAGAGAGACTTGGGGATTTTATTTTTAAAATGTATAACGGTAAATTACTGGAAGTGGATTTATTACCAATATTATAATGAATTTTGGTTTTTGTTCAGTAGAAATAATATGACAAATCTCTGATTCCACTCTGATATCACAGCTCTCCAACCCACATATTGCCCTCAAGCTCACTAATTTTGTGTATCTTCCTTAAGTGATAAAACACCATTCAGCATCTGTATGCTTCCTGTTTCTTGCATTTGTAGGATATCCTTTGGATTGTGACTTTATACAGTTAGTATTCCCAAGAAATACTGTAACAGGAGACCCAAACAGGGTGAGTATTGACATTGATTTGACTTGCCACTGTTAGGGTGCCATTGCACTGCAGGCTCAGTCACTCAGTCATCTCTGAGTCTTTGCAATACAATAGACTGTAGCCCACCAGGCTCCTCTGTCCTTGGGATTTTCCAGGTGAGAATACTGGAGTGGGTTGGCATTTCCTCCTGCTAGAGATCTTCTCAACCTAGGGATTGAACACACATCTCTTGTGTCTCCTGCATTGCAGACAGATTCCTTACTGCTGAGCCATCGGGGAAGTCCTTGTTAGTAAAAATGAGGAATTTCAATATCATCAAACAGGGTTTCAAGGTATCAAGACACAATTGCAATATAAAAGACAAAAATTAAATGAGTTTTAAAAATTCAGTCAAATGAGTTATGAAGCTACCACTATGATGTGTGTTAGCTGAGCTTTTTCTTCAATAAAAGCAGCAGAATAATTTGTGGACATCTAAGGGTAATTTTGAAGCTTATTCATATGAATTGCCTCTTAATGTTATGATTTTTCTCTTTTTCCTGCGTATTTTTATTCACTGTATGTGTGTAAGTACAATTTATATGTTCTTAAGTGAAAGGCCCTCTCATTTATAGTGACAAGCCAAGATTCACTAGCTCCATAGCTTGAGTTTCTAGACAAGATGACATTTATTCTCTCTCAGCTACTGTACAAAAGCTTCAATTGAGAAAAATCATACAATTATTCATGATAAAAATCTTAAATAATCTTCTTTTACAAATCTTGCTTCACAATTGCAATAGATCAAAGAAGACTGTCTTTGATGACAAAATACACACACACACACAGAAGCACTTGTGTGCCCCCTGATATAATGTGATTGCTATGAGAAACAAACAGATTGGCTACCAGCTTGCATTCAGACCTGATAAAATCTATAAAGCCCCATGAGCAATGAGAATACATAAATAGCTGTGCTTTCACTTTAGGTTCCAAATATGATAGCCAACAGTAGGCTTCTAAGAAAGCAAGACATGAAGCTTTGATTCGATAATTACAAACTAGGGGAAGAGGGGAGCAAGAATGGTTAAGAAAGATATTCCATGTCTCAAGATTGCCTCAATAGAAGATGCCTAGAATGAGTATAAAAATGTTTCAGAGGTTATGCATAAAAAAGAGAAAACGAGACCAAACATAGAAAGCAGCTATGAAAATAATGGAAATGCCATGCACACAAATCAAAATCTTTTCTCTATGTCACAACTATTTTGCAGCAAAATGGGCCAAGTCTAGTCACATTCAACAGGGCAGTCACTCCGAGTAGTTGCTCTCCTTAAGGTCCATCAGTCACTCTGAGTCGTTGCTCTCCTTAAGGTCCATTGCCCCAAGTGGCATATCTAGTTCTCAAGTTCACTAGAGAGTATATCAAAATTTTCAGTATTCAGGTGCCAAAGGTTAGGGCTCTTCTCGTGCTGTGGAGCTGAATCCAACAGGCCGGACAGAGAAAACACATTTCTTATACGCCAAACGTGTTTAGTACAGTCATATAATATACCACCTGTGCTGGTACCAGAGAGGCCCTTTTCATCATTACTTAACAATATCATAAACAAGCACAAAAAGAAATATTCCCTGTATTCTTTCTTTGTTATCTCAGTGAGATAGAACCTTCTGAAATTTCATTTGCTATTATTATCAATATCACTAATTACAAAAAATTAGTTTTACATAATATTTTAGAAATTCCACATATGCTGGTTTGTGTGTACTATTCTTTTTTATGGTAAAACACACAGAAAGTTAAGTGACTTACTCTGAATTACCAATTTTACACTTAAGTGTTATCCAATATCCCAAACTAGTTTAATGATTGTGCCAAACCATGTTCTTATTTATATGATTATTTGCATCCTATCAAAATGAAGGGCTTCCCTGGTGGCTCAGTGGTAAAGAATCCACCTGCCAATGGAGGAAGAACCCCTGGAAAAGGAAATGACAACCCATTCCGGTATTCTTGTCTGGGAAATCCCATGGACAGAGGAGCCTGGTGGGCTACAGTCCATGAGGTAGCAAAAAAGTCAGACATGACTACATGATTAAACAACATCATCAAATGAAATCATACTCTTGGGCAATAGGTTATGATGATCACCATTTGGGTGCTTTAAAATAAAACTCATTGTTTATTACTTAATCTACCCAAACTGGTAACGAAACTAGGATTTTTCAGGAAGAATCAGTATACTGTGTTAAAGTTAAGTAACTTCTGTCATCCCATGTCTTCCAGACCAATGAATATGTCCAGCAGAGAAACCACCCACTTTGTTATCCACTTAATCCTCCTGGGCTGGGCTTTCCCTCAAGCCCAGAAATGCAGCTCCTCTACTTTGGGCTCTTTTCAGTAGCCTATATCCCGACCCTGATGTGGAACACAGATGTGCGGTGGGATCAGCACCTTCACACGCCCATGTACATCTTATTGGGGAATTTCTCTTTCCTGGAAATATGTTATGTCACCACAACCGTCCCTAATATGTTGGCCAACTTTCTATCCTCAAGCAAGTCCATCTCCTTCGTGAGCTGTTTTGCACAGTCCTACTTGTTCTCTTTTGGGTGTGACGAGGGCTTCTACCTTTGCATCATGGCCTTTGACAGGTATCTTGCCATCTGCCATCCTCTGCATTACCCACGCATCATGACTAAAGAGCTCTACACTGCCATCATCATCTTTGGGTGATCCTGTGGGTTCATTCTCTTCCTAACCCCTGTTGTTCTCATTTCACAGTTGCCCTTTTGCAACCCAAATATCATCGACCACTTTATGTGTGATCCTGTCCCATTGATGATGCTGTCCTGTTCTGAAGACAGCACCACACAACTCATTTACTCTACTTTCAATGCTGTTTTCATGACTCGCACCTTTCTCTTCCTCCTTTGCTTCTATGTGCTGGTGATTCTGGCTGTGGTAAGGATGCCCTCAGAAGCCAGCAAACGCAAGGCTTTCTCCACTGGTGCTTCTCATCTGGCTGTGGTAATTCTGTTTTTTTGCTCTGTTATGGTGATATATGTTAGTCCTGGATCAGGACACCCAGTGAAAGTGCAAAAAATTGTGACCTTATTTTATTCTGTAATAACACCCCTCTGCAATCCTCTAATTTATAGCCTTAGGAACAGTGAGATGAAGGCTGCTCTAAGGAAAGTCTTTTGGGCTGAAATATCTGTTCTTAAAACATAAATCAGAAGTCATGGTGAACTAAGTTGCAACACAAGCTATCTGAATAAGACACGAACAGGATGGTTTTCTAGAAAATTTAATAATAATTTTGGTTAAGGAACTATTACAATAAAGCCTACTATTATCATAAAAGTCACCCACTACATGATGGATTAGTCTTTTTTTTTTTTTTTTGCTGATTATCAGTGATCTTTATTATCAGTGAATATGTTCAAAATCAGGAGTTTGAGGTTGTTCAAAAAAAAAAAAAAAGAACTATTACAAATTTAGGAGAACCAGGTAATGACAAACTCAAAAACAAACAAATAAAACCTAGTTGCTCATAAGGAACCCTGTTTTATAATCTTAAAAATTATCTCACTAGAGCCACTCCAGTACTCTTGCCTAGAAAATCCCATGGATAGAGGAGCCTGGTAGGCTGCAGTCCATGGGGTCGCTAAGGGTCGGACACGACTGAGCGACTTCACTTTCACTTTCACACACTGGAGAAGGAAATGGCAACCCACTCCAGTGTTCTTGCCTGGAGAATCCCAGGGCCGGGTGGGCTTCCGTCTATGGGGTCACACAGAGTCGGATACGACTGAAGTGATTCAGCAGCAGCAGCAGAGACATACAGATAGAATACTATAGGATGTTATTACACGTGGATGGCCATAACATTATAAACTGTCATTTTTAACCCTTGGTTATTTTTTTATCTGTTGACAAACTTAACTACAAAACATCTTTAAAAATATGGTTCTTGAATGATGGTATATACAGCAGGTTAGTAACAACCAACATTCTAAAAAATGTCAAAGAGCTTTCAAATGAACACAATTTCAGTATCACTTTTCATATATTTAAGTTACAGCCACTCTAGGACTAGAAACAGCATTCTTTGATGGTGGCTCACTATAAGATATTGTATTGGAAATATGTAGATTAAGCAACTGCTTCTTATGATATGCATCATTTTCCTGGTTGGCGTGTTCATCCAGAGATTTCCTTACACAGTTCTTTAGTTCATCGATTCCTTCTCCAGTAACTGCAGAGATGGGGATGATGTGTTGGAATTCCACAGTCCTCTCTGGAATCATGTGTTTTTCAAATAAATGCAAAAATTCTTTAGGATTCTGGAGTTGGTTCATCAGTACACGGAACTTATCCTGTGCATCTGGCAAGTCCATTTTATTTACTGCTAAGAGTGCAGATTTTGTCTGAAGTTCCTCTTTGTACAACTCTAACTCTTTTGAAAGCAGTATTATGGTTTCAAAAGCAGTTCTGTAATGAGTTTGGGAAGAAAGCTGAAATCCAGAAATATCAACAACAAAAAGCAGTTGTTTAGTTCTTTCTATATGCTTGAGGAATTTGTGGCCCATTCCTTTGTTCATATGTGCTCCTTCTATTAAACCAGGAAGATCAGCTACTGATATCTGTTTGAGATCACTATATATAATTTTTCCAAGTTCAGGCTTTATTGTTGTAAATGCATAATCTGCAATTGTAGGTTTTGCATAAGAAATCTTACTTAGCAAAGAGGATTTTCCAGCATTTGGGAATCTATAACGTTACCACTGTCATCAGTTACTGAAACACCCACAGGGACAGGAATTTCACAGTCTTTCCCTTTGGAGCCTTTCAGTGCACTAACTCGACTGTTTGCTCCTTCTCCAGCCACAAACCGTTTCTGAGGATATTTATCCTTAAGTTGTTTTAAAGTCATTTTGTTATGGGCTACAATCCAGACGTCACCACCTTTTCCACCTTCTCCACCTAAACGAGGGTAGCCCATTCCACCACTTCCTCCCTTGGTGAAGAGTCTCAGGTTATCAATGAAGTTTCCATACTTTCTGAACAGCATGCAACTGCAGCGCACCATGCCTGCAAAGCGGATTAGTCATTTTTAAGAAATAAAATTGTCTTAAGAAAATTGAACTTGTCATCATAACCACGCTTCTAAAAGGAAGTATAAATCTGCTTTGTGTTTCAGAATTGAAGCAACATATAAGGATTCAAGAGGATTCATAAACTTGTTTTGGTATTTACACTGCAACATCTTCTCCACTGGTAGTCACAGAATGTAAGGATTACCGTATGAAAAAAGTACAGCCGTACAGGTGTGATCTTTTTACTCTCTTCCAAAGAATAATTCCTGTTTCTACTCTAAGGATCGTAAAGAAACAAACAGCCTTAGATGCATATTAAGTAGTAAGTCAGAAAGTACTCAAAATAAGAATTAGGAACTTAGTGGCTCGTGTTTATTCAATAAAGTTAAGATATATGCTAAATGTAAAGGGCATTAGTCAGGACTTCTCTCTTTGCTGCAAATCCAGTGTCAATTGACATGCTGTAGGACCATATTTCGGTATTTTTGCCATGTGACATATTAAGTATTATCTAAAATGTGTCTAAAGATCTTTTTAAAATATATAGTTACAAATGTTGGTTTGTTTATGCATTTTATTTTCACCACTAGCACGTATTTTTTAAAGATGATTCTAAGAATATAACAGAGAAATAAAGTGTAATTTAGGGAGCCACATTTATAGCCTTCAGAAAATCATCTATTCCACAAAGTGAAGTACAACTGTAATTGGACTTCCTTTAAGAAAGAACCAAGAATCTGAGGTTGTCTGGACAAGGACGGTCAGAATTTCTGGGGGTTCTATAGCAAGTTTTTTCTGTCCTATTTCACAAAGTGGACTGAATGGGTGAACAATTGCCTGGACAAATTATCTACCTAAGTAAAAATGCTTAATTAAGAACATCATCCAAAATATCTTTAACATAAGATGCTGTTTCCCTGATTATTTTAACTATTATTTCCTTCTGGGTGCTTATGGTTTGCTCACCCTACAGTCATCTAGCTTTCTTAAAGCAGATAGGGAAAAGAGATGAGAATGTGTAGTGAATAAAATGTACTGTTGCTTCCAAAGGTGTGTGGTTTCTGCATTTGTAACCGATTTTGCGATAATAATTAACTAGGCTTTTTGCATCTCACACTTTACGTATCAGAAACACCTCGTAATTCAGGCTGCTGACACTTAAAATGGAATGAAATTAATTAATTAATTAAAACGAAATAAAATTCAAGTTTTTTAGTAACTTTTGCTTAATTCAGGACTTTATGAATTAAGGATATAGTGAAATCTAAACTTCAAATTTGTCTAGTTTATTTTAGGAGATTATTTACAAGGATACAAGCAAAGTCTATCTACTCAATAAACAATCTCTTGTTTTACCACTTCCCTCAGATACTTCCCTCAATCTCACCATCTGGACCAGTCTCACCATTTGGACATTCATTCCAAATCATAAAATAAATTCTTACCTCCTCTCATACAGAGGTCAGCCTTGCAGGCTACTTCCTTTATTTCAATTACATGTCCTACTATTTCTAAGAATTTATCAGTGCTGATCCTGAGCTAAACCACTTATGTAAACTATCTCCAAATTTACCAACATGCTTTTCTAGGAATAATCCATGTGAAGTTAATAGGAAAGGAGAAAAACTGTCTGCTCAGCTTTTTTAAGTGCCATTCTTAAATAAAGCAAGTAAAGGGTTACACCAAAGTAAGCAAATTCATGAAGTCTTCAAAACATTGTAAGTATTATAAATCTCCAAAAATCATGTACTGAAATGGAATTTTATCCAATTTTGACAAAATAACTTTATTTTCTCCCAAATCACCTGATGGAACTGTTATCACACTGAGTAATTTGAGAACAGTCACTTCATTTATTATATACATATAATATGCATTTATTTTATACATATAACAACCTTCTGGAGCAAGTTATTACCAACACTATGTTAAAAAATTAGAAAATTAACAGTTTTAGTGAGGTTCAGGAATTTCCCAAATATCACACTAGTAAATGGTAATGGAGCCAGATGTTTATTGTAGCAGATACTTTTGGTAAGCTTCTTTTTCAGCTACAGTTGTACTGAATAGTTCTACATGAATTTTAACTCATACTGGGAGAAATATCAATAACCTCAGATATGCACATGACACTACCCTTATGGCAGAAAGTGAAGAGGAACTCAAAAGCCTCTTGATGAAAGTGAAAGAGGAGAGTGAAAAGGTTGGCTTGAAGCTCAACATTCAGAAAATAAAGATCGTGGCATCTGGTCCCATCACTTCATGGGAAATAGATGGGAAAACGGTGGAAACAGTGTCAGACTTTATTTTTGGGGGCTCCAAAATCACTGTAGATGCTGACTGCAGCCATGAAATTAAAAGACGCTTACTCCTTGGAAGGAAAGTTATGACCAACCTAGATAGCATATTACAAAGCAGAGACATTCCTTTGCCAACAAAGGTCCGTCTAGTCAAGGCTATGGTTTTTCCCATGGTCATGTATGGATGTGAGAATTGGACTGTGAAGAAAGCTGATCGCCGAAGAATTGATGTTTTTGAACTGTGGTGTTGGAGAAGACTCTTGAGAGTCCCTTGGACTGCAAGGAGATCCAACCAGTCCATTCTAAAGGAGATCAATCCTGGGTGTTCATTGGAAGGACTGATGCTAAAGTTGAAACTGCAATACTTTGGCCACCTCATGCGATGAGTTGACTCACCGGAAAAGACCCTGATGCTGGGAAAGGTTGGGGGCGGGAGGAAGGAGAAGGGGACGACAGAGAATGAGATGGCTGGATGGCATCACCGACTCTATGGACATGAGTTTGAGTGAACTCCGGGAGTTGGTGATGGACAGAGAGGCCTGGTGTGCTGTGATTCATGGGGTCGCAAAGAGTCGGACACGACTGAGCGACTGAACTGAACTGAATTGAACTGAACAGTGTCCCACTTCAAAACCACCACATATCTTTCAAATTTCTGCCTCAGAGTGTCTCAGAAGTCACTAGAGCCAGCCACTTGATGGCAAGTTGATTACACTAACCCCTTCCTTTATGGAGAAGGGGTTTATCCTTCTGAAATTTATCCTTTCTGAAATTGCTACAAGTACTGGAGACTGGTTGTGTTTCCCTGTTGATAATTGCACACATTTTCTGTTCACAAAAACAGACATCTTTCAATTCTACATCATATATGTTATCAATATGTAATCTCAAGATGTGAATATATTCCTAAGCATAAAACCAAAGTATAAACCATTAAGAGAAAGAGTGCATATGTGACTACATAAAAAATAGCTTTGGTTCAAAAAATTGCTATGCACATGTATTGAATAGGTAAAACATCAAAAATGGAAAATATAAATATGTTATAAGAAATTATTTTAAATCAAGAAAAATGAACACATGATTAGAAAAATGTTATATATATAAATGAAAAGGAAAAAAAGGCAAAATGATAAAAAACACTTCTTAGACTCAACCAAATTACTAATTAAATAAATACACATTAAAATAATGACACATTACTTTAAAATATTCATAATGGTAATTTTTAGACAGAATTATAATAAGCTGTATGTGTGTGTGTGTTTCAAATGTGAGGAAAATGAGCATTCTCACTATCTGCTGGTTAGACTAAGTTAGGGCAACACTTTTAGAAAGCAATCTAGCAATATGGCAAAGAAAAGTCTTAAAATTATATATACATTTTGATCAGCTAATACACTTATACTAATTCACTGTAAGAGAACATCATCACAGAATAGTTTGTAATAGAAAAAACTTGCAAAGCAATCTAAATGTCCAACAAGAGAGAACTACTTATATTACGCTGTAACCATAAAATGATTATGTTCCTCAGTTCAGTTCAGTCACTCAGTGGTGTCCGACTCTTTGCGATCCCATACATCACAGCACGCCAGGCCTCCCTGTCCATCACCAACTCCCGGAGTTTACCTAAACTCATGTCCATCAACTGATTAAATCAATCAGCATTTGGGAAGAAACCAAGAGGAGAAAAAGAAAATCACAAAACAGTGCTCTAAAGACAATATGAAGTGGGTGGAACAGTGGAGGGAGTGAGGAAAGATATGGGTGTAACGCATTTTTTACATAATTGGAGTCTCTCCGAGCCAGTGCCAGGTGCCTGCTTTCAAGCCTATTAAAATTCTATTTCTGCCCAACTTCTTCTGAGTCAGGGATTCCACCTCTTGTCTGAGATTAGCAGTCATATCAAAGTTGCATGGGAGACTCTCAAAAGACCAGAAAATTCTCAGAATTAGTTAAATTCGCTTTCATTTGAAAATTCATTATTTAATGTACAGGACATGTTTGGCGAGAACAAATGAAGCAGAATGGTGAAATTAAGCACTACCTATATCATCTCCAACAGTTTGGATATCATCGATCTAAAGTCAAGTATAAAGTGACAAGTATATGTATTTGGCCACTTCTCTCTTCTGCCCAAATTCACAAGGAACACAGCAACAGTAAGAGTCCTAATGTATGGCCTGGGGAAGGCTGTGCCAAGAGAGGGACCTGGTATCCTGGGCCATACTGCCCAAAGCTGAACCTGGTTCAACACAGTCCTTGGGGCTTAGCTGCCTACCTTCCACAATATCCTGCCTGGAACAAAAAGAGTGCCTGGGAAGGTCCAATTTGCCCGGAACCAGGATGGCTTTCTTTCTTGAGGCAATTGACGTATCTGAGAGGATTGGTTTCTGAGGTGTTTCTGGAGTTAAAAAGGGAAAGAACTGATTTGGAAGGTTACATGCTAATGAAATACTGACAATATACATTATCAGTAACAAAATGTTTGAAAAGGTTAGACAGTCATCATCAAAGCAACAAAGAATGAAAAGAAGTTTTTATAAGCAAGTCACTGAGGGAGGAGTTTAAAGATGAGTCTCCAAACACAATGTGAGAGTATAAGTGATTCTATGACTTGCAGATACGTCACTGGTGCTTCCAATGGAAAATCCTTCTAAGTCATTACTAGAAGAAGCAACAGGAAGCAGGGCTACAGTAAAAGGACCTGGTCACTATTAACTCAGAATTATCTTTCCCCCAGGTTGCTTTCTGCTGGAACTAGTGAACATCAAACAGAGTGAGTGGGCTACTTCCAATATTGCTGCCTTTGTCAGCTTGGATTAGAGACTTTCTGCCTGGTTTTGGACACCTGGTATCTCTGTGCTAAAATAACTAAAGCTTGGAGAAGAAAGATGGAGTCTAGCACAAGAAATAGAGAGTCGAACAGAAGTAACATCTGAATCTGGTCTGACCCCTACCTTGCTGGGAGGCACTGCAAGCTCATACTCAGTTGTGTTCAACTCTTTGCGACCCTATGGATTATAGCCTGCTAGGCTCCTCTGTCCATGGGAGTTTTCAGGCAGGAACAGTATTACCGAGAATTCAAATGCACCTCATTGTCAAGACTACTCTGTGTCTGCTTACACAGCAAAGAATAAAAAAGAATTAAAGTTCTGTCCTTGAATGGGATTTTTGCTGGAACTTTTGCCAAAGTAGCTCATTACCTTGAAAGCTGCTTATGGGCAATAACTATTTTAAACAAATCTTTGTTCACAATAGCAATCATTTTTCAGACAAATTTGTTGTATCAAGATAAAATAAGATGTTAAGCCATAAACCAGATTCTGAACAGCCTTCTCAAATATAGTGTTTGAAGTAAAACTACTTAAGGAAGCCAAGAAGCCAAAATAACAAGATTAATAGAATTTTCCCAGAGGGATAGAAAGACATAACAATGACCAGGAAAGAATAACAGGTAGAAGCCATGGGAAGATTAGATATAACTTTTCACTCCAGTCACCCTATATGTAGAAAAGATAAACCAAGTTGAGTTAGAGCCAAATTTAAACTCTTACCCTCTGTGGGCTTCTGTTCAATCATTTTAAAAGGATAAGACAGTATTCAAAAGAGTTTAATGAGATTTACAAGTATTTGATAGGACTTCCCACATGGCTCAGTGGTAAAGAATCTGCCTGCAATGCAGGAGACCCAGGTTCAATCCCTGGGTTGGGAAGATAACCTGGAGGAGGAAAGGACAACCCACTCCAGTATTCTTGCCTGGGGAATTCCATGGATAGAGGAACCCAGCCAGGTACAGTCCATGGGGTCACAAAGAGTCGGACATGACTTATAACTGAGCATGCACACATATATAATAGATAACACATATGAAATCTGCTGGCATAGTAATCAGCAAATAGCAGGTACTATCACCTAAACACAATAAAAACCGGGTAGAGTGTTTATATCCATTGAGACAGGAGAAGATAATTGGAAAACATAAGAAGACATAAAATCCTTGTGGTTGAGGGTATGATAGGAGGCTCTGAACAAGTGAGACCCTAGGTTTTCTTATTCTCATGAGGATTGAAAGCCACTGTACAATTTCACTGGGAATCAGTTCCTGCCACCAAAAGTCTACTCAGGGAATGCAGACCAACTTTTAACACTGCTGTACAGACTGATAAAGATAGGCAGGGAGGTTACCTTTTTAGTGGGTCATAGGGAAGAGACTTGGGCTTCCTCAGTGGCTCAGTGGTAAAGAATCTGCCTGCCAATGCAGGAGATGCAAGATACAAGTTCGATCCCTGGGTCAGAAAGATTCCCTGGAAGAGGATATAGCAACCCACTCCAGTATTCTTGCTGGGAAAATACCACAGACAGAGGAGACTGGTGGGATATAGTGCACAGGATCATAAAGAGTCAGACAACTGGGCAACCGAGCATGCTCCCACAGGAAGATACTCAGGATCTGGGAATTTGTTAAAGTGAACTTTCAATGTCATTTGAAGAAACACATATGCTAACAGGGGAGCTCTGGGAGCCTTAAAGCAACTGGTGATATCCAATATGGAGCTGGTTTTAAATCCAGAGCCTGTCTGTGGGTGTCAGGTGAGCAGCAAATTAGACGGGCCATTACTAGGTGACAGTCTCACCGATGGATTCAGGAAGGCCTTTTCAGCTTTGAGCACGACACTGAAAGTAAAACACACTTGGGGATTGAATGATGCCCTCTGATTGTCCCTGCTGCTCCTGAGGGATGGCCTCTAGGGACAGTATGTGGCCAGAAAGGTATACATAGTAAAACGGAGAGTTTCTTGGCATTTTATTCTTTTTTTGCAGTTAAAGAGAATCCTTTGTGAGGCTCAAAGTGTGGCAGAGTGTCACCAGGACCCCCAAATTCTTCATCTAGGATCTTTAAGAGGGCACAGTGGTAGCCCCTCAACTGCCTGCTGCAATGTCCACTGTGTGTATTATTGCTACAGAAAGAGGGCTGTGAACGGTCCTTTGGATTTTTATTTATAAATATATTTCATATGATAAACAAGGTAATATATCAACTGATATATAACTTTTTACAAAATCTTTATTATTCCTGGTAGAATCACATCTGTCCAGCATACAACTGTTCAAAAATCCCATCAGGAAATTTTGAGCTGACACTTCTCTGTTTGGCATTATTTTTCAGGTAAAGAAATGATAGAAGCTAATGAGCTTCATATCACTTCAAAGGAGATAAAACTTTTGTAAGGAATCGATATTTATTTTCATTAAGTGTAATTAAGACTGAAGAATTCCTGTATTTGCAGTGAAAGGAAAAATCAACATATAGTCTCAGGTAGAGTCCACAGTGACCCAAGGCAGGGAGAGAAGGGCCCTGGGTGAATTGAACTTAGAACAGTGAGGCAGGAACAGAGGAGTTTTTAATCAGGAAAGGAAGGAAGACATTCATGAGAGTACCAAGTTGTATTACAGATAAAAATCTGAAAGAAAATTTGTTGTTTCTTTCTCTTTCTTTCTGATGACATTTTCCTTTTTCTTACTTTGAATTCTGATTAACGTCTGCTCATTCAAGAGCCTATGTTAAAACATCAAAGACTCCTCCTCAAATACTCTTATCCTTACCTTAATTTTGAGGTGGGTTTACACTGATTCTGACCGTGAGTGAAGGGGGATTTCCCATTAAAATATAACACCCCTGCAACGCACCTTCATTCCACTATTTTTCTTTCTTTATCAAGTTTCTTTGCCCTGTTTACACACAATCTTACCCACCACAGTCAGTTCAACTCTATATTTACCCACCATAGCCAGTTCAACTGTATAAGTAAAATTATGGTCACAGTAAAAAGTGTGATGGCTCTTACTACACATATTTTAGCTAAATATCCAATATTGAAAATTTAGGTTGTCTACTTCTGATTTAAAGCATCATATCATCCCTTCCAATCACTGAATTTCCAGTCAAAGTTTTCTCCAATGAGCCCATCACCTGGGATGTATAGCTTATAGTTCATTTCAACTCATCCATCTGTTGGTCTTTCTGAATGAACACAAAACTCTTTTTATACTTGATCTCCCTTTGGCATTTGATGGAAGCTGCTAGTTTGGAAGATACCCGCCTCACCATCTTAGTGATGTATCTGATGTATCCTATAGAGAGAGACAGTGAGAAATATGTAAATAATCTTTTCCTATAGTATATAGCCTCAATCACTAACACAGCTTTCCTGAGGCTAGTCCTCCACATGCACAAGTGGAAATTTGATATAGGCAAGTGGCAGATGAACAAATTGAATAAAACACAATAAGGAAACACAGCTAATACATACATAGCTGACATCTGTGTAGGGGAAAAAGTTGGATTTTAGAATCAACGTGCTCAGAGTGACAGTAAAATTCAGCGCTACATTTAGAAATGTGAAGGTGTTTTTTCTTAAGGCTCTAGAACTGGAAAGCAGAGGGAGGAGAATTTATTGAGATAATGAATGGTAAGTGATGGTCACAATAAATGCTTCATACATAACAGCGGGTGCTCTTTGCTCACTACCTTAGACGTCAAATTTTTAAAAAATGTTCAGAAATTGGTTCAAGTCAGAGGGCTTCCCTGATAGCTCAGTTGGTAAAGAATCCGCCTGCAATGCAGGAGACCCCAGTTCGATTCCTGGGTCTGTAAGATCCATTGGGGAAGGGATAGGCTACCCACTCCAGTATTCTTGCGCTTTCCTTTTGGCTCAGCTGGTAAAGAATCCGACTGCAATGCCAGAAACCTGGGTTCAATCCCTGGGTTGGGAAGATCCCCTGGAAAAGGGAAAGGCTACCCGTTCCAGTATTCTGGCCTGGAGAATTCCATGGATGTATAGTCCATGGCGTCACAAAGAGTTGGACACGACTGAGTGACTTTCACTTTCATAAAAGTGCCAAAAATTAGGACGCAGGGCAGGTCAAAGATGGTGATTTCCAGCTTTAGTTAGTAGCCTTGCTAAAACTCTTCTTTATCATAAATCAGAATTTGGGTCAAGGAGGAAAAGCTGTAGTACATGCACAATATACTTTTGCAGCCATCTAAGCAAAGAGACAAGTTTTCTCCATCTGCCTCTTGCTGTTTTTCTATTTGAGAGCCAGGATCTCCTAATTAAAGAAGAGAAGCCAACGAAGGTCCTTTTTTCTCTGTATCAGTTTAGCTGTTGGCTCAGCAAGTAGAAGTTAAATACCAGCTCTAAGAAACTAATAGGTACTGTCTAAAATGGAATTTGTGGCAATGTCTTCAGCACCCTGCTTCCGTTAACAGAGCCATCCAGGACAGATATCCTGAGAAAATGTTAACTGACAACATAGTAAGGTACTCTTTTTGTACTGACCTAATTCAACTTCATAGTAATTTATTATTTTTTTACAACATGACAAGCTTTAATATTTTTTCATTCATCTTTTACCTCTTATTCATATAAAATGATTCTCTTTGTCTTATTGAAGACAAGCCTTGAATTCCACTTTTCTGCTATGAATATTGCCAGGCCATTTTTTTTTAATTGAAATAAAATAGACTTGCAATATTATATTAGTTTTAGGTGTACAGGATCATGATTCAGTATTTTCATACACTACAAAATGATCACCACAATAACTCTAGTTATCATGTGTTACCATATTAATTTGAACTTTGATTTTTCTTAGAATTTTCCAAAATTCTAAATAAAATTTTCTTTGCAATGAGGAGAAAAGAAATTACATGGATGTATGAGGGTGTATCTTATGGAACTTTACATCAAGGAAGAATTAAGGTAAATGCAAACATAGAAAACAATCTGGACTCCATGTTATATGATGTCAGTGAAATTTGTACTCTGAAAAAAATGGAGACTGTTACAGTGGGCGCTGTGGGAGCATATAGTAACATATTGGCTGGGGTTCTCAGAAATCTGCTCTCATTGGACTAAGCTAGATCATTGGGAAATGAGTTAAAATCAGAACCATATGGAGCCCTTTCACAAAAGTGCATTAAAGGAATAAACAGAAGTCAGAAAATTAAAAAATGACTTTTCAAGAGAAAGAAATGGCTAATCTAATGATCATTCCCTTCATAGATCAGAAGAATGCACCTCTCAGAAGCCAGTGATATCTCTGGGTCTGTGAGTGAGTTCATTCTCCTGGGCTTCCCCTGCCGCAGGGAGATCCAGATCCTCCTCTCTGTCATATTCTCCCTCATCTACCTCCTGACCCTCCTTGGGAACGCAGCCATCATCTGTGCTGTGTGGTCAAGCCGGAAGCTCCATACACCCATGTACATCCTCCTGGCTAACTTCTCCTTCCTGGAGATCTGCTATGTCAGTTCTGATGTGCCCAAAATGTTGGCCAACATCATCTCCCAGACCAAGAGCATCTCCTATGCTGGCTGCCTGCTCCAGTTCTACTTCTTCTTCTCCATGTGTGCAGCTGAGGGCTACTTTCTATCTGCGATGTCCTTTGATCGGTTCCTTGCCATCTGTCGACCTCTGCATTACCCCACCATCATGACCTATCAACTCTGTGCCCGATTAGTGGTTTTCTGCTGGGCAGGTGGCTTTTTATCAATACTGATGCCTGCAGTTCTTATGTCCCGGGTGCCTTTCTGTGGCCTTAATGTCATTGACCATTTTTTCTGTGACCTGGGACCATTGCTGGCACTGTCCTATGCCCCCGTTCCAAAAACTACTCTAACTTGTGCCACTGTAAACTCGCTTATCATTTTCATCAGTTTCCTCTACATTCTTGGGTCCTATACCTTAGTTTTGCGAGCTGTACTTCGGGTCCCAGCTGGCTCAGGCAGGAACAAAGCTATTTCTATACGTGCCTCCCATTTCTTGGTGGTTTCCTTGTTCTGTGGCTCAGTTATGGTGATGTACGTGAGTCCAGGCTCCAGGAGCCATCCTGGGACACAGAAATTTGTGACCCTGTTTTACTGCATGGCAACCCCACTCTTTAATCCTCTGATCTACAGCCTCCGGAACAAAGATATGAAAGATGCATTGAGGAAAGTCCTCTGTGCCTCAGAATTTTCTAAAAATACAGAGAAACGATATACATTTTTACATTATTATTCTCTCAAGATTTCAGAATTTCTCTCATTTAAAAAAATTCTTTTCTGGGCATGTCTGAGTATTTGACTTCTTAATCTCATGAAAGTATGATTCATTACACACACCAAAAAACTCTCATCCTATCTCAAAATAAAATACCCACAGTTCCAAAGGTCTATTGCAGCAAAGTTTCATGGAGTTTTTATTCACCAATGTATTAATATAAATTGATGTTTTAAAGATTTTTTTTGTAGTCCTAAAACTAATATAATCAAGTTGGTATATATAAAACTAAGACTCATACTTCCAACTTGTGTCTTGGATTTTATCCTAATACTGTTTTATGCACTTTAAATTTATCAACTATTTTGCTTTTCCAATTATAAGGTTGTCTATAATTGAGAAATAGCACCAACTTACTATGCTCACAAAAAAAGCCAATCAATTTATAAGATCAAGGACTCAATATCTGTCACTGAAACAGTAGTGTTTTCCACTTGTGTTTTCCTTACTACCTAAAACTGATGAGCTACACACAGTATGTAGCAAATTAAAATAGGAATTTATACGGTTTCTTCTTAAGGAATATTCTTGGTCCAACTTTGAAGAGAGTACAAAGGCAAGCACACATTTACATGTGCCAAATCATTAAGTATTCTTACTCAAAACTGCGTTTCTGCACCTTCCAAGCTTTAAGTAGAGGAACATTTACTGTTAACAGAAAAGAAGCATGAGAAACCAGAAAACAGACTCTGCCAATTAAATATAAGCTACTTCCAGGCAGTCAGCACTTGATATAAATTTTTCGGCTTGACCTGATCATCCGCTTGTACTCTGAATTGTTCATATCTTATTTTTTTAATTAAAAATTGATTGAGGCAACATTGGTTTATAACATTATGTAAGTTTCATGTGTTCAACAATATGTATCATATTTTAAACTGTAGCACAAAACTTCTTTTTCTGGGGGAGGCGTTGGTTTGTAAATTTTCTTCTATATAGTGAAGAAAAAGCTTATGATTTGACCGACAATGTGCAATCCAAACCAGACCTTAATTTGTTTTCTGTTTTTATGTAGAAAACAGGGTTCTTACTTGCACACAACAAGTAAAGAGGGCTTTAAAGCCCTCTTCCAAGTTATTCTGACTTTGGGGAATATTTTCTGTAATAGAATATGCTAAGTAGTGAGGCTGCTGGATCACCGTAAAATCAGAGGAGAATTCCAGGCACCAACCAATCCAGAAGGGTTTAGTTTCTTTTTGCTCTCTGCAGATTACTGAGACTGCACCTTTCTACGGCAAATCTACTATGATGTAATTATAACAGGTTTCTTACTTGCTTACAACAGAAGCTGACTTTGGCTGATTAAGCATGACAATGGGGAAGATTTATTGATGGGATATAAGGAATGTCACAGAATCAGTGAAAGTGAAAGACTCACAGATGAAGCGCAGAATCAAAGATGAATGTGCAAACCATCCTGTGGAACTGGTCTGAGGAGAAATCGCTATCCCTACAGCCATGCCTACTACCATGAGCCGCCAGATGGCACAGTGTTGCCTATACTGAATCTGCCTCAGATGCTAAAGAATCCTCCTGCAGTGCACTAAAATCCTGCCAATTCTGCACTAGGAATTTGTCTTTCCTGCAATAAGTGTGCTAACTGCTTCAGTGCTATTTTTTTCCCCAATATTTCAATATTGTTATCCCCTACCATCCCATTTCTCCTTCCTGCGTCACTATTTTGACCCAAAATCTGATGTAGTTGTACCTGCTTGGTGCAACCAAGAGTACATCTCTCTTCTATAGCTGCCTCAGAGGCTGGGAGAGTTAATACCTAGAAATAAAAACTCCAGTTCTACAAAGATACAAAGAGCTCCAAGTCTCTACTGAGATACTAGGCAACAAAAGCAAAAGAAAAATACCAGCTATAACTACACATTCATTTCAACTCCCCTATGATATGCCTGGGTTATGTTCTCTTTAGAAGTTCCGTAACTTAGGATTTAGCTAAATAATCCACCGATGTAACAGCATGGAAGTCACAGCAGGATGAGTAAGAGGAAAGAAACTTCACTGTGAGTAGTTGAGGGCTTGTCTATCTCACAATGAGTGCTGTTAGAACTTAATATGAAGTTTATAAGTTATTACTACACTCTGGAGTTCTGAGAGACGGAAGTTCAACTAAAGGGGAGGAAACTGTCCAGCATCTGAGAAAGTCTCTATTAACTGCAGTGAGATTTAAGGCTGCCCCCAAGCCTTTCTTAAAACTGGCAAAGAAGGGATAAAGAAGATTCTTCATTTACTCTTTCACTTTGAGTCAAAAAGTTTTAGCCTGAAGGTTAGTGGGCCACAATCAACTAAATAGTTAAGATCTTCCCTTACATCTAGGTTTTCATGATGTCTGAAAAAGATATTCAATATGAAATTAAATATATTTGGTTTTGCCCTAAATGTTAGATACATAAATTTTTCAATAACCAGGGCTTATTTAGCTACATTGGAATGAATTATATTTCATTTTCTCTACATTTCAAAAACTTACATACACAAAATAAAACTTATACAAATGATATATTTTATAGTCAACATTTTTCATCATAAAAAGAAAAACAGAACAAAATAATGAAAATCCTCACAGTTCCACACCTCTATACACCTACTTCTCTCCACAGGATGTGTTTAGTTTGGTGGGTATATATCCAGATATTTTCGGTGCATTTACACATAAAATATTGGTTTTGAAAGAGTATATAAATTGGAATATTCATTGGAAGGACTGAAGCTGAAGCTGAAACTCCAATACTTTGGCCACCTGATGCAAAGAGCCAACTTATTGGGAAAGTCCCCAATGCTGGGAAAGATTGAAGGCAGGAAAAGGGGGTGACAAAGGATGAGATGGTTGGATGGCATCACTGACTCAATGGACATGACTGAGCAAGCTCTGGGAGTTGGTGGTGGACAGGGAAGACTGGCATGCTGTAGTCTATGGGGTCGCAAAGAGTCCCAAGAACAGTAAATTGGATTGTACCTGAGTATTGTCCACAAATTACTGACTTTCACCTAAAAGCGATTTTCACCTAAAAAGCGATTTTCACCTAAAAAGCGATGTCTGAGGGAGGACTTCCATGCAGCTCTTGCAGGGTCTTCTGTCAGTTTGGAACAAATTAGGGCAATGAAGCTGAAGACACAGTTCTTCAGGAAAGACTTTCTCCAAGGAGGTGGTACACGGATGTGTGAGAGAACTCCTTCCAGAATACAGTGGACTCAGTGGGGGGTTTTGCCACCAAAATTGGGATTTAAAATAGGAAAACCAGTGAAATAAGAGGACAATTATTCCTTCTAAGCAAAGAAACTGTATTCTGAAAAATGACAATTCACTTACTTGTTTAACCTCAACAACTTTTGGGCTCCTTAATTAGACCTCAGTTTTCTCTATGTATACATACACTGTCAAGTACAACAGCCATAACCCACATGTGGCTATTGACCACTTGAAATGTAACTAATCCTAATGCAGAATGTAATAATTGTAAAATCACACACCAATTTTGAAGACTTAGTATAATAAAAGAATGTAAATGTTTCATTAACAATGTTTAAATTGATTATAAATTTAAATGATACTCTTTGGGATAAACTGAGTTAAAATATATTATCAAAATTAATTTCACCTATTTCTTTCAATCATTGTTTATGTGGCTAATAAATATTAAAAACTACATATGTGTTGTTTGTGGTTCACCTTGTGTCTCAGCACTGGTTCAGACAGATCTCAAAGAATCTAACAGCTTAAAATGCCATTCATGTTGATTATGTTGCCATTTCATTATGTTGATACTTCTTAGGTTTTTACCTCCACTTGCAACTTCAACTCATACTTCTGGACTTGCATATAAAATTGTCTACTTATAAATCTCCACTTGGATATTTATTCATCCATTTTTAAGTGTATATTTCTATATTTTATTTAGTGAAACTAGTCATGGTCTTGACAGTATGAGAAATTCTGTTTAATGTACGTAATTCTTATATAGGTTGGTCTTATTCTGTCATGACACAACAAAGCAGATTCCTCTGGTATATATAAATACGTACATAAATCTTTACATTTTAATTCCAGGTTTTCCCATGGAAGCATCACCTTCACTGAAAATTCGGATACTGCTAATTAAATCTAACTTTTGTGTATGTGCCGTGCTCAGTCACTTCAGTTGTGTCCGAGTCTTTATGGCCCCATGGACCGTAACCTGCCAGGCTTCTCTGTACATGGGCTTCTCTCAGCATGAATACTGAAGTTGGTTGTCATGTCCTACTGCAGGGAATCTTCCCAAATCAGGGACTGAACCCGCGTTTCTTGTGTCTTCTGCGTTGCAGGCAGATTCTTTACTGCTGAGCCAGCAGAAAAGCCCAACTTTCGTGTAAGAGAACAGTTTAAATATGAGATGTATAATGTAAAAATCATGGGCAAGATTTCTACTTATTAAATAGGGCAGTGGACAGAAATTGTTCGCTCTTTTTTTGAGATAAGTTGTCAAGCTTGTCAATTCTACCTTCTTCTTAATAACAGGAAAGATTATTTATGTTACAAGGATATATTTTCCTGCATTCTCAAAGTACTCCACTCACTCATCCTCTCCCAAGGTGATGTCTTTACTCTTATTTGTATTTGCGAGAAAATCACGAAAGAGAAAGAATATCAGGAACCTAAACAGATATTAAAACCTGAGAATGCTCAATTTCCTTACATAAAATGGCATCGTATTTGCATGTAACCTAAGCACATCCTGTGTACTTTAACCCATCTCTGCGCTGCTGCTAAGTCACTTCAGTCGTGTCCGACTCTGTGTGACCCCGTAGTCGGAAGCCCACCAGGCTCCCCTGTCCCTGAGATTCTCCAGGCAAGAACACTGGAGTGGGTTGCCATTTCCTTTTCCAATGCATCTCTAGGTTATTTATAATACCTAATACAATGTAAACGTTATGTAAGTAGTTATAAACACAATGTATATGTCATGAAAATAGTTGCTTCTGCACAACAAATTCAAGTTTTTCTTTTTGGAAATTTCTGGCATTTTTTTTTTTTTTTAGTATTTTTGATCCTTAGTTCCTTGAATCCACAGATTCAGAAACTACAAATACAGAGGGCTGACTGTATTTATATATTCCCTGGGTTAAGATGGTTAAATTAGAGGTGCCTTTTGAAAAACAACACTCACAGAAAATTAGAACTAGATTCCTTGTTGATTGTTAACATTTTTTTCACAACTTTCTCACCAATATGAAAAACATTTATATTTTATATTAAAATCTCTTTAATATTCAGACATATTTAAGTCATATATTATATTCTACTGGTCTACACTTATTCTTGGTAAACACCACACTATTTCATTTTGTGAGATCCAAGAAGGGGACATATGTATACATATAGCTGATGCACTTCCCTATACAGCAGAAACTAACACAACATTGTAACAAAATTATACTTCAATTTCAAAAAAGTAAATGTTAAGACTTTCAGTTCAAGCTATAGCTCAGTGGCAATGGCAGCCCACTCCAGTACTCTTGCCTGGAAAACCCCATGGATGGAGCAGCCTGGTGGGCTGCAGTCCATGGGGTCGCTACGAGTCGGACACGACTAAGCGACTTCACTTTCACTTTTCACTTTCATGCATTGGTGAAGGAAATGGCAACCCACTCCAGTGTTCTTGCCTGGAGAATCCCAGGAATGGGGGAGCCTGGTGGGCTGCCGTCTATGGGGTCGCACAGAGTCGGACACGACTGAAGTGACTTAGCAGCAGCATAGCTCAGTGGAGCCATTGACAAATAGTATTCAGTTCAGTTCAGTTCGGTTCAGTCGCTCAGTCGTGTCCGACTCTCTGCGACCCCATGAATCACAGCACGCCAGGCCTCCCTGTCCATCACCAACTCCCGGAGTTCACTCAAACTCATGTCCATCGAGTCGGTGACAAGTAAGTATGACTAGAGCTAATCTAAAAGATTAAAACTTTAGGATTAGACATCTAACTTGAAATGCATCTTCATGCAAAAATATCCAGCAGGAGTTTTCTGATGTTTGATTAAGTTTGAAATCAAAGTTAGTGCTGAAGCTATTCCATAACAAAATTTTAGCCTAAGGTTTCCTCATGAAGTGCAATATTGTAAATTAAGTTCCTATTTTAGAAAACAAGAAATTAGTAGAAAATACCTCTGAGGGACTCAGAGAAGTTTGTAGAGAACTACATGAAAATAAGTGCACAGCAAAGACAGAAATATAGATCAATGGAACAAAATAGAAAGCCCGGAGATAAATCCACACACCTACGGACACCTTTTCTTTGACAAAGGAGGCAAGAATATCCAAAGGAGAAAAGACGATCTCTTTACCAAGTGCTGCTGGGAAAACTGGTCAACCACTTATATAAGAATGAAACTAGAACACTTTCTAACACCATACACAAAAATAAACTCAAAATGGATTTAAAGATCCAAATGTAAGACCAGAAACCATAAAACTCTAGAGGAAAACATAGGCAAAACACTCTCTACGTAAATCATAGCAGGATCCTCAATGATCCACCTCCCAGAGTAATGGAAATAAAAGCAAAAATAAACAAATAGGACCTAATTAGACTTAAAAGCTTTTGCACAATGAAAGAAGCTATAAGCAAGGTGAAAAGACAGCCTTCAGAATGGGAGAAAATAATAGCAAACGAAGCAACGGACAAAGAATTAATCTCAAAAACATACAAGCAACTCCCACAGCTCAATTCCAGAAAAATAAGCGACCCAATCAAAAAGTGGGCCAAAGAACGAAACAGACATTTCTCCAAAGAAGACATACAGATGGCTAACAAATACATGAAAAGATGCTCACCATCACTCATTATCAGAGAAATGCAAATCAAAACCACCATGAGGTACCATCTCATGCTGGTCAGAATGGCTGCTATCAAAAAGTCTACAAACAATAAATGGTGGAGAGGGTGCAGAGAAAAAGGAACCCTCTTACACCGTTGGTGGGAATGCAAACTCGTACAGCCACTATGGAGCACAGTGTGGAGATTCCTTAAAAAACTGGAAATAGAACTCCCATACAACCCAGCAATCCCACTGCTGGGCATACACACTGAGGAACCCAGAATTGAAAAAGACTCGTGTACCCCAATGTTCATCACAGAACTGTTTACAATATCCAACCTAGACGTCCATCAGCAGACAAATGGATAAGAAAGCTGTGGTATATATACATAATGGAATATTACTCAGCTATTAAAAAGAATGCATTTGAATCAGTTCTAATGAGGTCAATGAAACTGGAGCCTATTATACAGAGTGAAGTAAGTCAGAAAAAAAAAAACACCAATAAAGTCTATCACCACATATTTATGGAATTTAGAAAGATGGTTATGATAACCCTATATGCAAGACAGCAAAAGAGATGTAAAGAAGACTTTTAGACTCTGTGGGAGAAGGCGATGGTGGGAGGATTTGAGAGAATAGCATGAAACATGTGTATTATCATATGTGAAATAGATCTCTAGTCCAGGTTCGATGCATGGGACAGGGTGCTCAGGGCTGGTGCACTGGAATGGCCCTGAGGGATGGGATGGGGAGGGAGGTGGGAGGGGGTTCAGGATGGGGAACACATGTACACCCATGTCTGATTCTCATGAATGTATGGCAAAAACCACCACAATATTGGAATTAACCTCCAATTAAAATAAATTAAAAAAAATAATAAGTGCACTGTGCGCTGGTTTGTAGTGATCTGACAAAGTCTACACCTCTGGCTTACACTGAATATGAACTGATCTTCACGTATCTGCATATGGAAGACAAGGACCTGCCTCCTAAAGTGACAGTATTGGCAAAATGTGGAGAGTCGATCAAGACAACATAATCTTACTGAGGACCCTTGTTGGTGCCCAAAACAATACTTAAAATAATGGGATACACAAAAGAAATTCTGCTAAATTTTCTCTGATATTGAGCATTTTGTTTAAAAATCTGGTAATCTGGTTATCTGAAGGATTACTAGCTAAATATTCATATGATTGCAATACTTTAGCATTTGCTATGCCCTAAAAAATCGAACTGGCTTTGATGAAGGCAGAATTTGAGGATGTTGAGATAAGTCAGCAAAATGTAATGTATACCAAAAGAGAACTATGTGAAAATCTTATTAAACTGTTCAAAACAACTAAATCTAAGGTACAAACATATCTGGACCATGAATAATAACTTCCTAGGAGTTAAATCATGGGTCTAATGGACTTTTCAAAGCCATCTTCCCAATGTATGGAAATAAAATGAAAGGAAAAAAACATAATCTCATTCATCTCATGATCTTGCATCCTCCTAAACATGAATTATGCATTATGTTAAATTCAACTTTTGGAGCCTTTAAAGATTTCCTTCAGTAAAACACTCAAAAGATTTTTTAGTGCTTCTTCCATATCTTTGTTCCGGAAGCTGTAGATCAGGGGATTAAAGAAAGGGGTTGCCAAAGCATAGAACAAGGTCACAAATTTCTGTATCCCTGGATATTCGCCAGAACCTGGGCTAACATACATCACCATGACTGAGCCATAGAAGAGGGATACCACAGCAAGGTGGGAGGCACAAGTAGAGAAAGCCTTCTGCCTTCCTGAGCCTGAGGACATCTGTAGCACCACACTAAGGACACAAAAGTAAGTGCCAAGAATGTACTGGAAGGTGAGCAGGATGATTAGAGAGCTCATGATACCACAAATCAGCCTAATTCCAGATACTGGAGCACAGGACAGTGCCAGCAAAGGTGCCAGATCACAGAGAAAATGGTCAACAGTGTTTGGACCACAGAAGGGCATTTGAGATATTAGAATCAAAGGGGTCAATAACCAGAGAAAGCCACCTGCCCAGCAGAAGACCACTAAAAACACACACAAGCGGTGGGTCATAGTGATACGATAATGCAAAGGTCTACAGATGGCAAGAAATCGATCAAAAGACATCACTGACAGAAATAAACACTCGGCCGCACACATGGAGTGGAGAAGAAGAAGTAGAACTGGAGCAGGCAGCCAGCGTAGGAGATGCTCTTGGTCTGGGAGATGATGTTGGCCAACATTTTGGGCACATCGGAACTGACATAGCAGATCTCCAGGAAGGAGAAGTTAGCCAGGAGGATGTACATGGGTGTATGGAGCTTCCGGCTTGACCACACAGCACAGATGATGGCTGCGTTCCCCAGGAGGATCAGAAAATAGATGATGGGGAAGAGCACAAAGAGGAGGATCTGGATGTCTCTGAGGCAGGGGAAGCCCAGGAGAATGAACTCACTCACAGACCCAGAGGTATTAGTCTCCAAGGTCCTCATTCGTCGGACCTGTGGAAGTGACAAGAGACGATGAGAATCACAGAAATATCTATATTTTTTCCAATTTTTGGTGAAATGTTTCTTTTCCATAAACATATGGGGTTTTTTATATTGCTATTTTCCCTCTGGAAAAGTGAGTTTTTCTTTCCTCTTTTTCTCCTTCCTTCCTTGTTTATTCAACAAATATTTATTTTGCACATACTATTGTCAGACACTGTTTTAGGAAATAGGGAAAGAATGAACAAAAAAGCAGAGTCCCTACTCTTCGGAAGCTATGTCAGACATCTTTTGCTCAAAACAACTTCAAACAATACATTAGGGGCTCTAGAATTTCTATACAGAGGGAGTTTGAATCTGATTAGAAGAGATCTAAGGGAATTTCCAGGTGGCTCAGTGGGTAAAGAATCCTCCTGTCAACGCAGAAGACGCAGGAGACGCGCATCCAATCCCTGGGTCGGGAAGATCCCCTGAAGGAGGAAATGGCAACCTATTCCAGTATTCTTGCCTGAAAAATCCTATGGTCAGAGGAGCCTGGCAGGCTATAATCCATGAGGTCACGAAGAGTCGCACACAACTGAGCATGCAAGCACTACAATGACAAGGGTATTTACCTTGGAATCTCATTTGCAAGGAAACTGTTTTTGCTTAGACTGTGTGTTTATTTGTGGCAACTTCATGGGGAGCTAATATGGAATATGGACTGGATGTTAGCAGCCCTCCACCTATGTTGTAGTGCTGCTGCTGACATAGTTAACAGTGTAATGGGACATAAGAAAATTTTCGTGGTTATGTTGAAGAGGAAAAGTTGAAATTTTACATAACCTCCTATTCCTTCTGCATCTGTAACTCAGCTTCCTCCTTGCAAACTCTGGATCATGTAGGTCTCAGAAAGTGGAGACTCACAATACTAGGAACTGGAGCTTATCTCACTCACCCTGGTCCTGCTTTTTGCAATCGCCCAGCCCCCTCAAACCCACAAACCCTCTTAATCATGCCTGTTCATGTATAAAAGCTCTGCAACCCCATTTTTGGAGCTCAGAGCTTGGCGTGTTAACTCCTCTGGGCCCACCGCCATAATAAACCTGAGTTCTCCAACTCTCCGAATATGGTGCTTGGTTTCTCGAGTACTGGTTTCTGCACCATTTCTGGAGGCCTCAGCAAGATTCCAACCACAAGGGCCCCTTGAGCCACAGGACTGGTGGTTCCACTGGGCTGGAGCAAAGGAACCCCGAGACTAACAAGGAGGCATGCCACCTGACAGTATTCCAGGTTCTCTTTCGGACCAGTGTTCCGACTCTCCGGACGGCCAAGCCCTGACTGGACTCATTGGAGGGACGGACCAGCTCACCAGGAATGGCCACAGGATCAAGTAAGGCCCCGGTAATGTCCCCATGAACTGGGATCCTACCCCAATGGGTAAAAGAGGAGACTGATCACCTCCTTGGTCCTACCCCAACGGGTAAAAGAGGATACTGATCACCTCATTGGAGCTCCCAGGAAGGGAGCAACAGTTAAGGAAACCTGGGGACTCAGGAGAAGGGAGGCATTGTGACAACCGCTCAATGATTGTGAGTGCGTGATTGCTGATTGAACAGAGTGAGAGAAATTTTTCTTTTTGGAAACTGCAAAACCAATTCTTTTTGCATATGCAATTAAAAACAACTAGCTTGTTAAAAGGCCTGCCTAGGAAAAAGCCTGAAGTTAACACTTTCCATGTCCTTGAAATACACAGCCAACTTTGCCTGAGACTTCAGCCTTGGACAAATTAGAACTTCAAGCAAAGAAAAAAAAGCGGTCAAAGAAATATTTTAAATCTCAAACAGAAAACAATAAGATCTCTGTCTGTCTGAATTTATGTATATCTCAGTGTATTTTTTTCTGAGAGTATTGTTGAAGTTGTAAGTGAGTTCTGATTTAATTGGCCTAAAGAAAAGTAAGCACTTACAAATCAAACAATTCTAAATATAAGAAAAATTAACCTAAATAAATTTCAGATTCACATGAACTGGGAAGTATTCAATATTAAATATCTAGTATTAACATTTGTTTGCTAATATAATAAGGAAAGTAGGATATATGTTTTTAATAAAGACAGCATAAAAAATAAAATTATATTTTATAAAGGGAAGAGAAAGTAGGTCTGACTTAACAGGTGGCTGTTACAGAAAGTGATTAAAAAGTTTGTGGAAAGTGGACCCTGAAAAAAAGTTTTGTGCGTGGTTAGGACTAACTAAAATAAATTTCATTAAGTTTACCTAAATGAGTTTAAAGTAAGGTGGTACAAAATTTGAATTCGGCCTTTCTCTCTGTTAAGGGGACAAACTTTCTTCAGATGTTAAACTGATTTAATAGTAGATTCAAGTTTCTTTATCTCTTAATTGATCTGTTCTATATTTACCTTTGAAATCTTTTGTTACTTTTGGATAAGTAAATAACTATTATTTCACAGTGACTTATATGATCATACCTGACTGAGTGTTATAAACCCTTTTGACATTTATTGGCAAAGCTTCCTAAATAACTTGACTTCCAGCTAACTTTGGGGTGCTTCAGAGGGCCCCTGAGACATCCCAGAGAGCTATTAAGCAACCTGGGTTCACTGGACATGTCCGATTGCATGAGAAGTACTGCTGAAGGGGTGATAAAGCTTTTTAGGTTATACTGTATGGTTGATGTTGCTAATAAGATATCCTAAAATTATGTGAAATTCACCTAGATTTGATATGCCCTGATAAATATGGTCAATTATAATTCTAGTTATCATATTAAAGTGTTACAACCAGGTTTCTTTGTCAATTGCAATAGAGTCAGATTTTAAACATTCCTTCTATGGTTTTACTCTCATGCTTTTAGAAGAATACTGCTTGTTCTTCAAAATTTATGGGAAAGACTTTCTAAGATTAAGCAGATAAATAAATTTTGTTATTAACAATAAGCTGGTACCAGACTGGAATTTGGTCTTCTCTCTGTTTAGAGAACAAAGTTTTCTTAGAATGCTCCTTTACAGGTTATGAATTTCTTTGCTTTTAAGTGATTTACATTTGTTTTCAAAATCTTTTTCTTACTTTGGTAAAGTAAATAAACATATTTAAGATTATGCTACTTGTAGACAAAGCTCATTCTGCTTCTACAGAAAAAAAAAAAAAAAAAACCCTCACTGTTAGATTTTGCTATCTTGATGTCCTTAAAACATGGCAATAGTCTGCTCCTAAATCAGGAAATTAAAAATGGTTAAACAACAGCTAAAAGTCAAACAACCAGGGCTATGGGAATCCTACGCGGCCATGTGGCTTTTCCCGGCTCCCTGACAGACCTCATTTTTATCTGATGGGTTAAAGCCTTTCCTGACTACAGTGTTAATGCCCTCACAATGAGTTCTCCAAAAAAAAGAAAAAATTACGTTTCAGTTTTGTTAATTAAGGTCTGTGCTGACTAAGACACTTCTGAGATAGTTCCTTGTTATGTTATATTGCTTAAAAGCTTAATTAAGGACTCTAAGATTGTTTCTAAAGCTTATCTCGGTAACCAATCTTTAGATAAAGGTCAGATGCTTCATGATGTACAACCAGGAGATTAACATTCGGATATAATCATTTAACTGAGTCAGATGACCTGGGGTATATGAGGCTATACACAATGAAAGTTCTTGACTTAAATTCTTGCTTGTGACTTTACTAATAACTGGTAGCTATATTATTGTCTATGTAGCTTGCTTCAGAAGATTATTTCTTGTTACCAAATGTGTGACTGAGCCTGTGATAAAATGCTGATATGCAGTTCCATATGAGATCAATATTGTAACAATGTAGCTCTAGATATGAGAAGAAACAAGAGGAAATATTTTCCTGGACCAAGAGGCTAGTAAGACAGGTATGGTCCACAGGCTTTTGCCACTTACAAGGCCTGGTCTAGTGACAACACACTGAGTGGGCTGTCAATGGAATCTTTGCTCGACCTGGGAATGAGCCTTCCCAGCACTGCAGGACACAATGACCATGAAATGCCCCCAAAACCTGGTCAAATATGTGGCTATGAAGGGGTCCTGCTGACTGAAAGTTGGCCCTTGCCAGTTGCCTCCACAAAGATTAAATCATGACCATTACAAGATGCTGACCTTCAGCACCACCTTGACAGTTCAGGGTGGAGATGCAAAAATAAGGCATTCTGTGCTCTGGGGGTAAAATAAAAAAACAAGCTTTCAGATTATCAGGTGTTTTCAGGTAAAGATTTTTATGAGTACAAATTCTTGCATCTTCTCATACCTAGAGAAACACTAATTTCATGAATCAGTGTCTGGACCTGGTTCTCCTGGCTAGCCCCTCAGCAGCTTTCCTACATCTATTAATCTTTGGGTCATATATCTTTAACTTTCTTGTTAAGTTTGTTTTTCCAAGTAGTAGTGCAACAAGAATATCCCCCGGCCAACACCAAGACAAGGCTAGAACAAGCTGCCTTATCATTCTGTGCACTCTCATCTCCCTCCGTAAATGCACCCCTAGGTCCTCATGCTATTCTCCTTTTGAGATCTTATATGGGAGACCACCCCCAGTAATAAACAACTCAAGGAAGACCATCAGCAACTAGCTGAACTGAGGTGTCCTGATACCTCCAGGCCCTGGAAAAGTCTTCTCCATATCGCCGGAGAAACCTTAGAAAGGACACCCATTTCTTTGGGCAATTGGGTTCATTCTATCAGCCAGGATATGAGGTATGGGTTAAAGATTAGGACAAAAAAAAAAAAAAAAAAAAACAATTCAGCCAGTTTGAAAAGGCCCTCACACGGTTCTCCTGGCAACCACTACTGCTGTTAAAGTTATAGGTGTCATCCCTTGGATCCACCACACCAGAGTCAAGAAGGCAACTACTTCCTGTGATGAGGACACCTGGAAAGCATTCAGCACCCCAAAAACCGCCTCAAGGTCCGGTTCCAAAGACAACGGCCCTCACCCACGAAGGACACTGAGCCCTGCTCTGGTCACTCCGGAATCTGACGAGTCAATGCACGGCAGGAGCTTGAGCATTCTTCAGCCTTGCTCCAGCCACACTCCAGCAGCTGGCGGGTCAATGCAGGAAAGAAGCTTGAGGATCCAGCTAGCAAAATATCAATGGATTTTCATTGTCAACCCTAGCCTCTATCCCTAATTGGTATTATTGCTGTGCTCTTCATTACAGGACCAACTAGACTCCTTGGCTGAGGTGGTTTTACAGGATAGGAGAGGGCTAGACCTACTGACAGTTGAAAAGGGAGGACTATTCCTCTTTTTGAATGAAGAATGCTGCTTTTATGAAAACCAATCAGAAATAGGGACATCGCCCAACAGCTAAGGGAACAAATCACAAACAGGAGAGAGAAACGAGCTAATTCCTGGGGTAATTGGAACAATATTTGGAGCTGGGCATCGTGGCTTCTCCCTTTAACAGGTCCTCTTTTCATGCTGTTTGTGGCACTCTGATTTGGCCCTTGTATTCTCAATGATATTACCCAGTTCATAACCCCTCAAATTGAATGCATAAAGTTACAAATGCTAAGAGCTCAATATAGCCCCCTAAATGACTGGGAGCTCTGAATGTCCTACCAAAACATGAGATGATGCTTTCTGCAATGAGTGATAGAAGCATCAAGAGAGGGAATGAAGTTAAAATTTTACATAACCTCCTGCTTCTTCTGCCTCTGTAACTCAGCTTGCTCCTTGCAAAGTCTGGATCACTTAGGTCTCAGAAAGTGGGGACTCACAATACTAGGAACTGGCTCTTATCTCATTCACCCCTGTACTGTTTTTTGCAATCGCCCAGCCCCCACAAGCCTGCAAATCAACTTAATCAGGCCTGTCCGTGTATAAAAATTCTGCAACCCCTTTGTTTGGGGCTCAGAGCCTGAAGTGTTAACTTCTCTGGGCCCACCGGCATAATAAATGTGAGTTCTCCAACTCCCCGAGTGTGGTGCTTATTTTCTCGAGTACTGGTTTCTGAATCATGTGAGACATGACGATTATATTCAGTTGAAAAGAAAGAAAGAAAGAAAGTCTTTTGAGAGGGTGATGGACCTTGGAAAAACACACATTTCCATGATCAGTGATGGAGGCAGAATATCAATAGCATATAATATGAAAAGATTTGAATACAAGAAATTATGTTCACAGAACAATCCAAGAGTGGAAGTTAGAATATCTGTAAAGATATAGTCAGATATTAGGTACAAAGATAGGGCCTCAAAGCAGAGGACTCACTGCCAGTCTGACTCGTTTGGGCTTAATTTGCTAGTCAGTGGAAATCTGGAGCTGCTCTAGTAGAACAGTAAAGTGATCAAGAGTTTATGGAAGTTGCATTCACAAGACAATTCACCAGACAATTACAGGCTGATGAAATCAACAAGAAATTATTAGAAAGCTGTTTTGATAACTCAAGGAGAACGGGTGAAGAACCTGACCATGGGTAATAAATGTGCAAAAAGATACCAGGGTTGGTTTCAAGAGATGGGCAGTGGTAGAAACCTAATCTCCTGGTCTTTAAAATAAGCAGAGGTAATTAAATATTGCTCAAGGAGCACAGGAGGAAGACAGAAAAGAGAGATCTTACTTTTCATTTTCCACAGTAATATTCTTTAGCTGTCTTCTGATTGTCCTTCACCTGGGATGCCTCGGAGCAAACAGCCACCCTCAGCACAATAGACACATGCTAAGAGCCCTTCAGTTCCCATAGACCAACACACTGAACAGACACTCCTGTTTTTGCCTTTGGGTATGTCTCAGAGGGCTTTCCTGGTGGCTTAGACTGTAAAGAATCCTACTTGATTCCCCAGTCCCATTTTCTTTTGACTCTTTTGAATCTCCATATTTCATTAAGTAAATTAGCTTCTACTTACAAAGTTTTCTTCTCTCACAAGCCACACAAAATGGGTGTTGATTTGCTATGTTGTCATCCGTGTGAAAGAGAACAGAAGACAAGAGACTCATCTACATTATTGCCCAAGTCTTCAAGAAAAAAGTTTCCATTTTCCTGTCTGCTAAAAATACAGTTCTTTTGAAGACAACTTGTAAAACACAAAATGACAATTTGACAAAAAAATTGTTAATTCCACGTCTATTAAGATTTTTGTAATAGGAACAGTATTTGTAAATGAAAGCAATCATGAAAATTTATGCTTTCTCATGTTAATATACAAAATAAAATGGACATCAAGACATAGGAAATAAGTGACTGTTCCATATGCCCATATACATTTATCCTCATGCTTCCCAGGAGTCTAAGGTGTCAACTCCTTTGTAAAACATCTTCAGGTACCTTTCTTCACAAAGATTCCTTTCAGGTTTTACTCAGAGAGTAGAATATACCACAAATCTCTCTGCTTCTCATTATTTATTCCTTCCAGACTCTGAAGCCTGTCTCTGGAGATCTCAACCCCAGGAGCAATGGAAGCAATTAATAAGCATCATACAGACTCAAGAACGTTTCATCTTCAGTGATGATCAAACTGGAGATAAAAACCCCATGCGTGTGCACACGCTTATATGTAGACTCACGTGCAAACACACGTACGTGCAAACACACACACCCAAGTGTTCTAGGCTCACACATTATTGCCCCCTCAAGAGCTGTGTCTCCTAACTTTATAAATTACTTCTTAGCTAACAAAGGTTTTTGACATGATATGTACCATTACCTTCAACCTTTGTTAGACCTAGAGTTTCCCATTCTTGTGGTCCAAATGCAATTTAAAGATCTCATCCACTAAATCCAAAATGAGCCTGTTAAGTATTAAAACAGGAAAAAGGAGTCCAGAAGGGTGGTGGCTAAAAGACAAAGAAGGGAAAGGCCCCCAAACAAAGGAAGGTCCAAGGACCAGAGTGAGGACCTCAGGGAAAACAAACAGCACTCCTGGCTAGCTCAATCTACATAGGGCAGACCCAGGGGGAGGAGAAAAACATATAAAAAGAGGAGCCAAAGGACTGGGGGTCTCTCTCTTTCTCTTCAGTCTTTTGGGTCGGCATTCCATCACAGCTCGAGGATGTATTTTCCTTTATTTTCTAAATAAAACTGAGCTGTAACACTGATCTGTCCAAGAGCTGTGACACGGTCTATCCGAGGGCTGTAATGTTGGTCCATCACTTCAAATTTTTGCTGTGATGAGACAGAACTGAGGAAATCACACACACACACACAAGCCTATCCCACAGAGCTGTCTCTATTCCTTACAAAACTCCTTATTTCCACATATAGGTCAAACAAGATAGGTATTGGTCAACCAAGAAGTTGAGACATTAATTGTATCAGTTCAGTTCAGTTCAGTCGCTCAGTCCTGTCCATAACTGCAACAAATCCATTTTCTCTTCTTCAACTCAACAGTTTTTTTCAAAGCCTTCCTTGCAGCATAGGTGTGCATACTTGTTATGATGTATTTAAAGCTGATGTGCAATACTTCAGGCCTTACCCATACAAAATCCTTGACGATCTCTGATGTGATTGAGCATGTTGACCCAAGAAACTGAGTTTTGAAGATGGCAAAGCCCAAGATGGAAAAACCTAAGTTCCAGAATCATCACATGAAGAACAGTCTCCTGTGGAGTAGGAATACCTGTTTGGGATTTAAATGAGTAGTAAATAAACATCTTTCAAGCGACCCACTACAAAAGAACTTTGTTTGGAGAACCAAAATGTAACTGACTGAATCAAATATTTATATTTTGATAAATATATAAAGAAATCAATCCATGGTTGACTGTGAAATGAAAATATCTCCTGCCATGTTAATAAACAAGAAATGTCACAGCCTATTTCTTCAAAATGTGAATCTGACCTCAAAATGTGAATCAGTTCAGTCGCTCAGTTGTGTCTGACTCTTTGTGACTCCGTGGACTGCAGCACGCCAGGCCTCCCTGTGAATAAGGACTCCTAAAATTGTAATCCAGAAAATGCTGCCACCCTTACAATGATTGCTGAGGTGCGGGTAGGGGTGCTGGGGGGCAGGGGAAATGCAAGAAGCAAGGTGAACAAGGAAGCAGGATTGGCCTGGGATAGCTGAGGTGCATATGAAAGGAATGAATTCAGTGAGCCCAGAGGCTTGCCTCTTCCCATACATAGAATGCTTTCAAACTGCCTGCTCCCTTTGTTCCCCTCCTGCCTGTCTCCTGAGCTCTGAGTCCTAAACATTCCCACCAAATAAAATAACTGTCTCCTTTCAGGTTGTGGCTATATTTTTTAAGCCGACAACTGTATCATAGTGTATATATGTACAGAATAATTCCATCCAACTTTCTAATTTACCATAACAGGGAGAAATTAAGGAAACTGTATATGAAAAACAAATCCAGAAAAACAAAAATTGTGAGTCATACAGTGAATATATTTTAAATTTTGGTCACATTGCCCTCCAAAAAGTTCCAGGACTTTCTTCATTAACGTTACCTTTCCCTCTGTTCTTAGCACCAAAGCTGTGTACTGTGCTGCTAGCCTGTTTCTTCAAACCAGACTTTATAAATAAGTGTAGCAACACTATTTCATGCCTCCAGTGTGATGATCTATGTCAACGTCAACTGAGAGAACATGAACATACCCTTAAGTCTATCTTTTCCTCTAAGGTGACCCAATGGCTACCATTCAAACATTCTAGATCCTCAAGAACACAGAGCTAGTGATCCCCCCAAATAAAGACCTGGGGAACTGTATTAACTATTCACAAGCCATTATAGAACCAAGGCAATTCTCATGCTATTTCAATGTGCACGCATGAGGGGTATATGATCCTTCAGAACTCACTGGATCTGTTACTAACTTGACTCTGTAACACTCTGAGACATCAGCAGTATTTTTAAGGGGAATTGTGAAATTCTCAGAAGATTGAGATAATGAAATTAATTTGAATTCATCTTCTCCTTGAAGTTAACCTGATAGCTTATGACATACTTGGTGAGAGAAGAAGCTGTTTTTTGGCATTAAACAAAATAATACCTAAACTTAAAGATGCCAGATTTTCTAAAATGCAAATCTTGTCATCTCTTTTGCTTTCTATCCCTATATATTTCCTTCCCACCTATGGGATCAAGTTCAACATCTTTAGCATATCTAACTTCCTGCATGTTTAAGTTCATCTCCTTTCAGGAGCCCCACACTCACTGTGTAATTCAGTTATATATTAGGAATGTTCTATATGCTTCTTTTACTGTTTGTAACATTACCAACCACCATCATTCCCTGACTTCTATCTAGAAAACTTCCAACTCATCATTCAAAACTCAGCTGAAATATCAGCTTCTCTGTGAGCACTTTTCTGGCACTTCCCACCTACACCCCCAAACCTGTACTCTTAGTCCAACACTGCTCTGTGCTCTGGCACCTTATGCATTCCTCTCTCTCAACAATTTTTTTTTAAATTGAATTGTTAACACATCTGTGGCCCCACAAGTCAAGAGTTCCTCCAGAACACCTATGCATCTCAATGTCAAATGTACTACTTAGAACATTTAGACCTCTTAGTTCTTTGTATAAAAAGGCATATCCTCTGGTCTATATACCACCATCAGCAAGACTAAAGAGGAGGCCGTAAACTCTGCCATCTCCTAATAAGTTAGCCTCTTCTCCCTCCCTACCAACCCCTTTCTACAACCATCACTGTGGGAAACATCAATACAATTCCACTGTGCTATTTTTCTCAAAGTGGCCCTGACCTGACTTTACTGGCAGCCCTCCTTGTCTCTTTTGCCACTTCAAGGTTTTTATTCCTCTCTCTTCTCTAAAAGTTATGTTTTGAATTTCAGCCTCCCTTCAGAGGAAGAGGACAAAGAGGAAGGGAGAATAAAGAAAACACAATAAGTCATTTATCTAAAGTTACTTATGAAAGCTCCTAACCTCCTAATCTTAACTTACCACACTTCCACCCACTTTCATTACAAAGGAGGATGCAGGAAGCCAAGAGCTACACTGTCTAATATGGTAACCACTAGCTGTATGTGGCTACTGAGCACCCGAAATGTGAATCCAAGCTGAAACATGCTGTTAATGTATATAAAATTCACCCCAGTTTGCAGGATGAAAAAAAATGAATGCAAGATATCTGGTTAATAATTTTATATTGACTACATGTTGAAATGATGTTTTAGGCTGATAGATTATTAAAATTAAATTTACTCTTTCTTTTTAATGTGGTAACTAGAAAAATGTACCTTATGCATGTTGTTTGCGTGTGTGGCCCACCTATTTCTATTGGACAGCTCTGCTTTAGCCTTACGTGTCCTGAGAATAGAAACAGAGGAGGTGCTCTCTTCCTCCTTGAACTCATACACATCAAAACTGTGGCTGACAGTGGAGGAGGGTGAATCCAGTTGGCTCAGGTAGGAAGTATTTCTGAGATTCAACACAGGCTCTGCCTGGGATACCTGAAGAGTGGGTAACACTGGGCAGCCTCAGAGAAAATTCTTTCAGGTGTCAAGAGTTTGCACATCTCAGGTGGACTTGACCTTACATACCTATCTCAGATGCAAAATTATTCCTTTCTTTAAAGTTATTCCTGGTCAGTTAGTACAGTGTCTAACAATTATGTGCACAAAGGGTGAAAGAAATTCCTGAGGCGGAAATCTACATTTGGAAGAAGGGGAGAGACTTCCTTGCTCTGTCCTCCAAGGTGCCCTTTTGGTTTACTCTTTGATGACAAAAGGGCACCTTGAAGGACAAAGCACAATTAGAGTTGGGGAGTGGAGATGTAGTCATGATTTCAAGGGAAATATCCTACCCTTTGGGCTTCCCAGGTGAAACTAGTGGTAAAGAACCCTCCTGCCAATGCAGGAGACATAAAAGAAATGGGTTCAATCCCTGGATCAGGAAGATCCCGTGGAGGAGGGCATGGTAACCCACTCCAGTATTTTCGCCTGGAGAATCCCATGGACAGAGGACATGGGTAGGCTATACAGTTCATAGGGTTGCAAACAGTTGGACATGCCTGAAGAAACTTAGCATGTTTGCATGCATCCTACCCTTAGTAGCTTTTTCTACTGAGAAAAAGTTGTAACAGCAACATCATGGAAGAAAATAAAGACAAGGTTGCAGCTGCAGAGACTGCCAGAAAAAGCATACAGTGGAAGTGTGAATCAATAATAATAAAATACAGAAAAATTGACACTGGTAGTATGCCTTGCATTTTTAAGTTATTTTTAACTATGGTAAGATACACATAATGTGACACATTACAATTAATTTTTTTAGTGTACAGTTCTGTGGCATTAAATACATTCACATTGTTGAGCAACAATTACCACCATTCAATCTATAACTTTTTTCTTCCAAAACTGAAACTCTAGATTCATTAAACAACAATTCCCCATTTCCTTACCCCAAGCTGGTGGTGACCACTATTCTAGTTTCTGTCTCTATCAGTTTGACTACTCCAGGAAACTTCTATAAATGGAGTCATACAGCATTTGTCGTTTTGTGATTGGTCTATCCATGTTTCTGCATGTTTCAGAATTTCCACTCTTTATTAGGTTGAATAAATATCACACTGTATGTATATCACATTTTTTTCATTCATTCATCCATTGATGAGCATTTGAGTTGCTTTCATCTTTTGATCATACTTTGGTATGATCAAACACTTTACAGATATTTTTAAATGATCTTTCATTTGGTCCATATGGGCTCTTAATCGCTTCAGTCATGTCCAAGACTGTGCAACTCTATGGACTGTAGCCTGCTAGGCTCCTCTCTCCATGGGATTCTCCAGCAAGTATACTGTAGTGAGTTGCCATTTTCTTCTCTAGGGGATCTTCCCAACCCAGGGACTGAACCTTTGTCTCTCACATATCCTGCACTGGCAGGCAGGTTCTTTACCACTAGTGCCACCTGGGTAGCCATTGATCCACATAAAACCCCCCAAAAATATTCTTTTAAAAATTTGGAGTGAAAGCTTCTTGCTGAGGCAGAACCAGAAGACAGTCCTCATCAATTTTGTCCAACAGATAATTATTATTATTTTCATAAGACAAGGAAATGTAGGGGAGTATGCCAAAAAATTCTCCTCTTGATTTGCACTTATGCAGACTTCTTTTGAAGTTCAAAACTTGTTTTAAATAGGCACTTTTTCTTTATATAAAATAAAAGAATTATAATTTAAAAGATAAGAACCATAAAATTCATAGAAGAAAACACAGGCAGAACACTCTTACCATAAATCATAAAAGCATCTTTTTGGGATCTGTGACTTACAGCAAAGGAAACAAAAGCAAAAATAAATAAATAGGACCTAATAAAACATAAAACTTTTGTATAGCAAAGGAAACCATTGACAAAAGATAAACACAACCTACTGTATGGTAGAAAATATTTGCAAATGATATGACCAACAAAGCAATTAAAATCCAAAATATATAAACAGCTCATACAACTCAATTTCAAAAAACATCAACCTGATTAAAAATGGACAGAAGACGTGAATAGTCATTTTTCCAAGATGATATCTAGGTGGCCAACAGGCAGATGAAAAGGTACTCAGCACCATTAATCATCAGAGAAAGGCAAATCAAAAAAACAAATGAGACATCTTTTCATACTTAACAACATGGCCACCATCAAAAAGTCTAGAAACAAAAATGTTGGCAAACATATAGACAAAAAGAACGTTTGTATGCTGGTGGTGGGACTGTAAATTGGTGCAACCAATTTGGAAAACACTTTGACAAAAAGTAGAACTACCATCAGTTCAGTCGCTCAGTCCTGTCCGACTCTGCGGCCCCATGAATGGCAGCACGCCAGGCCTCCCTGTCCATCACCAACTCCCGGGGTTCACTCAAACTCAGGTCCATTGAATTGGTGATGCCATCCAGCCATCTCATTCTCTGTCGTCCCCTTCTCCTCCTGCCCCCAATCCCTCCCAGCATCACAGTCTTTTCCAGTGAGTCAACTCTTCCCATGAGGTGGCCAAAGTATTGGAGTTTCAGCTTTAGCATCAGTCATTTCAACGAACACCCAGGACTGATCTCCTTGAGAATGGACTGGTTGGATCTCCTTGCAGTCCAAGGGACTCCCAAGAGTCTTCTCCAACACCACAGTCCAAAAGCATCAATTCTTCGGCAATCAGCTTTCTTCACAGTCCAACTCTCACATCCATACATGACCACGGGAAAAACCATAGCCTTGACTAGACGGACCTTGGTTGGCAAAGTAATGTCTCTGCTTTTTAATATGCTGTCTAGGTTGGTCATAACTTTCCTTCCAAGGAGTAAGCGTCTTTTAATTTCATGGCTGCAATCAGCATCCGTAGTGATTTTGGAGCCCAAAAAAATAAAGTCTGACACTGTTTTGCCATCTATTTCCCATGAAGTGATGGGACCAGATGCCATGATCTCAGTTTTCTGAATGTTGAGCTTTAAACCAACTTTTTCACTCTCCTCTTTCAACAATTCCATTCCTTGGTATATATTTGATGAAAAAGAAAATGTTAATTAGAAAAGATATACGCAACCCAATGTTCATAGCAGCATTTTTTCAGTAGCCAAAATGTGGAAGCAACCTTAGTGTCTATCAACAGATGAATGGATAAAGAAGATGAATATTCTATGTATGCTACTGCTGCTGCTAAGTCGCTTCAGTCGTGTCCGACTCTGTGCAACCCCACAGACAGCAACCCACCAGGCTTCCCCGTCCCTGGGATTCTCCATGCAAGAACACTGAATATACATATACCTAAAATGTGTGCATGCTGCGTGTTCAATCAATCATGTCTGACTCTTTGCAACCCTATGGACTGTAGCCCACCAAGTTCCTCTGTCCGTAGGATTCTCCAGTCAAGAATATTGGAGTGGGTTGCCATTTCCTCCTCCAAGGGATTTTCCCAACCCAGGCACTCAGCCTGCATCTCCTACTTCTCCTGCATTGCCAGGAAGATCCTTTAGCACTGAGCCACCTGGGATTCCTTAATGGAATATTACTCAACCATAAAAAATAATGAAATCCTGCCATTTGCTACAACATGGATGGACTGGAGGGTATTATGCTCAGTCTAATAAGTCAGACAGAGAGAGACAAATACTGCATGTTATCACCTATATGTGGAATCTAAAAACAAGCAAATGAATACAACAAAACAGAAACAGACTCACAGATACAGAGAACAAACTAGTGGTTACCAGTAGAGAGAGAAGGAAGGGCAGACAGGCACAACAGGAGATTAAGAGATACCAACAATTATGTATTAAATAAGCTTCAAAGACATATTGCACAACGTAGGCAACTATAGTTGCTATTTTACAATAACTTTAAATTGAGCATTATCTATAAAAATATTGAATTACTGCTTTGTATAGCTAAAATAATATAAAACTGCATATCAACTATACTTTAATAATAAAAATAATAATTTTTTAAGTTTGGGAAAAAAGAAACTGCTGAAACTCATACTTGGCAACAATAAATAAGGATAAATTTTGGTACAATTTTTATTGATAATAATATATTACCAACATTATAATAAAATATTTATTGAGTGCCAAGCACTGTTACAAATGTTTTCATATATTAACTCACTCAATCTCAAACACTCTTTAATGGGGATATGATTTAACTTTGTCTTCTCCAGTTAAAATTAGGAAAACAGATAAATAACTAGTCACTCAATCAGTAAATAATAGAAAAGACTTTGAATTTTAAGAAATTCTCCTCTGGAAATATTTATTTTAGATCTAGTAACATTTATTACTTTTAAGTATAGTTTTCCTTGACTCTTTACAACAGTCCTAAAAAGGAACTTTAGCTCACCAAAGTGTCCCATTCAGGAGTTATTTCTAAAGTTTACCCATAATTTTCTTCAGAGCAACCTTCATCTCCTCATTCCTGAGGCTGCAGATCAGAGGATTTAAAAGTGGAGTTGCACTTGAGTACAGCATGGTCAGGAACTTCTGCAGCCCCGGCTGACCGGCTCCCCTGGGCTTACACACAGCACTGAGACTGAGCCGTGAGAAGGAACACAGCTGTCAGGTGGGAGGTGCGTGTGGAGAAGCTCTTCTCCCACGTGAGCCTTTGGGGACCTGAGCCACAGCTCGAAGTCCCAGAGTGCAGGACACAAGAGTGCGGAACCAAGTGACGAATGTGACCCCAGCACTGAAAGTGCTGCAAGTCAGAGCTGTCCTGGGGACAGGGACACATGATATGGCCAGCATCGCCCCAAGATCACAGAGGGGGTGATCAATGACATTTGAACCACAGAACGGAACTTGGGAGATAAGAGCAGCAGGTGTAACTAACCATAAGAATCCACCCACCCAGGAAGCAGACACAAGGGTTCCACAGACTTTCCTGGTCATTATGGTTGGGTAGTGCAATGGACAGCAGATGGCAACATATCTGTCAAATGCCATAAGGGCCAGGAAGAAGAGTTCTGTGGCACAAAGAGAGAGGAAGATGTGGAACTGTAGGATACAGCCATGATAGGAGATGGTCTTGGTCTTGGATAGGAAGTTGAACAACATGCTGGGCACATTGGAATGGATGTAGCAGATCTCCAGGAATGAGAAGTTGGCCAATAAAATATACATGGGAGTGTGGCGTTGCTGGTCCCACCACACAGCACAGATAATAGCACTGCTGCCCAACAAGGTCAAGAGGTAGATGATGGAGAATAAAACAAAAAGGAGAATCTCTATTTCTTGGCTACACAAGAAACCCAGCAGGACGAATTCATGAAAGGGAGCAGTGACACTCTTGTTATGCAAAACATGCATTTTCCTCTAACCTGTAATGTGCACAGACATAAACAGAAGTGCATGTTAAGGGTCTGTTTTATTCAGTTTTTCATGCCTCAATTTCTCATTGGAAGTAAGTGGCATTATAAGTAGAGAATAAACTGGAATATCAGTATTTAGTCAATATGAATAATTTTTCTCAAAATAACATTGATATAAAACAGAATAGCACCATTGATAATATTACTTAAATATTACTTCACTTTAAATAGTTCTTCTAGAACATTTTCTTCCAATTTTAGCCTGTAAGAAAAATAGAGATAGAAATGAATCATTAAACACCTTGACTGGCCACCTTTGTTTAACTCAAGTAGCACTAATAAGCTTCAGAAATGTAGTCATTAAATGTCACTGCTACCATTAAGCTGGACGTGGATTATCTATCGTTTTGATAATCACTACAAGGTCCATAAGCTCTCCTCCCTATTTAACTAAAATACTATAGACTCTTGGTAAATCAAATAAATACACTAATTTATTTATGCTTCCATTTTTAAAAAACTTACATTCCCAATTGATTATGTGAAAAATACACCTTGCTTTAAAAATTACTGTTATGTTATATAAGTACGGACTTCCATGATAGCTCAGTTGTTAACAAATCTGCCTGTAATGCAGGAGACCCCGGTTCAATTCCTGGATCAGGAAGATCCTCTGGAGAAGGTTTAGGCTATCCACTCCAGTATTCTGGCCTGGAGAGTTCCATGGACTACAGTCCATGGGGTCACAAAGAGTCGGACACGACTGAGCAACTTTCACTTTCACTTATATGGGTATAATAGCCAGAGAAGTTTGAACCTAGAGGTTTTTCAGAAGCTATGAATTGACAACAAAGAAAGCAAAATATGGAGGTTACACTACTAAGTTAGAGGCTGTGCTGTGCTTAATCGGTCAGTTATGTCCAACTCTTTGCAACCCCATGGACTGCAGCCTAACAGGCTCCTCTGTCCTTAGGGATTCTCCAGGCAAGAACACTGGAGGGGATTGCCATGCCCTCCTCCAGGGGATCTTCCCAACCCAGGGAATGAACCCAGGTCTCCTGCATTGCACTGTTTCTTTACCGACTGAGCCACCAGGGAAGCACAGGGATATAAAATGAAAGAGAGCTCATAAATAACCGGAGGTTAATTCAACAATTCCCAGTCTAAATTAAGGAATATAGCATGTGCTTTAAAATATTTAAATTGTTTTAATTTAATTCCAATTATCCTCTGTGGAGTGCCCTTCATTCACATTTGCTATGCACTTTCAGTTCCATTTGCAAAATTTGCTAGTCTACTATTTTTAAAAATCATATCATATACTTTAGCTTTTAGTTAGAATAGATTTTCAATCCACTTATTTTTCTTTCCTTATTAATTTATACTATTTTCCCTCAATTTTCATTTTAAATATATAGGGCTTAGTTTAAAAATAATAATAATAAATAAAGGAAGGGCTCAACATTTTAATGCTTCCGAAGTGCGAAGTCAAAGTGACTGTTTAAGAAGGCAATGTAAGTTGTATCACAGTTTAATTTTAAAAAAAGAATAAAGAATCAGAATTCAAGAGGGCTATAATGAAGTCCTGGATCTTTTAAAAACAGTATTTATAACCTGGGACAAGTGACTCTCTCTTTCTCTCTCTCTGCTTCAATATCTGCATCTGCAAAATCAGAGTAATATCTAGGTTGCTTCCATGTATTATTGTAAATAGTGTTGCGATGAACACTGGGGTACATATGTCTTTTTCAGTTGCGGTTTCCTCAGAGTATATGCTCAGTGGTGGGATTCTTGGGTCTTATGGTAGTTATTTTTATTCCTAGTTATTTAAAGAATCTCCATACTATTCTCCATGTATCAAATTACATTCCCATTAACAATGCAAGAGAGTTCCCATTTCTTCACACTCTCTCCAGGATTTAATGTTTGTAGATTTTTTGATGATGGTCAATCTGACTGCGGTTAGGTGATACCTCATTGTAGTTTTCATGTGCATTTCTCTATTAATAAGTGATGTTGAACATCTTTTCATATGTGTATTAGCCATCTGTATATCTTCTTTGGAGAAATGTCTGTTTAGGTCTTCTGCTCACTTTTTGATTGGGTTGTTTGTTTTTCTGGTATTGAAATGCATGAGCTGCTTTGTATATTTTGGAGGTTAATCCTATATATACAATGGACTATTCAGTTCAGTCACTCAGTTGTTTCCGACTCTTTGTGACCCCATGAATTATAGCATGCCAGGCCTCCCTGTCCATCACCAACTCCCGGAGTTCACTTAAACTCACGTCCATCAAGTTGGTGATGCCATCCAGCCATCTCCTCTCTGTCGTCCCCTTCTCCTCCTGCCCCCAATCCCTCCCAGCATCAGAGTCTTTTCCAGTGAGTCAGCTCTTCCCATGAGGTGGTCAAAGTATTGGAGCTTCAGCTTCAGCATCAGTCATTCCAATGAACACCCAGGACTGATCTCCTTGAGAATGGACTGGTTGGATCTCCTTGCAGTCCAAGGGACTCCCAAGAGTCTTCTCCAACACCACAGTCCAAAAGCATCAATTCTTCGGCAATCAGCTTTCTTCACAGTCCAACTCTCACATCATACATGACCACCAGAGAAACCAAGGCCTTGAATAGATGGACATTGGTTGGCAAAGTAATGTCTCTGCTTTTTAATATGCTATCTAGGTTGGTCATAACTCTCCTTCCAGGAATAAGCGTCTTTTAATTTCATGGCTGCAGTCAGCATCTGCAGTGATTTTGGAGCCCAAAAAAATAAAGTCTGACACTGTTTCCACTGTTTTGCCATCTATTTCCCATGAAGTGATGGGACCAGATGCCATGATCTAAGTTTTCTGAATGTTGAGCTTTAAGCCAACTTTTTCACTCTCCTCTTTCACTTTCATCAAGAGGCTTTTGAGTTCCTCTTCACTTTCTGCCATAAGGGTGGTGTCATCTGCCTATCTGAGGTTATTAATATTCCTCCCAGAAAACTTGATTCCAGCTTGTGCTTCTTCCAGCCCAGCGTTCCTCATGATGTACTCTGCAAATAAGTTAAATAAGCAAGGTGACAATATACATCCTTGACGTACTCCTTTTCCTATGTGGAACCAGTCTGTTGTTCCATGGTCAATTCTAACTGTTGCTTCCTGACCTGCATACAGGTTTCTCAAGAGGCAGGTCAGGTGGTTGGGTACTCCTATCTCTTTCAGAATTTTCCACAGTTTGTTGTGATCCACACAGTCAAAGGCTTTGGCATAATCAATGAAGCAGAAATAGATGTTTTTCTGGAACTCTCTTGCTTTTTCCATGATCCAGCGGATGTTGGCAATTTGATCTCTGCTGCCTCTGCCTTTTCTAAAACCAGCTTGAACATCACGTGAACGCGACGTTCACGGTTCACATATTGCTGAAGCCTGGCTTGGAGAATTTTGAGCATGACTTTACTAGCATGTGAGATGAGTGAAACTGTGCGGTAGTTTGAGCACTCTTTGGCATTGCCTTTCTTTGGGATTGGAATGAAGACTGACCTTTTCCAGTCCTGTGGCCACTGCTGAGTTTTCCAAATTTGCTGGCATATTGAGTGCAGCACTTTCACAGCATCATCTTTCAGGTGTTGAAATAGCTCAACTGGAATTCCATCACCTCCACTAGCTTTGTTCATAGTGATGCTCTCTAAGGCCCACTTGACTTCACATTCCAAGATGTCTGGCTCTAGGTCAGTGATCACACCATCGTGATTATGGTCGTGAATATCTTTTTTGTACAGTTCTTCTGTGTATTCTTGCCACCTCTTCTTAATATCTTCTGCTTCTGTTAGGTCCATACCATTTCTGTCCTTTATCGAGCCCATCTTTGCATGAAATGTTCCCTTGGAATCTCTAATTTTCTTGAAGAGGTCTCTTGTTTTTCCTATTCTGTTGTTTTCCTCTATTTCTTTGCATTGATCACTGAGGAAGGCTTTCTTATCTCTCCTTGCTATTCTTTAGAACTCTGCATTCAGATGCCTATCTTTCCTTTTCTCCTTTGCTTTTCGCTTCTCTTCTTTTCACAGCTATTTGTAAGACCTCCTCAGACAGCCATTTTGCCTTTTTGCATTTCTTTTCCATGGGGATGGTCTTGGTCCCTGTCTCCTGTACAATGTCACGAACCTCCGTCCATAGTTCACCAGGCACTCTATCTATCAGATCTAGTCCCTTAAATCTATTTCTCACTTCCACTGTATAATCATAAGGGATTTGATTGAGGTCATATCTGAATGGTCTAGTGGTTTTCCCTATTTTCTTCAATTTAAGTCTGAATTTGGCAATAAGGAGTTCATGATCTGAGCCATAGTCAGCTCCTGGTCTTGCTTTTACTAACTGTATAGAGCTTCTCCATCTTTGGGTGCAGAGAATACAATCAATCTGATTTCGGTGTTGACCATCTGGTGATGTCCATGTGTAGAGTCTTCTCTTGTGTTGTTGAAAGAGGGTGTTTGCTATGACCAGTGCGTTCTCTTGGCAAAACTCTATTAGCCTTTGCCCTGCTTCATTCCACGCTCCAAGGCCAAATTAGCCTGTTACTCCAGGTGTTTCTTGACTTCCTACTTTTGCATTCCAGTCCCCTACAATGACGCGATGCCGGCTCTGAGCGTGCAGACAATGGACTATTCAGTTCAGTTCAGTTTGGTTCAGTCACTCAGTTGTGTCCGACTCTTTGCGACCCCATGAATCACAGCACACCAGGCCTCCCTGTCCATCACCAACTCCCGGAGTTCACTCAAACTCATGTCCATCGAGTCGGTGATGCCATCCAGCCATCTCATTCTCTGTTGTCCCCTCTCCTCCTGCCCCCAATCCCTCCCAGCATCAGAGTCTTTTCCAGTAAGTCAACTCTTTTCATGAGGTGGCCAAAGTATTACTTAGCCATAAATTGCATTTGAGTCAATTCTAATGAAGTGGGTGAACCTAGAGTGAAGTAAATCATAAAGCAAATATCATATATTGATGGATGTATGTGGAATTAGAAAGATGGTACTGATGAACCTATTTTCAGGGCAGCAGTGGAGACACAGACATAGAGAACAGACTTATGAACACAACGGGTGAAGGAGATGGTAGGACAAATTGAGAGAGTAGCACTGAAACATGCACATTACCATATGTATAATAGATAGCCAGTGGGAATTTGTTGTATGACACAGGGAGCTCAAACCTGGTGCTCTGTGACAACCTAGAGGGGGTGGGATGGGGTGGTAGGTGGGAGGAAATTTCAGGAGGGAGGGGACATATGTCCCCTATGGCTGATTCATGTTGATATATGGGAGAAACTAGCACAATATTGAAAATTTATCCTCCAAGTAAAAATAAATAAATTTTTAAAAATCAGAGTAACAATATCTACCATGGAAATTAATGAAACATTAAATGTAACATATTCTTAAAGCACCTAGCCTAGAGTAAATAAATGTTTAGTGTGAGCTCCACTTATTGCCCTAGTTATCATAAGCAAAACATGAGCCCATTGATCTGATTCTTCCTTTAAAAGTATCTGTTTGAACCTAAAATATAGCTTCCATACACATTCTTATCTCTGAGTATTCAATCTAACAAATTATATGAGTTCAATGCACTTCTATGGTGTTAACTTATAATGGAAAAAATGTCTTAAAATCCCATCATATATAACTCAGAATGAATCTCTCAAAAATATACTCGAATTCCCAAATAGCGCATGAAATTTGCTCACTGAAATAACCACTTTAATAATTCCTTACCTTTTGAATTAAACCCCTTTTGATAATTATCTATACAATGCTTCTGTTTCTCTGATCCGCAACCTATTGGTCATTATTCTTCTTTTAGTACCTTCCACAAAGCGGTTCAGCTACAGATTTGTTAAACAGACATTTATGGGTTGCTTGAAAAAAACCACTATGAGGAAAATTTCCATTTTAGTTAAAGTTTAGAAGTCCAGGCATAACTTTATCCTTTACTGCCTTGTATATGTTAAAGCTAGGAGAGTAGAACTGGAGTTGCATCCCTTTAGTCTGGATTGATAAAGCTTTTTTCACCCAGAGAACAGCTTCAAATAATCCAGGTTTTTAAAATATTTGATACTTAAAGAAAGACAGAGTATTCAGGAATTCTGTTCCCTCCTCTGCCTGCGATAGGATTCTTCCTTCATTCCCTCTTGGCTTCCCTCCCTTTCCCAATCTAGAATGAGTAAGAGCTAGTAACATGGACCACCCTCCTCTCCTCCAACCCGAACCTTTTCATCTTTTTCAGCATTCACTTGAATGAGCACTTTTAATAAAGGTGACAATAGACAGGACATGGTGCTACAATAATACAATACTGATCACTGAGGTGATTGTGGCCTGGATATGATTACAAGTAAAAACAGCAAGGTGATTTGGAAAGGGTGGGAAGCACTTGGAATGATGGTATGAATTTGGAGGGGATCTATGGCATAGAAAGTAATCATGTGGAAATTCTACTACTAGGAGAATAATTATACAATCAGAGGAGATATTAAATAATGAGATCTTTCAAGGAGTTATTCACAATGCAAATGACTAAAACTGGTTTAGGAATTTTTAAGACAATAAAACCTGAAGTCTGAGACATTTGAAAAATTTTTCCATAGTGGATTTCCCTGTATGTTAGGATTATTTCAAAGAGAAATGCTCATTTTCACGGCAATTTTATCAAAGAAAAAAACCCTAGGGCCTTGCCCCACCTGGCCACCTTGCACTGATAAAATACCACGCACTGAAATTCTCAATTAACTGACCACCTCAAGACATCTATTCATTCATTTAATACATAAATAATATCAATCTGTTGTGTGGAAGACAGAATAAAAGGAGGGATTCATTCACACTCACTCTGATGAGGTATGTCCAACCTCCACTAGAATTCAAGGGTCCTGTCTGCAGAAGAAGGCATACATTCCTAGCATTCAATCACTTCTGGCTTTGACAGGATTATTATTTAAGGAAAATCCATCTCTTTTTTCTCCCCTCCCCTTAATGTGTTTTCTTTCTCCTGAGGACCCACACAAAAGAAACACTGGGAGATGTCCTGATTGCCCTCTAGGGTACACAAAAATTTTTTTTAATGAGTCTTGAAAAGAAAGCAATTTGGATGCACAATCTCTGACTTACTGGAAGTATATTCCTGTGACATCTCAGACTTGTTGAGGAATATTCTGATCCTAAAAAAGCTTCACTTTATCCATAGTAAAGTTCTTCTGAGAACAACTGCTCTAGATGAGAATGGATACAGTTTGGTCAGATCAATTTCCCTGTGAGCATCACAAACTTGAAAGTAACTTGTTTTTTAACTGTTATCACAACAGATAAATGATAAATACATGAACAATGGAAAGGGGTCACATATTCCATAACCAGCACCCCTTCTTCTTTCTTCCTTTTTCTGATCTTTTGGTGACTGGCATCTGGTTGTTGATTTTTAGGGTAAAAGAATATCATGGTACCACAGCTGTTCAATTATTTTTGGCTTCTTAATAAAGACTGATGTATCAATATAAGATAATGATGAAGGAAACTGAAGAAGGCACAAGTAAATGGAAAAATATTCCATGGGTCCATGTTCATGGATCAGAAGTAATATTGTTGAAATGTTCATACTCACCAAAGCAATCTATTCAACCAAGGCATGTGTGCTCAGTCATGTCTGACTCTTTGCAGCCCCATAGACCATAGGCTCCTCTGTCCATGGGATCATCCAGACAAGAATACTGGAATGGGTTGCCATTGCCTTCTCCAGGGGATCTTCCTGACACAGAGATCAAACCTGCATCTTCTGTTTCTTCTGCTTTGGCAGGTATGTTCTTTACCACTGAGCCACTTGGGAGGCCAATTTGCAGACTCAATGAAATCTCTCAAAATTCCAATGGTACTTTTCACAGAAATAGAAAAATCAATTCTAAAACTTGTATGGAACCACAAAAGGCACCAAAGCAATCTTAAGAAGGAAGAACACTGCTGGAGGCATCAAACTTCCTGATTTGAAACTATATTGCAAAGCTATAGTAATCAAAAGAGTATAATATTGGCATTAAAAACAAACACATTGACCAACAGAACAGCATGGAGAATCCAGAAATAAATCCATGAGTGAGTGAGTGAGTGAGTGAAGTCACTCAGTTGTGTCCAACTCTTTGCAACCCCATGGACTGTAGCCCACCAGGCTCCTCCATCCATGGGATTCTCCAGGTAAGAATACTGGAGTGGGTTGCCATTTAATATTTGACAAGGGAGTCAAGAATGCTCAGTGGAAAAAAGGCAATCTCTTCAACAAAAATTTGAGAAAATTGGATAGTCACATATAAAAGAATGAAACTAGACCCCTATCCTACACTTATCACAAAGATTAACTAAAAATGGATTGAATATTTAAACATAAGTCCTGAAGCCATAAAAACCCTAGAAGAAAACAAAAGCTTCTTGACATGGATCTTGGCAATGACTTTTCAGCTATGACACCTAAAGTATAAGCAACAAAATCAAAGACAAACATGAGGTATGATATCAGACTTAAAAGTTTCTGCACAACAAAAGTAGCAATCAACAAAATGAAAAGACAACCTATGGAATGGGAAAAAATATTTGCAAACCATATATCTGATAGTGAGTGAAAGTTGCTCAGTCGTGTCCAATTCTTTGCGACCCGATGGACTATACAGTCCATGGAATTCTCCAGGCCAGAATACTGGATTGGGTAGCATTTCCCTTCTCCAGGGGATCTTCCCAACCCAGGTCTTCTGCAATGCGGATGGATTCTTTACCAGCTGAGCCACAACGGAAGCCCAAGAATACTGGAGTGGATAGCCTATCCCTTCTCCAGCAGATCTTGCTGACCCAGAAATTGAACTGGGGTCTCCATAAGGGGTTAATATCCAAAATGTATAAAGAACTCATGAACTCAAGAGGAAAAAACAAACAATCCAATTAAAAACTGGACAAAGAACCTGAATAGGCATTTTCCCAAAGATTTATGAATGGCCAACAGGTACATGAAAAGTTACTCAAAATCACTAATCATAAAGAAATATAAATCAAAACCACAATGAGATATCACCTCACACCTGTTAGAATGGCTAGCATCAAAAAAGACAAGAGATAACAACTGCTTATCAAGGATGTAGAAAAAGGGACCTTTGTCCACTCTTGGTAAGAGTGTAAATTGGTATGCCATTATGGAAAACAGTATGAAGGTTACTCAAAAAGTTAAAAATAGAACTACCATCTAATCTAGCAAGTCTACTTCTGAGAATATATCTAATCTAACAAGTCTACTTCTGAGAATTATATATATATATTTTTGACATTGTAATTTTCCTTTAAGTAGTCTACTCTAGGGAAATGTTCTAATATTAAACAAAAATTTAAGCCCAGTGATTTTTATTGCATTATTTTAAGACCAGAACATTTTAAATAGCCTAAAAACCCTAGGGAAATGATATTAAAACAACACTCAGTATTATGCAGCTTTAATAGTATTTAAGAGAGTTTTAGTTACATGGAAAAATGCAGGCTATAAATGTAAGCAGAATACTAAGTGCTGTATGACCTCATATGTATAAATTTTTACAACAAAAAAGACCAGAGGGAATAAGCCAAGTTTTAACCTGAATTATCTGTGCTTGAAAAAATTGTGAGTAATTTTTTAGCTCCCTTAATTTTTCTGACTCTTCCAAATTTTTGTTTAAACACAAGTTACCTTGATAATCAGAATTTTAAAAAATTGCAACAGTGATACCCAGCACACAGGGTGTTGTAAGGATTAAATAAAATGAGTTAAATATAAGAATTTGTCACAGTATCTAGCATAAGATATCAATAGCAATTGTTTCCCATCTTTGACAGGTAAAGATGGAAGGTAAATAGTTTACTATTTAAGAACTCAGGCTTCACTCTCAGAGAGAACTGAATTCAGATATTGTCATCCCCATTTATTAAATGTTACAAATTATTTAATTAACATAAGCTTCAATAGCTTCCCTATAAGTAAAAATAATAGTATATCTAACCTATCAGATTGGGAAGGGATTAAATGAAATTACTCATAAATTTACTCATCTTACTGCCTGACATGTAACAAGTCTTCAGTAAATATTAACTGCTATATTTGTATGCCAAAGTACAAGGGTAGCTACAGGCATGGATAGGCTTTTGAACCCATGTAATGAATTAAAAAATAAAAAAATAACTGTCCCTTTAATCAAAGAAGCTCAAAATTATATGGCAAATGCATAGCATCAACTGATAGAGTGGAATCATTGGTCCATTATGAGAAAAGGAGTATCAGATGTTTGAAACAACCTTAACAAAAGATGAGTCCCTGGGGTAATGACCATCCCAGCTGAGGGAATCTCAGCAAAGAGCCCCTTTAGGGAAACTGGCTTTGGCTCAGCAACAGTTTCACTGGGGACAAGTGGAAAATTCAAGCTTTCATTCTTACTACTGCTGGATGGGGAGCAGGGGAAACACGTCTTTTTCAACTTCCAAAAAACAGAAAAATATTTCCCCAAATGCTCTGGAAGTGAAAGCACAAGGGAGAGAACTCTGAGATCCAAGGGAAATGAAGAGCAGAGGAAAGGCTTATCTGCAGACAGTGTTTCCTATTCTAGTAAGTGCCTGAATCAATTCCTTCAACAAAGGGCATATTCATGAACACGGGACAGAGAAAAATATGTGTTATATTTTGACAGTGGAAATGTGAGTTGGAGAAAGTATCTTTCTACCTGTCTGGTTGAAAGAGAAACCATTACATTCAATTTTATCAACTGTAAAGGTGAAAGAAAAGAAAAATAAGTGTATTGCCTTTATTTAATCCTGTCTAATATCATCATGATTTTTTTGACTTTTATTCTAAACTACAATATTCTCCTTAAAATTTTGAAGAAAATTAAAACCCAAAATGGAAAATGGTATCATTTTCCTGTTTTTTTTTTTTTTTTCTTTCTTTCTCAAGGAAGAAAAGTATTACCTGATTGAGGATAAGGTATGGTTCCTTCAAATGGGAAAAGACTAATAACCCGAATTCTCTCCAGAAGCTAATGGCTATCATTTCTCATGATGTTGCATTTGATTTTTTTAAACTTAACTTCTAATCCGTGTCCTAGGTTTATGAAATGGCATTGGCCACTTAAAGTGAAATACAGCCTTTAGGATGCCCCGCTGGCAATCTTCCCTTTCTCCTCAACCTTGGCACAGAGACTTACTTCATTGACTTTAAACCCAAGTAGCAAGAAAGTGAGAAATTATATCCTGCATGGTAAGTCACATATGACATAAATAATGGGCTTCCTAGCAACTTGTAACATTCCAGAAATAGCAAAGGTCACAAAAATTGGTTAGGGAAAGTGGAAGATTCAGAAAAGTGCCTTCAAGAATAATAATTTTTAATGTTTGTCTTTTAAGTTTATAAAAGTAATGTATGTTATTTATAGAAATTTTAAGAAACACAGACATGTATAACTAAGAAAAGTATGCAACCTATCATCTGATCTTGAAAAACTTACCACTATTAATTTCATTTTTTCCAGAAATTTTTTACTTTTACTCAGTATTATTTACTTTTTCTAAAGAAGTATATATAAAGAATTACATAAACTCTTGCTACACAAAGAACTCTATAAAGTATGGAGGACTTTATAAATTTTTACTACTCAAAGAATTAACATTACCTTATTACTTATTAGAAATTTAGAATCCCAAACCCCGTCCACTCCTTCTGAGTCAGAATCTGTATTTTAACATGATTCCTAAAAATTCTTATGCACTGTATGAATTTTTTCTACACCTCTAATTCTTATTTAATGGGTATAAATGCTTTAAAAGCTCTGAGTATTTCTAAATTGCCAGCCAGATAAAACATGTACAAGTTAATATGCTCTCCAACAGTTTTTCTAAGTGTAATTTCATTGCACCTTTATCAACTCTGGTATCATGATTATTCATTTTTGTTAATCTGAAAAATCAAAATTATGTATTTCATATTTAAATTAGTGACCTTTATCTGGAAATGTGGAGTTATAGATTTAACTACCACAATTTACACTGAAACTTATATTAACTTAAAGTGCCTCTTAATTTTACTGAAAACAGTATTGTACCATGAATGAATATAAATATATGTTCCAAAACACCCCTTGCTTAGTATACAAGAATGCAGTAGACACTAAGCAAACTTGTATTGAATTTTTAAATTCTTTAGTTTAGTGATTAGCTTATAAAGCTAAATTTAGGAGCTAAGCCTGAAAAGACTGTAGCTAGCACACTCAGTTTATGCTAACAAAGTGGCAGTTGATAGAAAATGAACTAAGGTTCATGATGGATAGCAATCAAAAAGTTAATGCTATTATTCTAAAATGTTTTAATAAAAATATGTTAAGAAATATTTTCCTTTATTATCCACATACTGAAACTATATAAGACTGTATTGTAGACAGTTCTTAAATTTTCCAGCAACAAAAATCTCAGGTCATCTTGTCATCTTAGAAGTAATTCTAAGAAAAAAAGAAATGAAGAGAGAGACAGAGACAGAGAAACAAATGAAATAAAGTGATTAAAAGCAAGGGATGTTTTTCTATGAGAAATTTAGTGAGCTTTTCACTGAAGCTCACTAAACAAGAACGTCTTTCCATACCAGCCTATAGCGCTGTGGTCTCCTTGTTTGCAAGTTTATGAGATGAAAGAAAAAGACTAGGCCATCTGCTGCCCTCTGGAGAGAAAACATCAAGGACAATCAATCTAAATTAGAATATGGACAGCTCTAAGGATTGATCTCCTTTCAACAGAAAGAAGAAAAATGTATAAAAGAGAATTGACAAGAAAATAAAGTAAAATAGCACTTAATAATTTTAAATAAACTTATATTTTCAGACCTAAGCAAATTATATCCCTGGGTACAGAAAGAATTTACAGATGTGATTTCAAAATCACTATTGGTGTCTCTGAAGAATGCTAAAGAAAGGAAGAAAATGTTTTAAAAACTGAAACTGAACAAGGGCATCAGTTTTAAAAGCTACTTTTAAATTTTTAAATAAGCCCTTTGTTTATTAATGCCAGATTTGTTTATTATGCCAGAAAGTTTTTCAGATACAAAGTCATTTTCACCATTTTTGTGCTGTTTATCTGTTTTGAGCTTAGCCATCTATTCCCAATTGTTTATAGAATAATATGTGTTAACCTAGAAAAAGTTTTAAGTTCTCTAAAAAAGCAATTTTTAATGTTCTACATATTCTAACCAAACACACAGGTGAAAATCATGAGAAATTTTATCAAATTCACAGGGAATAAAAATACAAATGGAAGTTAATATTTGAAGGTCTTAAGATCTCATTCAATGAAACACTTTGTGAAATTCAGTAATTAACCTCCCTCACTTCAAAAACTCAATAACACAACCACTAAATGGGGCCACTCTTGTTTTAAGTTCTGTGAATAAAACTTTAAGGACTTTAGTATAATAAAAATTCAATAGAAGTCAAAAGTATAAAGTTACTGCCCAAAAAAGCCAAAGAATTTAAGCCTGCATGAGTTCCTAGAGCAAAAGAGATTATAGTACCATTGCGCTCTGTGTCAGCAACACAGTATGAGGGGTAGCCTCACGTTCTCTCCTTTAAGGCACTTAGTTGATAACACTCTTTTGTTCAGTAAATCTGTCAATTCTAGTTTTTTACAATTAAATTGCCCATGTCAAAATTTATATATTAATTTAGCATTAGCCAGACACCCTTATGGGGAAGAAAATGGCGGCCCACTCCAGTGTTCTTGCCTGGAGAATCCCATGGACAGGGGAGCCTGGTGGGCTGCAGTCCATGGGGTCGCAAGGAGTCAGACATGACTGAAGCGACTTAGCACGCATGCAGATACCCATCTGTACTGTCTAGACCAATGTTCTCCAAAGTTCAGTGCACCAGGCAACCCAATGAGAGATGCAGAAAGGAAATATCTGAAGTTCTACTTTTATTTTAATTCTAAAAAAACTTTTTTTTCAAAATCTTTACCAATATTTACTATATTTATTGCCAGTGGTTTGTTGATAGTTTAAAAGCGAATAGTCATATATAGAGGAGTACACTCAACAACTGTATTGTTGGACTGCCCAATCAAAAATAGAAACTATTGATCTAGTCCCCTCCCTTATGCTCAGGAAAATGTGCTCATCTCCTGGGGAGGAACCAGGAGACATAATTCTCTTTGTAAATGTAATTTCTGCTCCAATCCTCACAGAATGGACAGAAATGATGATGTCAAAGGTCAGAAATATTTCCCACGTTGTGAGTGAGTTCATCCTCTTGGGCTTCCCTTGCCGCTGGGAAATAGAGATCTTCCTCTTTTCCATATTCTTTATAACTTACATCATGACCCTCCTTGGAAATGTGGCAATCGTGTGCGCAGTGCGCTGGGACCACCGGCTCCACACCCCAATGTACTTCCTGCTGGCCAACTTCTCCTTCCTGGAGATCTGCTATGTCAACTCTGATGTGCCCAATATGCTGGCCAACTTCTTCTCCCAAACCAAAACCATCTCCTTTGCTCGGTGTCTCCTCCAGTTGTACTTCTTCTTCTCACTGGGCACAACAGAATGCTTATTTCTCTCCATCATGGCCTATGACCGTTTCCTGGCAATTTGCCGCCCTCTGCACTACCCCACTGTCATGACTACTAAATTCTGTAGCAGCCTGGTCATTTTTTGCTGGGTGTACGGTTTCCTCTGGTTTCTGATCCCAGTGATACTTGTTACTCGGCTACCATTTTGTGGCCCAAATGTGATTGATGACTTTCTGTGTGACCTGGGTCCTCTGTTGGCCCTGGCTTCAGCATGTGTCCCAGTCCCAGGGACTGTTCTCATATGTGGTACCATGAGCTCCCTCCTTATCTTTGCCACCTTTTTCTACACTACTGGATCCTACACCCTGGTGCTGATACTGTATCTATAGATACAAATATAAAATACCTATTTATATTTGCAAGTACTGTCATTTATCTTCTCCAAACTGCTTTTTTGCAGTTTTGCTGGGTCTAAGAAAATACTGAAAGAGGAATGAGAAAGTCCAAAATTCAAAGCTTTTTCATATCTAGCATTCTGAAGTTTGACCGTCTTCAGCAGCGTATTTACATTATTAATACAGTAATAGAATCTGAGGGACTTACAGATCTCTGAAAGGAAATATTCCTGAAGATTAGAGAGTAAGGTCATCTCTGTGGATGTCATTTTTTCCTCTCCACCTCTTAGGAAGCCATGAATGTGTCAGGAGTCAGCACAGTGACTGAATTCATACTCCTGAGCTTTCCCTGCTCTAGAGGCTCGAGTCCTCCTCTCTGTGCTCTTCTCTGCGTCCTACATCCTGACACTGATGGGGAATGGGGCCATTGTCTTTGCAGTGAAGCTGGATCACAGACTCCACACTCCCATGTACACTCTGTTGGCCAACTTCTCGTTCCTGGAGATGTGTTACATCAACACCACTGTTCCCAATATGGTAAGGAACTTCCTGTCTGAGACCAAAACCATCTCTTTCGCTGCCTGCTTCCTCCAGTTCTACTTCTTCTTCTCCATGGGCATTACTGAGACCTTCTTACTGCCCCTCATGGCTTTGATCGATACTTGGTCATCTGCCGACTTCTCCAATATCCTACCATCATGAGCAGCCATCTCTGCATGAACTTGGTGGGCCTCTGCTGGGTAACAGCCTTCCTCTGCTATCCAGTCCCTATTTATTTCATCACCCAACTCCCCTTTTGTGGCCCCAATACCTTTGACCATTTTGTCTGTGACCCTGGTCCCCTTCTGGCCCTGCCCTGCATCCCTGCCCCTGGAATTGAGCTTTCCTGTTCTATATTGAGCTCTCTTATAATCTTTATCACCTTCTTTTTCATTCTTGTGTCTTACACCCTGGTTCTCAGAGCAGTGTTGCATGTCCCTTCAGCTGCTGGCAGACGTAAGGCCTTCTCCACTTGTGGTTCCCACCTGGCTGTGGTATCTCTGCTCTATGGAACCATCATGATGATGTACATCAGCCCAACCCCTGGAAATCCAGCTGGGATACAGAAGATTGTAACCTTGCTGTACTCATCAGTGACTTCACTTGTAAACCTGCTGATCTACAGCGGGAACAAGGACATGAAGACTGCCTTGAGAAAAATTCAGATGTTTACAAAAACTGGCCAAAGCAAACAAGAGCTCATGAGTGGACCAAGATCATAATATTTATTTTTTCCTTCATACTGTTCTCCATAGTGGCTGAGCCAGTTTACATTCCCACCAACAGTGTACAAGGGTTTCCTTTTCTCCACACCCTCTCCAACATTTATTATCTGCAGAGATTTGTGATGATGACCATCAAAAAAATCTATTCCAACTTAAAAAGTAGATCTTTACTTACTGGCACCTAGAAATACAGACCCAAATTCATCTACTTCTGTCTAGACAATATGGACAATAGTACAACCAATTAAACCAGACCTGACCTTCAAAACAGGACTTGATAGACAGTAACTTGAATTAAATGACCTGAATCTGAACTTTAAACTCTTCTCCTCTCCTGACTGCCAGTAACTACTTTCCCTTTATCTGAGATCACTCTCCTCTATTGTGTGCATATTCTTACATTTGGTCTCTATCACAAATGAGCCAAAATTCTTATGTAATTAATATCCAAAAAATTAATAATGATCTTAAGTTATATGTTATAGTTATTTAGAGACCTCTTTAAAAGAATAGATTCCCAGGTTTTTCTCCAAATCCCCTAATTCACCCCAGAAATTCCCATATTAATGTGATTCTGGTGTACCTAGATCAGCACCAGTTCACACACTGACCTTACAGAGCCACTATTTAAAAAAAAATACATGACATATAGTGAGGAATAAAAATCTTACAATAATTGGTTGGGAAAGTGAAGCAAGTTATGGTGAGTAGTACAGGTGATTCAAACACTCATGACATCAGCAGTGGAAGCTTCTCCTGCCTCTATTCCCAAATTCTCCATTTACAGAATAAGAAATATATTACAGTCTTCTTACCTTTTCCTACCTGTGAAAAATAATTAAGATATCTAGAAATAGGCTCACATTTTAAAAGATTAGCATGTAGTGACAATATATCAATACTCTGGGGTTAGTTTTAAGAGAAGGAAGTTTGGGTTGAGCACGCAGCTCAAAATAGGTAAAAGCAGGCAGAGAGTAAAAGCCAGTGAGTCTGAGATATGAGACAGGTGTATGTGATTTGGCTCAACTATTTGGTCATAAATAAATTAGTCAAGTTGTCCTCTGGGGTTGATGCATTTCATTCAGGCATTCAGTAAACATTTATCTCTATCTGAATGCAGAAGATCAAGTCCCTGCCTTTGTGAAGCTTACATTATAGCGAAGGGGATAGATAATAAGAAGCTGAACACATAAATCTCATTGCTTATGACTACTAATTCCAGTAGTTTGAAAAATTTGTAACTATATGTGGTAATTGATACTAACTACAATTAGACTCCTGAAATTAATGTTTTATATCAATTATATATCTCAATAAAACAAAAGGAATAAATGAGAACTCTACTTTTAGTTTTTTAATTAACCTCCATATTGTTCTCCAGAGTAGCTGTACCAGTTTACATTCCCACCAACAGTGTAGAAGGGTTCCTTTTTCTCCAAACCCTCTCCAGCATTTATTGTTTATAGACTTTTTTGATGAGGATTATGATCTGTTGAGATGATGCCTCATTGTAGTTTTGATTTGAATTTCTCTAATAATTCGTGATGTTGAGCATCTTTCCATGTGCTTTTTGGCCATTTGTATGTCTTCTTTGGAAAAATATCTATTTACATCTCCTGTCCATTTTTTGATTGGGTTATTTGTTGGATTTTTTGTTGTAGTTGTTACTGAGCTACATGATTTGCTTGTATATTTTGGAGATAATCCCTTGCCAGCCACTTCAATTGCAAACATTTTCTCCCTTTCTGTGGGTTGTCTGTTTTGTTTATGGTTTGCTTTGTTGTACAGGAGCTTTTAAGTTTAATTAGGTCCCATATGTTTATTTTTATCTTCACTATTCTAGTAAGTAGGTCAAAGTGATTTATGTCAGAGAACATTCTGCCTATGTGTTTCTCTACAAGTTTTATAATAAAATAGAGCTATCATATGATCCACCAACCCCACTCCTGGGCATATATCCAGAGAAAACCATAATTTGAAAAGATACATGAACCCCAGTGTTCACTACAGAACTTTTACAACAGCCAGGACATGGAGCCACCTAAATGTACATTGATGGGTGAATGCATAAAGAAGATGTGGTACACATACACAATAGAATGTTACTCAACCATAAAAAAAATGAAATCATGCCATTTGCAGCAACATAGATGGTCCTCGAGTGAAGTCATACTGAGTGAAGTAAGTCAGACAAAGAAAGACAAGTATCATAGGATATCACTTGTATGTGGAATTTTTTTTAATGGTGCAAATGAACTTATTTACAAAACAGAAATAGAATTACAATCCTAGGATTACCAGAGAGGAAAGAGGGAAGGGATAAATTGAGAGATTGGGATTGACATATACACACTACAGTATATAAAATAGATACCTAATAAGTACTTACTGTACAGCACAGGGAACTCTACTCAGTACTAATTAATGACTTTATGGAAAAAGAGTCTAATAAAGAGTGGATATATGTATATGCATAACTGATTCACGGTGATGTACAGCAGAAAGTAACACAACATTGTAAATCAACTATGCTCCAACCAAAAAAAGAAGCTATCCTTGAAACGCCAAAAATAGGAATAAATGGGAGTATGAATACAGAAATTGTTGGGGTAGGATAGGGCACAGTTTAGATCTAAATGGTTAGAGAATGTCTTTGTTAGGAAGTGGTATTTCAAACTCAGATAATATATCATGCAAAGATCTAGGACAATAAACACCCATGTAAGTACAGGTAGAAGCTTGTGATTTTCAAAGAATAAGAAAAGTTGATTTTGCTACCTGGAAGGAAAATGACATAAGAGGCTGGAGTAGTGGGCAGCATCAAATCATTTAGAAACTTCTAGCCCACAATAAAAAGCTTTTATATGAACTCCTGGGGAAGGCTGCTCAATACAATATACTAAGAGGAAGGCTAAAAAAGCTCTCCTTAGAAAAATCCATGTCTTCATAAGCTCTTCTTATATTGAAACGACCTATTTACTTACATGTCTATTTATATGTTCCTTTATTATGCTACATTCCACTTTTTTCTTTAAGAATTTGAAGTATTAAAGTGCACTAAAAGAAAGAATAAGGAAAATATTAATTTAAAAAGGAAAAACAGGATGATGATTTGCAGATGGATAAATGCTGACATTAAGTCAAGCCTGTAAGTGTTATGAGCTCCCTTTAAATAAAGTGGGAAATCACCAGAAAGGATCTTCAGTGTTGAAGTTTTTTCAAGTGTTGTTATGATTCTCTATGTTTCTTTGATTCAAAAAATGAAGTAGAGAATGGAGAAACATTATCTGTCATATGATTTTCACTAATTGTAAGAAGAAACAAATCTGTTTACAAGGAAAACTAAATTACTGACTCCTAGTTCTATAATTTCTTTCAAGATGATTCATATGAGGGAGAATGAGATACACTGAACAGTGGTTCCCCAAAATATCTGACGTATATACATATAGTTAAACACAGCTGCTTCTTATAGCATTTATTAATAAGATTCAAAGGCATTTTATAGAAATATAGCTCAGAGGAAGCAATTCTTTCCAGATCTAAGAACTGAGGTCCAAATATCTGCTTTCTGATAATCTATCTGCCTTAATCCAAAAGTCTGACCTTAAGCTCACACTGGTCAGAGTGGCCACCATCAAAAAGTTTACAAACAATAAATGCTGGAGAAGTTGAGGAAAAAAGGAAGCCTCCTACACTGTTGGTGAGAATCTAAATTGGTGCAGTCACTCTGGAGAACAGTATGGAAATTCCTTAAAAAAACTAAACATAGAGTTACCATATGATCCAGTGATCCCACTCCTGGGCACATGTCTGGAGAAAACCCTAACTTGAAAAGATACATGCAGCCCAATAGTCATAGAAGCACTATTTACAACAGCCAAGACAATGGAAACAACTTAAATGTCCATTGACAGATGACTGGATAAAGATGTGATACATGTATACAACGGAATATTCAGTTCAGTTCAGTTCAGTCACCCAGTCGTGTCCGACTCTCTGCTACTCAGACATAAAAACAATGAAATAATACCATTTGCAGCAACATAGATGGATCTAGACATCATCATACTAAGTAAGAAAGAGAAAGACAAATACCATTTATCATTTATATATGGAATCTAAAAGATTATACAATTGAACTTACCTCTAAAATATAAATAGCTTCACAGACATAGAAAACAAACTTATGGTTACCAAAGGGGTTACCGTACAACATAAAGAACAATATTCAATATCTTATGATAACTTATAATGGAAAAAAATCTGAAAAAAATGGAAAAATCTTATATATATATGTACATATATATACATGTATACATAACTGAATCACTTTGCTATACATCTAAAACTAATAGCAGTATTGTAAATCAATTACACTTCAATTAAAAAATAATCTATTATATGATTGGTGCTTTGGTTGACTGATTTGAGGGAGGATCTAAGGAAGTGATGGTCTGCTCCAGATTGTATGTTGTCTATGCAAGGGCCATTCTAAGACTAGGTATCTAGATAAGATTTTATCTATATAGAGGGCAGAGAAGAAGGAGATTAAAGCTGTAATTGGCTTTTTTTTTTAAGTAGTAGACACTCATTTTAGCCAAGAGAGGAGGATATTTGGTATTTTATGACTGGCACAGTGACGTTGTTTTTTTTATCCTTAGACAAAATTATAAAGTAGCTTTGTTTTGTTTCATGTATGTGTCCAATAACAGAATAGCATGACCTAGCTGAGAGTGTCAGAACAGCTTGTAATAACTTTGAGGTCTAGTCACATCATTTGTGGACATCTGGGGCTGCATTTATTGCCTTCAAGTTTTTTAAAGTCTTCATTGGCCACATGGTATGCACACTTAGGGGAGTTAGAGTTAGATATACTGGTTGATTAATTAATCAAGCAACCAGTTGATTTGTTAACATTTCCTTCTATCTGTAAGAATTTTAAAGAAGGAAAAAGACATCATTTCAACCGCATAGAAAATAAAAACACTGAAATTAAGGAACATCCCAAGGGAAGTGAATAACAAGCAGAGCGATGTCTCTTGACATTGTTTACCTTTAGCATCAATAAATGGATCCTCAAGGATCAGGAAAAACAGGACTTACTTCCTGGCAGTCTCTGCTTATAACCCCTCCATCCCTCAGCAAACATATTCAAGAATTTTTACCACAACCATTTCCAGCTCTTTCCTCCTCTCTGGTTATTGTTAAGAAGACTATCTCTTCTAAGAGAATAAAAAATAAACTTTTGAGAAGCTCCAGGTTAGAATTCCCTTTGCTGATCCAGGTAACAAGATTATGCAGTGTTTAGCAGAGCAAAAAATCATAATCTACTGGTTTTTACCCACAGCTCTCTTTGAATTATTACGGTCATACGCATACAACCAATATCACTTAAACTCTTACTGGTCAGGCAATAGTCAAAGTACTTCCACAGGAATTCATCTCATTCAGTTATCTTTGTAACAGTCCTTTAAAGAAGGCATAATTGTGTGCTTATAATAGCTGAGTATTAATTTCTTATGACAAATAAACAAATAATTCTAAATAATAAATAATAATTTAAATAATTCTAAATTCAATAATTTTTCTATCGTATACAGCTCCCTACCTGTCATCCTACTCTGGAAAATTATCCTTATTTTTAAGTGTCTTCCAGAAACAGATTATCCAATGTTACAGCCCCTCACTGAAACTGTACAAACTAAGGAAGTGAATTGAGTTGTCATGGTTGGGAAGATCTCCTGGAGAAGGAAATGGCAACCCACTCCAATATTCTTGCCTGGAAATTTCCATGGACAGAGGAGCCTGGCAGGGTGAAGTCAATGGGGTCGCAAAGAGTTGGGCATGACAGAGCAACTGAGCACACACACATGAAACATCTCTGGGTGGGTTCTAGAGAGCCAACAAATGGGTACCAAGGCTTCTACTGTCCTGAGTTTTGAGGGAAAATTAAAATATTGGTGAATGTCTTCCTTGTAATGTGTACGGCATGGCCTGGTTCATTCAGACATACTTTATCTCAGTTTTTCCAGGGTTGACTAATTTAACAAGTAAACGAAGAAAACAAGGCGATTGTTGTTAATTAACTCAGTCCAAATGGCCAGGGTACAAATACACAGACATCACTGCACCCATGTTCACAGTACCCTCTGTAATTGATGCAAGGTGAGTTTATTGGTCTTTTGCTGTTTGTTTGGTTGATTGGTTTGGGGAATTTTGTTGACAGTTTCAGCTCAGACTTGAGGCAGGTAACATCATCAGTCTTCTGTACAGAGGAGCTCAGTAATGAAAAGTGAATAGTGATACAAGCTAATTAAATATGTTAGATTGAGCATAAAATGGTGATGGTAATTCCTGTTTTCTAGAACACCTTCCTGTTTTCTGTAACAGCTCTGTAAGACTTCTTGGCACAGAATTGCTGAGAGGGATAAGTTTTACTTAAAAGTGTAACATGATCAGTTTTTCCATTTTTCAAGGAGTACTTGGTTGCTGCTTAGAAAATGGAGGATAGAAGGGCAAAAGTAGAAGCAAGCTGTTAGAATGCTGCTGCAGAAGTCTAAGGAAGAAAGGATGGTAATTTGAACTTGAGAGACAGCAGTTAAGACAAAGGAGTGCATGATACAAGCCATACTTTAGAAACAGAAGAATCCTGCTAATGAATTGGCTGTGAGGGGTAAAAGAAGAGATGTAACAATGAAATAGACTATACCCGAAAAAGTAAGTTCTTCAACATTAACTAAGCTATTTAAAGTGCTGAAAATATTTGAGATGATAAAGTGATTAACACACATAAAAATAACCTTTTAGAAGGTTATTTCTTTAAATCATAAGGCTGAGCACAAGACTCAAAACTCATATAAGATAAAGATTGCTGTAAATTACATGCATTAAAATGTTCTCCTAAACCAAATTTGAAGACAGTTTTCTTTATAATTTCCGGAATACTTTCCCTTGAAAGTAAAAAATTTCTAATATAAGCTCCTACTCTGAAAAAAACAATACTGCCAGGAAGAAAACTATGCAGTCTTATATGACAAAACTAAAAGAGAGAGAAGTCATTAAAATGCAGCATATAGCTCACTCCCTAGGCTCTGGTCAATAGAGACCTCACCATCAGAAAAGAATGTTGACAACTGGGGCTTTCACATGCTAACAGTTGCAGTGATAAATAGTGCAATAATGATGGAACACTGTTGAACTTATCTACTGAAGGTAAAGATACACATGCCCTTATGATCCAGCCTACAGAAATGCATGCATGTGTGAACCAGGAAAAGAGAACTGTATTCATAGTACCATTACTCCTAACAGCCCAAACTAGAAATAGCCAAAATAGTCATCTATAGTACGATGGTTTAATAAGTGGTGGTTTATTCATAGAGTACAGTGGAGTGTAAATGGACCACTATAGATGATTGTTACAACATGAATGTAAAAAACCTTACTGTTGAACAAAAGAAGCCGTCCAAATACTACATATACTGTGATTTCAATTATGTAAAATAAAAAACAAGCAAAACTAAAAAAAAATGTTTCAGAATGCATACTTAGCTATTAAAATAAAGAAAAATAGGGAGGTGATTACCATTAGGAAAGGAGAGTGTTAACAATTGAAGGGGCTAAGAGGCAGAGGATAGTCATCCTCTTATTGGAATGGAGCATAAGAGGAGATTCTAGGGTACAGGTGATCCTCTATTTCTCAACATCAGTGATAGTTACTGCAGAATTTTATATATAAAGATTTAAATGTTGAACATGTTTCCATATATTTCACAATAAGTAAATATCTCTATATATACTGATATTCATTAAATTGTGTTTTTATAATCCAACTGTTAAACTAGGACAGTAATTCAGGATTAGGCTAAAACAGTAACTATTGATACATAAATGTCTATTTCATTCCCCAGAGTGGCTTCAATTCATATCTGGGTTCTCACCTGTCTTTACAATTATTCAATAATGTGATTTTGTTTTCACAGCTCCCAGACTCATGAAAATCTACAACACCCCCAACACCTCCAGCACCATCACTGGCTTCATCCTCCTGGGCTTCCCTTGCCCCAGGGAGGGGCAGATTCTCCTCTTTGTGCTCTTCTCTGCTGTCTACCTCCTGACTCTCATGGGCAACGGTTCGATCATCTGTGCTGTGTGCTGGGATCAGAGACTCCACACCCCCATGTATATCTTGCTGGCCAACTTCTCCTTCCTGCACATCTGGTATGTCACCTCCACTGTCCCCAACATGTTGGCCAACTTCCTCTCTGACAACAAGCTCATCTCCTTCTCTGGGTGCTTTTTCCAGTTCTACTTTTTCTTCTTGGGTTCTACAGAATGTTTTTTCTTGGCTATTATGGCATTTGATCGATACCTTGCCATCTGCTGCCCTCTACATTACTCCACTCTCATGACTGAACGTCTCTGCACCAATCTTGTGATCAGCTGCTGGGCACTTGGTTTCCTCTGGTTCCCAGTCCCCATCATCATCATCTCCCAAATGTCCTTCTGTGGGTCCAGGATCATTGACCACTTCCTGTGTGACCCAGGTCCCTTGTTGGCCCTCACCTGCACTAGAGTCCCTGTAATAGAGTTAACTAGCTCTACCTTAAGTTCTCTCCTCTTATTTATCCCCTTTCTCTTCATCATGGTGTCCTATGCGCTGGTCCGACAAACTGTGCTGAAGGTCCCTTCAGCAGCTGGACGAAGAAAAGCTTTCTCCACCTGTGGGTCCCATCTGACTGTGGTTTCTCTTTTTTACGGATCAGTGATGGTCATGTATGTGAGCCCAACATCTGAACATGATGCTGGAATGCAGAAGATAGTGACTTTGTTTTACTCTGTAGTTACTCCACTCATTAATCCTGTAATATATAGTCTGAGAAACAAAGATATGAAACATGCTATGAAGAAATTATTAGGAATATAAAAGTAAGGGTCTTGATTTAAAATATTTGGGGGGACAGAAGCTGTTTTTAATTTCTTGGTTAAAAAGAAGACTAACTGACTTTAGGACTATAAGCCATCTCAAAGATGTACCGCATATCCCCAGTTTTGCAAATGATAGAGCCATAGATTGAAAAACTGAGTTTAGTTTGCTGGGAAATATAATTAAATATAAATTTCCTGCCAATCTAGAAAACCTCTCCACAGTGGTGGAAGAGAATAAAGCAGTTTTATTATTTATTATCTATGGGTGTGAGAGTGGGACCATAAAGAAAGCTGAGAGTAGAAGAATTGATGCTTTTGAACTGTGGTGTTGGAGAAGACTCTTGAGAGTCCCTTGGACTGCAAAGAGATCAAACCAGTCAATCCTAAAGGAAATCAGTCCTGAATATTCATTGGCCGGACTGAAGCTCCAGTACTTTGGCCACCTGATGTGAAGAACTGACCCATTGAAAAAGACCCTGATGCTGAGAAAGATTGAAGGCAGGAGGAGAAGGGGACGACAGAGGATGAGATGGTTGAATGGCATCACTGACTCGATGGGCATGAGTTGGAGCAAGTTCAGGGAGTTGGTGAGGAACAGGGAAGCCTGGCATGCTTCAGTCCCTGGGGTCACAAAGAGTCAGACATGACTGAGCGACTGAACTAAACTCACTGATTATTGAATAAGCATTAAAGCAGGAGACTATGGGCATCTCAGGCAACCCACTGAGAAATGGCAAAGACTGAAAGAAATTTTATCCTTTAATAGTCAGGCAAATACAACCCATTACATACAGGTTCTCAAGATAAAAACTAATCCTCAAAAAGACTCGACCATTTTATCACACATAGTCAATTCATCCTAGATTCACCTGGTAATTGGACTGGCCATCTGTGTTTGCTAATTGGCTTCACACAAAGAAGAAAAGACATTTCTATATAACAAGAGGTAGTTTTCAACTTGGAAATTAGGCCACCAATGTTATGTGCCTATCTTCCCACAGGAAATGGAAGATTGGGGCCTTTCTATCTTGATTATTACATTTCAGAAAGTCTTCCCAGGTCCTTGACAAAGACATTCCTAGGTCATAAATCTGGCAAGGGTGCTGAAAAACCTGTCAAAATTTAAAACTTTTAAATTTTACATTCATTTCAATGACAGAGAAACAAGTACAAGTTTTCTAAAGTAAGTGTTCTGAAAACAGGAAGAGGGGAAAGTTTCTTCCTTTATCTTCAGCATGGATACTTACACCTCTTTTTTTTTTTTTTTTGTATTTGCTCTTACAAATTGTACAATCCTGGGGCAAAACTTGTCTCCTATTACTCTTCCAACACCAGCAAACTCTTCACTTTTCTGGTAGTGCTTTTATTTCTGTCTTCTAAAACATCTATCATGATAACATCAATTTTAATATTGTATATATCTTCAGGTCAATATGAAAAATAGCATCAGCAAAATAAAAAGTCATAAATAAATGAAAAAAAGTAAATAACAAAGGAAAGGCTTTTAAATATCTAAAAAGACATTCTATTTTGTTCAGAATTAGAGAAGTACAAAGAAAGCTATAATAAATATATCTCTTTTCCCCCCAAATTGACAAAGATCAAAAATAATGTTGAGAAAAACAGCAATCTCTTCCCTTACTGGTAGAGCATAAATTGGTACAATATCTATGGAGGACATTTTGCCAAAAAACTATCAGAATTTATTTTTTTTTAATTTATTTATTTTAATTGAAGGCTAATTACTTTACAATATTGTATTGGTTTTGTCAAACATTGACATGAATCTGCCCCGGGTGTACATACGTTCCCCATCTTGAACCCCCCTTCCACCTCCCTCCCCATCCCATCCCTCTGGTTCATCCCAGTACACCAGCCCCGAGCATCCTGTATCATGCATCGAACCTGGACTGGCGATTCATTTCACATACAATAATATACACGTTTCAATGCCATTCTCCCAAATCATTCCACCCTCGCCCTCTCCCACAAAAAACTAGAAATAGAACTGCCATACAACTCAGCAATCGCACTCCTGGGCATACACACCGAGAAAATAACTATCAGAATTTAAAGGGCATACCCTCTGACTCAGCAATTCCACTCTTAGGTATTTATCTGAGGAGTATACTCACAAATAAGAAAAATGACATGTGTACAAGAATATTGACTACTGTTTCTAATAGTAAAAGATTGGAACAATCCAAATCCCATTAATTAAGGACTAATTAGATAAATTATTGTATATACATAGGGTGAAATATACTATATAACTGTTAAAAATGAAGATCTGTACATGTTGATATAAAAGTACCCTCAAAGTTAAAGAAAAAGTGAGATGAAAGAGATCTGTCTTGAGCCATCTTTCATATGAAGAAAGATTACATAAATATCTACATATTTATGTTCATAAACACATTGTGTATCTCTGAAAGAAGAAACTAAGAACAGTGATGCTTTTGAGAAACAGAACTGGGTATCTAGGGACAGGGAGAGAAGGAAATATTTTCTCTGTACATACAAGCCTTTGTATATTTAAAATTTTTCCATATGCATGTATTTCATTTACTATGAATATTTTTTTTACTATGAAATTGGAACCAAAGTAACATTTTTTCATACTTCTGTGATTCTTTGAGAAACTAAAAAGAAGACTGTTTCTCAGAGGAAAATTAAAAAAAAAAAAGAAACTGACAACCTCTTCATGTCATCTCACTAAAATTCTTTTGTTCAGCCAGAACAAAGTAAGAAATGTCTTCCTCTTCTGAGGACCTATGAGAATAACAAACTATGAAAAAGTGAAAGCAGCTTTTTAAAAATAACTGTTGTATCATCTTCCTCCATAGTCACTTATTCACTAAAACAAACACATTCAATATGTTAGGCACTGAACTGGAAGGGACAAGCCATATACAGAAGCAAATAAGACACATTTCCTTCTCTTCTGGGGATCATGAACAAGTAGTAAATGAAGCAAGATGTTCTATAAACAAGGGAATTTTAAGTTGCTATGGGAGCAGGTAAAGGAAGGCACGGATAAAAACCCATGAGTATGAAGGGGTAAGAAATCATGGCAAGTTCCGAAAAATGCATATAACCATTCCCAGACCACTATCTGTTTACTTGTATACTACAATATACAGAATAGAAGTATTCCTCAAATAGATGTCCATGTAGCATTTACCACCCATCATGACTTATATTTGGCCAAACCTATTAATATATTAATAAGCATCCTTAATCGAAATAAATACAATTTCAAGATGGAATATAATTCACAATTCATCAAACAGATATAGATAGAAAAATGGCTGATTCATGCTGATGTTTGGTAGAAACCAAAGCAATACTATAAATCAATTATCCTTTAATTAAAAATAAATAAATCAAAAAAAGGCCCAAAAAAAGACAAATAGAAATAAAGAAGCACATCATTGGGATAGAGGTATTAAAATATAAAACTCAATCTTCAGATGCCATCACAGTACAAATATTACTGATATTTATTATTAGTATTTGTTTCCAGGGAACTCAACCTACAAGACCATGTCACTTAGAAAGAAAATAACACTTGAGTGCTTAAGTAAATCAATGAGCCAAAAAAGACACATCAACCTACCTCAGATCTTTCATGAGAGTGAAGTATTTCAGTGAGCGGCAGATGGCCAAGGGCTGATCATTTTCCATGACAAAGTAGAACTGTGCAGTTGTTCTGGGGGAAAAAAGTAGAACCAAGTGATGAAACCGGAATAGGAAATGGTCTTGGCTTTCGAAAGCAAATTGTCCTATATGTTGGACTTAAAAGTTGTGAAGTAATTTTAAAAGTCACAATAGCTACACTAGCTAACTCTCAATGTGCCTAAAATGAACTTCCACTTTAGCCATGCTAGTAATGTACAGCCTCAAGCATACCTTTCATATCTTCATTTTATAGATGAGGGAACTAAAGCCTAGATTGAATAAGCAAGTTGCCCTAACAGTTAATGAGTGTTGGAACCAGCTATGACTCCAAAAACCATACTATAACGTGTTATGCTATGGCATCTCTTAATGTTAGGTTATCACATGTGAGCTCCCGAGCTAAGCATTTTGTATACAATCTCTCTTTTAATCCTCATTACATTATATGAGCCATTACCATTTTACATGTTTTACAGAGTAGAAAACTAAGGCCTGGAGAGAACAGGTAACAATTTACCAGTAATACAGTTTAACAGTAACTAGAAAAGCAGGGATTCAATCAGGTTTCTCTGAGTCCAAACTCATATTCATCATCACCATTTATTTGTCATAGCAGACTTACATATATTGTTTAAAAGCAGGAAAAATTCTCCATGTGCCTCTAAAGCTGAAATAATATTCAACTATTATTGTTTGGGTAAATGGTTGATAAAAACTTAATGAATAAGTATAGCATACTATTGTAAATGCAATATGGCACACGTGCAGAAAAATTAAAATCTAGTCTTTAGAAAAAAATACAAAGGGAAGCATTTCAAAATATTTGAAATGGCAACGTTTGGGCAGTAATATGGAGGTTTGGGAGGTCTTTTTTTTTTTTTTTTTTCTATTTTGGGTTTTTTTTTTCCCAATTGTATGCTTTATTTTCAAATGTTTCAATACCAAGTACAGATAGTCCCCAACTTACTATTTAACCAGTTTTCAGCTTTACAGTTGTGAGAAAATAATACACATTTGGTAAAAACCATACTTTGAATTTTTATATTTTTCTGGCCTGTTGATAAGTAGTATGATACTCTCTCACAATGCTAGGTTCAGCTCTGAGCCACAGCTTCCAGTCAGTCACATGATCATGAGGGTAAACAACCTATACACTTATACCATTCAGTACCCATGCAGCCATTCTGTTTATCATTTTCTGTACAGTGCTCAACAAATCAACAATAATATTTATTATGAAAATTCAGCAATTTTATGATGAAATAAGCTTTATGTCAGATGACTTTAGCCCAAAAGTAAGCTAATACATGTTCTGAGAACATTTAAGGTAAACTAGGCTAAACTGTGATATTCGGTAAGTTAGGTGTAATAAATGCATTTTTAAGGCTCAAGAGGGAGGAGATATATGTATAATTATGGCTGATTCGTGTTGTTGTACTGCAGAAACCAACACAACATTGTAAACCAATTTTCCTCCAATTAAAAAATTGAAACATTTTAGAGCATTTACTTACCATATTTTCAATTTTAAAGGTTTTATTAGGATGTAAACCTATTTCAGGTTAAGGAAGATATGTAATAGTATATAAAGAATACTTTGAATCTCCAGTAAGTTATTTTGTAAATAATGATAATGATAAATCTAGCTCAGTTTCCCAGTTTAAAAGAACTAGCATATCTTAAGGATGCTCGTCTATATAAAACCTCACTAACCATTTGTCCCTTATTTTTTCTAACAAAACTAGTATTTGTAACTTCAAAATTTTCTTAATTTTCTGTATTTTCTTAATTTTCTCTGAATTAAATTAAGAGACAGCCACAAGGTACCCTGAGGGAATGGGAGCTGGAGTTGAAGATAGAAAAGTGAGCCCTTAGTATTGGACAGAAGGGAAGAGGTCCCTTAGCCCATCCAGCTTCTCATCAGTCAGTTTCACTGGTACCATGCAGAAGAGGGGAAGTTTCTCAACTTTGATATATCAACTGATAATGTATAAAGGAAGGTGAAATCATGCTAGCAACATTTCAAACTGAAGACTGTTATCAATCATATTGCATACTTTCTAGTTCTGAATTAATATGTCCCTACAGAGTTGGAGAAGGAAATGGCAACCCACTCCCGTGTTCTTGCCTGGAGAATCCCAGGGACGGGGGAGCCTGGTGGGCTTCTGCCTATGGGGTCACACAGAGTTGGACACGACTGAAGTGACTTAGCAGCAGCAGCAGCAGCAACAGAGTTGGCCACAGTTTACATTTCACTACTATTTAAATTGATATTTCTCAAAAGTACAAATGAATTTCTAGAATAAAGTAAATAGGTCTGCAAAATTTAATACAAATCACAATTTACAACCCTGTTTATTTATAAATATGGATAGATGCATACTTAAGTATATATATAAACATATTTGAGAAGATATGGAAAATAATTCTAAAGAAATATCACAAAGTATAAACTGAAGAAGCTTTTGCATTTTACTTCAGTGATAGAGTCATACAAAATATGTTCTGGATACTAATGGGCCTTTATATCTAAGATATAGTTCATTTCCTATCCCAAGGTCAATGTTCTTTAGCGCTCCAAGTTCTTATCATTAATAATTGTATAAAATATCTGTGGCACTTTTTCGTATTTTTTCTTCTGAAATATTCATGTTAAATTCCCATAATAAATGAGGACAAGTTTTAATGTTCTTTGCATTTCTCTATTTTTCCAATTTTCATATTCATTCACAATCCAGAGTAGTGGCACATACAAAGTAAATATTCAGTGATGGATTTCTGGGAGTCATATATTCCATCAGGTGTAAGCCACAAAAGATATGCAGCAAAAAGCAGAATAACATTTACTTGCTAATATGTTACTACAGCTGAAATAACTCCGTAAAACCTTTCTCTATATTTTTGCAATTTTTCTTCTTTTTGTTATCTTCTTTTCAGTTCAGTTCAGTTCAGCTAAATCATAAGAAAAATTGTATTTTGTTTGCAGATGTTTAAAAAGACTAACTGCTTCCAAATAAGACCTTGAGAACCAGGGGGGAAAAAAAGGCATATTTGATAAATAAAAGTGAGCTGATTACTGGTATTGTTTTTTATTATCAAACAAAACTTCAGCTTTGCAGAAAAGTTGCAATAATAGTAAAGTACAAAATGTCTATATGCCCTTCATCCGGACTTCAAATCATTAAAATTTTACCACTATTTCTTACAGTCTCTCTGTGTCCTTTTACATCTATTACCCTCTCTCTGTCCATATGTCTGACTGTCTCTATATACACACCTATTAAGTGTAAGCTGAAGACAACTTACCTAAATGATTTAGTGTGTATTTTCTAGAATTAAACATATTTTCTCACATAACCTCGCATAATTATCAAAGTTAAGAAATCTATGCTGCTTTAATACCATTATGCAATATAAAGACCTTATTCTGTAATTTCCCAAATTATACTGCTCGTATCTTTTATAGCAAAAGGTGAAGAGAGATTTTATTTTTCTGGCCCATGATCCAATCAAGTTTAGATACTGATCATTTTTTAAAATAAAATGAGCCTTTTTGTGTTAGTAAATTGGTGAAAACCTCAAAGATTTAAAACAGACTTTTAAAAGAAAACTCAATTCTTGGGAAAAAAATTTTTATTCAAAATTAAAATTTCTTATTTGAAACTGTAAGTAACTCTTTCTAAATGATAAATGCTTATCAGATTCAACACAAGATTTCTATTTTTTCTACAGAAAAAGGCCATGATAGTCTGGGGGAAAGAGGGATTGCACAGCTTCGTTACTCCCTAAAACCAGTCTCCTCTGTCTGATAGCAAGACAAGCACCTGTCCCCAGCACCCACAGTTGACAACAACTTATCAGAAGACCAAAGAACAAACTCCAGCAAGACGAACACCTTGGCTTGGGTTTTGTTTGACAGAATCTCCCCTGATCATATGAGAAGTGTTCTGAACAGATTTGGTGAGTGACTGATGAACCTGTCGATTGAATCTCTGGCCATCTCGAAGAGACTAAAACTAAGGAAAAGATATTACTTCCTCCATCACTGGGGAAAATAAAAGCAATAATGAAGGCACAACTGTCTCCAGAGGAGATAGGAAGTGAACACGGGAAGAACTAGCATAGACCTGTCTCCTGGCACAATCCTTCTAGAGGCAGCAAATGATTCCTCAAGGAGGACGAGACAAGCTGTGCTTATAACCCATGGATCCTAAAGCACATACATTCACTGATCCCCATCCAACCTACTCTTCACACCTTCTCTCCCAGCTGGTTACTACAAAGACAACTGCTTCTACTCAGAAAAGTCTGTAAAAAACTGAGAAGCTTCAGTTGAGAATCCCTTTCTTACTTCAGGAAAGAAGGTAATTCAGTTTTTAGAAGAGAAAAATATTAAAATATAGACGGAGAATCTACATCTCTGGAGAAAAATGTCTCCTGTAACTCCGCCACAATTTTACCCAAAACATCTAATATTTACCACATGTCAGATATTGAGAAGCTGCTTCCACCTTGTCAATTTATTATTCCATTCAATAGTTTTCATAACAACCCTCTGGGGAAGGTGTTATCATCTCCATCTGACATCTGAGGAAACTAAGAGTCAAAAAATAACTGGCTTATAGAATTGGCCACGACAATGCAATGTTTAGGTGTTGGAATTCAAATCCTGGGCTCTTGTATCCAAATTCAGTACAATTTCTAGCATAACATAATTGGCTGCCACTCACCAGTAGTGGATAAATACACTTTGCTTTGGGCTTTTGAAAAAGTTTAAACAATAGGATATATATGTATATGTATATATATATACCCTATGTATATTGCTAGGCATTTTAAAACTATTCTTTCTGTAATCTTCAAAATGCCCTCTGTAGTTGTATTCACTTCACCTTACAGAAAAGGACACAAAACCATGGAGAGGTTAATACTTGGTCTAGCATCCATGGCTATAATGTTGTGGAGGTAGGATTCAGACTCAGGTGGTCCAGTTCTGGAAGCTGTGCTTCTGTATGGAGTAGCCTGTCCAGGCCAGCAAGGAAAGGACTGTGCTCACAGGGGAATCATCCAGGCTGGCTGCTGAGAGAAGTTAGTGAGGATACCAGGACTCCACTCCACTGTAGAAAACAAAATTCTATTGTTTTCAGGCTTGGAATATATTTCTTCCAAAATATGTTTTATGTATAGATATTAAGGAAGCTTTTATTCTCTTCATTATAATGCATACATTTTCCAAAATTTCAATAATAACCAAACTTTATAATCAGAAACATAATTTTGAAAAAAAGCAATTAATAAAACAATTAAAACTATTTTGTGCCACAATTTTAATAAAACAATGAACCCAACAGACAAGGTTCTTGCCCTCATTTGGCTGGCAAAGATACACACATAAGAAACAAAAGAATTTCAGACTTTGATAGGAATTTACAAACAAAAGAATGACAGAGATACTTACATAAGGTGTTCAGAAGAACAGAATAATTAGGCTGGAAAGTGAAAAATGGGCTCCAGATACATTTCCAGGTGAATAGAACATTTAAAGCAAAGAACCCAGTCAGTAAAGAAGTTGTGCATTCCAGGATACAAAGAAGGCCTGTGTAAATGAAGAAGGGGGAATAGGAAAAGACAGATCAGAAAAGGGAAAAGGGAAGAAAATGGTAAAATAGGTGGAAGCCAGATCATTCAGGGGCCCATGTATCATAAAAGGGAACTTGGATTTTATTCCAGGTTGAGTTGTGGGATGTTTCTGCATAAGCAAATTGCATGATCTTATTTACACTCTTAAAAGGTCAGTCTGTCTGCTGTGTAGAGAACTGATTGTATAGAAGCAAAGGCAGGAATCAGAGAAATCATTTGGGAGACCTTTGCAGTAATTTAGAGAAATAATATGGGTAACTTAAACTATTAGGGTGCTGGGGAAAGAGAGAAGCAGATGCATCAGGGCTCAAGGCGTATTTTAGAAATAAACATAACTACAGCTGAACTGTGTACAAAGGATAGTAGAAAGAGAGATGTGCTATTAAAACATAACGAAAGTTTTAATTCAGCATTCACTTCAGCGAAGTGAATCAGCTATAGACATACATATATCCCTTTTTTTGGATTTCCTTCCCATTTAGGTCACCACAGAGCACTGAGTAGAGTCCCCTATGCTATACAGTAGGTTCTCATTAGTTACCTAGTTTATCCATAGAATTGTAATCTCTCAGTTCATCCCAACTCCTCCTTCCCCTTCTTGGTATCCATATATTTGTTTTCTATGTCTGTATCTCTATTTCTGCTTTGTAAATAAGTTCATTGGTATCATTTTTCTAGATTTCACATAAAATTGATATAATATTTGTTTTTATCTTTATGATTTACTTCACTATGTGCAACAGTCTCTAGATCCATCCATGTATCTGCAAATGGTACAATTTTGCTCCTTTTTATGGCTCAGTAATTTTCCATTGTACCACATCTTCTTTATCCATTCACCCATCAATGGACATTTAGGTTGCTTCCATGTCCTGGCTATTGTAAATAGTGCAGCAATGAACATTGAGGTGCAATGTATCTTTTTGAATTATGGTTTTCTCCTGGTATATGCCCAAGAGAGGGATTGCTGGGTCATACGGTAGCTCTATTTTTAGTTTTTTAAGGAACTTCCATACTGTTCTCGATAGTGACTATATCAATTTACATTCCCACCAACAGTGTACGGGGGTTTCCTTTTCTCCACACCTTCTCCAGAATTTACTGTTTGTAGATTTTTTGATGATGATCATTCTGACTGGTGTAAGGGGATACCTCATTGTAGTTTTGATTTGCATTTCTGTAATAGTGAGCAACGTTGAGCATTTTTCATGTGTTGGTTGGCCATATGCATGTCCTCTTTGGAGAAATTTCTGTTTACGTCTTCTCCCATGTTTTGATTCGGTTGTATGTTTTTTGAAATTGAGCTGCATGAGCTGACAGATAAATTTACAAGCTGAGCAAAAGCATAGAGAAGCTGAACACATAATGCAGTCATCTTCTCCCCTCCCAGTCTCACTCTAGCTGAAGCCAGCAAGGCACTGAGGTAATGCACATTAAGATAGAAATGGACAGAATCATGGGAGTTCTTATTGAACACATGAGTGAGTACCCCTTGACCTGAGAACCAAGTAATACTGATTTTGACCGAGAAGAATGGGTTCCAAAGTGCTGTGCACAGCACTGCATTTTTATCACAGAGAATAGACAGAACTATTTCAACATGGTCATATTATTGATATATTAATTTTATTATTCAAGAAATCTATTTAGATGGCCTCTTTCTTGGTGCTATTTTTTTCAGGAAATTTTCCCCATCAAAGTTGATTGATTTACTTATGAAATTGTCAGATAATGATAATAGGGAGAATGAATCAACAAGTTAGGTTGGAAGATAGCCAAATGTCAACTTTTAAATGGCATCAAAAGTCACACATGTTTTCCTGCTTCAAAATCACATGATCCAACATCGTACCTGCCTACAAGCAGCTACATTAGGTGACAACTCAAGGAGTACATAGGAAATGCAATTTTCCACTTATTATAAGGAAATTATAGAAACCCTTCTAAATGCAAGATCATGTACACCCCCAGTCATCACCATGACACTACTGTTTGACATAGCAATAACTTCAGCCTACCCTTAAGAAGCAGTTTGCCAAGAAGAACAATAACTCAATGTATTTAATTCAAAAGAATTACACATTGCATTCTCCTACTGGGATAAGCTACATGAGGTATGAGTTTTAATCTCTTGTGTTCATTGCTGTATCCCCAATATTTAAACGTAAACACTCAATTATAATGAATTAACAACAAGTAAATAAATCTCAGCTTCATGTTGGGACAAAGAAAATGAAGCTCCTCTGCTATTCCAGGGATATTCAGTAATTATGACCTTTCACAGCTCGCAGACTCATGAAAATCTCCAACACCCCCAACACCTCCAGCACCATCACTGGCTTCATCCTCCTGGGCTTCCCTTGCCCCAGGGAGGGGCAGATTCTCCTCTTTGTGCTCTTCTCTGCTGTCTACCTCCTGACCCTCATGGGCAACGGTTCGATCATCTGTGCTGTGTGCTGGGATCAGAGACTCCACACCCCCATGGACATCCTGCTGGCCAACTTCTCCTTCCTGGAGATCTGGTATGTCACCTCCACTGTCCCCAACATGTTGGCCAACTTCCTTTCTGACAACAAGCTCATCTCCTTCTCTGGGTGCTTTCTCCAGTTCTACTTTTTCTTCTCCTTGGGTTCTACAGAATGTTTTTTCTTGGCTATTATGGCATTTGATCGATACCTTGCCATCTGCTGGCCTCTACACTACCCCACTCTCATGACTGGACGTCTCTGCACCAATCCTGTGATCAGCTGCTGGGCACTTGGTTTCCTCTAGTTCCCAGTCCCCATCATCATCATCTCCCAAATGTCCTTCTGTGGGTCCAGGATCATTGACCACTTCCTGTGTGACCCAGGTGCTCTTCTAGCACTCACCTGTGCTAGAACCTCAGTAATGGAATTTTTTGGGCAGTCATAAGTTCTCTCCTCTTATTTATTCCTTTCTCTGCATCATGGGGTCCTATGCTCTGGTCTTGAGAGCTGTATTAAAGTCCCTTCAGCAGCTGGACAAGGGAAGCTTTCTCTACCTGTGGGTCTCATCTGGCTGTGGTCTCACTCTTCTATGGCTCAGTGATGGTCAGGTATCTGAGCCCAACATCTGGGCATGATGCTGGAATACAGAAGCTTGTGACTCTGTTTTATTCAGTGGGAACCCCACTCATTCATCCTGTGATCTATAGTCTGAGGAACAAAGATATAAAATATGCCCTGCAGAAATTTCTGGAAATACAAAAATAAGAAACTTGGTCAAAAAACAAAAGGGGAAATCTTTGGGCAACTGGGCTATCTTTATACTTTTCCAGGTTAAAAAATCTTAAGTAAATAGTGAGTACCAACTCAATGTACATGAGTTGAGTAAACTCCAGGAGTTGGTGATATACAGGGAGGCCTGGCATGCTGCAGTCCATGGGGTTGCAAAGAGTAGGACATGACTGAGTGACTGAACTGAACTGAACACTTTGAGAACTGTTCATCTTATTGTTGAACCTATTCATCATGGCTATTCGTACTTTTCCCAAAATTTTAGGAGAAAGGACTCAGAGACTTTATCCAACTCCCTCATTCTGCAGATCAAGAAAGTGAAGAATGGAAAATTTGAGTGATTTGCTCTGGTAATAACTTTAAAATGTTTAGAAAAATCTTTATACTTCTCATTCTACTCATAAAGAGAGAAATACATAATAAACTATAAGAAAATATTGAAGGGTTTGGCATTCTGGTGTACAACCATCAAATATTCTTTCATTTAAAAGGGGAAAGCATGCATTACTGATAAAAGTCTAAACTGGTGCAACTTCTACTTAGGCCATTGCAAACAATTTCAGAAAATTTAAAATTCACATATCCATTATCCCAGCAATTGTACTCACTCTTAGATACACAATCTACACATATAATCATACATATGTGAGAAATGCATTTTTAGAACCCACTCAAATGCCTATTTATTGAGACATATTTCAATATGTATGACATTCATGCAATGGAATATGATGTAGCATTTCTTAAATGGGAGAATTTTAGATATACAGATATGGAACTACCTCCGACTTATATTTGTTATTAAGTGAATAAATGATGCATAGTATGTAAGTTGTCATTTATTGATGAGATTATAAATTTGTCCTTGTGGTTTAAAAAAAGGAATATCTTTCATAGGATAAATAAGAAACCTAACCATGGTTGCATTTGGCAACAGGATGTCTTGAAGAAGGAAGAAAGACTTATTTTCACTCTTTGGTATCTTTGAAACAAAATTTTATAGATAATAACGATAGCTCTACTGGTAAGTTTTCTGAGAACTGGAGCCTAAGAAACAGTCGCCCACAATTCCTGGGTTTCTTGGGGAATCTATGGCAAGGCACAGGCTGTTTCCAATGCAAACAAAGGAGCCGGGATCCAAAAACCCACAAACATCATTTCATTCAGACTTCTTGGTTCTGGAGAGAAAATATGGGAAATTATTTTGTTCTTTGAAGATGTTTTCCAATTTCAAAATTGGGAAAGGAGTACATCAAGGCTGTATATTGTCACCCTGCTTATATAACTTATGTGCAGAGTACATCATGCAAAATGCCAGGCTGGATGAAGCACAAGCTGAAATCAAGATTGCAGGGAGAAATATCAATAACCTCAGATATGAAGATGACACCACCCTTATGGCAGTAAGCTAAGAAGAACTAAAGAACCTCTTGATCAAAGTGAAAGACAGCAGTGAAAAAGATTACTTAAAACTCAACATTCAGCAGAACAGGCCTTCACATAGTTAGATCTTTTCAGAAAATGGTTTTATGAGTTCCAATTCTTGCATCTTCTTATACCTAGAAAAACACTGACATCATTAATGGTGAAATCTGCTTTGGCTATTAAAAAAATTTTTTTTTTACAATTAAAAGTCAAAATAGAGTAGCTATGGTTCAGACACCCTGGGAAATAACTATTTCCCAGATATCCTGAAAAATTATATTATGGGTGTGATTTCAGATTAGACGCTGTGACCTAATGTAGGTCACATTAGAACTTAATGCTCCTGTAATGCATTTTTGCTTCTGTACTTTGCTTGCTGCTCGTAAAACCAAAGTTACTCCATTTTAAGATAAGGTTGTTTTTAAGTCAAGATTCCTAAAATTGTTTTTGAAAAAAAAGAAAAAGAAAAAAAAAAAAAACCTCAACATTCAAAAAAAGAAGATCATGGCATCTGGTCCCATCACTTCATGGGAAATAGATGGGGAAACAATGGAAATTGTGACAGACTATTTTGGGGGACTCCAAAATCACTGCAGATGGTGCAGCCATGAAATTAAAAGACACTTGCTCCTTGTAAGAAAAGCTATGACAAACCTAAACAGCATATTAGAAAGCAGAGACATTACTTCACCAACAAAGGTCCATCTAGTCAAGGCTATGGTTTTCCTAGTTGTCATGTATGGAAGTGAGAGTTGGACCATAAGGAAGGCTGAGCCAAAAAGAATTGATTCTTTTGAACTGTGGTGTTGGAGAAGACTCTTGAGAGTCCCTTGGACTGCAAGGAGATCCAACCATTCAATTCAAAAGGAAATCAGTCCTGAATATTCATTGGAAGGACTGATGCTGCAGCTGAAGCTCCAATACTTTGGCCACCTGATGCGAAGAACTAACTCATTTAAAAAGACCCTGATGCTGGGAAAGATGGAAGGCGGGAGGAGAAGGGGATGACAGAGGATGAGATGGTTGGGTGGCATCACTGACTCAATGGACATGAGGCTGAGCAAGCTCCGGGAGATGCTGATGGACAGGAAATCTGGGCATGCTGCAGTCCGTGGGGTCGCAGAGTCAGACACAACTGAGCAACTGAACAACAGCTGAAGATGCGCGGGAGGAAGTAAAGTTTGTTAAAGTGTTTGTTAAAGTGTTCACCTAGTCCCACCAGGTGGCTCTAATGGTAAAGAGCCCGCCTGCCAATGTAGGAGATCTGGGAGACCTGGGTTCAATCCCTGGGTGTGGAAGATCCTCTGGAGGAGGGCATGGCAACTCACTCCAGTATTCTTGCCTGGAGAATCCCATGGACAAAGGAGCCTGTCCCTGGTGGGGACAGTTCACAGGGTCGCAAAGAGTCGGACACAACTGAAACGACTTAGCATGCATGTAAAGTGTTAATTGGTCTAGTTTCAGGGCTATTACATTTGCAAGCCTTGCTGCTGCTGCTGCTGCTAAGTCACTTCAGTCGTGTCCGACTCTGTGTGACCCCATAGACGGAAGCCCACCAGGCTCCCCCGTCCCTGGTTTTTCGCTAATTCATTAAAAGCATTTAGTGAATACTTGTAATACATCAAGTATATATGTAGGAAATAAATCAGATAAGTCAGTAAGTCACATTTCATTCCCTCAAGGAGTTGACAGTGTAGGATGAGAAAAAATTAAAACTGTGAGATGTGCTATGACCAAAAGAGAGATTAGTTGTTACAGGAGTCAACTGGGGAACAGTATATGCAAACAATGGAAAGGTAAGTGGTGAGATAGCACGAGAATGAAGTATTTCACACAGATAACTATAGCTCATGGACTACAGGGTAAAGGTAAAGATCAGGTGTGTCCCTGATAGACATTCATAGAAAGGGTCTCTGAATCTCTTAAAGAAAACCTGTCTCATGGTTTACAGTTTACTGCTACTACAAGCAAAAGAAATCTGACTGCATTATATGACAAAATAATTATTTTATCATATAAAATATGATATAATAATGGTATATTATATGGTTTCCCTGAGGGTAGGAAGCAAGGAAGCTGAAAATTGCTTCAGCTCTTTGCACAGCAGCTTACATTCAGCATTTTGTCTCAAATGCATTTGTAACATAGTAATTGTTTGATAATAAATATCCTAATTCTCTTTCTTATTTACATAATACTTGTTTATTTTAAACATTTTTAATGTATTTTTTAACTGAAGGATAATTTCTTTACAGAATTTTCTTGTTTTCTGTCAAACCTCAACATGAATCAGTCATAGGTATACATATATCCTCTCCCCTTTGAAACTCCCTCCCATCTCCTGCCCCATCTCACCCCTCTAGGTTGACACAGAGCCCCTGTTTGAGTTTCCTGAGTCATTCAGCAAATTCCCATTGGCTATTTATTTTACTTACGGTAATGTAAGTTTCCATGTTACTCTTTCCATGCATCTCACCCTCTCCTCCCCTCTCCCCATGTTCATAAGCCTATTCTCTATGTCTGTTTCTCTACTGCTGCCCTGTAAACAAATTCTTCAGTACCATTTTTTAGATTCTGTATATATGTGTTCAGTTCTCTTTATGGCTCACTTCAGTCTGCATCATAGGTTCTAAGTTCATCCACCTCATCAGAACTGACACATTTGAGTTCCTTTTTATGGCTGAGTAATATTCCATTGTATATATGTACCACAACTTCATCCATTCAACTGTCAGTGGACATCTAGGTTGTTTCCATGTTCTAGCTATCATAAATAGTGCTGCAATGAGCAGCACTGTTTACTACATATGGGATACATGTGTCTTTTCAATTTTGGTTTCCTTAGGGTATATGCCTAGGAGTAGGGTTGCTGGGTCATACGGTGGTTTCATTTCTAGTTTTTAGAGGAATCTCCATACTGTCTTCCACAGTGGTGGTATCAGTTTAAATTCCCACCAACAGTGCAAGAGCATTCCCTTTTCTCCACATCCTCTCCAGCACTTATGGCATTTTAAACATTTTTTAAATAGTAAAGTATAAATATATTTCAGTCACCTCAATTCCACTGTCCAGGGTTCCATATCATTACATTTTAGTTATTCATCTCTTTAGATGTATTTATGTGCATATGTATAATATAGACAGAGTGTAAAATTTACATTAATGCATATGATTTACATACATATGATTGTAAACATACACACATATAATTTTACATATATGATCACAACAGACAAGCTGTCTCTCAGAACGCCATCTTCATTTTTTCTTAATTTTTAAAAATTAATTTATTTTTATTGGAGGCTAATTACAATATTGTAAAGGTTTTTGCCATATATTGACATGGATCAGCCATGGGTGTACATGGGTGTACATGTACATGATCTTTTCCTCTCTTGTTACCTTTATTCTTTCCCTACCTCTGTCCACAATTACCTCACAACTAAATAATCAATATGAATAATCTAATGTGTATCCTCCCATATTAATCTTAATGCACATGCAATTGTATGCTTATACACACAATCACATGACTCTTTGTGACCCCCATGGACTGTAGCTTGCCAGGCTCCTCTGTCCATGGGGATTCTCCTGGCAAGAATACTGGAGTGGGTTGCCATGCCCTCCTCCAGGGTATCTTCCCAATCCAGGGATCCAACCCAGGTCTGCCTCATTGCGAGCAGGTTCTTTACCATCTGAGCCACCAGGGAAGCCCTTATTCTAAACTACTTATACCTTTATTTTTATAAGATAGATTTCTAAGAATGTATTGATATTTTTGGATCAAAGATCAGTACACTTAATATTTAGATATTGTTAGATTGCTTTCACTCAAGGATATGCACAATCACGTTTCCACTATAAGTACCCATTCACCCTTAGGAGCTAATAAAATTACTTTAAATTTTGGCAGTTTGGTGGGTTAAAAGAGACAGTCCACTTCTTTTACTAGTGATAGTTGAGCATTTTTTCCCTTATGTCATTGGCCAGTGGATTTTCTCTACTTTTTGCTTGTTAACATCTTTATCCATTTTTAATTTTTCATATTTTGCTCAAAAAATATTTTACTTATTTTAGATATTAACACTTTACCTGTCAAATGCATTGCAAATATTTTTCTCTACCATTTCATTTTGTGCTTATAGTATCTTTACTAAAATTTTATTACACATACTGAATATTTTTCCTTGTACTAATAACTAGAGATTTATAAAGAATAAAAATAAGTCAGTTTGGATTGTCAAAAGAGGTTATTTTCCCATACAACAGAAAAAAGTGGCGTTAGCTACAAGGCTATCCAAAGACAATTCATGAGCTCTGATTAATTCTCATTCCATAAAGATCTGTAAGATCCAGATTATTGTTGAGTAGGTTAGAGATTACAGGGTTTGAGACTGATTTCACTACAGAATATACCAATATCATGATGTGATTATTTTCTGCATTTTAACTGAACTCCTAGAAGTAGAACTCAAGGAATGAAATAGTAATTTATGACTGGAATGAGGGTACAGGACAGAACATCGGTGGGTCCATGTCACAAAGAAAGTGATAAATAATGTTAGGGAGAAATGAAAACTAAGCACATAAGGACATGAATGAGCAATCACAAGAATACTGGAATACGCAGAGCCACCCATGCTGGGATAGTGCAGCAGATGTTCAGGAACGAGTCATTAGCTTAGAAAGAGAGAGCCAGTACCACTCAGTTGTGTGAAAGGAAATGAAGCAGAAGTGAGAAAAGAAGCCAGAGAAGGACAGAGTGTTGGACTGAATATTGATAAATATGTTGTGAACTGTGCAGGCAACACACAAGAATGCAGTCATTGCCCCAACAACTCATTGACTCAGGCTCAAAGAGCAATGGACCCAAACACCCATGATCTAGATTTGAATTCCAGTTTTGTCTTTTACTGGCTGTGCATTGTCAGAAAGTGATTAAAATCCTCTGAGCCTCAGCCCCCTCTATGTAAAAGGTAAAATTAAACCTAACATTTCTAAAATCCACAAGCTGTTCTAATTACTGTTAAATCCTAAACAATCAGCATTTATTTTTATAAAGATTATTCTCTATTTTTGCTTAGGGAGGGAATGAAGGAGAAGTTACACCAGAGGGGTTTATGGGCAGTCTTTAACTCAAAATTCAACAAATCTAAAAAGAGAGTGTTTTACTTATTAAGCTCATTTACTCATTAAACTTATTTACTTATTAAGTTTATTTATAAATGAACTTCCTTTTAATCATTGGATGGAGATAAAGTGATAAACAAAAGATAGGACTATCAACAGGCAATCCAAAGCTTCCTCAAATAATTAAAACTACAAGTACCATACGATCCAAGAACCCCTCTTCTGACTACTTATCCAAAGAAATTGCAATCAATACCTTGAAGAGACATCTGCACTACCGTGTTCATTGTAGCTCTATTCTCAATAGCTAAGATATGAAAACAACTTAAATGTCCATCAACAGATGTATGCATAAAGAAAATATGTATAAATATATATTATGTATGTATGTTTGGAAGAAGGAAGGCTTCCCTGGTAGCTCAGCTGGTAAATAATCCACCTGCAATGCAGAAGACCCCGGTTCCATTCCTGGATCGGGAAGATCCCCTGCAGAAGGTATAAGCTACCCACTTCAGTATTCTTGGGTTGCCTTGGTGGCTCACACAGTAAAGAATCTGCCTGCAATGAGGGAGACCTGGATTTGATCCTTGGATTGGGAAGATCCCCTGGGGGAGAGCATGGCAACCCTCTCCAGTATACTGTCTTGGAGAATCCCCATGGACAGAGGAGCCTGATGGGCTACAGTCCATGGGGTCGCAAAGATTAGGATACTGAGCAACTAAGCACACAGCATGGGAAGTGGAAGTGAAAGTCTCTCAGTCGTGTCCAACTCTTTGCCACATCATGGACCATACAGTTCATGAAATTTTCCAGGCCAGAATACTAGAGTGGGTAGCCTTTCCCTTCTCCAGGGGATCTTCCCAACCCAGGGATTGAACCCAGGTCTCCCACATTGCAGGCAGATTCCTTACCAGTTGAGCCACAAGGGAAGCCCACAGAGCATGGAAGAAGGCACAAAAAGAGGGGAGAAAGTGAGGCAGTGAGGAAAAAGAGAAAGAGGGACAGGGAGGGAGGAAGAGAACAAGAGGGGGAAGGAGGGAAACAGGGAAAGGGAAAGGGAAGGGGAAAGGGGAAAAAAGAATGAAGAAAACGAGGAAAAGATTTACTCAAACTAACCATGTGGGTGTGTGTGCTCAGCAGTGTCCAACTCTTTGCAACCCCATGGAGTATAGCCCGCCAGGCTCCTCCAACCAACCATAATGGGATTTAAAACCAGAAAATGATGATGGGTAACCTGACACCAGACAGGAGCATGAAAAAAATAGTGGTATCATTCTGTAATTGTTTATAGTATTGAATTAACCAGTGGTACAGACATTCTAGGAAAATGGTCTATAAAAGCATGACTTGAAAGCTCTTCAGAAACCAAGTGGCTTGGCTACAGAATGAATTAATCTCTACTGCACATGCTCTACAAGAAAATGGTTCTATACTTCAGACATCTGCCACTGAGTCATACAGCAATCTTTTGGGCTCTCTAAGAGAAGAGGCAACAGCATTATGCTCACAGGGGTGTGTTAATCAAGCTGTGTCTTCAGTGGAATACTATCTTCTGAAACTTCTCTTATAAGAAAGCTTATTGCTAATAACCAATTAAGAGAAAAAAATCAGTGACCTGTCACATGAATCCATTATTGCTTTACCTGGAAAATCTACGTGCATGCTCCATCTTCCACAGTAAAAAGGCCTGACTGCAGATCGGTGGTGTTTTCATGATAGTACTCTTCTTTTTTTAGATTAATTTTAGGATCTAATTTTTTTAATTGAGGCAAAATTCTTTTAACTTATAATCAGCCATCTTAAAATATACAATTTAGTGGCATTTAGTGCATTCACAGTATGGTGCAGTCACCACTCTTCTGTAATTTCAAAGCTTGTTCATAACCCCAGAATAACACCTTATATCCGTTACAGTAAGTCCCTTCCCATTCTCACCCCCCTACATTACCTGGCAGCCACTAATCTGCTCCCTGTCTCTATGGCTTTGCCTACTCTGGACGGCCCATATGAAGAAATCATACAACATGTGACTTTCTGTGACTGCCTTCCTTTACTAAGCATAAAGTTCTCAAAGTCGCCCAAGTTGTAGCGTATTTCAGTACATCATTTCTTTTTGTGACTGAGTTAAACATTTTTTTATAATGATTAATCTGTTTGATGATAGTACTCTTAAAGGAACCATTATAACAAATAGCACCCACCGGACAATATCAATATTTAAGCTGTTAAAAAGCTTAATGGAAAAAAATTTTAATTTGTTTGAAACTGGATACAAACTTGATTATCTAAAAGTGTCACAAATGGTGGCTAGACCAAATATACCAGCCCCTATGTCTTTCTTGGTCTCCCCAAAAATAAATCCTGAGACAAAGATTCAAATGCAGAGTTCATTTAGGTAATGAAGGCAAGACTGATAGAGAAAAGCCAAATAAGGAAGAGAAGTCTTCCAACAAAGGGTAAATAGTCAAAGCAACTCCCATTGGGAGCAAATGCAGCTAATCCCTCTGGAGGATCCCAAGGTAGGCAATTAGACATTCCAGACTTATCCAAATATTTTGCTAAAGGACCTGGGATATTGAAACTCCAATTTCAATCTGTCCATAGTTGAGGGTTTCAGGAGGTGTGGAGGTCATTAACTTCCAGCCTGGAAGAAAGAAAAATGGGCAGCCAAAGCAGGTTTCCCAGTTATGAAAAAACTCTCAGGAAAACAAATGCAGAAGCTTGCAGTTGCACTGAAGTGGAAAGGGAGGAGAAAATACAAAGGGAATATGGACTGGCAACCGATGAGTTCTGTTACAATGCACTAATACCACCTTCAAGAATTCTGTGAGAAAATATTTTGAGCTGGGGGAAACAATGACAGGAGAGACTACAAAAAAAGAAAAGGAAAGAAGGAAAGCAAAGAGAACATTTCATAAGTTATCTCCCTTCTGCATGATTAAGTTAATCTCCTGGGATCCTCACTCCACAGGGCTGAACTCTCCCACTGGTAGTCATCCATTCACAGTGTTTTTGTTTGCATTTCAGAGGGTAAAATTATTCACCCCACCGAAATATACAATATTCCACTGTGTGTCTAAGCAATTCAATCCAACTGTGACACAAGGACTTCTGTAAGAAATAGTGGGGAAATGATTAAAAATATAAAATATGGACCTACTCTTTAGCACAGGAAACTCTGCTCAATATTATGTGGCAGCATGGATGGGAAGGGACTTTGGGGAAGTATGGATAGGGGTAGATGCATAGCTTGATTTCTTTGCTGCCCATCTGAAACCATCACAACATTTTTAATCAGTTATACTTCAATATAATAAAAAAGTTATAAATATATATATATATTTTAACTTTAACAACAAGGGTAACAATAGTTACAGCTGAATTGCAACGGTCCTTGTTTGCCAATTTCAAATCTCATGTTGTAAACAGAGGGAAACATCAAAGCGGTTCAAACAAGGAAGTTAAATGACCTGATAAGTCATTGACATGAAACTCCTTCACAAATGGGACAGAGGGACAAGAAATGGGTTTTGCTAAAATACCTGTACCTTTGTCAAGATCAGAAAATCTTAGATCCAACTCCCTGATGCAACCCTGAGTAGAGCTAAGGAATGTTCTGCTCTGGCTTATCTTGGACCTAAGTTAACCATCAAGACACCTGCTTGAGACCAGTTTGAGACTCACAGGGCTCAACCACAAATGAGAAAGGGTAGATCTATAATACAAACAGGGAGGTCCTGGAAGGGGATTGATTCTTGGAGTAACTGCACAGCCCTCTATGACTGAAGTCATATCATACCTCCAACCCATCTCTTCCTTCAGGAGAATCAGAGAAGACTTTGTTTCCAAAACCCATAATTGACAGCACTCACTAGAGGCCCACCGCCTATTGGACGTGAGGCAGCTTCTCTTGGCCGCCGGCCCTGGCTTCAGACGTGGGGTAGCTCCTAACGGCCGCACCTCTTTGCGGCGCAGACGCGAGAGACGCCGGCCCCGCCCCGGCAGGGCAGACGCGGGAGACGCCGGCCCCGCCCCGGCGGCGCAGACGCCGGAGATGCCGGCCCCGCCCCGGCGGCGCAGACGCGGGAGACGCCGGCCCCCCCCCCCCTCCAGCGGCGCAGACGCGAGAGACGCCGGCCCCGCCCCGCCAGGGCAGACGCGGGAGACGCCGGCCCCGCCCCGGCGGCGCAGACGCGGGAGACGCCCGGCCCGGCGGTGCAGACGTGAGAGAGCTGCCCCACGTTCAAGAGGCGGTGGCTGCGCAACCACAGGAGGGCCAGAGGAGCTACTCCACGTTCAAGGTCAGGAGGGGCGGCCTTGAGGAGATACCCCTCATCCAAGGGAAGGTGCAGCAGCTGTGCTTTCTTGGAGCAGTTGTGAAGAGATATCCCACGCCCAAGGTAAGAGAAACCGAAATAAAATGGTAGGTATTACAAGGGGGCATCAGAGGGCTGCTGCTGCTGCTAAGTCACTTTAGTCGTGTCCGACTCTGTGTGACCCCATAGACGGCAGCTCACCAGGCTCCCCCGTCCCTGGGATTCTCCAGGCAAGAACACTGGAGTCGGTTGCCATTTCCTTCTCCAATAAGTGAAAAGTGAAAGTGAAGTCGATTAGCCATGTCTGACTCGTAGCGACCCCATGGACTGCAGCCTACCAGGCTCCTCCGTCCATGGGATTTTCCAGGCAAGAGTACTGGAGTGGCTTGCCATTGCCTTCTCCCCATCAGAGGGCAGACACACTGAAATCATAACCATAGGAAACTAGTCAATCTGATCACGTGGATGTGGTCCACTGGAGAAGGGAATGGCAAACCACTTCAGGATGCTTGCCTTGAGAACCCCATGAACAGTATCAAAGGGCAAAATGATAGGATACTGAATGAGGAATTCCCCAGGTCGGTAGGTGCCCAGTATGCTACTGGAGATCGGTGGAGAAATAACTCTGGAAGGAGTAAAGGGATGGAACAAAAGCAATACCCAGTTGTGGATGTGACCAGTGATAGAAGCAAGGTCTGGTGCTGTAAAGAGCAATAATGCATAGGAACCTGGGATGTTTGGTCCATGAGTCAAGGCAAAGTGGAAGTGGTCAAACAGGAGATGGCAAGAGTGAACATAGACATTCTAGGAATCAGTGAATTAAAATGGACTGGAATGGGTGAATTTAACTCAGATGACCATTATATCTACTACTGTGGGCAGGAATCCCTTAGAAGAAATGGAGTAGCCATCATAGTCAACAAGAGAGTCTGAAATGCAGTACTTGGATGTAGTCTTAAAAACGACAGAATGATTTCTGTTCGTTTCCAAGGCAAACCATTCAATATTACAGTAATCAGGCCTATGCCCCAACCAGTAGCACTGAAGAAGCCAAAGTTGAATGGTTCTATGAAGACCTACAAGACCTTTTAGAACTAATACCCAAAAAAGATGTCCTTTTCATTATAGGGGACTGGAATGCAAAATTAGGAAGGCAAGAAACACCTGGAGTAACAGGCAAATTTGGCCTTGGAGCATGGAATGAAGCAGGGAAAAGGCTAATAGAGTTTTGTCAAGAGAATGCACTGGTCATAGCAAACACCCTCTTCCAACAACACAAGAGAAGACTCTACACATGGACATCACCAGATGGTCAACACCGAAATCAGATTGATTATATTCTTTGCAGCCAAAGATGGAGAAGCTGTATACAGTTAGCAAAAACAAGACCAGGAGCTGACTGTGGCTCAGATCATGAAATCCTTATTGCCAAATTCAGACTTAATTTGAAAGTAGGGAAAACCACTAGACCATTCAGATATGACCTAAATCAAATCCCTTATGATTATACAGTGGAAGTGAGAAATAGATTTAAGGGACTAGATCTGATAGATAGAGTGCCAGATGAACTCTGGACGGAGGTTCATGACATTGTACAGGAGACAGGGACCAAGACCATCCCCATGGAAAAGAAATGCAAAACGGCAAAATGGCTGTCTGAGGAGGACTTACAAATAGCTGTGTAAAGAAGAGAAGAGAAAACCAAAGGAGAAAAGGAAACATATAGGCATCTGAATGCAGAGTTCCAAAGAATAGCAAAGAGAGATAAGAAAGCCTTCCTCAGTGATCAGTGCAAAGAAATAGAGGAAAACAACAGAATAGGAAAAACAAGAGATCTCTTCAAGAAAATTAGAGATTCCAAGGGAACATTTCATGCAAAGATGGGCTCGATAAAAGACAGAAATGGTATGGACCTAACAGAAGCAGAAGATATTAAGAAGAGGTGGCAGGAATACACAGAAGAACTGTACAAAAAAGATCTTCACGACCAAGATAGTCACGATAACGTGATCACTGACCTAGAGTCAGACATCTTGGAATGTGAAGTCAAGTGGGCCTTAGAAAGCATCACTACGAACAAAGCTAGTGGTGGTGATGGAATTCCACTTGAGCTATTTCAAATCTTGAAAGATGATGCTGTGAAAGTGCTGCACTCAATATGCCAGCAAATTTGGAAAACTCAGCAGTGGCCACAGGACTGGAAAAGGTCAGTCTTCATTCCAATCCCAAAGAATGCTCAAACTATCGCACAATTGCACTCATCTCACACGCTAGTAAAGTCATGCTCAAAATTCTCCAAGCCAGGCTTCAGCAATATGTGAACCGTGAACTCCCAGTTGTTCAAGCAGGTTTTAGAAAAGGCAGAGGCACCAGAGATCAAATTGCCAACATCCTCTGGATCATGGAGAAAGCAAGAGAGTTCCAGAAAAACATCTATTTCTGCTTCATTGACTATGCCAAAGCCTTTGACTGTGTGGAACAATAAACTGTGGAAAATTCTGAAAGAGGTGGGAATACCCGACCACCTGACCTGCCTCTTGAGAAACCTGTATGCAGGTCAGGAAGCAGCAGTCAGAACTGTATATGGAACAACAGACTGGTTCCAAATAGGAAAAGGAGTACGTCAAGGTTGTATATTGTCACCTTGCTTATTTAACTTATATGCAGAGTACATCATGATGAACACTGGGCTGGAAGTACCACAAGCTGGAATCAAGATTGCCGGGAGAAATATCAATAACCTCAGATATGCAGATGATACTACCCTTATGGCAGAATTTGAAGAGGAACTCAAAAGCCTCTTGATGAAAGTGAAAGAGGAGAGTGAAAAGGTTGGCATGAAGATCAACATTCAGAAAACAAAGATCATGGCCTCTGGTCCCATCGCTTCATGGGAAATAGATGGAAAAACAGTGGAAACAGTGTCAGACTTTATTTTTTTGGGCTCCAAAATCACTGCAGATGCTGATTGCAGCCATGAAATTAAAAGACGCTTGCTCCTTGGAAGGAAAGTTATGACCAACTTTGATAATATATTAAAAAGCAGAGACCTTACTTTGCCAACAAAGGTCTATCTAGTCAAGGCTATGGTTTTTCTCGTGGTCATGTTTGGATGTGAGAGTTGGACTGTGAAGAAAGCTGATCGCCGAAGAATTGATGCTTTTGAACTGTGGTGTTGGAGAAGACTCTTGAGAGTCCCTTGGACTGCAAGGAGATCCAACCGGTCCATTCTAAGGGAGATCAATCCTGGATGTTCATTGGAGGGACTGATGCTAAAGCTGAAACTGCAATACTTTGGCTGCCTCATGCAATGAGTTGACTCACTGGAAAAGACTTTGATGCTGGGAAAGGTTGGGGGCGGGTGGAGAAGGGGACGACCGAGAATGAGATGGATGGATGGCATCACTGACTCTGTGGACATGAGTTTGAGTGAACTCCGGGAGTTGGTGATGGACAAAGAGGCCTGGCGTGCTGTGATTCATGGGGTCTCAGAGAGTCGAACACGACTGAGCAACTGAACTGAACTGAACTGAACTAGAGGCCCAGGAACATCTTCTATATAACAGCCACCACACTGTTTTTTTTAATAGACTTTCCCTTGAACAGCACTCTGAGTTGGCTCATATTGGCAAAAGATTGATGAAATCTCATGCCATCACTGAGAAGTTTGGGGCTGGAAAAAGTAATGTTTTCTACTCTACTGGGAGACAAAGGTAGAAGGACCACAGTCTCCTGAGAAGACAGGCCCCAGAGGAAGGGAATAACTAGTAAGAACAGTCTCCTAACACAGAGATCCTTCTGTAAGTGGTAAATAGATCCTCATGGATTCTCACTCTCTGGAGTCTCTGCTTATAATTTTCACATCCTTCAGCAAGCACAGAAAGATATTCACCCAGTTTCTACTCCTTCACCGCTTGATGGTTTCTGTAGAGAAGACCAACTCTCCTCTCCAGGAAGACCAGACACTCAGAGAAACTTCAGGTCTGGATAGTCCTCTTGTTCAAGAAAGGAAATGATATAATGCTTAGAGGAGAAATAAATATAAAAGAGTGAGAAAACTACTATCCTCTAAGTAAAGCTTCATTTTACTTTGCTTCAGCTGTATATTATACAGCTAAAAATTCCTATGGATTACAGTGTGTCAGGCCCTAGACAAGGTTCCACATGTTTTATCATTCAGAATCCTCAGTACTTTGGTGAAAGTACTTTGCTGAAAGTACTACTGTACCCATTTTACAGTTGGAAGAACTAGAGATAGTGTATATGTTGTATATCATACCCTCAACTACTTACTCCAAATCCTTTGCTCTTCTATTATGCTTTAACTGCCTGCCACTTCTCAGAAATGAGAGCTTTTCTTGTTTTCAAAAGCATTGCAGAAATGAGACAGCTGTGACATCTCCTGACCAAACCAAATGAAGCAGATGGATGTGCTATTGTGAGAGCAGGGCATGATGCTTCTACCCCGTTGTGCCTCTGTGGACTAGCCCTGGGGGAAAAGCAAATTTTCAGAGAAATATCTTTCCTTCATCGTATATATTACATCTGAAAATCTGACTAATCTAGATTGGGTTTAACCCAACCTTTCCAAGACAGCATGGAGGTGAGGGAGTAGTTTATCTTGCTTGGCTTTGTTAATAAACTCAGTCCAAACATCCTGCATACATAACACAACTTTGACACCACCGTATGCATATTTCCATTCCCTCTGCCACAGAACTTTCTGCAGCTAATTCAGGGGAACTGTCCTGCCTCTCTGAACAGCTCCAGCTTCCCCTTGTGTCAAGTGAACACCACAGCTCTTCTGTACAAAGGAGTGAAGTAATAAAAGGTGAGTAACAAATGATATGTTTTATTCAAAATATCTGTTTTCACCCACTGACAATTTATAGTTAGGTTGAGCATGAAATGGTGATGACACACAGAGAATCATTTTTCACACTTTTCTTATTTTCTAGAGCAGCTTTGTCAGACTCTCAAAGTAGGAGAATTGCCCTAAAGGGAATCACCTGGATATTTTTGCCTCATGTAAACGTGACAGACTAACGGATTTTCTCATCTGAGAGATAAATAAAATATCACCTCTAGTTCTATAAAACCTCCATATCATGTGTGCTTGTAGTATACTTGGAATAGGAGTAAGCATGTTATAATGAAAGGTTATTAAAAATTATATAACCCTACTCCCCTTTCACATAAAGAAACCAAAGTTTATAGACAGTAGAAGACTCCACTAGAGCCACTAAGCAACTCTGTCATGATGCTAAACCTGGAATTTCCATCCTACCCTCCCTATCTCCTATTTTAACATCTACAGCTGGGGTCCATTATTATCTCTAGCAATACAGAGTAAGCCACCTGGGATGGGACACATTGTTCCACACAGAAACTTAGCTCCCGTTACTTCCTTTAAATGGATTCCTCTCATGTCTGGGCCAATACTCTCCTAGTCTCAGATCATTTGGAGCCCTTTCTTATATAATTTATTTCCTAAAACTTCATCTCACAGGCTCTATGAAGCTCAAAGAAACTAATTGGTAGATATCTCTATATTATCTATCTATATTCTCTATGTTGGTAACAGTGAGGACAATCATTTCTTTCCAAAAAAATTACAAATATATACTATCTTCCTCATACTATGCTGAGAACTAGGAATTAAGAATGACCATGGAGGACAATAAAAACAAAGACCCTGGGTCAGAAAAGTACTTGGCTATTTCTAGAAACTGAAAGAAGGCCAGTGTTACATTACTGAAGTACTGTGGGGAAGAAGGAAGCCATGCATGCATGGGTGTGTGCCTCTAGTGGTCTCCTCCCTTCCTATCTAATAAGATTCTTGCTGGACCAAGGGGCTTCTATTGTTTCACAGTAAAGTGATTGTCATTGCTTTCCTATCCTTAAAAATGCATGGAACAGGAGTCAGCAAATTATGGCCAATGGTCCAGATCTGGCCTGCTGCCCATTCTTGTATAGACAGTGAGCTAAGAATTCTTATATTTTTAATTTAAATTAAAAAATTAATAGAAGACTAACTTTCTGTTACTCAGAAACTGTGTTAATATAACACATCAGAGTTATATTAAATTCAAACTTCAGAGTCCTTTGCAAAACAGAGTATGTATTTCTAACGTGTGTGTGTATGTATGTGTTTGAGAGATATAGAATGTATATGATTGATTAATACAGCCATGAGAAGAGGTTGGAGATGTTACAAGGGGTCATCTAATAGTGTGGTGTGAAGATTTTATTTTCAGTGCATTGGGAAGCTAACTGAAGTATGTGCACAAGAAAAGGGACTGACCTGATTTTCTGTTTTAAAGAGTGCTCTGGCCGTGACAGGGATAGCACATTATCTAGAGGCAAGGGTGGAAACAGGAAGCCAGTGAGGACGGCGTCACAGTGATCCAGGGAAGAAAAGATGAGAGCTTAAACACGAGAGCGTTAGACATGGGAAAAAGTAACAACAATTTCTGGTGGACTCAATGTGAGGGTTAAATAATGGAGAAAAACTACACTGACACAAATTTCACCAAAAAGGTTATTCAACATTCAATTGAATAGGTCAAATTATGTGATTGCTGAGCGGATGCTTACTCCTAAAATGAAATTTCAGGAACACCAGCAAAGCAAACCTGGTCAAAAATACTTAATAATTGTTTTTAATTGATCATAATACTTTCCTCTGAATTGGTACAGGAATTATAGACTTATGCTTTTCTTTTAGCACAGACACAGACTTTGTTAGGACATTTCATAATGAGCATCAGCCTGCAGTGTTAACGTAGAGCAAAGGATTCTGGCAAAGTTAAGGCTAATCCCAGCTGGCAAATCTAGATTTATCTTTAGATTCTAAAATACTTAGAACTCATTAAGGACCTTTTCACATAGCAGAATTAATCCTTTGCATCGCTAATTTTATTCTTTACTAATCAATGGGCTCATGGGACTGATACAACTTTGTAACTACACTACAAAAGCCAGGGTGAGAAGCAAAAGTAGGGTAAATGATTACTGTCATTGATCATGAGTGAAACCGGTACAGAGTGACTTAAAAGTCACTCAGATGTTATACTCTTCTGCCATCTTCCTTCAACTCTCCTTTATAAAAAAATGAATGTGTGGTCTCAGAAATTTACTGGGCCCCTAGGAAACTGACTTTAAAAGCAGAAGAGGAAAGACAGTAAATGGAATTGCATGGTATAAGTACCAGAACCTACACACTCTTCCCTTCACCAAATAGAGTCCTTTAAATCCTATTCCAGTCCAGTTATATACTCTAAAAGACAAGCTGGCATATCTGCAAGAATTTTATTGGCCCCAAGCATCCCTCATGCGATATGAATCAGGGAATCCTGTTTAAAATGACCCAGAAAGGGTTTTTAAAGAATATGTTTTGTATTATAATCTCTCCCACAGCCTTGTTCCCCTGCCTCCAACCAACACAGTTCTCTTCCTCCTCCAACACTAATGTAAGCAACCATACCTTTACATGAGAAGGGATGACACCTTGCTGCCACCACCTTTTGCTTCTGATCCTGTAGGTTTCTCAGAAATTGAATATTTCTGGTAGGAAATTATTAGACTTCCTGAGTCCCTGTGTCAAACTTCAAAACCAAAATATGGATTTACAATAGAACAAGGGGTAGGGAACATAGCTTTTCTTTATATTGCACATATATACATTATCTCATAGGTTTCTGATTGATTTCAAGATCAATGTGCAAGATTATTTAACAAAAGTATTCTCATTTAGAACAATAGAAAAAGACATGTTGCGGATATGCAAACTTTAAAAGCTACTCTACCTTGAGATGCTCCAAGTAGTTACTGGAGGATAAGCAAAATTTTAGTGCTGAATCCTTACAAATCCACTGCTATTAGAATATTTAGAATTCCATGTTATCAGTAATATTCATAGCTCATATCTTTGGATAGAAATATATCAATAACTGTAGCTTGGAAAATTTCATCTCTCTGTTCCAGGTAAGTACAGACCTTTTTCACGTGTTCTGTTAATAATTCTTACACGCTGGTCCACCGTGAAAGGATTGCCTTTCTAACATAATAGAAATCAAGGTTGATTTCCTATAGTTGATCTGATGATTGCAATCTGATGATTACAGATAATTAGTGTAAAACAATATGAAATTAGTAAGTTAAATCATTTAGTTTTAAATAAAGGCTGCTTCAAAAGTCACATAAAAGAAGTAATTCAAGAAGTTCCATTAATTTATTTTACATGGCAACATAGGTCTGTACTTACCTGGAACAGAGATATGAAATTTTCCAAGCTACAGTTATTGATATATTTCTATCCCAATGATATAAGCTATGAATATTACTGATAACATGGAATTCTAAATATTCTAGTAGCAGTGGATTTGTAAGGATTCAGAACTAAAATTTTGCTTATCCTCCAGTAACTACTTGGAGCATCTCAAGGCAGAGTAGCTTTTAAAGTTTGCATATCTGCAACATGTCTTTTTCTGTTGTTCTAAATGAGAATACTTTTGTTAAATAATCTTGCACATTGATCTTGAAATCAATCAGAACCCTGAAGGATAATGTATAAATGTGCAACATAGTTTGATTCAGCTTCTGACACAACTGCAATGATGTCACCTCTTTGAAAAGTGGAAGAAATCCATTCCATTTTTGTGACAATAGACCAGTAGGTTGGTTGGTAGATAGATCAACTCTATTAAATGTAATATTTGTATGCAAAAATGCTAAGTCACTTCAGTCGTGTCTGACTCTTTGTGACCCTATGGACTGTAGCTTATCAGGCTCCTCTATCCATGGGGATTCTGCAGGCAAGAATACTGGAGTGGATTGCCATGCCCTCCACCAGGGGATCTTCCTGACCCTAGGATCGAATGCTTGTCTCTTATGTCTCTGGCATTGGCAGATGGGTTCTTTACCACTAGCGCCACCTGGGAAGCCCTAAAGATAATATATGTATATTCTCTATTAAGTCTATATAATCTTCAAAAACTGCTACAACCCTTTCCTAGAAGGGCTTATCTATTTCTGGATCCAGGATGAAAATATGAATGAGAGTAAAGAGGAAACCCAGGTCAATATTTCATCTTTCAAGAAAAAATTATTGATATATAAGTCCTTATGGGCTTCCCAAATGGCACTAGTGTTAAAGAACCTGCCTGTCAGTGCAGGAGACATAAAAGATGCGAGTTCGATCCCTGGGTCAGGAATATCCCCTGGAGGAGGGCATGGAAACCCATCCTAGTATTCTTGCCTAGAGAATCCCATGGACAGAGGCGCCTGGTGGGCTACCATCCCTAGGGTCGCAAAGAGTTGGACATGACTAAAGTGACTTAGCATTCAGGCATGCAAGTCCTTATATCTTTCCCAGGAAGATTTAAGTATAAATTTGAGTCCTCATGTCTCTGTGCAAACTCATTTGATATTTGCTGGTTCTTTCACAGCCCGCAGACTCATGAAAATATCCAACACTCCCCACACCTCCAGCACCATCACTGGCTTCATCCTCCTGGGCTTCCCTTGCCCCAGGGAGGTGCAGATTCTCCTCTTTGTGCTCTTCTCTGCTGTCTACCTCCTGACCCTCATGGGCAATGGTTCGATCATCTGTGCTGTGATCAGAGACTCCACACCCCCATGTACATCCAGCTCGCCATCTTCTCCTTCCTGGAGATCTGGTATGTCACCTCCACTGTCCCCAACGTGTTGGCCAACTTCCTCTCTGACAACAAGCTCATCTCCTTCTCTGGTTGCCTTCTCCAGTTCTACTTTTTCTTCTCCTTGGGTTCTACAGAAAGCTTTTTCTTGGCTATTATGGCATTTGATGGATACCTTGCCATCTGCCAACCTCTACACTACCCCACCCTCATGATTGGACATCTCTGCACCAATTTTGTGATCAGCTGCTGGGCACTTGGTTTTCTCTGGTTTTTGATTCCCATCATCATCATCTCCCAAATGTCCTTCTGTGGATCCAGGATCATTGACCATTTCCTGTGTGACCCAGGTCCTCTTCTAGCACTCACCTGCATAAAAGCTCCTGTGATGGAGCTTGTCTTCTCCACTCTAAGTCCTATTCTCCTCATCATTCTCTTTCTCTTCATCATGGGGTCCTCAGCTTTGGTCATAAAAGCTATATTGAAATTTCCTTCAGCAGCTGGACAAAGAAAGGCTTTCTCAACCTGCGGTCTCATCTGACTGTGGTTTCACTGTTCTGTGATTCAGTAGTGGTTATGTATGGGAGCCCAGCATCTGATCATGGTGCTAGAATGCAGATGACTGTGACTCTGTTTTATTCTGTTGTCACCCCACTTCTTAATCCAATAATATATAGTCTTAGGAACAAAGATATGAAAAAGGTGCTGAAGAAATTTCTGAGACTATAAAAACTATTAACCAAAAAGACTCTTTAGCAAGTAGAGCCCAAATTTTTATTTACTAATTTGCAAACATTTCTAAATATTCTATTTATTTTCAGGTTAAAAACAACATTATTCAGAAAATATTTCAGTATCTTGTGAGCATGTTATCTGTTGATTTTTTCTTCTCGTGGTTCTTGACTGTTTGTCCTCTTTCTTCATATACTTTCATATTTTTAATTGAATGCTGCACATTATATTTTTAACATCATAAAGACAATGGATATATTATTGCAACAAAGGTTAAATTTCCCTCACGTAGCAGATAGAGTAAAAACAGATCAGTTTGATCCCATTTAAGGATTCATGTTGTAAAAACAACCTTAACCACTTTTGCTCTTATTTCTGGGATGTGACTCTTTCTCGGGAATATGACCTTTCTGAGATCTCAGTTGCAAACCTGGACTGTTTTTAGGATACCTCCACCTTAGCAATTCCCTGAATTCCTATTTTTGTACTCTGAAAATCATGACTCCTAAAACATATGCTCCGCACTTTAGACTCTCAATTTCTGCTTTCTGCTAGATTTTTTTGAAATCTTATCTTGTATGTGAATGGCTGGCTGAGAAATCAAAAATGCCTTGAAAGGAGATTATATTACCCTTTGATCCTCCTTCTCTGTGGTCCTCCTTTTCTAGAATTTGTTTCTCAAACCCCAAGTGCCTTACTGGCCATAAGCACAAAACCTTTATCTCCTCAGTTCAGTCTGAGGAGAATCTACTGCTTTTTGCTGAGACAGTATTCTTCCTTCACCCCAATCTTTCCCAAATGCCTTCCTATCTACATATTCCTGCCCTACTGATTGCTATTCCTCAGGGGAAAAGCCCCAGTGTGAATGTGAAACTCATTTCCATGTTCCTCCCTTCTTGGAATTTTATCCCCTGAAGTCTTTTCTGTGTTAACTGCTTTCTAGTGCCTTAGAATATTCCTTTTATGTATTTTGTCAAGGTTTTATAGTTATTTTTTGTAGAATGGTTAGTTTAATGCAAGCTGTTTAGTCATGACCATTGTCAGAGATTCTTGTCCTTTATATCTAAATTCCAGACTTTCTCACTACTATTCTCACTTTCAGAAGATGATCTTATACCATAAATATGCAAAAACCCACAAAGCAAAGAACAGTGAATACAGAGACTGGTATAAATGCAAATCTCGGAAGTAGATCTGCTTTTTTTCAATGCAAGAAGCTCTGGATTCCTGTAGGGGGTGGGGTAGGGAAGGGGAGTTTACTTATAGTAAGACATGAAAAAGCAGAACCACAGAGAACAGATTTAGGCCATTTTCATTGGTATATAGTTGATTTGCAATCTTGTATCAGTTTCAGGTGTACAGCGTAGTAATTCAGTATTTTTATAGATTACACTATAAAACTACTGCACATTTCACTCATTCAAACTACTGCACAACTGCACTCATTTCACATGCTAGCAGAGTAATGCTCAAAATTCTCCAAGTCAGGCTTCAACAGTCCATGAATCGAGAACTTTCAGATGTTCAAGCTGGGCTTAGAAAAGACAGAGGAACTAGAGATCAAATGGACAACATACATTAGATCACAGAAAAAGCAAGCGAATTCGAGAAGAACACCTACTTCGGCTTCATTGACTACTCCAAAGCCTTTGACTGTGTGGATCACAACAAACTCTGGAAAATTCTTAAACAGATGGGAATACCAGACCACCTGACCTGCCTCCTGCAAAACCCGTATGTAGGTCCAGAAGCAACAGTTAGAACTGGATATGGAACAGACTTGTTCCAAATTGGGAAAGGAGTACAGCAAAATGTATATTGTCACCCTGCTTATTTAACTTATGTGCAGAGTACATCATGTGAAATGCTGGGCTGGATGGAGCAAAAGCTGGAATCAAGATTGCCAGGAGAAATATCAATAATGATATTGATAAATATAATAATATAAATAATGATAATGATAAATATCGATATCAAACCACAGATATGCAAATGACACCACCCTTATGGCAGAAAGCGAAGAGGAGCTGAGGAGCCTCTTGATGAAAGTAAAAGAGGAGAGTGAAAAAGATGGCTTAAAAGTCAACATTCAGAAAACTAAGACAATGGCATCTGGTCCCATCACTTCATGGCAAATAGATGGAGAAACAATGGAAATAGGGAAAGACTATTTTGAGGGGCTCCAAAATCAATACAGATGGTGACTGCAGCCATGAAATCAAAAGAAGCTTGTTCTTCGGAAGGAAAGCTCTGACAAACCTAGGCAGCATATTACAAAGCAGAGATATTACTTTACCAACAAAGGTCCAGATAGTCAAAGCTATGGTTTTACCAGCAGTCATGTATGAATGTGAGAGTTGGACTTATTAAAAAGGCTGAGCACCAAAGAATTGATGTTTTTGAACTGTGCTGTTGGAGAAGACTCTTGAGAGTCCTTTGGACAGCAAGGAGATCAAACCAATCAGTCCTAAAGGAAATCTATCCTGACTATTCATTGCAAGGACTGATGCTGAGGCTGAAACTCCAATACTTAGCCACCTGATGCAAAGAGCTGACTTATTTGAAAAGACCCGATTCTTGGAAAGATTGAAGTCAAGAGGAGAAAGGGACGACAGAGGACGAGATGGTTGGATGGTGTCACTGACACAGTGGACATGAGTTTGAGCAAGCTCCGAGAGATGGTGAAGGACAAAGAGGCCTGGCCTGCTGCAGTCCATGGGGTCTCCAGGAGTCAGACATGACTGAGTGACTGAACAACAGCAACATAGATTGCACTCTATTATAGGTTAATACAAGACAATGGTGATAATAATACTTGTACCAAAAGCACAAGCAACAAAAGAAAAAATCAACAAATGGGACAACATAAAATTCATATCTTCTGCAAAACAAAATAAACAATTAACAAAATGAGAAAACACCCTACTGAATGGAAGCAAATACTTCATGTAACAGATAAGGGGTTAATATCCAAATAAAGAAATAAGTCACCTTAACAATAAAAAATAGAAAACTTGGTTAAAAATGGGAAAGACATGAATAAATATTTTTCTAATTAAGTCATACAGTTGGCCAATAGGACATGAAAAGATGTTCAACTTACATAATCCTCAGAGAAATGCAAATCAAAACCACAGTGAGATATCAGTGTGATATCTCACACTGATAAAAAATAATCAGTGTTGGCCAGGACATGGGAAGACTTGTACACTGTTGGTAGGAATATAAACTGGTGCAACCACTATAGGAAACAGTATGGAGGGGGGTCTCAAAAGCTAAAAGTAGAACTACCATATGATCTTGCAATTCTACTCCTGGGTGTTTATCTGAAGAAAATGAAAACACTAATTCAGAAAGATAAATTCACCCGAATGTTCTTAGCAGCAATGTTTACATGAGTCATGATATGGTGGCCTCAGTGTTTATGATGTACAGATGAATGAATAAAGAAGATAAGGTGTGTGTGTGCTTGTATACAGTGGAATACTGTTCAGCTAAAAACAGAATGAAGTTTTGTCATTTATAACAGTGTAGATGGACCTGGAGGATATTATGCGTAATAACCCAGAGAAAGACAAATACTGAGTATTATCATATATATCTGGAATCCAAAAACTAAAACAAATGAACATTTTGAATAAATGTAAAAAAAGCGGAAACACATTCATGCATTTGGAGAACAAACTAGTGGTTACCAGTGAGGAGAGGGAAGGAGGAGGGTATTAATAGGTACAAACTACTATGTATAAAATAAATAATCTACAAGAATACAAGTACAGCACAAGGAGTATAGCCAATATTTTATAACAACTTTATATGGAGTATATTATATTCAAAATACTCAATCATGATGTTGTATACCTGAAACTAATAAGTCAACAGTACATCAACTTTTAAAAATGGGATGGGAAGGGAAAAAAGAAAATGACTTGACTCTCATAGCCAGAACCAGAAAAAAAGTAGCTGGATATTTTCTCAATATATAATAAATGTTTATTATTACAATTATCAAACAAGAGAAAAAGTATAAAATATTTAAAATTAAAAGTTATCTAAACCCATCACCCTCAGGCAAACACCATTAATGTTTAAGTGAACAATCTTTCATGTATTATTTTATACACATACACACACTCATATAAGTTGATTTTCTACAAGTCGGATATTGTACATGCTGTTTTTATGACAGACTCCTTTATTTTTTTCCTTACCACTCCCTACTACCATCACTCCACCCAAAATCTAATTTTCACACATCCTGTCTCTACTAGATCAACAGTAATAACAACCTAGTATGCATGCTTCATACTATTCTCCAAGATCCTAATTATATGAAAATATTTAATTATATATAAGGATTTTTTCGTTATCCTTCAAATATCAAATCATTATTATATAGGTTTCTGTACAAAGCGCTTTTACATTTAGCCTTATAATATGCAATTACCTCCAAGTTTGATACCTGGGTCAGAAAGATCCCCTAGGGAAGGAAATGGCAATCCACTCCAATATTCTTACCTGGGAAATCCCAAGGAGAGAGGAGTCTGGTGAGCTACAGTCCATGGGCTCACAAAGTAGTCAGACAAGACTTAGTGACTAAACAACAGCATTAAATATACTACATATGTTCATTTTCTATAGTAGACTGCTGCTGCTAAGTCATTTCAGTCATGTCCGACTCTGTGTGACCCCATAGACGGAAGCCCACCAGGCTCCCCCGTCCCTGGGATTCTCCAGGCAAGAACACTGGGGTGGGTTGCCATTTCCTTCTCCAGTGTGTGAAAGTGAAAATTGAAAGTGAAGTCGCTCAGTGGTGTCCAACCCTTAGCGACCCCATGGACTACAGCCTACCAGGCTCCTCCGTCCATGGGATTTTCTAGGCAATAGTACTGGAATGGCTTGCCATTGCCTTCTCCGATAGTAGACTGGAGATATATAATTATTAAAACCAGTCTTCCACAGGACGTTTCTGTAGGAAGAACTATTCATGAGTTAGTTTTGGTTAATACTCATTCCATAAAAGACATGACTGAGAACAAGTTTCATATTCTTACTGAGAGGGTTTTCACTGAGGAAACTGAAGATTAGAGTCTTTATAGAGGTATCGTGATAATCAAGTAAATTATTGTCTGCATTTCTACTAAATCCAGCTAACTTGCAGTGTGCCTGATATGAACTTCCAGTTTAGCCATTCAAGAATTGTACAGCCTCAAGTACACCATCAGTATCTTTTTACAAATGAGGTAACTAAGCCTTGACTGGGACTTCCCTGGTGGCTCAGAGATTAAAGCGTCTGCCTCCAATGCGGGAGACCCGGGTTCGATCCCTGGGTCGGGAAGATCCCCTGGAGAAGGAAACGGTAACCCACTCCAGTATTCTTGCCTGGACAATCCCATAGATGGAGAAACCTGGTAGGCTACAGTCCACGGGGTCGCAAAGAGTCGGACACAACTGAGCGACGGAACGGAAGCCTTGATTGAGTAAGTTGCCCAAACAGTTAAAAGTGTTGGAACCAGGTTGAATTAAAGAACTATGACTCCAGAAACCATACTGTAAACTGTTATGCTATGGTGTCTCCTGATGTTAGGTTATCATATGTAAGCTTCCAAGTTAAGCATTTTATATACACTATCTTTTTTAGTCTTCATAATGACATTATATGAGCCATTACTATTTCACGTGTTTCACAGAATAGAAAACTAAGGCCTAGAGAGAACAGATAACAATTTGCCAGCAATGCAGTCTAATAACAACTCAGAAAGCAGGGATTCAAACAAGTCTCTCTAGTCCAAAAGTCACATTCTTCATCATCATTAATTTGCTGTAACAGAGTTTTATATATATACATATATATGCTATTGAGTGAAAGGGGGTAAAATTCCCCTTGTGCCTCTAAAGCTGAATAATATCCAGCTATTAGGAAGAGTTTATGGGAAAAGGGAAAAGCAAAAGAAAAAGCCTCTAAAGCTGAATAATATCCAGCTATTAGGAAGAGTTTATGGGAAAAGGGAAAAAGAAAAAGGCTCTAAAGCTGAATAATATCCAGCTATTAGGAAAAGTTGATGGGAAAAGGGAAAAAGAGTTTATGGGAAGTGAAAAGCAAAGGAGAAAAGGAAAGATATACCCATTTGAATGCAGAGTTCCAAAGAATAGCAAGGAGAGATAAGAAAGCCTTCCTTAGAGATCAATGCAAAGAAATAGAGGAAAACAACAGAATGGGAAAGACTAGAGATCTCTTCAAGAACATTAGAGATACCAAGGGAACATTTCATGCAAAGATGGGCTCAATAAAGGACAGAAATGGTAGGGAACTAACAGAAGCAGAAGATATTAAGAAGAGGTGGCCATAATACACAGAAGAACTGTAGAAAAAATGTCTTCATGACCCAGATAATCACGATGGTGTGATCACTCACCTAGAGCCAGACATCCTGGAATGTGAAGTCAAGTGGTCCTTAGAAAGCATCAGTAGTGGAGGTGATGGAATTCCAGGTGAGGTATTACAAATCCTGAAAGATGATGCTGTGAAAGTGCTGCACTCAATATGCCAACAAATTTGGAAAACTCAGCAGTGGCCACAGGACTGGAAAAGGTCAGTTTTCATTCCAATCCCAAAGAAAGGCAGTGCCAAAGAATGCTCAAACTACTGAACAATTGCACTCATCTCACACACCAGTAATTTAATGCTTAAAATTCTCCAAGCCAGGCTTCAGCAATACATGAACCGTGAACTTCCAGATGTTCAAGCTGGTTTTAGAAAAGGCAGAGGCACCAGAGATCAAATTGCCAACATCCGCTGGATCATTGAAAAAGCAAGAGAGGTCCAGAAAAACATCTATTTCTGCTTTATTGACTGCCAAAGCCTTTGACTGTGTGGATAACAATAAACTAGAAAATTCTGAGACAGGAATATTAGACCACCTGACCTGCCTCTTGAGAAACCTGTATGCAGGTCAGGAAGCAACAGTTAGAACTGGACATGGAACAACAGACTGGTTCCAAATAGGAAAAGGACTACGTCAAGGCTGCATATTGTCACCCTGCTTATTTAATTTATATGCAGAGTATATCATGAGGAACGCTGGGCTGGAAGAAGCACAAGCTGGAATCAAGATTGCCAGGAGAAATATCAATAACCTCAGATATGCAGATCACACCACCCTCATGGCAGAAAGTGAAGAAAAACTGAAGAGCCTCTTGATGAAAGTGAAAGAGAAGAGTGAAAAAGTTGGCTTGAAGCTCAATATTCAGAAAACTAAGATCATGGCATCCGGTCCCATCACTTCATGGCAGATAAATGGGGAAACAGTGGAAACAGTGGCTGAGTTCATTTTTCTGGGCTGCAAAATCACTGCAGATGCTGATTGCAGCCATGAAATTAAAAGACGCTTACTCCTTGGAAGGAAAGTTATGACCAACCTAGACAGCATATTAAAAATCAGAGACATTACTTTGCCAACAAAGGTCCATCTAGTCAAGGCTATGGTTTTTCCCGTGGTCATGTATGGATGTGAGAGTTGGACTGGGAAGAAAGCTGATCGCCGAGGAATTGATGCTTTTGAACTGAGGTATTGGAGAAGACTCTTGAGAGTCCCTTGTACTGCAAGGAGATCCAACCAGTCCATCCTAAAGGAGATCAGTCCTGGGTGTTCATTGAAAGGACTGATGTTGAAGCTGAAACTCCAATACTTTGGTCACCTGATGCAAACTGCTGACTCATTGGAAAAGTCCCTGATGCTGGGGAAGATTGAGGCAAGAGGTGAAGGGGAAGACAGAGGATGAGATGGTTGGATGGATTCATCGACTCTAAGGACATGGGTTTGGGTGGACTCTGGGAGTTGGTGATGGACAGGGAGGCCTGGCATGCTGTGGTTCATGCGGTCACAAAGAGTTGGACATGACTGAACAACTGAACTGAACTAACGGGAAAAGACTGATAAGAACTTAGTGAATAAGTATAGTTGTTTAGACGCTGACTGTAGCCCTCCAGGCTCCTTGTCCATGGGATTTCCCAGGTAAGAATACTGGAGTGGGTTGCCATTTCCTTCTACAGGGAATTTTCCTGCATTGGCAGGCTGATTCTTTCCTGCTGAGCCACAATTAGGACGTGTTTATGGGAAATGACTGATAAGAACTTAGTGAATTAGTGTAGTATAATACTGTAAATACAACACGGGCAGAAAAGTTAAATCCAGTCTTCAGAAAACAATACAAAAAAGTATAAAAATACTTTAAATGGCAATGTTTGAGTAGTAACATGGAGGTCTTTTTTTCTATTTTATTTTTTCCCCCAATTTTATGCTTTATTGTCAAATGCTGCAATATTAAGTATTGACTGCCCATGACTTAATGATAGTTTGACCTTGATTTTTCAACTTTACAACTGCATGAATGCAATATTCATTTAGTAGAAACCATATTTTGAATTTTTAATTATGATCTTTTCCCAGGCTAGTGATACACGGTAAGATACTCTGTCTTGATGCCAGGCATCAGCAGCACGTCACAGCTCCCAGTCAGGCACGTAATCACAAGGGTAAATAACCATGTTGTACTGATACAACCATTCTGTTTTTTCACATTTAATACAGGGAGAAAATTTTTGAAATTTGTATGGAAACACAAAAGTCTATGAGTAGCCAAAGCAATCTTGAGAAAGAATAACAGAGCTAGAGGAATCAGACTTCTTGACTTCAGACTGGAGTACAAAGCTACAGTAACCAAGACAGTATGGTGCTGGTACAAAAATAGAAATGTAGATCAATGGGACAGGATAGCCCAGAAATAAATCCGCACACCTATGGTCATTAATTTATGACAAAGGACAAATGACTATATAGTGGAGGAAAGACACTCTCGTCAATAAATGGTGCTGGGAAAACTGGACAGCTACATGTAAAAAAAATGAAATTAGAACATTCTTTAACAACATGCAGAAAAATAAATTCAAATGGATTAGATATCTAAATGTAAGACCAAATACTATAAAACTCTTACAGGAAAACATAGGCAGAACACTCTGACATAAAATGCAGAATATCTTTTTCATACCATCTCCCCGAGTAATGAGAATGAAAACAAAAATAAACTAATGGGACCCAGTTAAACTCAAAAGTGTTTGCACAGCAACAGAAACCATAAACAAACTAAAAAAGAAAAAAAAAACTCACAGAATAGGAGAAAATATTTGCAACTGATGCCAACAACAAAGGATTAGTCATCAAAATTTAAAAGCAGATCATGCAGCTCAATATCATGGAAAAGAAAAACAATAAAAAAAATGGGCAGAGAACATAAATGGATAGATATCTCTACAAAAAAGACACACAAAAGGCCAAGAAGCACATGAAAAGATGTTCAACATTGCTAGTTATTAGAGAAATTTAAATCAAAACTATAATGAGATGTTACCTCGTATCAGTCAGTAGGCCATCACCACCAAAAATCCAAAAACAACATATGCTGAAGGAGGTGCAGAGAAAAGGGAACCCTCCTACACTGTTGGTGGAATGTAAAGTGATACAGCCATTATGGAGAACAATATGGAGTTTCCTTAAAAACTAAAAATAGAGCTACCATATTATCCAGTAATTCTACTCCTGGGCATATATCCAGAGAAAAATATGGCTCAAAAAGATACATGTACACCAATGTTCATTACAGTGCTGCTTACAATAGCCAAGACATGGAAGCAACCTAGATGTCTATTGACAGATGAATGGATAAAGTAGACAAGATATGCATATACAATGGAATATTACTCAGCCATTAAAAAGAAAGGACCAATGCCATCTGCGGAGAAGGCAATGGCAAGTCACTCCAGTACTCTTGCCTAGAAAATCCCATGGATGGACGAGCCTGGTAGGCTGCAGTCCGTGGGTTCCATAAGGGTCAGACACGACTGAGTGACTTCACTTTCACCTTTCACTTTCACACATTGGAGAAGGAAATGGCAGCCCACTCCAGTGTTCTTGCCTGGAGAATCCCAGGGACGGGGGAGCCTGGTGGGCTGCCATTTCTGGGGTCACACAGAATCGGACATGACTGTGACTTAGCAGCAGCAGCAGCACAGCAATGGCATCTGAAGCAACATGGATAAATCTGAATATTATAATATTATCGTAGTAAGTGAAGTAAGCCTTACAGAGAAAGACAAATATCACATGATATTGCTTATATGTGAAATTTTTTTAAAATGATACAAATGAACTTATTTACAAAACAGAAACAGATTCACAGACCTAGAGAATGGATTTAAGATTATCAGGGCAAAAGGGTGGTAGGCAGGGATAGACTGGGAGTTTGGGATTAACATGTACACACTGCTATATTTAAAATAGATAACTAACAAGGACCTACTGTATAGCACAGGAAACTCAATATTCTGTAATAACCTATATGGGAAAAGAATTTTTAAAAGAACAGATATGTGTATAACTGAATCACTTTGCTGTATACCTGAACAAACACATCATTAACCAAGTATGTTTCAATATAAAATAAAAATTAAAAAAATAATTTTGTGAGAAACTGTCTGAGCTGAGGGGGGAAATGACAGGAAAGGTTTAAAAAAATAAAGAGAACATTTAATAAGTTAGCTCTCTACTTCTTCATGAATAAATAATCTCCTGGGACCCTCACTTCACAGGGCTTAACTCTCACACTAGTAATCATCAACGCAGACGGGTCTTGCCTGCTTTTCAGAGGGTAAGATTATTCACCCAACAAAAATATACGGTCTTCCACTGTGTGTCTAAGCAATTTGATGTGACTGTTGACACAAGGACTTCTACAGGAAATAGTGGAGAAAAGGTAAAAATATAAAAATTTAACAACGACAGTGGTAACAGTAGCAATAGGTTAAGGCTCCAGTGCAGAAGCTTTTATTTGGCAACTTTGAATCTCATGTGTGGACAGAGGGAAACAACAAAGCTGTTCAAACAAGGAAGTGAAACGACCTGGTCAGTCTTTGACATGAAAATCCTTCACGAATTGGAGAGAAAGGGACAAGAAGTGGATTGTGCTAAGACATCTGTACCTCCATCAAGATGAGGAAGCTTAGCTCCAACTCCCTGATGTGACCCCTGAGTGGAGCTAAGGAATGTTATGCTCTGGCCTCTCTCAGACCTGACAAGTGGACCCTCAAAACATCTACTTGACACTCACAGGGCTCAAGCACAAATGAGAAAGAAAAGATCTATAAAACAACCAGACAGGCCCTGGAAGGGGACAGATTCCTGGGGCAACTAGCTGCACAGCCCTCTATGGCTGAGGTCATATCATACCTTCAGCCCATCTAGCTCTTCTTTCTAGAAAATCAAAGGCGGCTCTGTTTCCAAAACTCATAATTGATAGCATTCACTAGAGGCCCAGGAACAGTTTCTTACATCATAGCCACCCCACTGTGTTATTTTTATAGACTTTCTTTTAATACCTGATAGGCAATCTGAGTTGTCTTATACATTGATGAAATCTCTTGCCATCCCTGAGAATTCGGGCGCTTTAAAAAGTAATATTTTCACCCCTACTGGGAGTCAAAGGTAAGATAGAAGGATCAGAGTCTCCAGAGAAGGCAGGTCCCAGAGGAAGGGAATAACTAGGGAAGAACATTCTCCTAACACAGACCTTCTTCTGGAAGTGGTAAATTGATCCTCATGGATCCTCACTCCCTGGAGCCTCTGCTTAGAATCTCTCCATCCTTCAGCAGACACAGAAAGATTGTCACCTTATTTCTACTCCTTCACTCCTTGGTGGTTTCTGTAGAGAAAACCAACCTTCCTCTCCAGAAAGACTAGACATTCAGAGAAACTTCAGGTCTGGATTGCCCTCTGTCCATTTGTTTAGCGGAGAAAGTAAATATTAAAAAGTTAGTAAAACTACCCTCTAAATAGAGTTCCTTTACTCTGCTTTAGCTACATATGATATTCGATTGGCCAAAAAGTTCATTCAGGTCTTTCATGTTATGTCTTGTGTGTGTGTGTGTGCACGTGCACACTCAGTTGTGTCTAACTCTGCATCCCTATGGACTGAAGCCTGCCAGGCTCCTCTGTCCATGAGATTCTCCAGACAAGAATACTGGAGTGGGCTGACATTCCCTTCTCCAGGGTATCTTCCTGATCCAGGAATTAAACTCAGGTCTCCTGCATTGCATGGGACAGGTGTGCTATCTCCTGACCAAGCTAAATGAAGTAGCTGCTGCTGCTAAGTCACTTCAGTCGTGTCCGACTCTGTGTGACCCCATAGACGGAAGCCCACCAGGCTCCCCCGTCCCTGGGATTCTCCAGTCTAGAACACTGGAGTGGGTTGCCATTTCCTTCTCCAATGTGTGAAAGTGGAAAGTGAAAAGGGAAAGTGAAGTCGCTCAGTCGTGTCTGACCCTTAGCGACCCCACGGACTTGCAGCCTACCAGGCTCCTCCATCCATGGGATTTTCTAGGCAATAGTACTGGAGTGGCTTGCCATTGCCTTCTCCGAAATGAAGTAGATGGAAGTATTATTGTGAGAGCAGGCCAATAATGCTTCCACCCCACTGTGCCTTCTTAAACTAGCCCCGAGGAAAAAGTAAAATATCAGAGAAATGTCTTTCCTTCACTTTATATAGTATAGCTGATGACCTGACTATTCAAGATTGAGTTTAACCCAACCTTTCCAAGATATAATGCAGGTGAGTGTGTAGTTTACCTTGTTTGGCTTTGTTAATGACTCAGTCCAAACATCCTGTATACATCACACAGCTTTGACACCACTATTTGCATATTCCCACTCTTTCTGCCACAGCACTTTCTGCAACTAATTCAGGGGACACTTCCCGCCTCTCTGGACAGCTCCAGCATCCCCTTTGTGCCAGGTGAAACCACAGCTACTCTGTACAGAGGAGGAAATTAATTAAGGGTAAGTAACAAACAATACAATCTTGTTAGAAATATCTTTTTTTTCATCCATAGTCAGTTGAGCATGAAATGATGATGGCACACACAGAATCATTTTTCACGTCTTTCTTATTTTCTAGGGCATATTGTCAGACTCTCAAAGTTAAACTGCCCTGAGCGGGAACTGACCTGGATCTTTTCCCTTCTTGTAGAAGTGAAAATCTATCCAACTGATTTTCTCATGCAAGAGATAGATGTTAACTACAATATCACTTCTAGATCTCATAGATCTCACAGCCTTGATATCATGTGTACTTGCAGTATACTTGGAATAGGAGTAAGCATGCTATAATGAAAAGTAATTAAAAATCATACAGTACTATTCCTTTCTCATATAAAGAAAAGAAAGCTAAAAGAACAGAGTTGTAGTTGCCAAGGGGGAAGAGGGAGAGAGAGGGATGGACAAGATGTCTGGGGTTAGTAGATACAAACTATTACATTTCGAATGGGTCAACAATACGGAACAAATTTTTCAAGCAACAGAAAAACAGTAAGGTCCTATTGTGTAGCATAGGGAACTATATCCAATCTCCTCGATAAACCATAATGGAAAAGAAGATTAAAGAGAACGTATGTATGTGTATAACTGAGTGACTTTGCTATACAGCAGAAATTAGCACAATACTGTAAATCAACTCTACTTCAATTAAAAATAGAGAACAAAAATTTTAAAAATTAAGAAAGCATAGCTTATAGACAATAGAAGACTCCACTAGAGCCAACCAGCTACTTTGCTATGAGGCTGAACCTAGAATTTCCATCCCATCTTCCTTCTCTCCTACTTTGACATCCACAACTGGGGGACCATAGTTTTCTCCAGAAACAGAGAGTAAGCCACTTGTGGTGAGACATATTCTTCCACACAGAGCATTTGCTTCCATTCCTTCTTTGAATGGATTCATCTCAAGACTGGGCCAGCACTCTCATTACCTAGATCATTTTATAGATCCTAGAGCCTTTTCCTGTATAATTCATTTCCTAAGATTTCATCTCACAAGGTATTTGAAGCTCAAATGAAGTAATTGGTAAATGTTTCTATATTATCTGTCTATATTCTCTACATTGTTCACAATGTAGACAGTCATTTCTTTAAAAAAATGTTTACAAAGTACATACCCTCTTCCTCATAGTGTGCTGAGCAGTCAGAATTAAGAGTGACCATGAAGGCCAACAAGAACAAAGACACTTAGTCAGGAAAGTATTTAACTGCTTCTAGAAACTGGTAAGCCACTCCAGTACTCTTGCCTAGAAAACCCCATGGATGGAGGAGCTTGGTGGGCTGCAGTCCGTGGGGTCGCTAAGGGTCGGACACGACTGAGCGACTTCACTTTCACTTTTCACTTTCACACATTGGAGAAGGAAATGGCAACCCACTCCAGTGTTCTTGCCTGGAGAATCCCAGGGAAGGGGGAGCCTGGTGGGCTTCCGTCTATGGGGTCACACAGAGTCAGACACGACTGAAGTGACTTAGCAGCAGCAGCAGAAACTGAAAGAAGGCCAATGTTATATTACTGAAGTATTGTGTGGTGGAAAGAAGCAGTCGTGTGTGTGTGTGTGTGTGTGTGTGTGTGTGTGTGTAAAACAACAAAAAGAGAAAGGCAATCCTGATGACTTTGGAAACTGGTAATTAAACTGGTCCCAAAAAATCTGTGAGCACAGAACAGGCTGATTCCAGCTGCCCTCTAGAGGTCTCCTCCATTTCTAATAAAGTCACACGATGGATCAAAGAGTTTCCATTGTTCTACAGTGAAATGAATGTCTTTCCTTTCCTGTCTCTATAAATGTATTGACCAGAGCTCAGCAAATTATGGCAATAGGTCAAACATGGCCTGCTTTTGTATAGCCAGTGAGCTAAGAATTTTTACTTTTTAATTTAAATTAAAAAATCCATAGAAGACTAATGTTTTGTAATATATCAGAGTTACATGGAATTCAAATTTCTGTGGACATAAATAAAGATTTATGAGAATACAGCCATGTGCATTCATTTAGGTTTTGTGTCTGTGGCTACTTTCATACAACAGCAGAAATGAACAGTTATCATAAAGACTATGTGGCTACAAGACTAAAATAGCTAAGAAGATATTTGCTGACCCCTGGTGCAGAGGATTACAAAGTGAGTCCCCTCTACTGTTATGCGGCCTAGCATAGGTATTATAGTCCAAATGCAGGCAGCTTGCAGTAGGGTCAGTAGAGCACAGGGTGTGGAATACATCCTGCTACCCCACTGTTTGTTGAACCCTGTTTCATATTTGCAGTGTGTATGTTAGTAGAGGGTGTGTGTATCTCCCTTACACACAGACTGTGTGTTTCTGTGTGTATGCGTGTGCAAGAGAGACACATAAAAAGTATATTTGACTAACAGAATCATGAGGATAGTTTGGAGATATGAAAAAGAGTCAGTTCAAAGACCCTAGTTTGAAAATTTGTTTGATCCTAAGTGCATTGGGAAGCTATTTGAAATTTGTGTGATCTGATCTTTTTTTTTAAGAGTCACTCTGGCCAATGGCGGAGAAGGCAATGGCACCCCACTCCAGTACTCTTGCCTGGAAAATCCCATGGATGGAGGAGCCTGGTAGGCTACAGTCCATGGGGTCGCTAAGAGTTGGACATGACTGAGCAACTTCACTTTCACTTTTCACTTTCATGCATTGGAGAAGGAAATGGCAACCCACTCCAGTGTTCTTGCCTGGAGAATCCCAGGGATGGGGGAGCCTGGTGGGCTGCTGTCTATGGGGTCACACAGAGTCGGACACGACTGACGCGACTTAGCAGCAGCAGCAGCAGCTGGCCATGGTATGGATCATAAATTGTAGAGAGACAGGGATGAGAAACAAGAAACCCGGTTAGGACAGGATCACAGTGTTCCAGAGAAGAAAAGAAGATGACGGCTTGAATTAGAGAGAGGTGAAGGGACATGAGACTTATTTTAGAGAGAGACTAACAGAAATTGCTGATGAATTAGATGTGAGGGTAAAGGAAAGGGAAGAAATACTACACTGAAATGTTTTATCACAAATAAATAAAAACAATTCTTAAATATTTAATCTGAAAGGTCATTTATTAAATTAAACAGATGCTTACCCCTAAATGAAATTTCAGGCACCCCAGCAGAACAACCCTGGTCAAAAATACCTAAGCATTAGAAGTAGCAATTGTTTTTAATTGATCATAAAAAAGCTACCTTCCTTTGAATTAGTACTGGACTTACAATCATTTTTTTGAAACCATAAAGGACCTTTATATGCAGCAGAATTATTCTTTTCTGTCCCTATTTTTCTGAGAAACTAGATAGGCAGTAGGATGGTATGTAGATAGACAGACAGATTCTCTATTAAGAACAAAGTCTAATGTTCAAATACCTCTACCACACTTTCCTTCAAGAGTTTACCAATTCTGATCAAACATTTTCTTAAATCCATGATGAAAATGTGAATGAGAATAGTTAACCCAGTTTACAAGGAAAAAAATAGCTATTACTATATAAATCTCTATTTACTCTTCCAAGATGATTTAAATATAAATCTGGGTCCTCATATCTCTATACAAACTCATTTGATATTTGCTGGTTCTTTCACAGCTTGCAGACTCATGAAAATATCCAACACCTCCAACACCTCCAGCACCATCACTGGCTTCATCCTCCTGTGCTTCCCTTGCCCCAGGGAGGGGCAGATTCTCCTCTTTGTGCTCTTCTGTGCTGTCTACCTCCTGACCCTCATGGGCAACGGTTCGATCATCTGTGCTGTGCGCTGGGATCACAGACTCCACACCCCAATGTACATCCTGCTGGCCAGCTTCTCCTTCCTGGAGATCTGGTATGTCACCTCCACTGTCCCCAACATGTTGGCCAACTTCCTCTCTGACAACAAGCTCATCTCCTTCTCTGGGTGCTTTCTCCAGTTTTACTTTTTCTTCTCCTTGGGTTCTACAGAATGTTTTTTCTTGGCTATTATGGCATTTGATCGATACCTTGCCATCTGCTGGCCTCTACACTACCCCACTGTCATGACTGGACGTCTCTGTGCCAATCTCATAATCAGCTGCTGGGTATTTGGTTTCCTCTGGTTCTTGATTCCCATCATCATCATCTCCCAAATGTCCTTCTGTGGATCTGGGATCACTGACCACTTCCTGTGTGACCCAGGTCCTCTTCTAGCACTCACCTGCAAAAAAGCTCCTGTGATAGAGCTTGTCTTCTCCACCTTAAGTCCTTTGCCCCTAATCATTCCTTTTCTCTTCATCATGGGGTCTTATGCTCCGGTCCTGAGAGCTGTATTGAAAGTACCTTCAGCAGCTGGGCAAAAAAAGGCTTTCTCCACCTGTGGGTCTCATCTGGCTGTGGTTTCACTGTTTTATGGCTCAGTCCTCGTAATGTATGGGAGTCCAACCTCTGAGCATGAAGCTGGAATGCAGAAGATTGTGACTCTGTTTTATTCTGTTGTGACGCCACTTCTTAACCCTGTAATATATAGTCTTAGAAACAAAGATATGAAAAAAGCCCTGCAGAAATTTCTTAGACTATAAAAAGTGTTAATCAAAAGAGTTCTTGAGCAATTAGAGACCTAAATTGTGTTTACCTCATTTTTAGATTTAAAAAAAAAATGTGTTTTGTTTTTTTCAGATAATTGTTCATCCTAAGATTGACTAAAATTTCAGTCACCAGTGAACATGTATCTGTTGCTTATTTGTTCTCCTGGTTCTTGCTCATTTGTCCTGTTTCTTTTTTTTTTGTCCTGTTTCTTATATACTTCATTTTTTACCAAATGCTGAACATTATATTTTAAAATTTTTTAAATAATGTAGTAAAGAAAGTTTTCTTTTACCAGAAGATAGAGTAAAGCTGATCACTTTGATCTCATTTAAGGAGTATTTATTTTAAGGTGTAATAAAAATAGTCTAAAATAGCTTTGCTCTTATTTCTGGGATGTGATCCTTAGTCAGGAACATGACCATTCTGAGATGTCAGTTGCACACCTGAACTGTTTCCAGGACGCCTCCACCTCAGAGAGCCCTGACTTTCTCTATATTCTGAAACCCACGACTCCTAAGACCTCTGCTCAGCTCTTTAAACTCCCAGTTTCTTCTTTCTGCTAGACTTCTGGAAATCTCATCTTGCACATGAATGACTGAGAAATGGAAAAATGCCTGGAAAGGAAACTACGTCACGTTTTGACCCTCACTTCTCTGTGGTCCTCCTGTCTCCAGTATTTTTTCTCAAACACCAGTTTCTCTGGCGGCCACAGACACCAAATCCCTTATATCCTTAGTTCAGTGAAACGACTGCTTTCTGGTGAGACTTTATTCTCCCTCCCTGCTGTTTTTCTCAGATGCCTCCATGTCCCCAGACTCCCCAACCCAGTGACTGTCATCCTAGGGGAGAAACACTCAAGGTAACTGTGGAGCTCTTCTTCTTATTCCTCCCTTCCCTGGAATTGCAGCCCCTGAAGTCATGTCTGTGTTGACTGCTCTCTAGTGCCTTCAAAGGCTTGTTTTATGTGATTTCTCCAGATTTGCGAGTTACTTTTAGTCGAAGGATAAGTTTAATCCAAGCTGATTAGTCATGACTATAACTAAAAGTTATTTTCTATTACATCTAAATTCCATACTTTCTCACTTCTCCCCTCACTTTCAGGAGACGATCTCGTAGCATAATCATGCAAAAACCCACAAATCAGAGACAAGTGAATACAGGGACTGGTATAAACATGCAAAGGCCTGATTTTCTTTTCACTGCAAGCACCTCCACATTCCTGAGTGTTCTACCCTGCAAACAAGGTGGGAAGGGAGAAGGGGTTGATTTCAATAAAATAAGGAAAACCAGTAACCCAGAGACAAATTTAGGCCTAATTCTTTTAAGGGAGAGGTGATCAGGAATTGTTCAGTTCAGTTCAGTCGCTCAGTCGTGTCTGACACTTTGCGACGCCATGGACCGCAGCACGCCAGTCCTCCCTGTCCATCACCAACTCTTGGAGTTTACTCAAACTCATGTCCATTGAGTCGGTGATGCCATCCAACCATCTCATTCTCGTCTCCTTCTCCTCTTGTCTTCAATCTTTCCCAGCATCAGGGTCTTTTGAAATGAGTCAGTTCTTTGCATCTAGAAGCCAAAGGATTGGAGTTTCCGCTTTAGCATAAGTCCTTCCAATGAATATTCAGGACTTATTTCCTTTAGGATGGACTGATTGGATCTCCTTGCAGTCCAAGGGACTCTCAAGAGTCTTCTGCAACACCACAGTTAAAAAGCATCAATTCTTCGGTGATCAGCTTTCTTCACAGTCCAACTCTCACATCCATACATGACTACTGGAAAAGCCATAGTTTTGACTAGGCAGACCTTTGCTGGCAAAGTAGTGTCTCTGCTTTTTAATATGCTATCTAGGTTGGTCATAACTTTCCTTCCAAGGAGTAAGCGTCTTTTAGTTGCAAGGCTGCAGTCACCATCTGCAGTGATTTTGGAGCCCAAAAAAATAAAGTCTGTCACTGTTTGCACTGTTTCCCCGTATGTTTGCCATGAAGTGATGGGACCACATGCCATGATCGTCATTTTTTGAATGTTGAGTTTTAAGCCAATTTTTCACTCTCCTCTTTCACTTTCATCAAGAGGCTCCTTAGTTCTTCGCTTTTTGCCATAGGGTGGTGTTATCTGCATATCTGAGGTTATTGATATTTCTCCCGGCAAACTTGATTCCAGCTTGTGCTTCCTCCAACCCAGCGTTTCTCATGATATACCCTGCATATAAGTTAAATAAACAGGGTGACAGTATACAGCCTTGACATACTCCTTTTCCTATTTGGAACCAGTCTGTTGTTCCATGTCCAGTTCTAACTGTTGTTTCCTGACCTGAATACAGATTTCTCAGGAGGCAGATAAGGTGGTCTGATATTCCCATCTCTTGAAGAATTTTCCACAGTTTGTTGTGATCCACATAGTCAAAGGCTTTGGCATAGTCAATAAAGCAGAAGTAGATGTTTTTCTGGAACACTCTTGCTTTTTCCATGATCCAGCAGATGTTGGCAGTTTGATCTCTAGTTCCTCTGCCTTTTCTAAATCTAGCTTGAACATCTGGAAGTTCATGGTTCACGTACTGTTGAAGCCTGGCTTGGAGAATTTTGAGCATTACTCTGCTAGCAGGTGACATGAGTGCAATTGTGTGGTAGTTTGAGCATTTTTTGGCTTTGCCTTTCTTTGGGATTGGAATGAAGACTGACCTTTTCCAATCCTGTGGCCACTGTTGAGTTTTCCAAATTTGCTGGCATATTGAGTTCAGCACTTTCACAGCATCATCTTTTAGGAGTTGAAATAGCTCCACTGGAATTCTATCACCTCCACCAGCTTTGTTCGTAGTGATGTTTCCTGAGGCCCACTTGACTTCGCATTCCAGGATGTCTGGCTCTAGGTGAGTGATCACACCATCGTGGTTATCTGGGTCATGAAGAACTTTTTTGTATAGTTCTTCTGTGTATTCTTACCACCTCTTCTTAATATCTTCTGCTTCTGTTAGGTCCATAATGTTTCTGTCCTTTATTGTGCCCATCTTTGCATGAAATGTTCGCTTGTATCTCTGATTTTGCTGAAGAGATCTCTAGTCTTTCCCATTCTGTTGTTTTCCTCTATTTCTTTGCATTGATCACTGAGGAAGGTTTTCTTATCTCTCCTTGCTATTCTTTGGAACTCTGCATTCATATGGGTATATCTTTCCTCCTCTCCTCTTCCTTTTGCTTCTCTTCTTTTCACAGCTATTTGTAAGGCCTCCTCAGACAACCATTTTGCCTTTTTGCATTTCTTTTTCTTAGGGATGGTCTTGATCACTGTTTCCTGTACAATGTCACGAACCTCCGTCCAATAGCTCATCAGGTACTCTGTCTATAAGATCTAATCCCTTGAATCTATTTGTCACTTCCACTGTATAATCATAAGGGATTTGATTTAGATCATACCAGAACGGTCTAGTGGTTTTCCCTACATTCTTCAATTTCAGTCTGAATTTGGCAATAAGGAGTTCATGATCTGAGCCACAGTCAGCTCCCAGTCTTGTTTTTGCTGACTGTATAGAGCTTCTCCATCTTTGGGTGCAAAGAATATAATCAGCCTGATTTTGGTATTGACCATCTGGTTATGTCCATGTGTAAAGTCTTCTCTTGTGTTGTTGGAAAGGGTGTTTGCTATGACCAGTGTGTTGTCCTGGCAAGACTTTATTAAACTTTGCCTTGCTTCATTCTGTACTCCAAGGCCAAATTTGCCTGTTACTCCAGGTATTTCTTTATCCTACGTTTGCATTCCAGTTCCCTATACTGAAAAGTAATTATAGATCAGTAAAATTGTTTACTCAGAATTTTTATTAGTAACTTGGACTAGCTCACCTTGAAGTACCTCCTAGATCCTGAAAGAAAAGTTATCCTATTGTTGTATATATTTATCAATTCAGCTGCCTGATTCTGCAGATGAAGGAAATGAGAACTGGGTATCAGGAATGATTTTCTAAGGATAATATTTTAATGGTAAAAAAATAAAAATGTCCTATTCACCACCTTTTTTATCTGCCTTTTCTTTTCAGTAAACAATCCTATATTTTTAACTTTCAGTTCAGTTCAGTTCGGTCACTCAGTCGTGTCCGACTCTTTGCATCCCCATGAATCACAGCACGCCAGGCCTCCCTGTCCATCACCAACTCCCGGAGTTCACACAAACTCATGTCCATCGAGTCGGAGATGCCATCCAGCCATGTCATTCTCTGTTGTCCCCTTCTCCCGCCCCCAATCCTTCAAATTTAGAACTTCACAATTATTTCCCCTTCAATAATCTCAATGATTTGCCACTTAAATATTTTTTCCTTAATGTATATAAAGCTCTATAAACAGTAAGAGAACAGAACAACATCGTAATAGGGAAATAAGCAAAAAGATACAAACAAATAACATATAGAAAAGATTCTTAAACATATAGAAATATCACTAATTCATTCATAAAAAGATAAAGAGAGAATATCATGAGACAGTATCTCATGTTTAACCTGGGGAGTGACAAAGATCAAGAAGTTTGATAACACACTATACGGTTGAGAATGTGAAATGGGTTCTCTCACATAGGTGGGAGTATAAGTTTTACATTGTATTTAAGACAGTCAAAATTTAGAAGGCCTATGCCCTGGAACCCAGCAATGCAGCTTGTAAGGTGCTTAGCTTATGGCTTTTTTCACACATATAGGAAATTATGAAAGTTTAAAAATGTTTATTGTATCATTGTTGTAATAGCAAAATGTTGAGAAAAATGTCAGTTCCCATTAATGGAAAGCTAATTAAATAAGCTATAGTTTAGTCATACAGTGGAATACTGTATCTTCAATTTCATAAAATATGAAGTAGCTCTATAAGTAATGTTACATAATTACTTCAAGATACATCGTTGAGTAAAAAAAAAAAGTGAGCTGAAGGAGGGAGATTCAAGAGGGAGGAGACATATGTACAGTTGTCTTTAAACAAAGAATATCTTTCTAGAGGAATAGATTTTTAGCAACAGAGACATCAGTGATTAATGGCTGGGGCAGCTTTCATGTCTGAAGCAAGATCCAGGCGTGACACCATTATGTGGCAGGATATGATGGCCGTCTTCACTCTGCAGAGGAATAATATTCTTTGTTGTTGTTCAGTCGATCGGTCATGTCCACTCTTTGTGACCCCGTGTGCTGCAGCACGCCAGGGCTCTCTGTCCTTCATCTTGCAGAGTCTGTTCAAACTGATGTCCAGAGTCAGCGATGCCATCCAACCATCTCATCCTCTGTCATCCCCTTCTCCTCCTGCCTTCAGTCTTTCCAGCATCAGGATCTTTTCCAGTGAGTCCACATTTCACATCAGGTAGCCAAAGTATTGTAGCTTCAGCTTCAGCATCAGTCCTTCCAATGAATATTCAGGATTGATCTCCTTTAGGATTGACTGGTTGGATCTCCTTGCAGTCCAAGGGACTCTCAAGAGTCTTCTTCAACACCACAGTTTGAAAGCATCAGTTCATTGGTGTTCAGCCTTCTTTATGGTCCAACTCTCACATCCATACATAACTACTGGAAAAACCATAGCCTTGACTATACGGACCTTTGTCGGCACAGTAATGTCTCTGGTTTTTAATATGCTGTCTGGGTTTGCTATCGCTTTTCTTCCCAGGAGCAAGTGTCTTAATTTCATGGCTGCAGTCACCATCCACATTGATTTCAGAGCTCAAGAAAATAAAGGCTCTCATTGTTTCCATTGTTTCCCCATCTATTTGCCATGAAGTGATGGGACCAGATGCCATGATCTTCATTTTTTGAATGTTGAGTTTTAATCCAACTTTTTCAGTCTCCTCTTTCACTTTCATCAAGAGACTTTTGAGTTCTTCGCTTTCTTCCAGAAGAGTGGTGTCATCTGCATATCCGAGGTTATTGATAGTTCTCCTTGCAATCTTCATTCCAGCTTGTACTTCATCCAGCCTGGCATTTTCCATAATGTACTGCATATAAGTTAAATAAGCAAGGTGACAATATACAGCTTTGATGTACTCCTTTCCCAATTTGGAACCAGTCCATTGTTCCATGGCTGGTTCTAACTGTTGCTTCTTGACCTGCATACAGGTTTCACAGAAGGCAGGTAAGGCGGTCTGGTATTCCCATCTCTTTAAGAATTTTCCGCAGTTTGTTGTGATCCACACAAAGGCTTTAACATAATCAGTGAAGCAGAAGTAGATGTTTTTCTGGAATTCTCTTGCTTTTTATCCAGTGGATGTTGGCAATTTGATCTCTGGGTTATTATAAAAGCAAACAGCAAAAACTGTCAAGAATCTGGAGAAATTGGAGTACTTGTACATTGCTGGTGGGGATATGAATTGGTTAAGCCTCTGTGGAAAATAGTACAGCAGTTCCTAAAAGCCATGGATTACCAATGATTCAGCAATTCCACTCTGGGTATATATACAAAAGAACTGAATGCAAGGAAACGAGCAGATATTTTGCGCTCATAGTCACAGCAGCAATATTCACAATAGTGAAATGGTGAAAGCAACCAACGTATTCTTCAGATATGAATAGATAAATAAAATTTTATATACACAAATAATGCAACCTTTGGAAGGAAATTCTAACGTTCTAAAACATGAATAAACCTTGAAAACAATATGATAGGTGAAATAAGCCAATCACAGAGGACAAATTTTGTGTGAGTCCACTTATATGTTTCCTAGAGTAATAAAATTCAAAGATAAAAATTCTAATAGTTGCCAGGGGCTAGGAGAAAGTGGAATGGGAAGTTATTATGTAATGCGTATTGGAATTTCAGTTTGGGATAATGAAAAAGTTCTGGGGATAAATGCTGGTGATGGATGCATAACGATATGAATGTAATTAATGTCCAGAACTATACACTTAAAGTGGTTAAGACGATAATTTTTATGTTATATATACATGTTACCACAGTAAAAATAGCTTAAAATCATAAAAAAGTAGGAGAATAAAATAATAAAAGTACTTAAATAATCGAAAGGAAAACAAAAAGGGAGAAATAAAGGAACAAAGAACAGACAGAACAAATGGGAAAGTAATAGTCTGTCGGTAATTGAGGACTGGAAACAAAAATTTATAATTGTAAAGTATGTGAAGAAAATACACTCTCATAGAATATAAACAATCTACATTGTGAATATTCTTTATATTTCATAGAGAAACAAATGTTTCCTGAAAACAAAAGGAAATTCTCTGTAAATCTGCACAGACAACAGCATTGCCTTAAAGACGTTATCCCTGTCTTCACTCTGGGAGCCAAATTAACCTAAACTAGATGAAAACCTCGGATAAGAAAAGGATGTTTCACAGAGTCTTGAGGGAGGCACAAACCAGCCCAAGAGGACTCTGGAGACGTCACAGGAATCTCTGAGATGAAACTGTAATTGCACGCTGGGGCGTCTCAGCATCACCCCCTCCCTTCATTCGCCTGCACCCTCCGTTATTGAAATCTCCTCAGGAGGTTTGTACCCCATTTCTTTCAATTACTCTACAGCAAAAGTAACCAAAATATAAAGCTCTGTTGAATTGTCTCTTCTGGGTGAGGCAAGTGAAAGATCTGGCTGCCTTGGGTCAACTTAGGTCTCTTATGTAGCTCTTGATGAAAATATCAGTATGTCAAATAAGGCCCACATCTCCAGGACTGATTATAAGGCTGTAATTCTTTTCACTGGCTATCACATTGTCCAGAGAAGTGCCCTGTTGCTATAACTGTTTCTTTTGAGTAATTCAGGAAGGGAGGAAAGGGAGTTTCAGCATTTAACTTTGTATATTGTAGGATGCTCAGGATCAGGCCCCTGGATTTTGATTCTATGTAAAGGAAAAAACATCGGTGAGAAGATACAGACTCAGTATTTATTCCCAGCTTTGTCCATAATTAGTCTTATCATGAAGGGTAAGTAACTTTTCTTCCTGTCTCGGCATCACTGTATTTTTTCTAAGTCACCTACAAATTGATCCTAGCTACAGTGGAATTACATTTGAATATTAATATACTTTTCCAAACTTTTGTGGCTTTATGTTTCTGGATATGAAGTTTCAGTCACTAGTAACATAATAAGCTTGTTATATGAAATGTTGACTCTAGTGTCCAGCTATTCATCTCCCTTGGTTTAACAGTCCCTGAAAGTTTTTTTCCCCTGAAACTTTTTTGCTTAGTGATTCATAAAAGAATGTTTCATTATTCAGAAATTTAGTAAACTTTAATTTGGTCTGAGAAGACTATTGAGAGTTGTACTAAGGAACTCATGGGCTTCCCAGGTGGCGCAGTGGTAGAGAACCTGCCTGCAAATGCAGGAGACATAAGAGATTTGGGTTAAATTCTTGGGTCAGGAAGATCCCGTAGAGGAGGACATGGCAACCCACTCCAGGATTCTTGCCTGGAGAACCCCATGGACAGAGAAGCCTGGCAGGTGACATTTCATGGGGTTGCAAAGAGTTGGACATGACTGAAGCGACTTAGCACACAGTAACTCATTTTCTACAGTGCCCCCAACTAAAGATAACATTTCTACTTTCATGCACATCACAAGTAATGTAACACTCCCTTTATTTATTTTCTGTTTCTTGAATCACAATGTTTCAATATCTTCTTCCTTTATATCATACCAAACTGTATGGACGTCAGTAAAATCAATCTAAGCAACCAAAGAGAGTTGCCCATAGCTTTACTGTGTGATATGTTGGAGCTGAGTAACTTTTTAATCGCTAAGGCTTTTAAATAATTATGCTAAAAAGTTTATACTATGTAATCATGTTTGTTGATAGTACTGTTATTAACCACAACAGCTATGAATTTTTTTAGGTCCAATTATATTCTAGGAACTGTACTTAGCATATATTAAATATACTCAACAGCATTTTCACAGGAACTCTGAAAAATAGGTGTTAACTTGCCCAAGAACACACAGTATGTCATGCTGTTTGAACACAAATCAAGGTTACATTGTTTATTTTCCTTAAAGAAGGACCGTTATGACCAACCTAGAACGCATATTAAAAAGCAGAGACATTACTTTGCCCACAAAGGTCTGTCTAGTCAAAACTATTGTTTTTCCAGGAGTCATGTATGGATGTGAGAGTTGGACTATAAAGAAAGCTGAACGCCGAAGAATTGATGCTTCTGTGGTGTTGGAGAAGACTCTTGAGAGTCCCTCGGACTGCAAGGGACTGCATCCCTTAGTATGAAACCAGTCCATTCTAAAGGAAATCAGTCCTGAGTGTTCATTGGAAAGACTGATGTTGAAGCTGAAACTCAAATATTTGGCCACCTGATGCAAAGAAATGACTCATTTGCAAAGACCCTGATGCTGGGAAAGATTGAAGGCGGGAGGAGAAAGGGATGATAGAGGATGCAGTGGTTGGATGGCATCACCGACTCAATGGGCATGAGTTAGAGTAAACTCTGGAAGTTTATGATGGACAGGGAGGCCTGACGTGCTGCAGTCCATGGGGTCGCAAAAAGCTGGACACGACTGAGCAACTGAACTGAACTGATGGTGATACAACAGGACTACTGAGTTAAGTATTATTGGATTTAGTCAATCAGTCAATCAGTTGTGAACTTAACCCAGCTGTGGTAAGTCACCACATAGGCTGCAGAGTAAATGTTCTCTTTTTTCCTCACCATCCCATGTGAGGATCCATTTTTCACCTAAAATGTCATTCTTAGCCCTTCCTAAGGAGGCTCATTTTTCTTTTTGATTATATATGTAGCTGCTCACTCCACTACTCATCCGTCCAAACAGAGAAAGCATTTTTTGCTTTCTAATTGGCCTCCTGTGGAAGAAAGCTGATCGCTGAAGAATGGATGCTTTTGAACTGTGGTGCTGGAGAAGACTCTTGAGAGTCCCTTGGACTGCAAGGAGGTCCAACCAGTCCATTCTAAAGGAGATCAGTCCTGGGTGTTCATTGGAAGGACTGATGCTAAAGCTGAAACTCCAATACTGTGGCCACCTCATGCGAAGAGTTGACTCACTGGAAAAGACTCTGATGCTGGGAGGGATTGGGGGCGGGAGGAGACGGGGACAACAGAGAATGAGATGGCTGGATGGCATCACCGACTCTGTGGACATGAGTTTGAGTGAACTCCGGGAGTTGGTGATGGACAGGGAGGCCTGGGTGCTGTGATTCATGGGGTCACAAAGAGTCGGACACGACTGAGTGACTAAACTGAACTGAAACCTTACATCCTGCAGAAAGAAAGCACTTCTCCTTTTTTTGCTACTTAAGAATGTGGCAGAAATGTATGCTGAGGTATCCCAGTCAATCCTTATGTTTTCCTTTTTTTTGCACATTTGGTCTCAGAATATTTCTGGAAGGGTGACGTTCCGAAGACGCCGCTGCTGGAACCGGCTTCCATTGCAGTCTCTGATGCTGGGCACAGGGCTGTCCCCGTCTGTGGCCAAGCACTGGTTACTATTCACATGCCACAGGGTCAGTTTCACTGGGTCATACTCCCAAAGCTGGTTGCCTTCCAGATGGTGGCATTCGAGCATTGTGACTGGGTCATTAAGTTTGGAGACATCCAAGCAAAGGTCATCTGTTCTAATTTCTTTGTTGGCAGTGTAAGAGAAAAGCTGATTACCTCCCATACCATGACAGTTAAATCCCAGCTTTTTCAATCTCTTCAGCCATGTTATCTAGGCTCTGATTTGTTTCCACATTCCGTATCTCTCCCAAAGAGAAATAGTGATGTGAAATCTGAGAATCAGGATAAATATTCTCTAGGTACAAAGAGAATGGTCTGCATTCGAGTTTGTACCTTAGACCAAGTCTTGATGATATAGGTCCATAATCTACCTTTGTAACACCTGGAGAAATTATATAGAAGAAATTCTTGAATGCATCCATCCACACGTCTGCAAGTCATCTGTTATTTTTATTGATACTCTGGCTCCTGGAAACATGTAGGGTGTAGCTTTCCGAAACACATGTCCAACATGTGAGCAAGTAACAGTCGCCAAAGTTCTTCCACACTGCCAAATCCTAAAGGAAATTTCTAGGTTTTCTCCTCCCCAAAGATCCATTCCAGCACCATATGTTCCAATTTCCTGAAACTAACCTCTGTCTATAGAGAAAAGGCCTCCTGCCATCGTACATGTTCTCACAGGAAGTCTGATCACCTTTCCCTCTGTCCATTTCTCTTTGGGGGACGGGATACCAGTGAAAGTGGAGCTTCCAGTTGAATCCACCATAGGTCATGTCAGAACCTGCCATGTACTCAAAAGCATCATCACTGATCACATCTATGATAGGACAGACCACTGTCTTCCTGTCATATTTGATCCTGGCTAAGAGAGGCTCCAGCCACCCTGCAGTGCACATCTAAAAAGGTGATCACTTTGCCTTAAGACACAGCAGCGCCTCTTAACCTAGCTCTGATCAATCCAGAACGTTGGTCCATTTGAATGACGTGAACAGGTACTTTTAATTTTTTTTTTCACATAACTCTCTGGAGGTCTTTTCAAAAAGTCTCTTTCACTGGCATCATCTACTAGAACAATATCTTCTAGCATGCGTCTTGGTAAGTGATTAATGATCCTATGAACAGTTTGCAGAAGTGTTCTCCAAGCCTCATTTGCGGAAAACAATCACCACACTGGTTGTAGGAAGGCTATCTGAATACACCTTTGTTTTACATCCTTCTAACCTAACATCTGGAGAGGGCAATGGCACCCCACTCCAGTACTCTTGCCTGGAAAATCCCATGGACAGGGGAGCCTGGTGGGCTGCAGTCCATGGGGTCAGGAAGAGTCGGACACTACTGAGCGACTTCACTTTCACTTTCACTTTTCACTTTCATGCATTGGAGAAGGAAATGGCAACCCACTCCAGTGTTCTTGCCTGGAGAATCCCAGGGACGGGGGAGCCTGGTGGGCTGCTGTCTATGGGGGTCACACAAAGTCAAACACGACTGAAGCAACTTAGCAGCAGCAGCAGCAGCAACCTAACATCTGGTAAAGATCTGTTGAGTGCAATCATCTCACTTGCCGTTAAATTGAACTGACTGATTTTAAACATCTCTTTCATCTTTTCTTGATCCTCTTTAGGAATGACGACTGATTTCCCCATTTCTCCAGGATCTTCATGAGGCTTTTGTACTGGCTCTAAAACAACCCCAGCAGGAAGTTCTCCCTCTTTTTTTTCTCATCACATTTGTTGCATTCACTGAAGAGCAGCAGGAACATATCCAAGAGTACCCAAATCCAGAAGGTTGCTAGGACCATCTTGTAGTATGCAAATTTTCTCATGGCACTTTAAGTCAAAGGCAAAATTTTAATATATATATATAAATATACAAAGATCATGAAAATTACTCCAATCCAGTTTCATCAGGAATCACTTTCATAACCCCGAAGTGGCTGTTCAAGTGAATTCACATCCCAAATCCGCATGTCTCGCATCTCCAGCTCGCTCCGCAAGCTGCGCTCCTCTCCAGCCGCGGGCCGCTGCACCGCCTTCTCAGCCACGCGAGTCATTATTTTTGACCAAATGGTCAGGTCAAATTACCTGGACCTGTCATCAATTTCCTCTTCATTTGTCTTGTTTCAGCATCTTGAATATCACTGTCTTTTGCTCTCTGTCTGCTTTTACCTTTTTTGGGTGGTGCACTCAACACCTTCCTTCATGTGAAACTAACCCAATTTATATAGTCACTATATGCTAATCTTTTTTAAATGTAAGCCTACTTCCAGGTATATTAATTATCTTGCACAGTTAGAAAAGGTAAGAAAATGTACTCTATTTCTTATTTTTAAATTGAGGGTTTAAAAATAGAGGCAGGAAAAGAAACTTGTACTGCTAATGCATGAGTGTTTGTGTCGTCTGCAGTATGCACCGTAAATTTTTACACTTTTCCCAACCAACATAAGATTTTTATTTCCCTGTCATGTATTTATTTTAAATAGTGACTCTATAAGATTAGTCTGTGAACTGGTGATAATTTAGGTGTACCAGAATTTCTTGAGTAACATTAAAATAAGGATTTCCAGGGTCCACTTTAAAGATTCTGATTTAAGAAATGTGGCAAAAGGCTTCCAAATCTATATATTAAAAAAAAAATGCTCCCAAAGTAGTAATGAAACAGATTTGGGAGATAGTGCTTTCAGTTCAATTCAGTCACTCAGTCGTGTCCGACTCTTTGCGACCCCATGAATCACAGCAAGCCAGGCCTCCCTGTCCATCACCAACTCCCGGAGTTCACTCAGACTCATGTCCATCGAGTCAGTGATGCCATCCAGCCATCTCATTCTCTGTCATCCCCGTCTCCTCCCGCTGCCAATCCCTCCCAGCATCAGAGTCTTTTCCAGTGAGTCAACTCATCACATGAGGTGGCCAAAGTATTGCAGTTTCAGCTTTAGCATCAGTCCTTCCAATGAACACCCAGGATTGGTCTCCTTTAGAATGGACTGGTTGGATCTTCTTGCAGTCCAAGGGACTCTCAAGAGTCTTCTCCAGCACCACAGTTCAAAAGCACCCATTCTTCGGCGACCAGCTTTCTTCACAGTCCAACTCTCACCATTATTAATCTTTTGGATGTCCATTAAGTAAAAATTTTGGCTCGATTTTTCTAATTTGCACTTTTCTGGGTAAAAAGGTGTGAATGCTCTACTCTTCTGCAGGAGTAGAGCAGAGAGAACAGACATCTTTAGGTCAGAAAACTCAAGTGTAAGAATGGATGCACTTAATAGAGGTCAAAAATGCATGAGGTCAGGAACCAGGGAGGTCAGGAACCAGGTAAGTCATCACCAATAAAAGTGCAAGTGCTTCCTGGAGACCAGGTTAGAAGAGTCTACTGTCCACATATCCAAGACATTTAATTCAAATTACCATCCACTAACTCTGACTTAGCAACAAGGTCTGATTTAGTTTAGTGTACTAATTTTATTATTGAATAGGCAGCAATAGATCATTTTGAGTCTGCATCTCTAGATACAAATGAATAAAGACCTATTTTTAAATGGAGAATAGAAGTGAGTAAAAATAATCATTCTGATCTTGATCCACTCATGGTCTCTAACTCACTTTGACTAATTTTTGTGCACTTCTGAATTTTTCTCAATGCAGCCTTCGTGTCCTTGTTCTGGAGACTATAGATCAGTGGATTTACAAGTGGAGTCAAGGAGGAGTAGAACAAGGTTACAATCTTCTGTATCCCAGCTGGATTTCCAGAAGTTGGGCTGATGTACATGACCATGAGGGTTCCATAAAACAATGACACTACTACCAAGTGGGAACCACAGGTGGAGAAGGCTTTATGTTTGCCAGTGGCTGAAGGGACACACAACACTGCTCTGAGAACCAGGGTATAAGACCCAAGAATGAAAAAGAAGGTGATAAAGATTATAAGAGAGCTCAGTATAGAACAGGAAAGCTCAATTCCAGGGGCAGGGATGCAGGACAGGGCCAGAAGGGGACCAGGGTCACAGACAAAATGGTCAATGGTATTGGGGCCACAAAAGGGGAGTTGGGTGATGAAATAGATAGGGACTGGATAGCAGAGGAAGGCTGTTACCCAGCAGAGGCCCGCCAAGTTCATGCAGAGACGGCTGCTCATGATGGTAGGATAGTGGAGAGGTCGGCAGATGGCCAAGTATCGATCAAAAGCCATGAGGGGCAGTAAGAAGGTCTTGGTGGTGCCCATGGAGAAGAAGAAGTAGAACTGGAGGAAGCAGGCAGAGAAAGAGATGGTTTTGGTCTCAGACAGGAAGTTCCTTAACACATTGGGAACAGTGGTGTTGATGTAACACATCTCCAGGAACGAGAAGTTGGCCAACAGAGTGTACATGGGAGTGTGGAGTCTGTGATCCAGCTTCACTGCAAAGACAATGGCCCCATTCCCCATCAGTGTCAGGATGTAGGACGCAGAGAAGAGCACAGAGAGGAGGACTCGAGCCTCTAGAGCAGGGAAAGCTCAGGAGTATGAATTCAGTCACTGTGCTGACTCCTGACACGTTCATGGCTTCCTAAGAGGTGGAGAGGAAAAAATGACAGCAACAGAGATGACTTTATTCTTCAATCCTCAGGAATACTTCCTCTTCAGTAGGGTCTAAAGCCCTCAAGATCCTATTATTTTATTAAATAAATAATAAGCTAACTATACTACTGAAGACGGTCAAACTTTGAGAATGCTAGATATGATCTGACTTTGAATTTCAGACTTTCTCATTCTTCTTTCAGTATTTTCTCAGATACAGCGATGACAGGATCTTATGCAATAAGCAGCTTGCAGGTTAGTGACAATACTTAAAATGAAAGTAAGTATGATAATCATGTATTTTTATCTATAGAATAAAATATAAAAGATTCTTAATATTGGACACAGAATTTCAGTTTCTCAGATTTTTGGAATTACAGACACAAATGATAGAAATTGGAAGAGAGAATAAAAGGTAACATAAGACACTGAAAACTTTATGCATTTCATATTTATTTTGGATCAGTGTTGCTACCGTAAGTGTTGACATCTTAACACAATCTGATAACCAAGACAAAAAATGTCAATGTGCTATCCTTTCTTCAGTATTCATCATTGTTTGTAGTTCAAGAAAAGTTTGAAGTCCAGATACCTACATAAAGACTTCCATCTGGTCTCATCTTTTACTTACTGAATTAAAATATTTCTTTAAAACTTTGGTCTAAGTTAAAACTTTATTTACAATTTTTTTTTTCTTTTTAACGTGAGCAGTGTATCTGGTGTATCACTTAAGGATTTTTGAGGTTTTTGCCTGAGGTGTCAGAATTCCTAGAAAGTCCCCTATTCTGGTTTAGGGACAGTTTCAGAAAATAACAAATACTCACAATGCTATTATCAGTAGTTTGGTCATATTCATTTGTTTTCTGAATCCCCTCTGTTAGTGAGGGTCAGTTATTAGTTGCGCCAAAGTGACCAGAAGTGACATGACTGAGTCATGATGCTTATTTAGGAAAATATACACAAAAAAATACAGACCCAGACACTTAATAAAAGTTTTCCATCTGAGAATGTTTATTAGTGAATTATTTATAACACTGATCACTTTCCATATCACATAAAGTTAGAGCTTTAAGAATAATCTTGATGATTGCGATTAGTGACACAATGCATGAGAGAAATTCACAATTTTTCATATCACACTGCAAGGCTTCTCTTCAGTCTGTGAATAGATCATATATGGCAGAGCAATGCTGTGAAGAATTCCCTGAAGCAGGATTTGAGAGTTAGGCAGAAGCCAAAGTAACTTTGAGAATATGGTGAAAAGAGCAAGAAGTATTTGGTGCTAACATGCAGGAGGATTCCAATGGCTTTAGAAACCATGTGGGAGTGAACTCACCAATCTGGGTTGCTCAATCATTACCTTGCTCTCCCTCCTTACAGCAGAGACCACAGGATCAGTGGCAGAGCCAAACATAGCTAAAATCAGGGAGGGCTTAAATGGAGGGCTTCTCCTAACTGTTTTGCCAGTTATTTCCAGACGTCACTTTGCTAACAACTTTTTCCCCCGCAAAGGTTCTGACTGGGTACAACTACTTGATTAATAAGGACAAAATTTACATATGGTTGAGATTCCTTCCTCATCTTCAGCTCTCTCATTTCCCTTTTTCCCAGCCCTCTTAGTTGCAAGGATGAGTGTCTTTACATTAATTCATATATCTTGAGGTGTCACTATTTTTACGGTCACACAAAAGAAGGCAGAGCTAAAAAGCACACTTAGAATTGTCTTGTACCTCTTCTGAACCCATTTCCTTATAGAATTCATGAGTTGGACTTCTCATCTTCTGTTTTTGCTGCAGCAAAAGGCAGCCAAGACGAAGGGCATGCCATGCTTGGGAGCCAACAGCCCAGATAGGGAGTTTTCCTCATCAGAGTCAATGATGAGGACATGCTTTTATGTTCAACTCTACCATACCCATATATCTCTTCAAACTGAGCCAGGAAATCCAACAGTGTATGTAAGAAAAAAAAAGGACTAACTATTCATGTTACAATCACTGATGTGATATACTACAGAGTGCCTTTTACTTTATAAATCTGGTTAGTCATTATTCCTCTGTATAAGTATAGTGTAAACATTCCATATGTGAACACAGAACATTTTTGTTCATTGGATAAAAAGCCATGGACCCTTTATGAAGCCTATTTGTGAAATGAACAGTTAGCATAGATCATGTGTGCCATTTTTTCCTATTATATGATTTTGATGATTATTAGAGAATATCTTTCTGAAAGCAATCTCTTTCCAGGTAGTATACTCGTCCTTCAGACTGCCTGAGAAGACAGAATACCAAGTGAAGAGCATACGGAAGGAAACTGTTTAATCAAGCTACTGTTCTTGAAGTGGGTGGACTGGTGAGTTGACTGGTTGGGTGGCCGGTCGGTTTCTTGTATTGGAAAGAAGACTATGAAAAAACTGGCCCCTAAGTTTGTCCTCATGTAATGATTTATGAATCCCCAAAGCATAAGAAACAGTGTGTGTATGGCATAAACTTGTGACATTCCATTCTAATACCCTAACTATTCCCAGCAAGTAATTCTGGAGACTTTGGAGGGTGGAGTTATGAAGAATTTAATTGAGTCAGTTTATTCCATCAATGACAAAAATAAAAATTGACAACTCTAGACTTTTCTATTAAACTTCCCACTTTTTGACCATCCCACTGCTTATCTACATTTTCACCAAAAGCTGCAGGAAAAATAATGTCACTGCTAATAAATCTTATAGGACACTGTGGCAGAAAAGATGAAGTGAGATGTGAAGCTGTCAAACCTAGAGTGTTCCAAACTGTTGTTAACATTAAGCAGACATAGTTCATTTTTTCGGAAAGAAAAACAGGAAGCACAGATCTCATGATTCTGGTTTAAATCTATGAACTTGGATTTATTTCTGACCTATTACAGAGAAAGTGATTTATTTATGCTTAGTAAATAACAGTCTGGGAATCTTCTATCAAGCACCTTATTCAGTGAAATGGTAAAAAAATATCTTTTGGATTCAACATTGATTGGAAAACTGGACAGCTTTAGACTTGAATGCTCAAGCTTCCTTTTTATGCTTCCTTAAAAACCACCAATGGGAGTATTCCAAATCTTGATTCAAAAGTGTCATACATGATCCTCCTTTCAATTTCTCTGTTCTTTTATGCCTTTTAAATTTCTTTATCTCCTCTTCCTAGCAAAGTTAAGACTGGTGACTTCTAATACACAAGGCAGGAGATCTGAATTTAATAAGATAACTGAATGTTGAAACTATTATTTTTAGGTCTTTTATTGTTCAGTAGCCAAGTTGTTGCTGTTGTTCAGCTGTTCAGTCACCAAGTCATGACAGACTCTTCACAACCCCATGGATGCCAGGCTTTCTTGTCCCTCACCATCTCCCAAAGTTTGCCCAAGTTCATGTCCATTGCATTGGTGAGGCCATCCAACCATCTCATCCTCTGTCGCCCTTAGGCCTCTTAGTGTTTTCTTAATATTAATCAATTACAAGATTACTCTGTTGTTTGAAATACATAAAGATTTATAAATTTTGTACAATTTTTAAATGTACAAATTTTAAATGCATGTACTGAAAAGTACATGCCTGTCCAGATATTTGAAAATGTCCTCACTTTCTTTTCAGAGAACAAAGTTAATTCTACCAGATAAAATTGCAGATAAAACCCTGTTTGACTGTAGATTCCTTTAGTTGTTTTTATCATCCAAAAATACTAACTAAATGAACTAAACTTTTATATTGAAAACACCATTTTCTTTATCTAGGTAGGATCTGAATATAAAAAGCAAGATAGTTTATTTTTTATAGTATGTGTAAAAATGTGAAATTAAACACATAAATAGGGATATTTTAAAAATAATAGCAAATATTTATGATATACTAGGTCTCTTGTAATTTTTTTAGGCATCACTCAAGTGGAGAAGGCAATGGCACCCCACTCCAGTACCCTTGCCTGGAAAATCCCATGGATGGAGGAGCCTGGTGGGCTACAGTCCATGGGGTCACTAAGAGTCGGACACGACTGAACGATTTCATTTTCACTTTTCACTTTCATACATTGGAGAAGGAAATGGCAACCCACTCCAGAGTTCTTGCCTGGAGATATATATATATATATATATATAAAATGACAGATATATTGCTTTTCAGTTCAGTTCAGTTCAGTCTCTAAGTCTTGTCTGACTCTCTGTGACCCCAGGAATCACAGCACATCTTTTAGAGACACCATAATGAAGAAAACAGAGGTTAGCATAATTTTTGTAAACAGCAATATAAAAATGTTGTATTTTGTAGGAACTTCTATATATAACTATTAAAAATGATATAAATAACTCCAACTGTAGGAGGCTAAGGATCAGGAAGAATATGCACACATTATCAGCTGTATGATATTATTAACTATTTAGGTCATATATTAGTCATGTTTTTATAGGTATAGTTTTATTATTGAATAAACAAGCATAAAAATTCAAAATGACCATTAAAAAAGATGTTGAATATACTACGAATCAAGAATTATGATCAATTCAATGCTGTGGACCTAAGGTTTAGTCTGGGTTTACCCTCCCTGTTGTCTGTAACTGAAGCTATTGATGATACTGTTTTTGTTAAATCCACAGAGTTATCAGGTACAAGGATGAAAATAAAAATAGAATTAGAAAGCTATAGATGTAGGAGGGGCTTTAATTTTTTCCAGTGTGGTAAACAGGAATTCACTGAATATTTTCTTACTATGAACTATGATCACTTTTGAGCAGTTAAGTGAAAAAGAAATAGATTGTAGGTGGTATATGTTATGTCAAAGAATAAAAAAGTATGCCTGCTTTTTCACCTAATACTAGCTTAGTAGGCTGTCAATGTTATTTTAGTTAAATTAGAAAGGGCAAAATTTTGCTACTATATAAAACTATATTAATACTATTAAAATAATTATGTAAAATAAGTATGTAATTTTTAACTCTAAGTAAAAGAAGTAACCCTAAATATTCTAAAAGTATACTTGTAAAATCAAGTAAGTTAGAGCAGAACTCTCAAAATAATCAAAAGTTAGGAAAATTAAAAATAAGAACTGAAAAAAGAATTTCATTTTATTCTTTGTGCTGCTAATTTTAGGGTCATGGGAAAACTAAGCCTCCCTGTTTCTTTGTATCTCCCTGTCACTCTCTGAATACCTCTCACATGATAGAAATTTTCACCCACAGTGTCTAAAAGGATCTTCACAATCACCAAATGAAATAAGTTAAATACTCTTACTGTTCCGAGTTTGGCTCTCAGTGCAATCTGTTGGGGTTTCAGAGTGAGAAGTAGCATGACTAAAGTGTAAGCCCAGTGTTTTCCGACGCCAGGCCTTCATCTGTGTCGTCATTCTTTCTCTCTGTTCAGGTCCAAGAGTATAATTCCATTTCCAGGGTAACTGTTAATTATTTTAGGCTTTGAGAGATTTCTCTCCATAATCTCTATCAGATTCCTTCCAGGGTTAAATTAATAACCATCACTTTTCTCAATATTTGGAAATTTCTATTAATTGCAGTTACATATCTGTATCCAGAACACAGTTTTCCTTAACTCAAAGAAAGCTGTAGACCCTGATGATTGTGGATCTGTGACTACCTGAATATTACCTCAGAGAAGACACCTCTATAGCTGTAAGATTCTGTAGCAGTTACTCATTTTGATGATATAGGGAGTCCGGAAGTTTCCAAATGTACCTTGGAGAAGAAACCCTTGATATTTCTGAAAGCTATGCAAAAATTCCAAGCCATTCTAATTAGTGTGCATGGAAATATGGCATTAAAAGATTGTCTTAAATATGACAGAGAAAGAGAACCAAGGGAGAAGTTAAGAAGTTTACAAAGTGTAGAGTGTATCTTCTTACCAGAGAGAAACCCTGGGGTCACACAGAGTCGGACACAAGTGAGTGTACACATACACAAAGGCGATATTATCAATATTCTTCTAAATATTGTAAGGGAAGCTTACCTTTTATTTTCATTTATACAATATTATGTGATTTAGTCTTAAGGACAAGAATCCAACACTTTAGTGATCTGAGAAGGAAATATGATAACGTGTCTATCTGCCCATGGGCTGTTACATTTTTTTCATCAAAAGAATACAGTTATTCACATATTGGTGGTTATGGTTTCAGTTTCCTTTTTATGCAGTTACAAGTTTACATGTGCACATCTCTCTCTCTCTATATATATATATATATATATATATTCACATATATGGTGGAGTTTTTTCCTTTGAGATATAGAGTATGGAAGGATATTTTAAATTCAATTAATTTAAACTAATATTATGCTTAAATAAATATCATTCAATGTAAATGGTTGTTTTAGAGAAATAAAGAGAAATTAGAGAAAATTTAAGCAGCAGCACATTTTTAGTGTTCTTCTCGCACTTTGGGAAGGAATGGCAGGGTTTGGAAAGCAGACATGAAAAGAATGAAGTAGAAGAGTGGGATTATTACACTTGACATTAACTATGTAGATAGTGTCAGTGATGTCAATCCACCACTGGTCAACTCGGCTGATGATCAGGCATAGGAGGGTCTTCTGTCTTGACACACAGTTTAGAATCATCTGTTCATTAAACTTTAGCTGACTATGTTTACGAATGGAAACCAGAGATAACCCTTTAAACCATTTATTTAGGTTCCATTGTTTGAATATCTCAAACATAGGGTAATACAAACATTTAATTATGATAACTACACTAAATAACCTTGAATATGGGGTTGGGAGAGGGCAGAGTCAAATACCTTCCTCTTAGCTCCACATCAGCTCTTCAAAAATGGATGGCTACAATGCAACATATCTGTGAGATGACTTTCTACTCACTTTCTCCCCTTCTCATTGTTAGACAGCTTTTGCTAACCAGACATTTCACTATTTCTCAGTGACTGGGGACTCTGGACAGGTTCCCAGGGTTTATCTAAACTTCATAATTACTCCTCTTTATCTGGTAAATCTATGTATGTGTTTTAGGTAGTAAATGAATGCTGTGTTTCAACTCCACCAAGTTAGGAGACACAACAAATGGAGGAGGTGGACATTCTATTCAATTAATGAAGGTGTTAAAATATTGTTATTCTTATGCCCCTCTGACTTCGAGGAAATGGGGCCCTTCAGAAAATGGAACAGCTAACCAAAGAATAATGTGTAGAAATCTGTAGCCTGATTAATGAAACTGTAAATAAGGACAAACTTTTGGAAAACAGTTTGCTAGAGCCTTACCAAACTAATAATAGTATTGCCATTTGATAAAGTAATAGTACTCCTAGGTATTTACCAAACTTAGTTAAAAATTTTGTTCATGCAAAACCTGTATTGAATGTTTGTGACAGCTTTATTCATAATTACCAAAAACTAGAGACATCCAAGATGTCCCTCAATCTGTTAATGGTTAAATAAAGTGTGGGACACTTGTACAATGGAATATTATTCCATAATAAAAAGAAATAATTTATCTAGTCATGAAAAGATATAGAGGATTCTTAAGTGTCTGTTGCTACATGAAGGAAGCCAATCTTCAAAGTGCACAAACGGTATGATTCCACTTTTATGATATTCTGGAATATGCAAAACTATGGAGACAGTGAAAAGTTAGGTGCTTGTCAGGGGATCATGAATTCATGGGAATGAATGAATATGTGAAGCACAGGAGATTTTAGTGTAATGAAATTCTTTATGATAACTGTTACTTCGAATATATTTTCTTAGGCATTTGCCATGTCTTCTGTGAGGGCCTAAATTCAATGACACTCTAGAAACAATGAGCACATGTTTATTTCTAATTCCATTATCCATAAATGGAATCAGGGATCTTTGGAGATAGGGCTATTGTTGGAATAGGAAATTAAGATACAAGATCATCTGGGAGCATCTTTTAGTCCCAGAGAATAAGGGAATGCTCAAACATACATAAACTCACAAAACTTGATGTGGATATACATCAAAGAGGCTTAAGAGCCAAATGAAAATGCTCCCAATAGCAGTATTTGATTATAATCCAGATTATAAAATAAATATCCATGGTTTCATACTAATATAAATGATTGAATAAATTAGTGGATGGGGTAGCAAAGTTTTCACTCATGCAGGAGAATTAGAGATAAATTGTGTAGCACGCTACCCTAATCAATGGGAGCATAGCTACTCATTCCTTAAGTGTGGGCTGAGTGTAGTGACTTTTGTCAAAATACAGTGTGGATAGTATGGAAAGTAAATCTACAGTGAGGGAACCTGACATTTCAGTCAGATGATCAAGGTCAACATCAACAGACATAAATCATGGTGATGGTATAGACGCTTGATGGGAGGTGTCAAAAATGGCAGATCACATGTGGTGTGCTTCCCCTGAACCCATAACTCTGGTGTAATCATGAGAAAATGCCAAATACATTTCAGTGGGGTGATACCCTTCCTACTTTGCAGTTCCTCACAAAGTTAAACAGAATTATCATTCAGTTCAGTTCAGTCGCTCAGTCGTGTCCGACTCTCCGCGACCCCATGAATCACAGCACGCCAGGCCTCCCTGTCCGTCACCAATTCCCGGAGTTCACTCAAACTCATGTCCACAGAGTCGGTGATGCCATCCAGCCATCTCATTCTCTGTTGTCCCCTTCTCCTCCCGCCCCCAACCTTTCCCAGCATCAGAGTCTTTTCCAGTGAGTCAGCTTGTCGCATGAGGTGGCCAGAATTATCATAGAACTCACCAATTCTGCTCCTAATCTTCAAACCCAAAGATTTAAAAACTTGTACATGAATATCTAGAACTATTCACAATGGGCAAAGGTGTTCATCCAACTGTTCATCCGCTGATGAATGGATTGATAAATGTGGTAAGCCATACAAAGGAATATCATTCAGCCACAAATGTGTATCAGATACACATTTCAACATGAATGAAAATAGTTTGGAACTAGGTCGAAGTGATGATCCCACAATATGCCTAAATGCCATTGGTTTGCAGCTCTCAAATGGTTGATTTTACATTATATTAATTTATCTTGATAACTTAAAATGTAACACTAAAAAGATAAATTAGTAAATATTATTTTCCACTATGAATTATGGTTTTAGTTATTAACTTTTTTTAGCTTATTTTTTTTAAAAAACTGTACTTGGATAATGTGTATTTTTGATGTAAAAGAGAATGCTACAATTCTAACACTAAGTTTTTGCTCATTTCTTTCTAGGCTGAATGTTATGTAGAAATTAGTCTAAATTTTTGTAAAATGGGAATAATAGCAGTTTAACAAAAAGAATTTTAGTACAATATGTTGAAATGTAGCTCTTATAATAATGTGAAATTTTATAAGAATGGTGATATTTGATCTTCTGTGTGTACACATTGCTTTTCTGAGCAGAATTATAGAGTTAGAGGTATTCAGTATGTCCAGAGTTAATTAATGAATAATGTCCACAGTGCTAAATGCCAAGGCACACAAATTATTTCCCCTTAACTGAGAAGTCACAGTCTTATTTCTCATCAGGTGAGGAAGAATATGGGATTTCCATCTCACTGTTTTGTTAGACATAAGAAATGAGATCATATAGTTATTATACTCAGACAAGTGAAAAGCTTAATAGACTTGTGAACTTCTTTTTAATACATCGTGGCATTGATCTAAAAAAGAGGCAGCATAGCTAGGGAATGAATTTATAGACTTTGAAATCAAAATATTATTTCACTTGAATTTTCATTTTGACTTTAGTATTCTGAACTTTGCCAACATATTTATTTCTATTTTTAAGATATTATCATGGCCAAAATGGGATTGGTAATTATATCAATGAGGTAAAAGCAGGGATAGGGTTTCTAGGAATATTGTATGAATATGTTTCCATTAGAATTTGAAATAATTTTTACTAATGAGTGTGTTAATAAGCATTTCTTTTTCACTAGTATTGGTCTAAATGATATTGATCAGTAGGTATTAAAATATTAGGAGATGCTAGTTTCCTTGAATATATTTTGCTGTCACAGTTTATGAATCATAGCTTCCTTTTATTTGCATTTACTTTTTAAATCAAGCTTCTAATATTTTTTCTTTTCTTAATGGCATGGGAATTCACGGTAGAGATCTCATAGTAAACGGCCTGGGGACTCAGGTCACTGAGTCATCAAAGGGCCACCCAAAAGTGTTGTTAGAGCTGAAATAGTTGTAAGGAGTACTAACCACAGAGATCAAAGAGGGAAACACTTCTTAAGAGGTTCATTTATAGTGAAAATATTGTTTTCTGGGAACTTTTTTTGGGGGCGTGGTGAGGTCAGGTAAGTGGGGACAGTATAATTTAAGTGAAGAGCCTGTTAAAATTACCAGCTGTTTTCCGTCAATGGGCAAAGTATAGCAACTCTGCTACAACATTTCAAAAATTCTACCCCCCTGCCCCCTGCACCTTGCCTTCCACTTTTTCTTATCTCTATTTCTGTTTTTCAATTCAACATGCATTTGTTGAAACTAGTTGAACCTATACAAGTGCCAGTCTTTCCAAGGGGAAGTCTGAGTTTTCTCGAGGCATGAAGCTCTTCATATGCCTGCACTGTGTCTTAATTCACAGGGAAATTTTTGGACATGGATTATATTTCACTTAGAACTAGGAAGGACCTTGAGAATTGGTTTTGATGTGAATCATCTTTGACCTGTCATTTTTTTCATGGCAATTTCTGGAATGAATTTTGCTTTTTAATTCCACTGGCGTCAGTTTTCAATGAGAATAATATAAAAACCCAGTGTGTTTGCCAAGAAACTATTATCAGTTTTGAGGTGTTTATTTGCACATGCATGCTCACAGCCTTCCAACCCCTTGTCTTCTCTCCCAAATTCACACAATTTCGTATGGTCAGAATTTCTGACTAAAACATAGTCCCTGCTCTCAAGAAGCTCATACTTTTTGCAGAGGAGACAGAAAAACTAGTCAATTGTAAATTATATTGTCATGAAAAAGTTATCATGAGAACCTCACAAGTAAGATGTGATAGCAGGGTGGAGGAATATCTCATACAGAGCGGAGGAGAGACGGGGTGTATCACCCCTCTGAGTAATAACTGACAGAAATTTTAGAACAAGAAGTAATTGGCCAAGGGGAAAATGCAGGGAAAACTATAGAGCAGAACAAAAGTATGAGTAGCCCTCATATCAATGAAAGAACAATTGTCCTAGTAGTTCAAGAGATTTATAAGGTGGAGTTGTGAGATTAGAGGCTGGGAAAATGGGTTGTAGTCTGTTGCATTATGTGTCTTGCTGAGACATTGTGAAGAGAGAAGTTACTGAGAGTTTTTAATTGGTGAGCAGGCAAAAAAGACTCAGGAACCACTCCTAAGGTATGCTGTTCTGACCGCTTCCTTTTTAATTGTTTAATTGCTATTCCTTCTTGCTTGTTTCTATTTTCTCCTTTTTACTACTGTCCCTGTGTGGTCTGTCTCCTCTCTTTTCTTTTCATCTCTTTCCTTACTAGTATCAGTCAGCTAAATGATAGATATATTTTATAGCCCCTAGCAGTAGACTCAGGGAAGGCAATGGCACCCCACTCCAGTACTCTTGCCTGGAAAATCCCATGGATGGAGGAGCCTGGTAGGCTGCAGTCCATGGGGTTGCTGAGTCGGACACAACTGAGTGACTTCACTTTCACTTTTCACTTTCATGCATTGGAGAAGGAAATGGCAACCCACTCCAGTGTTCTTGCCGGGAGAATCCCAGGGACAGAGGAGCCTGGTGGGCCGCCGTCTATGGGGTCACACAGAGTCGGACACGACTGACGCGACTTAGCAGCAGTAGCAGCAGCAGTAGACTGCCACAAATAGAAGATTTTTTTCTCGGCCATTGATTTCTTATGGACAACACTTTCTGTTAAGGTGCTATTGTGATGTTCTATGAGTAAACAGCTGTTGACACACTTGTAAAACTTTATTTCAGTTTTTAAATTCATGATTAAACTACCATCACTACAATCTGAATTTGCTGGGTTATACATCTGGGACTCTTATTCTGTATTTTCATAATAAATTTCATTTTTAAGTCAAAAGCCAATACCAGGTTGTTTTAGACCATTTAAATAATACAGAAATGTAGGCCTTAGGAGATGAAAGCCACATGTATCCTATTTTGAGGATTCACTGTTTGTAATATTTGATGTATAGTTTTGGAACTTTTTTTCATGTACAAACATAGTTTCATAAAAAGAATTCTGCTTTTGCCACTAGAGGCTCTTGATTTAATCCAGTATTTGGATGGTTGTTTTAGTTGTTTCCAGTTTTTAAATACATATAAAAGACTGCCATCAGTATTTTACCAATTTAAAAGTGAACTCCGGGAGTTGGTGATGGACAGGGAGGCCTGGCGTGCTGTGATTCATGGGGTTGTGGAGAGTCGGACACGACTGAGCAACTGAACTGAACTGATCATCATGTAACAGTTTTTGCAGGCTATGGAAATACACACACAAATATCTTACTCTAATACTTTGCCTTCACATCTAGATGATGATAACCTTATGATTACTCATGAGAACAGATCCTGAATTTTCATGTACCATCAAATTTAACTAAGTTTCTGAATTGCAATGATTTCTCATGTATGATAGCATGCAGTGCTTTTCTTTCTGTGACTGGCTTATTTCACTTTCTCCATGTTTAATAACAAGTTACTCTTGTGCCTTTTGGAGATGGCAGGAAATTTTTGCTTTTTAAGTTGAATGTTATGCTAGTGTTTGTGTGTTGTGTGTGTGTATCACATTTGCTTTATCCATTCATTGATAATTAAAGAGAAAAACAGGAAAAAATAATCACCTAATTTTCTTACTACCACTAAAAATTTTTAATTACTACTTTTTAAAAAACTGACCTTTTATTGGTCTTTGAAACAGTTTTAAATATTTTTTACATATGGAAACAAAGTGAATATACATTGTTTTGTATACCAGACAATGTATATTTTAAAATCTACATATTGCATGATCAAAGCCTTTAGATACAGGTTTGATTATAGCTCCTTTGAAATGTCACACCCACTGCAGTTAACTCTGATGATTGTCCTATTCATTCTCCCTTGTTCTGTCCAGTTCTAATTTGTTCCCAGTTATTGGCTATAAAAACCTCCATTCACTCACTGCCCCTGTATCAGGGCCTCCTGGCACCACCCCTTCAGTGTTTCCTTTTGGCTGCAAGACCCACTTCCCATCCATTACGCTCACTATTTCCTTCCTGACTGGCCTGGCTGCCTACATGTCTGTTCTCGGCTGTAACAGTTTCAAGGGGCTCCAACCGGCTTATGCTCCTTTCTCTCTTAGGCAGTGAAGATTATGCCCACAAGAGAGCCCAGGCGTGGTGTGGAATGCCAAGGGAGGAGTGACAAGAGACAGCATGGTTGTTAGTGGTGTGGGGCCTGGAGGAAAGCTTAGTGGTGGCAGTGCAAGTGGGGGACTCCTGGTATTCAATTCAGATGTGGAACAAGCATCAGTAATTTGGTTTGTTTCAAGATACAGTTACGTTCCGTTCCGTCGCTCAGTCGTGTCCGACTCTATGCGACCCCGTGGACTGTAGCCTACCAGGCTTCTCCGTCCATGGGATTCTCCAGGCAAGAATACTGGAGTGGGTTACCGGTTCCTTCGCCAGGGGATCTTCCCGACCCAGGGATCGAACCCGGGTCTCCCGCATTAGAGGCAGATGCTTTAACCTCTGAGCCACCAAGATACAGTAGTTTAATATTATGTCTAAAAAAATAGAATGTATATTAGGTTGAACTCTATAAAACTGGCATTTGATCAAATATGAACTGACTGAAAGAATAATCTCTTATGGCTCAAACTAAATGCATATAAGCCTGGACAGGAACAATTTAGTGATAAGAATTAAAGATATGCATTTTCTATTTTCTCCTTAGACATACAAGTTTTAAAAATGGATTTCCTTTATATCTTTCTTGTGAACTTCTCAGTTTTTAAATGTCTGTTATTCATATATTTCATTGCAATGTATTTTATTCCTATATATGAGTAATAATACTCTTCCAAGATGAAAGAACTATGAATATTTAATTCATATTTAACAATGCATATGCTTCATTGCAGACATTTATGTTATTTATAAATTTTTTTATAATATTTTATCATTGATGCCTCTTGTAGCTTAACTGTTAGTTTATCTAGTTTCAATACACTAAGAAAATTTTCTTCCTTTATTGAAGTATAGTTGATTAATCATTTTGTATGTTTTAGGTATATAGCAAAGTGATTCATTCATATATATATGTATATATCTCTCTATATATACATATATATTCTTTTGCAAATTCTTTTCCTTTAGAAATTATTGCAAGATATTAAATATATTTTCTCTGCTATAGAATAGTTTTTGCTATTTATTTATTTTGTAAATAGTAGTGTGTATATGTTTTTACTTGACTTAGTCATAAACAGTGAAAATTTTGAAGTTTAGGAATCTAATTCTAAAGTACCTTCTAAACAAATTGAATTTCTTTTCTCTTTATCAGTGTATGAATGTGACTTTTTCCTCGTAGCCTCATCCATGATTTCATCAATTTTTTAAACCTTTGAAATTTGTTAATACAGAATAGCACCCAACGCAATCTTATTTACATTTCTTTGAGTACTAGTGAGAGTTTTACTTTTCATGTGACTGTCAGCTATTAGGACTTCTTTTGTGTCAGTAGTCTTAGACGTTTTTCTCATTGTAAATTTGGTATACCATGCTTTCTATCTTTATCTATCTGGAGGAACTAATTTCATAATAGAAATATTAGTCATCTGTCTGATATTTTATAACTTGTTTTTCAGTGTGTTTTTAATTTTTATTTTATAGTGCTTATACATCCATATAAGATATCTATGTAGCTGTGTATGCAAACTTTGTACATATACCTATATCTAAGTATAGTAAGAACTGAATATTATGGATAGTGCCAACTATTTTTCCTCCCTCATTTGTTAATGAGATATTCTTAGAATGACTTTTAGATGTTAAATGTTTGTTTAAATATTATTTTTCTTTCTTTTGGTTTGTTACCCTTTTTGATGTTTAAATATCATTTTGAAACTTTCTTGAGTTTATGATGAGAGGCCATAATCTATGTATTTACAAGTTTATCTGTTGTGCCAACACCATTGACTGAATAATTCACACTGTCCAAACTGGTGTGATATGATTATGATTCTTCAATAGTCTATTGAGGTTACCCATTTATTCTGGCCCCTTCCTTCCATTCTTTACATAGAGGTTTTTTTAACTCTCTGAAAACAGAAATATGATCAGCTAGAACTGAATATTCCCCCAGATTTTCTACTGCTCTTAGGGTAAGAAGTAGAATTCTTATTGTGGATTGAAGATTTCATCCTGTTTGGCCTATTTCTCCAGCCTAACCTTAGTCATGCATATTCTTGTCCCCCGGGCCTTGTGTCTCAGGGCCTTTGCACACGGCATTTCCAAAGTCTGTCCTACTCTACTTAATTTCAATGATAACTCATATTTTGCAGAGCCTAAATAATCATGATGGTGATGTGTCACATTATCATAGCCGTCTGATATTTCCTTCAAATTAGTTGTCAGAGACGTAACTGTATTTAAAGTTATTTAATGTTGATCTACCTATATCTACTCTAGATCAAACCTGTAAAACTTCAAAAGTCAGAATTTCTGTTTCACCTCAGACCTTGACTTTGGACTTAGAATATAGTTGATACTCATAGGATATGAGTTACACTCATTAGTTGTGTTACTTGAAGAAATAAATTAATGCATGATATTTTCATAACATATTAATGGCTGTTAGTGAAAATTTTTTTCTTCATAAAACCGAATTTGATAAACGCTTAAATCTGTTCCTTTAAATAGTAACATTTGATAAATTCTTTGGTTATTTTGTTTCTGGATTTTAGGTACCATCAGAAAAAGCCAGTGTATGAAAGAAATGACACTTCTGTGTCTGAGTTTGTGTTCCTGGGACTTTCTGCCTCTAGACCAGTGCAGCATTTCCTCCTCGCCTTCTCTACAGTGCTGTATGTAACAGTTGTTCTAGGGAATCTCCTTGTTGTGTTTGCAGTGACCTTTGACCCTCACCTACATTCCCCCATGTACTTCCTTTTAGCCAACCTCTCATCTATTGATTTGTGTCTTTCTACCTTAACAGTGCCTAAGAGGATCTCTGACCTGTACTCTGGGCACAAAACCATATCCTTCCAGGGGTGTGTCACCCAGATATTTGTTCTTCACACCCTGGGTGGATCTGAGATGGTGCTGCTCACTGCCACGGCCTTAGACCGACATGTGGCCATATGTCAGCCCCTGCACTACCTGACCATCATGAGCCCACGGGTGTGCCTTTTGCTCGTGTGTGGTGCTTGGGCTATTGGCCTCATTCACTCAGTGGTCCAGTTAGCTTTTGTGATCCATTTGCCTTTCTGTGGTCCTAGTGAGATCGACAGCTTTTACTGTGACCTTCCTTGGTTTATCAGACTTGCCTGCATCGATTCCTACAGAATGGAATTCATGGTCACTGCCAACAGTGGGTTCATATCCATGGGCACTTTCTTCTTACTGATTATGTCCTACGTTTTCATTCTGGTCACTGTATGGAAACGCTCTTCAGGTGGCTTGTACAAGGCCTTCTCTACTCTGTCAGCACACATCACTGTGGTGGTTTTGTTCTTTGGACCATGCATCTTTGTTTACATGTGGCCATTTCCCACAGTGACAGTGGATAAGTTTCTTGCCGTTTTAGACTTCTCGGTTACACCCGTCCTGAATCCTGCCATTTACACATTGAGGAACAAGGACATGAAGATGGCGATGAGGAGACTGTGTAGTCAGTTCTTGAGTTGGAAGATCTCTTAAGTAACTCATGGGAGCACAGGTTATTTCAAGCAACTTCATGAAATACAAGTGGTTATATACAAATTTGGGGCTGTTTTTTCTGAAGTTACCATTTTATAATTTAGACTAGACCATTGATTATGTTGTTACATTGAATTATCATGTTAACTCTCTAGATAAAGATTTCTTTGTCAGCCAAAATAAAGCCTCAATAAGTATTTGGATATTTTTGAAAAAACAATGATTAGAGACTAGTGTCTACTGAAAGTATGGCCTTATGCATCAGACTGCCTATATTCAATTAATCAACTGAATTTTATTAATTCAATTAAGTAATGTAGAACTTACTTATGCAAATTTTCAGAAAGTTGTGAAATATCTAACTCTCCAATTTAAATGCTGGATATGAATAATTAAATAATTAAATTCATAATTATTTATCATAAATTAAATTTATTTTTCTTTCTGAAAGACAAAAATATGTGTCTTTGAGTATTTATGACCTGGGTAAAAAACAGCAAGTGAGAAGTGGAGTAGAGAGAAAATGGATCAGATGCTGTGACAGATACTGGGAAGGAAAACAAGAAGGAGAACCTCATAAACAGTATGTTTTATGAGTTTGAAAATATGCTTCCCTTGCTTGTTTCATTTCAAATGGACTCAAGTCATCTGCAGTTGACTTAGGACAGGGAAATTTATGTATATGTTGGTATTTCACAATTTTTGAAACTGTGACTTAATCCATCAATGAATATTCCTCAAATATCAAAATGTGTTGATCTGACTATAGCCTGGATGGTATTATTATTATCCAACAACTATTCTATGCAAATTTTTTGCTGACTGTTTTCTCTAGTAACTCATATAACTCTACCGTGTCTCAATACTTGGGTCTTAAATATGTGTTAGTGTGTATGATCTGTGTAAATTACAAAGCCTATTTAATTTTTGGCTTGCTTTGACAGCTAGAAGACTGAGCCAGGTTCACTGTGAAGCTATGAAAGGACCCTGTGTCCTGAGTATTTGCGATCCACAATTCTTTCAGGGTTATGCAATCAGTTTGTATTTCATATTTTTCCTGTTCACATTATTTTGTTGTTTTGATTTATATTTTTAGTGGATTCTTTTTAGGTACATTCAATTAGAAAGTACAATATAAAGCCAGAACTCTGATTGAGGAATTTGTCTTACTTTTGAAAGTAGCAGGAGAATGGAGAAGACTAAAGTTCTAAGCTCAAAAGTTCTGAAAGGCAATACTGAACCACCTGAACTCTATCAGATTGAGGAGCAAAAGATCTATTAGAATCATAATCCAAATGTGGAAGGGATATATCCAAGGAACAGGAGCAAACCTTAAATGTACCAAGTCTTATAAAAATTACACTGCAGAATCAATAGGGTAGTACTTGATCGGACTGAAGTGATCACACCTTAACATTTTATGCCTCAGAGAGGAAGGAGTAGATCATTTCTGAAGGATTTATTATATCAACGCTACATGATCTTTTATATACAATGTGTAACATAGAAAAAATTAATTGTGGAATATGCAAGAAGCAGGGATATGTGATTGATAATTAGTGGGTAATGAGTTAAGAGAAGCAGACCACATAAGACACAATTTCTGAAATTAGAAGAGAGCATAAAATAAGTTAAAAGATATAGTTAAAAGACATTAAGAATGTGAAAAACTGAAAAAAATTACACAGAGGAACAGAATATCTCAGAAAGAACCAAGTGATTTTAGAAATGAAAAGGAAATGTGCAATATTATGAATTTAAGAGAGATTCTTTATTAAAATTTGCAAAATACAAAGGATCATGTCATCTTTAGAAAGGAATAGGAAATTGGTAGTATTTCTAGATCCATCGATTTCATATAAATGGATGTAAACTTGTATAAGATTTTAAGGAAGATTTCTGAAGAAAAGTTTTCCTTAATGTAGTAATAAATTATTTATAAGTTCTGAACATAATCTAATTCTTACAGGCTATTTGAACACTTCACTGAATTAAGTGGATAGTTTATTCCAAAGCTACATTTTTTCACCTACCTAATCACTGACTCGATGGACATGAGTTTGGGTGAACTCCAGGAGTTGGTGATGGACTGGGAGGCCTGGCGTGCTGTGATTCATGGGGTCGCAAAGAGTCGGACAGGACTGAGCCACTGAACTGAACTGAACTGAATGATGAACTGCCTAACCCATTTATGACTAGGAAGGAAAAAAGCAAAATCTCCGAAGGTTGTTGATACAGACATCTTTGTATTTACTGGGCTTCCCTGATAGCTCAGCTGGCAAAGAATCCACCTGCAATGTGGAAGACCTGGGATCAATCCCTGGTTTGGGAAGATTCCCTGGAGAAGGGAAAGGCTAACCCACTCCAGTATTCTGACCTGGAGAATTCCACGGACTGTATAGTCCATTGGGTTATAAAGAGTTGGACACAACTAAGTGAATTTCACTTCACTTGTATTTTTTTCAGGTTTAAATCTGATTTTATTTATTTATTATTTTTTTTTTATTAATTTTAATTGGAGGCTAATTACTTTACATATTGTATTGGTTTTGCCATACATTGACATGAATCTGCCCCGGGTGTACATGCGTTCCCCATCTTGAATCCCCCTCCCACCTCCCTCCCCATCCCATCCCTCTGGGTCATCCCAGTGCACCAGCCCCAAGCATCCTGTATCATGCATCGAACCTGGACTGGCGATTTGTTTCACATATGATAATTTACATGTTTCAATGCCATTGTCCCATATCATCCCACCCTCGCTGTCTCCCACAGAGTCCAAAAGACTGTTGTATACATCTGTGTCTCTTTTGCTGTCTCTCACACAGGGTTATTGTTACCATCTTTCTAAATTCCATATCTTTTAAAGATATTACACTGTTTCACAAACGTCTAAAACATGATGAAAGAGAAAAAACTCTCCAGATGAGGATTATGATTCAATTTCCTTTCTGAATATGATTTGAAATATTTAGTGATTACTTATATATATATGTTTATAGAAGATAATAGAATGTTATCTAATTGATAGACTAATTTATCATTTTATAAAGATAAATATAGCAATATAATGCACTAACTTATTAAAGAAAACTTTAGAGAAGGCCTATGTAAAATGCTCTGTTAAGAAATTCATTGAATAATAGAAAATTTCCTGATAGTGTGGTCAGTGTTGAAGTAATAGTAAGAATCAAAATAATTAACATTAAAATTCTTACTAATTTCAAGTCATTCTTGAGAACAATCAAAATCATGTTTATAAAGACTGGCCACATTTCTCAAATAGGAACTCATTTTTGCAATTCTAGAACACTAAAGAACTGATACAAAACTTTCTTCAGGAGATATACATGATTTCTATATGTGAATTGGGGAACTCTTCACAGTCTTCAGTAACAGGATAGGTGTGGCTAATTTAGGGTGCTCACAGAAGACATTCTGATAATTTGAGATGATGAAATACCAACAGAAATCCACAGTCTGTCATCATAGCCACTTAATGACATTTCTAATCTCTTTGTTTCTTAAAGTATAAATGACTGGATTTAGTAGTGGTGTGATGATAGCATAAAATACAGCAAGGAACTTGCCCACTCAAGTGGTGCTGAGTGGGAAAAGAGAGATGAAGATACAAGGCCAAAGAATAACATGACCATTGTGACATGGGCAGTGCAAGTGGAGAGAGCCTTGGATGCCCTGCCCCTGGATTGATGGCAGACAGTGAGCAGAATATAAAAGTAAGAGATCAGCAGTAGAATGAAGCAGATGGTGGCCAGTACCCCACTGTAAGCATGAATCAACGTTTCTAAAACATAAGTGTCCAAGAAAGCTGGCTTGATCACCAATGGAATATCACAGAAAATACTATCCAATTCTCTGAATCCACAGAAAGGCAGTTATATAATTGTAGTTAGTTGGCTTATTGAATGCACAAAGCCAGTGATCCATGATGTCATCACTAGCTGAATGCACATTTGTGTGTTCAGGATGCTAGAGTAATGGAGTGGCTTGCAGATGGCCACATAAAGGTCATAGGCCTTGGACACAAGCAGCACCATTTCACCCCCTCAAAAAAAATGTCCCCCCCAAAAAATCTGACCCATGCATGCTCTAAGGGAGATGGTCTTGTTTGCTTTGAGAAAGTCTGAGGTCAGTTTAGGAGCGGTTACTGATGAAAGGCATAAGTCAGTGAATGAAAGATTGACTAATATTAAGTACACAGGGGAGTAGAGACGAAGGTCAGCAATAATTAGCAGCACATTGAAGATATTGCCTAATATGGTGATTAAGTAAAGTGAGTAAAATATCACTAGGAGGAAGGCCTGGAGGTCCCATAAATCACACAGCCCAAGAAAAATAAATCTGGACACTATGGACTGTTTCAGTTCAGTTCAGTTCAGTCGCTCAGTCGTGTCTGACTCTTTGTGACCCCATGAACCACAGGCTGTTGCTTCTTCCATTTAGTTCAGTTTATTCTAATTTTATCTGAAGAAAAAACATAAAAATATATTTTCTGAATCAAGCAGTTTTCTTATTTATTGCTGATGGAAGCATTTACTTACATTGTCAATTTGGAAAATGTCCTTTTCTTGTAAAGCTCAACATTCAAACATCCTGTGGTCCAGCAATTTCAGTCTCATTTGCATGCTTGAGATAAATTCTTACAACTGTATATATGGAGATATTTATAATTATACATATAAACAGGACAGTGGAATATTATTCAGAAACAACATATAATATACAACTATATTAAATGACAGAAATGTAGCTTTTTGAGACATAGTAATGAAGAAAAAGAGGTTATCATAATTTTTATAAAGTGAACAGCAATAAAAAATGGTGTATTTTGTAGGGACTTCTATGTATAAAGTAAGTATTATAAATGATGTAAGTAACTCCAGCTGTGGGGAAGTAAGGATCAGGATGAGTATGCACACATTATCAGCTGTATGATATTATGAGCTATTTAGGTCTTATATTAGTCATGTTTTTATAGCTATAGTTTTGTTTGTAAATAAAGAAGCAAACAAATTCAAAATAGACATTGAGGAATTTGTGAATATACTATGAATAAAGAATTATGATTAATTCAATGCTGTGGCCCTGAGGTTTTACCTGAATATAATCTTCCTGTTGTCTGTAACTGAAGCTATTGATTATTCAAGTTTGGCTTAAATCCATTGATTTATCAGGTACCAAGGATGAAAATAAAAAGAAAATTAGAAAATAATAGATGTAGGAGGGGCTTTTAATTTTTTCCAGTGTGGTAAACAGGAATTTATTGAATATTTTCTTACTATGATCTGTGATCACTTTTGAGCACTTCAGTGAAAAAGGAATAGATTGTAGGTGGTGTATGATTTATCAAAGAATAAAAGCTTATGCCTACTTTTTCACCTAGTCGTAACGTAATAAGTTGTAAATATTATTTTAGTTAAATTACAAAGGGCAAAGTATTACTGCTAACATAATTATATAAAAACTGTATTAATAATACTGTTAAAATAATTATATGAAATAGGTATGTAATTTTCAACTCTACCCTAAGTAGGAAAAGTAAGTCTAAAGATTCTAAGAGCATAGTTGAAAATCAAATGAGTTAGAGCAGAACTCACACACAAGAAATCAAATGTTAGGACAATTAAAAATAAAAATAAATGGGACAATTTATTTTCTTCTTTGAGTCGCTAATTTCACGTCATGGGAAAGCTAAACCTTTCTCTTTCTTTGTCACTCTCTCTCTGAATACTTCCCATATGCTAGAATTTTCACCCATATTGTCTAAAGTAATCTTCACAATAACCAAATAAAATAAAATAAGTGAAATATTTGTTACTATTCTGAGTTTGGCTCCCAGTGTAACCTGTTAGAGTCTCAGAGCTGGGACATAGCTTGACTGGAGCGCAATCCTGATTCTCTCTGATGCCAGTCCTTCATCTGTGCGGTCATTCTGTGTCTCCTGTTCAGTTCCAAGAGCATAATTCCATTTCCAGGGTGACTATTGACTATTATAGGCTTTGAAAGATTTCTCTCCATAATCTCTATCAGGTTCGTTCCTGAGTTAAATTAGTAACTATCATTTTTCTCAATATTTGGAAATTTCTGTTAATTACAGTTACAGATCTGTGCCTAGAACATAGTTTTCCTGAAGTCAAGAAAACTGCAGGACCTGATGACTGTGGATCTGTGAGGACCTAAATACTACCTCAAAGAGGGCATCTACATAGCTGTGAGATTGTGTACTCATTTTGATTATGTAGAGAGTCCAGAAGGTTCACCAATACCTTGGAAGAAATCTTTGATGTTTTTGAAAGTTATGCAACAATTCCTAACCTTTCTAACTAGTGTGCATGGAAATATGGCATTAAAACATTGTCTTCAATATGATAAGGAAGGGAACTAAGGGTGAAGTTAAGCAATTTAAGGTGCAGAGTGTATCTCCTTACCAGAGAGACACCATATTTGACCACATTTCTTCCCAAGAATAAAACATTGTCCATATTCTAAATAGAATCTGAAACAGAATCATATTGCATCAAAACAAAGAATCTACTTTATGCTGTGACCAGCATTCATGGGGGAGTGTGAGGCATATATTTAGTACAGAGAGAGGCCTCGAGTAGGAAATTTTTCAAGCTACTCATGCTATGTTCCTTTGAGACCACTTGATTCTGGTCTCTCTGAATTAAGAACATCATCTGGAAAGTGTGCCTTTTGTCAAGGTTAGGGTGAGAACTGGTGACGACAACAATAAAAGTTCTAATGGTGGAGTTAAACACAGTTTTAAAACATCTCTTTGATTAACTTTTTAACAAAGAAAAGCATTATCCCAGAACTAAGTTGCCGTCCCTAGTCCCAGATGACTTGGGTGAGTGGATATGGGCTGATGAGCAGAGGGAGAGGGAATTGGTAGTGCGTGCTCAGTGGCTCCCTCAGTGCTGAACACCAAGCATGCCCACTGTAGAGCAGTCAGTCGTGAACTGGGGTTTTAAGGAAGAATAGAGAGAAATTTTAAAGTGTTAAAAGTTTCTCTGATTATGTGAGCAATGATCATGATTGAAAAACGGGCACAAGGCAATATTGGGGCTTCCCAAGTGGCTCCCAAAGAATCTCCTGCCAATGCAGGAGATACAAGAGAGATGGGTATGATAGTGGATGGGGAAGATCCCTAGTATAGGAAATGACAACTAACTCTAGTATTCTTGCAGGCATAATCTTTTGGACAGAGGAACCTGGCAAGCTATGGTCCATGGGGTCGCAAAGAGTTCGACACAGCCAAGCGCTCTCATAACAAAAGGGCAATATTAACAGTATTATTCAAAATAACAAAACAATAAGGGAAGCTTACCTCTTATTTTCATTTATAAAATATTATATGATTCAGTCTTATGGACAAGAATCCAACACTTTAGTAGTCTGAGAAGGAAACATGATAGTGTGTCTCTATCTGCCCATTGCTGTCACTTTTAGTCAGAAGAATAAACTTGTTCACATATTGGTGGTTATGGTTTCAGTTTGTTTTCTATGCAGTTACATACCAACATGGGCACTTTTAAATATATAATATGGAGGAATCTTTTTCTTTGAAAGATATACAGTATTGACGGATATTTTAAATTCCAGTTACTCTAAAATAATATGCTTAAATATATTTCATTCAATGTATATGGTTGTTTTTAGAGAAATTAAGAGAAAATTTATGTAACTACACATTTTTAGTGTTCTTTTCACACTTTGAGAATGAATGGTTAGGGTTTGGAAAGCAGACATGAAAACAGTGACGTAGAAGAGTGAGATTATTACATTTGACATTAACCATGTACATAGTGTCAGTGATGTCAATCCACCACTGGTCAACTTGGTTGATGATCAGGCAAAGGAGGGTCCTCTGTCTTGACACAGTTTCGAAACATCTGTACATTAAACTTTAGCTGACTATGTTTAGGAATGGAAACCAGAGATGATAACCCTTCAAGCCATTTATTTAGGTTCTGTTGTATGAATATCTTTAACATAGGGGAATACAAACATTTAATTATGATAACTACATTAAAATAACCTTGAATATGGGGTTGGGTGGAGAAGGAAATGGCAGCCCATTCCAGTATTCTTGCCTGGAGAATCCCAGGGACAGGGGAGCCTGGTGGCCTGCCACCTATGGGGTCTCAGAGAGTCAGACACGGTTGAAGCTACTTAGCAGCAGCAGCATGGAGTTGAGAGAGCTCAGAGTCAAATACCTTCATCTCAGCTCCACATCAGCTCATCAAGAATGGGTGGCTAAAATGCAGCATATCTACAGGATGACTTTCTATTCATTTTCTTCCCTTCTCATTGTTAGAGATTTTTTTGCTAAACAGACATTTCACTATTTCTCAGTGATTGGGGACTCTGGACAGGTTCCCAGGGTTTATCTAAACTTCACGGTTACTTCCTCTCTATCTAGTGTATCTATTTATATGTTTTAGGGAGTAAATGAATCTTGTGTTTCAGCTCCACCGAGTTAGGAGACACAAGTGGAGGAGGTGGACATTCTGTTCAATTAATCAAGGTGTTAATATTGTTATTCTTATACTCCTGTGACTTCTAGGACATGGGGCTTTTAAAGAAACCAAATGGGGCAACCAATGAAAGAGTAATCTAAAGAAACCTCTAGCCTGATTAAAACAACTTTAAATAAAGACAAACATTTGGAAGACAGTTTGGTAGAGCTTTACAAAGCTAATGATAGTATTGCCATATGATAAAGTAATAGTACTGCTGGGCATTTACCAAACTGAGTTAAAAATTCTGTTTATACAAAATCTGCATTTGAACAATTGTTGCAGCTTTATCCATAATTACCAAAAACTAGAGCCATCCAAGACATCCTTCAATCTGTTAGTGGTTAAGTAAAGTGTGGTACACTTGTACAATGGAATATTATTTGGTAATAAACAGAAATAATCTATTATGTCATGAAAAGATATACAGGATCCTTAAGTGTCTATTGCTACATAAAGGGAGCCAATCTGAAAAGTCTGTGTGCTGTGTGATTCCACCTGTATGAAATGCAAAACTATGGATACAGTGTTAGGTGGTTAGGTGGTGGTTAGGTGGTTGTCAGGGGTTCATGGCTTAAGGGAAATGAATGAATAAGTTACACCCAGGAGATTTTAGTACAGTGAAATTATTTTTTATGATACTGTAACTTTGAATATATTTTCTAAGACATTTTCTGTGTCTTCTGTGGGTGCCTGAATGGAATGACAGCCTAACAACAACGAGCTCGTGTTTGTTTCTAATACTGTTATCCAGTTAAAGGAACCAGGGATCTTCAGAGAAATGGCTATTGTAGGAATAGGAAATAAAGATGCCAGATAAGCCAGGAGCATCTTTTGGTCCCAGAAAATAAGGGGATGATCAAACATACATAAGGGCTTCCCTGGTGGCTCAGAGGTTAAAGCGTCTGCCTCCAATGCGGGAGACCCGGGTTCGATCCCTGGGTCGGGAAGATCCCCTGGAGAAGGAAATGGTAACCCACTCCAGTATTCTTGCCTGGAGAATCCCATGGAAGGAGAAGCCTGGTAGGCTACAGTCCACGGGGCTGCAAAGAGTCGGACACGACTGAGCGACTGAACGGAAGGGAATGGAAACATAAATAAACTCACAATACTTGATGCAGGTATACATCAAAGAAGCTTAAGAGCCTAATGAAAATAAAACTCCCAAGAGCAGTTTCAGATTATAATCCAAATTATAAATACCCATGATTTCATACTGATGTAAATAATTGAATAAAGTAGTACATGGGGTAGAAGAGTAACCACCCATGCAGGAGAATTAGAGATAAATTATGAAGCACACTACCCTAATCGAGGGGAACGTAGCTACTCATTCCTTAAGTATGGGCTGAGTGTAGTGACTTTCCTCAAAATGCAGTGTGGAGAGTAAGGAAAGTAAATCTACAATGAGGCAACCTGAGAAACATTTCAGTCAGGTGACCAAGGTCAACATCAACAGACATAAATCATGGTGATGATATAGACACTTGATGGGAGGTGTCAAAATGGCAGATCACCTGTGGTATGCTTGCACTGAACCCATAACTCTGGTGTAATCATGAGAAAATGCCAAATACATTTCAGTGGGGTGATACCCTTCCTACTTTGCAGCTCCTCACAAAGTTAAACAGAATTACCATAAAACTCATCAATTATGCTCCTATTTTATAATCCCAAAGAATTAAAAACAAGTATTAAAACAAAATCTTGTATGTGAACATTACTAGGTAGAAGTGATGATTCCACAATATAATGAAAGCCTAAATGCCATCAGTTTGTAGCTTTCAAATGATTGATTTTACCTTATGTTAATTTTACCTTGATAAGATAAAAGTGAAGTGAAGTGAAATTGCTCAGTCATGTCCGACTCTTTGCAACCCCAGAACTATAGCCTGTCAGGCTCCTCTGTCCATGAGATTTTCCAGGCAAGAATACTGGAGTGGGTTGCCATTTTCTTCTCCATATATAAAATGCAACGCTAAAGAGATAAATGAGTAAATATTATTTTCCATTATGAATTAGGATTTTAGTTTCCACATTTTTTTAAGCTCATTTTTAAAAAATCATGATAGGGAAATATGTACTTATATAAAAGAGAATGCTATTGTTCCAACATAAAGTTTTTGCTTATTTCTCTCTAGGCTAGATGTTATGTAGAAATTAGTCTAATTTTTTGTAAAATGAGAATAATAGCAGTTTAACAAAAATCAATTTTTTGAAACAATCTGTTGAAATGGAGCTCTTATAATAATGTTAAATGATATAAGAATTGTGATATTTGGTCTTCTGTGTGTACACATTACTTTTCTGAGCAGCGTTATAGAGTTAGATACATTCAGTATGTCTAGATTTAGTTCATGAATAAAGAATACACAGGGCTGAATGCTAAGACACACAGTCTGTCCCTTTTCTACTATTAACTGGTAAATTACAACTTTATTTCTTCATCTGATGGGGAAGAATATTGTATTTCCATCTCACCATTTAAATAATAAATGAGATAGTATAGGTATAATATTCAGAAAAACAAAAAGCTTAATAGACATATGAGCTCATTTTTTTTAATATGTTATAGCATTGATCCAAAAAAGAGGCAGCATCGGTATAGGGATTAAATTCCTGATTCAGAATATTATTTCATTTGAATATTAGTTTTGACTTTAGCATATTGACCTTTGCCAACATATTTAATTTCTATTTTCTTAGATATTATTATGGCTAAAATGTGTTTGGAAGTGAAGTGGAAGTGAAGTGAAGTTGCTCAGTCGTGTCCGACTCTTTGCAACCCCATGGACTGTAGCCTACCAGGCTTCTCCGTGCATGGGGTTTTCCAGGCAAGGGGACTGGAGTGGGTTAATATTTCCTTCTCCAGGGGATCTTGCGACCCAGGAATCGAACCCGGGTTTCCTGCATTGCAGGCAGACGCTTTACTCTCTGAGCCACTAGGGAAGTGCTAAAATGTGTTTGGTAATTATATAAATGAGGTAAAAGCAGGTATAGGGTTTCTAGGAATAGTCCAGGAGTGTCTTAATAGGCATTCCTTTTTCACTGGTATTGGTCTAAGTGATATTTAATTTATTAATAGATATTCAAATGTTAGGAGATGCTGAGTTTCCTTGAAGATGCTGTTGTCATCATTTATTAACCATAGCTTCCTTTGTTTCCCATTTACTTTTTCAATCAGACTTCTAATATTTTTTCTTCTCTTAATGCTATGGGAATTCAAGGTAGAGATCTCATAATTAACAGCCTGGGAATTCAGGTCACTGAGTCATCAAAGGGTCATCCAATGCTGTTGTTAAAGCTGGAGTAACTGTAAGGAGAACTAACCACAGAGATCAAAGGGGGAACCAGTTTTTAAGAGATTCTATTATAGTGAAAATATTGTTTCTTGGGATTTGTTTTTTGGGGAGGTCAGGTAAGTGGAGAGAGTATAATTTAAGTGAATAACCTGTTAAAATCACCAGCTCTTTCCCCTATATGAGCAGAATACAGCAACTCTACTACAACATTACAAAACTTCTCCCCATGTACCTGGCCCTCAGCTCTTTCTTATCTGTTTTTCAATTCAATACGCATTTGCTGAACCTTGTTGAATACACAAGTGCCAATCTTTCCAAAGGTAAATTCAAGTTGTCATTTCAGGTTGTGTGCAGCTCTTCATACACCTAAATTGTATTTTAATTTACAGGGAAATTTTTGGACATGGATTATATTTCACTAAGTACTAGAAAGGACCTTGGGAATTGATTTTGATGTGAATCATCTTTGACATGTTGCTCATGGAAATTTCTAGAATGACAATTGCTTTTTAAAAAATTCTACTAGCATGAGTTTTCTTATAATATAAAAAAATCATTGTGTTTAATAAGAAACTATTATTGTCAATTTTCGAGGCATATGTATGTGCACACCCACAGCCATCCAAACCCTTGCCTTCTCTCCTAAATCCACAAAACTTCATCTGGTCAGGATTTCTGTTTAAGACATAGTTCCTGCTCTTAAGAAGCTCATACTCCTAGCAGTGGAGACAGAGCAACTGTGGTTAGTCACTCAGTTGTTCCTGACTCTTTGCGAACCCATGGACTGAAGCCCACCAGGCTCCTCTGTTCGTGGGGATTCTCCAGGCAAGAACACTGGAGGGAGTAGCCTATACCTTCTCCAGGGGAACTTCCCAGCCCAGGAATCGAGCAGAGGTCCCCTGCCTTGCAGGCAGATTCTTTACCAGCTGAGCTACCCGGGAAACCCACAGAGCGACTAGCCAATTGTAAATTATAACATAAAAAAGAATATGAGACTCTCAGTAGTAAGATGTGATAGCAAAATGGAGGAATATCTCAGGAAGACTGGAGGAGAGAGGGAGACATTGTTGAGTAACAATTGACAGAATTTCTAGAACAAAAAGTAATCAGCTGCGTGAAAAAGGAAAGCTATAGTACAGAACAAAATTACGGGTAACCTTGATATTAATGAAAGAACACGTGTCCTTGTAGTTCAGGTTTGTGAGGCAGAGAGGTGAGATAAGGGGCTGGGACAATGAACTGTCGACAGTCCCATTATGTGCCTTGTTGAGACGTTGTGAAGACAGAAGTTACTGAGGGTTTGTAGCCATGAGCAGGCAAAAAAAGACTCAGGAACCTTCCCTAGAACGCTGTTCCAACTCCTGCTCCCCTCTCAGCTGTCACGGTATCCTGCTTGCTTCTGTTCTCTCCTGTCTCTCTCCTCTGCTTGTCCTCGTCTTTTCTGTCTCCTCTCTTTTCTTTCCTTTTCCTTTCATCTTCTTCCTGATTAGCACCAGTCAGCTAAACGATAGATAAGCTTTAAAGAAACTAGCAGTTTCTGACTCAGCTATTAAAAAGAATGCATTTGAAACAGTTCTAATGAGGTGGATGAAACTGGAGCCTATTAATACAGAGCGAAGTAAGTCAGAAAAATAGCAATACAGTATATTGACGCATATATTTAGAAAGATGGTAACGATGACCCTATATGCGAGACAGTAAAAGAGACACAGATGTGAAGAACAGACTGTTGGACTCTGTGGGAGAAGGCGAGGGTGGGATGATTTGAGAAAATAGCACTGAAACATGTTTAAAAAGAAAAAAAGAAACTAGCAGTAGACTGTCACAAATAGAAGGTTTTAACTTGGTCTTTGATTTCTTATAGAGAACATTTTTTGTTAAGGAGCTATTGTGATTTTTTTTATGAGTAAGCAGTTGTTTACTCACTTGTAAAACTAATTTTTAAATATTTGACAAAATGGTACTGCCTTCACTACAGTCTGAATTTGAAGGGTTGCATGTTCATCTGAGCCTCTTACTCTGTGTTTTATCAATACATTTCATTTTTAAGTCAAAAGCCAATATCAGGTTGTTTTAGACCATTTAAATAATACAGAAATATAGGCCAGAGGAAATAAAAGCCATATGTAGTCCTATTTTTTAGGATTCACTATTGGTAATATTTAATATGCAGTCTTAGAACTTTTTTCCAAGCACAAACGTATTTTCATAAAAATAATTTTTTGCTGTTAGAGGTTCTCACTTTAGTTTAGTATTTGGATGGTTTCTAGGTACTTGAATAAATATAATAAACTGACATCAACATTATACCAATTTAAGACATAGTACTGGTCATCATGTAACAATTTTTGCAGGAATCAATGCCAGCTATGAATATACATACACAGATATCTTTAATACTTTAGACTTTGCACATAGGTGATGATAATATTATTACTCATAAGAACAGGACCTCAATTTTCATGTAACATCAAATTTAACTAGATTAGTTCCTGAATTGCCAAGGTTGCAAAGCTCTTTTTCTAGGACTGCACAAGCCCCAACAAATGATGATTAATATAGGCTTTTTCAGATAGGTTACAATGTTATTATGCAGTAACAAAAAACTTTCATGCAAGTGGCTATAACAGATTTTTATTTTTTCAGAAAAATTGAGGTATAATTGTCACAAATATTTTGTGTATTTAAGGTGTACAACTTGATGTTTTGATATAGGTCTATTATACATTGTGTATATCAAATAATTTTTGTTATATGTCTATATTATATATGACAAATGATTACCAGTAATTGTCAAATAACTACCACAATCAAGCTAATGAATGTATCCACAGCTTGGCACAGTTCCCACTGTTTTGTGTGTGAAGACACTTCAGATTTACCTTTCAGCAAATTTCAAGTATAAACACAACTTGCTTGTGCATTAGGTCTCCAGCACTTATTCACCTTGATATGTGAAATTTTGCCTCTTTTGACCAACATCTCCCCATTTCACCCTCCCCTTAGGCCCCGAAAACCACAATTTTACTCTTTGCTTCCATGAATTGGACTCTTTTAGATGTCTCATATGTGATACAATGCAGTGTCTTGCTTTCTATGACTGGCTTATTACACTTTTCTCCGCTTTTAATCACCTTGTTGCAAATGGCCGGATTTTTTTTTTTTTAGAATGAATTATATTTTGGTATGTGTGTGTGTGTTGTGTTGTGTGTGTATATCACATTTGCTTTAACTGTTCATTCATCACCAGAAATTATGTCTGTTTCCATAATTTGGTTAATGTGAGTAATGCTGCAATGAACATGGGACTGTCAATATCTCTTCAAGATACTGATTCCATTTCCTTTGCATATATAAGAAGTGAAATTGTTACATGAAAAGATGTAATTTTAATGCTTTGAGAACCTCAATACTTTTTCCAAAATGGAAGGCATAGTGTTATTTTCATGTACTTTCTTGTGTCCCCTAAATTGAAAATCTTTCCAGATCTGTAAATATATAGAACTATTCATTTAATTTTTATAGCTTCATAATATTGGAAATTCATTTTCATCTGTCTCTTTTTCTCTTTCTTTGTTCTCTGTCAGTTGGTGAACAGATGACTGTGAGCCTCCTAATCACTCTGCTACTGAGGCTAGGCGTCTGTCAGTATGTTCCTGGGTCACTTGTACGTGCTGTCATTGTTCCTGCTGCAGTGCCTGTGCACATCGCCACTTTTTCAAGCTTACTCTCCTTGCCCAGTTACTATATTGACCTCTGCATCAAATATAATCTTTTGTTTGACTAATGCCAATATTTTGCCTTTCTTACTGAACTATAACAGATGAAGAGTGTATTATTAATGGATTTTTAATGTTTAGAAAAGAGAAAAACAGGAAAAAAATAATCACCTAGTTTTTCTAATACTAATACAAATATTTATCAGTATTTTTTTAAACTAAACTTTCTTTTGGTCTTTGAAACAATTTATTTTTTACATTTGGAAACAAGGTAAATGTGCATTGTTTTGTATACCAGACAATGTATGTTTTAAAATCTACACGTTTCATGATCAAAGCCTTAGACAGAAGCCTGATGACAGCTCCTTTGAAACGCCACACCCGTCGCAGTTAACTCTGCTGACTGTTCCATTCGTTCTCTCTTGTTCTGGCCAATTCTTTTTCTGTTACTGGCTATAAAATCCTCCACTCACTGCCCCTGTATCAGGGCCTTCTGGCACCACCCCTGCAGGGTTCTCTTCTGGCTACAAGGCCCGCTTCACATCCATTACCCTCACAGTGTCCTTCCCGACTGGCCCGGCTGCCTGCATGTCTATTCTCGGCTATAATAGTTTCAAGGGGCTCCAACCGGCTTATGCTACTTTCTCTCTGAGGCCGTGAGGATTATGCCCACGGGAGAGCCCAGGCGTGGTGTGGAGTGCCAGGGAGGAGTGACAAGAGACAGCATGGTTGTTAGTGGTGTGGGGCCTGGAGGAAAGTTTAGCAGTGCAAGTGGGGGACTCCTGGTATTCAATTCAGATGTGGAACAAGCATCAGTGATTTGGTTTGCTTAAAGTTGTTTAGAAGATCATGTATGAATAAATAGCTTATATATTAGATTGAATTCTATAAAATTGATATTTGACCAAATATGAACTAACTGATGGAACAGTTTCTTATGACTCAAACTAATAAATGCATATAAGCCTGGAGATGAGCAACTTACTGATAAGAACTAAAGATAAACATTTTTCTATTTTTCCCTAGACTTTGTAGGAAAGTGGGTTTCCTATATATCCTTCTTGTAAATATCTCATTTATTAAAATGTCTGTTATTCATATGTTCATTGATTGAACTTTGTTCTGTATATGAGTAATAATGCTTTTCTTCAGATGGAAGAACTATGAATATTTAATTCATATTCATTTAACTATGAATATTCTCTGCTGCTAATTACATTATTTTTCTTTCTGTAATTTTTTTTATCATCAGTGCCCCTTGTAGTTTGTTTTAGCTTATCTAGTTTCAATACACTAGGCAAATTTTCTTGTTTTATTGAGGTATAGTTAATTTACAATGTTGTGTTAGTTTTAGGTATACAGCAACGTGATTCATTCATATATGTTTGTATATATCTATATATAAGTAAGTAAGTGAAAGTCACTCCGTCGTGTCCGACTCTTCGCGATCCCATGGACTATATAGTCCATGGAATTCTCCAGGACAGAATACTGGAGTGGGTAGCCTTTCCCTTCTCCAGGGGATCCTCCCAACCCAGTGATCAAACCAGGGTCTCCTGCGTTGCAGGAAGATTCTTTACCAGTTGAGCCACAAGGGAAGCACATATCTATATATATATTTATATATTCTCTTTTCCAGATTTTTTTGCTTTAAAAATTATTCAGTTCAGTTCAGTTGCTCAGTTGTGTCTGACTCTTTGCAACCTCATGAATCACAGCAGGCCAGGCCTCCCTGTCCATCACCAACTCCCAGAGTTCACTCAAACTCATGTCCATCGAGTCGGTGATGACATCCAGCCATCTCATTCTCTGTTGTCCCCTTCTCTTCCTGCCCCCAATCCCTCCCAGCATCAGAGTCTTTTCTAGTAAGTCAACTCTTCACATGAGATGGCCAGAGTATTGGAGTTTCAGCTTTAGCATCAGTCCTTCCAATGAAAACCCAGGATTGATCTCCTTTAGAATGGACTGGTTGGATTCCTTGCAGTCCAAGGGACTCTCAAGAGTCTTCTCTAACACCACAACTCAAAAGCATCAATTTTTCGGCGTTCAGCTTTCTTCACAGTCCAACTCTCACATCCATACATGACCACGGGAAAAACCATAGCCTTGACTAGACGGACCTTGGTTGGCAAAGTAATATCTCTGCTTTTTAATATGCTATCTAGATTGGTCATAACTTTCCTTCCAAGGAGTAAGCGTCTTTTAATTTCATGGCTGCAGTCAGCATCTGCAGTGATTTTGGAGCCCCCAAAAATAAAATCTGACACTGTTTCCACTGTCTCCCCATGTATTTGCCATGAAGTGATGGGACCAGATGCCATGATTTTACTTTTCTGAATGTTGAGCTCTAAGCCAACTTTTTCACTCTCCTCTTTCCCTTTCATCAAGAGGCTTTTTAGTTCCTCTTCACTTTCTGCCATAAGGGTGGTGTCATCTGCATATCTGAGGTTATTGATATTTCTCCCGGCAATCTTGATTCCAGCTTGTGCTTCTTCCAACCCAGCATTCCTCATGATGTACTCTGCATATAAGTTAAATAAGCAGTTACAAGATATTAAACATAGTTGCCTTTGCTATAGAATAGTTCCTTGCTGTTTATCTATTTTATATATAGTAATGTGAATGTGTTATTTTTTCTTGCTTGAGATTCTTAGTCATATGTAAGGAAAATTTTGAAGTTTAGGTATCTATTTCTAATGTGCCTTCTAAAGAAACTGCATCAGTTTTCATTCTTTTTATCAGTGTATGAGTATGACTTTCTCCTGACAGCTTCCTCCATGATGTCATCAATTTTTTGAACCTCTGAAATTTGTTAGTACAGAATAGCACCCAGAGCAATCTTCTCTACATTTCTTTGATTACTAGTGAGAATTTACTTTCATATGACAATCAACTCTTGTGACTTATTGTGAGTTGGTTGTCTTATATGTTTTTCTCATTTTAAAATTTGTATATCACATTTCCTTTCTTTATCTTTCTGGAGGAACTGATTCCATAATAGAAATGTTAGTCATCTGTCTGATATTTTATAACTTATTTTTCAGAGTGTGTTTTTTATTTTATAGTGTTTATATATCCATATAAGATATCTATATGTAGATATTTATACAAAATTTTGTATATCCACCTATACCTAAGTATAACAAGACTGAATATTTTGGATAGTGCCAACTATTTTTCCTCCCTCATTTGTTAATAAGAGATATTCTTAGATGAATTTTCCACCTTAAATGTTTGCTTAAATATTATTTTTATTTCTCTTGGTTTGTTACCCTTTTTTGATGTTTAAATATCCTTTTGAAACTTTTTGAGTTTATGATGAGGCAATAATCTACATGTTTCCAAGCTTTATCTGTTGTGCCAACACTATTGGTTGAATAATTCAACTTGTCTACGGATGAAAATGATTATTCAATAGTCTCTTGAAGTCACTCTAAGTTTACCTTCTCCTTCCATTCTTTACATTGAAGCTTTTGTAACTGTTTGAAAGCAAAAAATTATCAGCTGCAACTGAATATCCCCCAGATTTTCTACTACTCTTAGGATAAAAAACAAAGTTCATATCATGGATACAAGATTCCATCCTGTCTGGCCTGTCTCTCCTCCTGAGCTCAATCAATCACCTTCCTTCCTCACTGGCCTTCGTGTCTCAGGGTCTTTGCACATGGCATTCCAAAGTCTGGACTACTGTATTTACTCTTCGAAAATAACTCATATTTAGCAGAGCCTGAGTAAGTATGATGGTGATGTGTCATATTGTTCTCACAGCCCTCTGTTCTTTTCCCAGAAATCAGTTGTCAGAGATGTATCTGTATTTAAATTCATTAAATCTATGTATCTACCTGTAGTTACCCATCTAGATCTAGTCCATTTACTCTCAAAGTCAGAATTACTGTTTCACCTCAGAACCTGACATTGAACTTGGAATATAGTGGATACTCATTAGGAATATCAGTTACACTCATTAGCTGAGTTAGTTGAAGAAATAAATTAATGCATTATATTTTCAGAATATATTAATGGCTGTTAGTGAAGATTTCTGATTTAAAACCATATTTGATAAAAGTTTAAATCTGTTTCTTTGAATAAAAATGTTTCTTAAATGTTTTGGTTATGTTTTGTTTCTAGTCTTTAGGTATCGCCAGACCAAGCCAATGTGTAAAGCAAATGACACTTCTGTGTCTGAATTTGTTTTCCTGGGACTTTCTACCTCTAGACCAGTGCAGCATTTCCTCCTTGCCTTCTCTACAGTGTTTTATGTAATAATTGTTCTAGGGAACTTTCTTGTGTTGCTAACAGTGACCTTTGACCCTCATCTACATTCCCCCATGTACTTCCTTTTAGCCAACCTCTCATTTATTGATTTGTGTTTTTCTGCCATAACAGTTCCTAAGATGATTTCTGACCTGAACTTTGGGCACAAAACCATATCCTTCCAGGGGTGTGTCACCCAGATATTTGTTCTTCACACCCTGGGTGGATCTGAGATGGTGCTGCTCACTGCCACGGCCTTAGACCGACATGTGGCCATATGTCAGCCCCTGCACTACCTGACCATCATGAGCCCACGGGTGTGCCTTTTGCTTGTGTGTGGTGCTTGGGCTATTGGCCTCATTCACTCAGTGGTCCAGTTAGCTTTTGTGATCCATTTGCCTTTCTGTGGTCCTAGTGAAATCGACAGCTTTTACTGTGACCTTCCTTGGTTTATCAAGCTTGCTTGCATAGATTCCTACAAAATGGAATTCATGGTCACTGCCAACAGTGGGTTCATATCCATGGGTAATTTCTTCTTGTTGATCATCTCCTATGTTTTCATTCTGGTCACTGTATGGAAACGCTCTTCAGGTGGTTTGCGCAAGGCCCTCTCTACTCTGTCAGCACACATCACTGCGGTGGTTTTGTTCTTTGGACCATGCATCTTTGTTTACATGTGGCCTTTTCCCACGGTCCCAGTGGATAAGTTTCTTGCCATTTTAGACTTCTTGGTTACACCCATCCTGAATCCTGCCATTTATACACTGAGAAACAAGGACATGAAGATGGCTATGAGGTGACTGTGTAGTCAGCTTCTGATTTGGAGGAAGATCTCCTAAGTAACTCATGGAAGCCCAGTTTCCTCAAACAACTTCATGTAATAAAAATGCTTAAATAAATATATAAAATTTGGAGATTTTTTTTCTAAAGTCACCATTTTATAGTATTCAGCCTAGACTATTTATTATGAGGTTACATTGAACTCTTTAGGTAGCAAGTTGTTTGATAGCCAGATTAATCCCAGGAATTGCTTGGTAGAAATTTTTGAAAAAGTGTCAGTTATACACTTCGAATCTCCCGAGTGTATGGTCTTATACATCACATTTCTTGGATTCAATTAATCAATTTATTTCAATTAATTGAATTAACTTATAACGAATATTGTCAAAAGTTTGAGGGAGTTGTGAAATATCTAACTCTCCTTTGATTTAAAGCTAGGATGTGAAAAAATCATATTTTTTCTGAAAGACAAAACAATGTGTGAGGGAGGATTTACAACCTGCAGAAACAAAACAGGGTAATAGCAGTGGAGTGGACAGGAGATGGATAAGGTAGCATAATAAAGATAGATTGACAGATGGCAGAAGAAAAGCATTTGGGAGAGCCTCATAATCTATTTCATAAGCTTGGCCTCTGGCTACTAATCTCACCCTAGCTTGTCTCAATTTCGGACTCAAGTCATCTACAATTGGCTTTGGACAGGGAAATTTATGAATATGTTGTTATTTTACAATTTTCTGAAATTATGACTTAATCCATCAATGAATATTCCTCCAACATTGGAACATGTTGGTCTGACCATAGCCTGGCTGGTATTATCATTAGCTAACAGCCATTCTGTCCAAATCATTTGCTGACTATTTTTCTCTAATAACTCATCTTATATAACTCTTTTGTGTCAAAACATGGGTCTCAGTTATATGTTATTGTGTATAACCTGTATAAATAACAAAACTAATTTAATTTATAGTTTGATAACTAGAAGACTGAACCAAATTTCCTGCAAACCTATGAAAGGACCCTATGTTTGAGTACTGTGATCCAAGATTCATTTAAGATTATCAATCAGTTCTACATTTTATATTTTTCCTGTTCACAATTATTTCATTGCTTTTATTTGTGTTTTGAATGGATTCTTGTCAGGTACCTTAAGTAAAGCCAGATTTCTCTTTGGGTAATTTTCCATACTTTTTGAAAATAGCAAGAGAAGGAAGAAGACTAAAGTTCTAAGCATAAAAGTTCTGAAGGGCAAAACTGAATCACCTGAATTCTTTCAGACTGAGGAGAAAAAGATCTAGTAGAATCATCATTCAAACTTGGAAGGGATCTATCCAAGGAACAGGAACAAACCTGAGGTGTACTAAGTCTTATAAAATTTACAGTCCAGATTCAAACAGGCTTTAGTCCTTGATTGGATTGAAGTGATCACACCTTATTCTTTTATGCCTCACAGAAGGGAGAGTAGATAATTTGTGGAGGAATAGGGACTCAGATGGAAAAGATTCCACCTGCAATGCAGGAAACCTGGGTTCGATCCCTGGATCAAGAAGATCCTGTGAAGAAGGAAATGGCAACCTACTCCAGTATCCTTTTGTGGAGAATTTTGTGGACAGAGGAACCTGGTGGGCTTCAGTCCATGGGATCGCAAAGGGTCAGACATGATTGGGTGACTAACACACACACATATCATGCCAGAGCTAAATATTCTTTTATACACAGTATTCAAAATAGAAAAAAATATGATATATAAGTAGCAGGGATATGCAACTGATAATTAAGAGGAAAATAATAGAAGTAGACTATGGATGGCTCAATTGTTGACATTAGCAAAGAGTATAACTCATACAATCTAAAGCGACATTAAGAAGTTGAAAACCTGAAAACATTTTCACAGAGAAACAATCTAAGAAAGAACCAAGGGATGTTTTGAAATAAAATTAAATATGTGCAATTATGAATTTAAGGGGGCTTGATTTAAAAACAGACTGGACACAGCAGAAGAAAGGCTATGTGGCTTCAAAGACAAGTCAATAGATACTATCCAAACTGAGTAAAGAGAGATTAAAAGAACAAAAAGTCAAAATACATACGCATATGAAAATAGCAATTCTTTTATATAAGGGTTTATTCCTGAGATTTTCTATTGGGAATGTTACAAAATACACAGAACCATGTCATCTTTTGCTTCCCTGGAGCCTCAGATGATAAAGAATCTGTCTGGAATGTGAGAAACCTGGATTTAATCCCTGGGTCAGGAAGATGCCCTGAAGAAAGGAATGGCAACCCACTCCAGTATTCTTTCCTGGAGAATTCCATGGAGAGAGGAGCCTGGCAGGCTGCAGCCCATGGAGTCACAGAGTTGGACACGACTGAGTGACTAGCATACATGTCACTAATTTGAGATATAAATTTGAGATATGACTAGATCCATGGGTTCAGATAAATGGATGCAAACTTGTATGATTTTTTGAGGAAGATTTTGAAGAAAAGTTTTGTTTTGTTATATGTAGTAATGAGTAACTTGCAAACTTTGTATATAATCCTGTTTTTACAGACTATTTGAACACTGAAATGAATTAAATGGATAGTTTATTACAAAACTAAATTTTTTTACCTACCTATATGATGAACTGCCTAATCTATTTATGAATTGGAAGGAAAAAAGCAAAATCTCTAAAGGTTGTTAATATAGCCATCTTTGTATCTCATATACATCATTTAAAGACAATTACAGTGTTTCACAAATAAAACATGATGTTGAAGAAACAAAGCTCTATACAGATTATGATTATGATTCAACTTTTTGAATATGATTAGGAATGCTTAATGATTACTTTTATAGATATGTCTATGGAAGGTAATTAGAATGTTAACTAATTGGTGACTATTGTTTTGTAAAAGAGAGCAATATGATGCAGTAGCTTATTAAAGAAAACTTTAGAGAAGGTCTATGTGAAATGTTCTGCTAAAAGAAATGCATAGGATAATAGAAAATTCCCTGATATGGTGGTCAGTGTTGAAATAATAGTAACAGTAGTGATATAAAGTATTAACATTCTTACAAATTTCAAGTCATTCTTGAGAACAATCAAAATCATACTTCAAAAGACTGGCCAAATTTCCCAAACAGGAACTCATTTTAGCAATTCTAGAATCCTAAAGAATTGACACACAGTTTTCATCAAGAGATACACATGATTTCAATATGTGAATCGGGGAACTCTTCCCAGGCTTAAGTAACAGGGTAGGTGTGGCCAATTTAGTGCACTCACAGTAGACATTCTGATAATTTGAAATGATGAAATACCAAAAGAAATCTAAGTCATCATAGCCGCTTAATGGCATTTCTAATCTCTTTGTTTCTTAAAGTATAAATGACTGGATTTAGTAGTGGTGTGATGATCGCATAAAATACAGCAAGGAACTTGTCCACCCAAGTGATGCTGAGTGGACATAGGTAGATGAAGATGCAAGGCCCAAAGAATAACACGACCACTGTGATGTGGGCAGTGCAGGTGGAGAGCGCCTTGGAGGCCCCACCCTTTGATTGGTGGCAGACAGTAAGGAGAATATAAGAGTAAGAGATTAGCAACAGAATGAAGCAAACGGTTGCAAGTACCCCACTGTTAGCATCTGTCAGCACTTCTAGAATATAAGTGTCCATGCAGACTAACTCGATCACCAATGGAATATCACAGAAAAAGCTATCCAATTTTCTGGGTCCACAGAAGGGCAGTTGTGTAATTATAGCTAGTTGGCTTATTGAATGCACAAAGCCAATGATCCATGATGTCATCACTCGTCGAATGCACATTTTTGTATTCATGATGCTGGAGTAATGGAGTGGCTTGCAGATGGCCACATAGCGGTCATAGGCCATCATCACTAGGAGCACCATCTCACCCCCTCCAAAAAAATGTCCGAAAAACATCTGACACATGCAGCCTCTGAAGGAGATGGTCTTATTTTCTTTCAGAAAGTCTGTGATCAGTTTAGGGGTGGCTACTGAGGAAAAGCATAAGTCAGAGAATGACAGATTTGCTAACAGGAAGTACATAGGGCAGTGGAGGTGAAGGTCAGCAATAACTAGGAGCACAGTGAAGACATTGCCTAAAATGGTGATCAAGTAAAGTGAAGAAAATACCACTAGGAGGAAGGCCTGGAGGTCCCATGAGTCACACAGCCCAAGAAAAATAAATTCAGACACCACAGACTGGTTTACTTCTTCCATTCAGTTCAGTGTCTTCTAAATTTATCTGAAGAAAAAATGTAAAAATAGATTTTATAAATAAACAGTCTGTGCATCAAGTGTGTTTTTTATGCGCTACTAATGGAAGCGTGTACTTACATAATCACTGTAAAAAGCAATTGGCTTTCTCTTTTAATGATCAATATACATATATTCTATGGTGCAGCAATTTCACTCCCATTTGTATGCTCAATGTAAACTCTTGTATCTGTATACAAGGAAAATGTACGCAATGCCTATAAACATAGTGATAGAATCTTAACAAAGTACAACTATATAAAATGACATGAATGTGTGTTAGTAAAATATAGTAATAAAGAAATAAAAAGCCTCAAATAGATCCTCTCGGCATAAATTTTATAAGATGAAGAGCACTACAAAAATAATAGTATATTTTTCAGGAACTTGTATAAGTAATAAAACTATGTCCCAAAATGTAACCTCAATTGTGGGAAGCCAAGATTCTGCGTGAGGATGAACACATAAGCAGTTGTCCATTATTATCATCTGTTTAGATCTTGGACTGGGCAATGTCTTATAAGTATAGTTTTACTATTATGTAAACAAGCAAACAAACTCAAAATGGACATGGAAAAATTAGGAGAATATACTCTGAATCAAGAATTATGATCTATTCAATACAGCAGACCTGAGTTAAATAGTGGTTTCAGAAAAATGGCATTTGTATTTGTTAATTGAAGTATAGTTGACTTACATTAAATGACTTAAATTCTGCCATCTACAGCAACATGGATGGACTTATAAAGTAAGTGAAATGCCAGAGAAAGACCAGTACTGTTGGACATCACTCATATGTGGAATCTAAAAAATAATACAAAAAGTGACATTTTATTAATATCTTTGAAGCTGTCTGATAAAATATATTTATTATACATAAATTTGAAAAACTCAAACAATATTTAACACATTATTGAAGATTAATAGTAATTTAAATGAATGGATCCAGTAAAAAAGAGATATTAATACTAGTTTTGATAAAATGACAAAATATTTTTACCAAGAAACATAGTTAACTATGTGTAAGAGCAGATAAGCTAATCAAGGATAGTGTGGAAGAATACATGTTACAGGCATAAGGAGTAAATCACAAGCATCTGGAACAAATGTATTCTGTTCATGAAATTCAAAGCCATATAGCCTGTAATTGAGATAAGAAGATGCGTGTTTCCCAAACTGTATGAAGTTGCATTACTGCTCTTGGCACTCATTGCTTCTGGGTTTGCTTTCCTTTAGTCTTGGTTTACTCTCCCTGTTTTCTGTAATTGAAGTTGTTATTGATTATATTTTTGTTGTTTAAATCCACACAGTTATCACATACTAGGGATGAAAATAAGAACAGAATTAGAAAACACTATATGTAGAAGGGATTTTTAATTTTTTATGATAGGGTAAACAGGAATTTGTTGAATACTTTCTTACTGTGAACTGCAATAACTTTTGAGCACTTCAGTGAAAGAAAAGTGGATTGCAGTCATTAGAAGAAAAAGAAGTAAAAGGTTATGCCTACTTTCTCACCTAATTGCCGTAAATGTTGTTAATATTATTTTAGTTGAATTACAAAAGATAAAATATCACTGCTAAATTGATTATGAAAAATGAAAGTGAAAGTTTCTCAGTCATGTATGACTCTTTGTGACCCCTTGGGCCATTCCAGTCCATGGAATTCTCCAGGCCAGAATACCAGAGTGGGTAGCCTTTCCCTTCACCAGGGGATCTTCCCAACCCAGGGATTGAACCCAGGTCTCCCACATTGCAGGTGGATTCTTTACAAGCTGAGCTACTGTATTTAATTTTCAAGTAAATACTACATGGAGAAGTAAATCTAAAGATTTTAAGAGTACAGTTGTAAAATCAAATGAGTTAAAGCAGGACTCACAAAAAAGAATAAAAAGTTAAGATAATTAAAAATAGAAAAGGAGACAATTCTCATTTTTTTTAAGCTGCTATTTTTAGGGTCACACAGAAATTACGTGTCTCTGTTTCTTTGTATCTCCCTGTCTCTCTCTCTGACTAGCTCCCCGTGCTAGAAATTTTCACCCACATTATTTAAAGTTATCTTCACAATAAGCCCATGAAAGACATCTTATTCTGAGTGTGACCATCAGTGTAGCCTGTGAGGGTCTCAGAGCTGAGAAACGGCATGACTGGAGTCAATCCCAGTGCTCTCTGATGCAGTCCTTCATTTGTGCTGTCATTCTGTGTATCTTTCTGTTCAGTTTCAAGAGCAGAATTCTATTTACATGGTAACTATTGACTGTTACAAGCTTTAAGAGATTTCTCTTTGTTGGTCATTTTCCTTCCTGAACTAAATTAATAGCAATCACTTTTCTCAATATTCAGAACTTTCAGTTAATTACAGTTACATATCTGTGTCTAGAACACAGTTTCCCTTAATTCAGGGAAACTGTAGACACCAATGATTGTGGCTCTGTGAGGACTTGAATACATCCTCAAAAAGGACATTTAGGGAGCTGAAAGGCAACGGAGAAGGCAATGGCACCCCAGTCCAGTACTCTTGCCTGGAAAATCCCATGGATGGAGGAGCCTGGTGAGCTGCAGTCCATAGGGTCGCTAAGAGTCGGACACGACTGGGCGACCTCACTTTCACTTTTCACTTTCACGCATTGGAGAAGGAAATGACAACCCACTCCACTGTTCTTGCCTGGAGAATCCCAGGGATGGGGGAGCCTGGTGGGCTGCCGTCTATGGGGTTGCACAGAGTAGGTCACCACGGAAGCAACTTAGCAGCAGCAGCAAGGCAACTGAACTGAATTGAACTGAACTGAAGGCTGTACTCCTTTTGATGCTGAAGGGAGTCCAGAAGTCCCAGCATGTAACTGGGAGAAGAAATCCATGCTATGATTGGAAGGTATGCAGCAATTCCAAACCATCCTAATTAGTACGTATGGAAATATGATACTGAAGCATTCTCTTAAATGTGATAGAGGAAGGGAACTAAGGGAGAAATTAAGATATTTACAGAGCATATAGACTATATTCTTACCAGAGAGACAGCATATTTGATCACTTTTTCTCCCAAGAATAAAGCATTGTTTATATTCTTGACTAGAATCTGAAATAAAATCATTACTTTGTCAAAACAGAATCTGCTTTCTGTTGTGATCAGCATTCATGGGAGACTGTGAGACATATATTTAGTGTAGAAACTGGCCTCTGGGATAGGAGACTCTCAAGCTCTGTTCCTTCGGGACCACTTTATTCTGAGTCTCTCTGAATTGAGAGTTCACCTGGAAAGTGTTCCTTTTGTGCAGGTCAGAAAGAGACCTGTGGGGACAATGATAAAAGTTCTGATGGTGGAAGTTAAGCACAGTTTTAAAACATCTCTTTGCTTACTGTTTTAAAAAAGAAAAACATTATTCCAAAACGAAGTTGTCATGTCTAGTTCCAGATGACTTGGGTGGGTGGACAGGGGATAACCGCAGAGGGAGATGACCTAGTCACTGCTGTTCACCACCTATGTCCATGGTGAAACAGCCTTAACTGCTGGTTTTGTTGGGTTTCAGTGAAGATTAGAAACATTATAAAGTATCAAAAATTTCTGATTATTTGAGCAATGATCTTGGTTTAGCATTGAGTAGTGTGTATGTGCAGTTGTTCAGGCATGTCTGACTCTTTATGGCCTCATGGCCTGTAGCCCACCAGGTTCCTCTGTCCTTGAAGTTTTCCAGGCAAAATACTGGAGGGGGTTGCCATTTCCTACTCCAGAGCATCATCCTGACCCAGGAATCGAACAATGTCTTTTCTGTATTTCCTGCATTGGCAAGCAGATTCTTCCACGGCGCCATCTGGGGAGATGCTAACATTGAGTAAAGGGAAATATTATCAATATTCTACAAGATAAAAGGCAATAAAGAAAGCCTACATTTATTTTTCCTTTAGGGACTATTATATAAATTCAGTATTATTGACAAGATTCCAACATTTTAGAAGCTTGAGAAGGAAATGTGATAGTCTGTCTCCACCCACCTCTGTTACTTTTTTCACCAGAAAAAAAGTTATCCATGTTTGGTGGTTATTCCATGCAATTATATATGCATATGTTAGCATACATGTTATGGAGGAGTCTTATTTGTTTTGTGGAATATATAGTACATGTAACGGTGCTTTAAATTCCAATTTATTTAAAATCAATTTATGCTTAAATATCTGTCAGTCAATGTAAATTTTTGCTCTTAGAGAAATTAAGAGAGAAATTTATGTAGCAACACATTTTTAGTGTTTTCTTCACACTTTAGGAATAGATTCTTGTGGTTTGGAAAGCAGATGTGAAAAGACAATAAGGTACAAAGATGGGATTATTGGGCTTGACATTAACTATGTGGATAGTGTCAGTGATGTCAACCCACCACTGGTCAACTTGATGGATGATCAGGCATAGGAAGATCCTCTGTCTTGACATATAGCCTAGAACATCTGTGCATTAAAGTACAGTTGACTATATTTAAAGAATGGAAACCCAAGGTAAATCAGGAAACTACTTCAAGTCCAGTATTCTTGAACATAGGGTAGCACAAACACATAAATATGACAACTATACTAAAATATCCTTGAATATGGAGGAGGCAGAGTCAAAATACTTCATCTCAGATCCACATAAACTCATAAAGAAAGGGTGGCAATAATGCAGCATATCTGCAGGATGACTTTTGTTCATTTCCTTTCCTTCTCATTGTTAGAGAACTTTTGATAAAGAAACATTTCACTCTTCCCGAGTGATGGGGACTCTGGACAGATTCCAAGCATTTATATAAATTTCATAGTCACTGTCTTATCTACCTGGTAAATCCATCTATGTATTCTAGGGAAGAAATGAACCCATGTTTCAGCTTCACCAAGTTTTTAGGTGACACAACAGTAGAGGAGGATGGTGACAAGATTCTATTCAGTATCTATAAATCAAGGTAACAAGACTATTATTGTTATACTCCGACAGCTTCTAGGAAATGAAGCTTTTAAGCAAAGAAGTTAAATGGGGCAGCCAACCAAATAATAATATATTGAAATCTCTAGCCTGATTAATATAATTCTAAATAAGGACATACATTTGGAAGACAGCTTTGTAGTGCCTTAAAAAGCTAAAGATCCTATTGCCATATGATAAAGTACTAGTACTCCTAGGTATTTACAAAATTGAGTTAAAAATTCTGTCCATACAAAACCTGAATTTGAATGTTTATGGCAGCTTATTCCTAATTATAAAAAACTAGAGATAACCAATACTTCCTTAAATATGTGAGTGGACAAACTGTGATACATCCTTATAATGGAATACTATACAACAATAAATGGATGTAATCTATCAGGTCATGAATAGATATAGAAAATCCTTAATATCTTGCTACATGAAATAAGCCAATCTGAAAAGTCTACATACTATATGATTCCCCATATATGACATGCTAGAAAATGCAAAACTATGGAGACAGTGAAAGTATGGGTGATTCTCAGGGATTCAGGGGGATGATGAATAGCTGAAGCATAGGAGATTTTAGTATGGTGAAATTCCTTTTTATGATGCTGTAGTTTGGGATATATGGACTTAGACATTTGCTGCATCTTTTGTGAGGCCCTAAAAGGAATGACACTGTAGTAACAATGAATGCAAATTTGCTTCTAAAGCCACTATCCAGTAAAAGGAGCCAAGGATCTTTGGAGAAATGGCTATTGTAGGAATAGGGAAGAATGGTGAAAAATAATCTTGGAGCATCCTTTAATCTTAGAATATAAGGAAGTGCTCAAACATACATAAAATCACAAACTTTGATGTGGATATATATCAAAGGGACTTAGGAGGCAAATAAAAATCTCCCAGTATTAGATTATAATAATAATTATATATATAAACATAGAATATATATATATTATAATTAGCAGTATTATATTATAATCCAAAGTATAAAATAAAATCCATGATTTCATACAGATATAAATGATTGAATAAATTAGTACATGAGGTAGAGGAGAAATCACCCATGTAGAAGAATAACAGAAAAATTATGCTGTCCTATACAAGGGGAACTTAGCTCCCTATTTCTTAAGTATTGGCCAAGTATAAAGACTTTTTTTTTTCCAAAAAGTGCGTTGTGGATAGTAGGGAAAGAAACATCACAATGAAGCAACTGACAAACATTTCAGTCAGATGATTAAGGGCAACATTAGCAGTATAAATCGTGTTGATGGTATAGACCCTTGATAGGAGGTGATGAAAACAGGACTTTACCTGTGATGTTCCTCCACTGAGCCCATGATTCTGGTGTAACCATGGGAAAAATGCCAAGTAAATGTCAATACAATGGTATCCTTCTTACGTTGCAGTTCCTTAAAATATTAAACATACAATTATCCTCAGTTTAGTTCAGTTCAGTCACTCAGTCGTGTCTGACTCTTTGTGACCCCATGAATCACAGCAGGCCAGGCCTCCCTGTCCATCACCAACTCGCGGAGTTCACTCAAACTCATGTCCATCGAGTCGGTGATGCCATCCAGGCAACAACCCATCAATTTTTCTCCTAGTATTTAATCCCAAAGAAATAAAAACAGGTATAGAAATAACAACTGTACACAAATGTTTAGAGTAGAACTATTCACAATGACCAAGGGTGGCAACAATCCAAATGTTCATCAGCTGATGAATGGATAAACAAATGTGATAATCCATACAAAGGAATACCATTCAGCCACAAAGAGGAACGAGTCACTAATACACATTTCAATATGGTTAACCTTGAAAACATGCTAAATGAAAGAAGCCAGACACTAAAGGTAACATAATTGTTTTAATTCTTTTTGTATACGATATGCAGAATAGGTTAATTCATTGAGAGAGGAAGCAGACTAATAAATGCCAGGGGCTTATTAGTGGACAGTGATTGGGAAGAAATGATGATTGAACAGTACTGTGAATGTACTAAATGCCATTGGATTGTACTCTTCAAATGATTTACATCACATGATGTGAATTTTACCTCTATGATAAAATAGCAAAAATTTAAATACTAAAAAGATAAATGAGAAAATATAATTTTCCATTATGAATAAAGACTTCAGTTATCGACTTTATCTTATTTTTTTCAAAATCATACTTGGCTTATGTGTACCTTTCCCTTTTTAAGGTAAATGTATAATTCTTATGTAAAAGAGAATGCTGCAGTTCACACACTAGGTTTTTGCTCATTTCTCTCCAGGCTAGATGTTATGTAGAAATTAGTCTAAATTTTTATAAAATGAGATCATAGCAGTTTAACTAACAGAAATCAAAAACTGGGGACAATGTATTAAAGTGGAGCTCCCTGGTGGCTCAGAGGTGAAGAAACTGCCGCCAGTGCAGGAGACCAGGGTTCAGTCCCTGCGTCAGGAAGACCTGGAGAAGGAAACGGCAGCCCACTCGGGAATTCTCGCCTGAGAAATCCCACGGACAGAGGAGCCTGAGGGGCTACTAGTCCATGGGGCTGCAAAGAGTCAAGCATGATTTTGCAACTAAACAGCAAAATAATGGTGTTAAATAAGATAAGAATGGTGACGTTTGGTCTTCTGTATGTGCACATGGATTTTCTGAATAGCATTAGAGAGTTAGAGATATTCAGTATGTCTGAATTTAGTTAATGTATAGAAAAAAAATCACAGGGCTGAATACCAAAGCACACAAATTCTATTACCTTTTCTTCTATTAACTGATCTGTCACAATCTTATTTCTTCATCTGATATGGAAGAATATTGGGTTTCCATCTCACCATTTTATTAGAAATAATAAATGAGATAATATAGGCAAAAATACTCAGCTAAGCATAAAACTAAGTAGACTTGTGAGCTCTTATTTATATGTTCTGCAATGATCTAAAAGAGAGAACATATAGCATAGGAATTAAATCCATGGACGTTGAAATCAGAAAATTATTGTGTTTGGATATTGGATCTGACTTCAGCATATTAACTTTTGCCAGCATGTTAAATTTCCATATCATTTAATATTAGTATCTCTAAAATGGGCATGGTAATTGTATTTATGAGGTAAAAAGCAGGTTTAGTGTTTTTAAGGATACTACATGGATATGCTTCCAACGGAATTCTAAATAATTTTTACTAATGTGTTTGTTAATAGGTATTCCTTTTTCACTGGTATTGGTCTAAATGATATTTATCAATAGGCATTAAAATGTTAGGAGATACTGGTTTTCCTTGAAGATACTTTGCTGTCATATTTTATTAGACATAGATTCCTTTGTTTTCCATATACTTTTTAAGCCAAAGTTCTAATAATTTTCTCTTCTCTTAATGTCATGAGAATTCAAAGTAGAGAGCTCATAATAAATGGCCGGGGGACTCAGTTCATTGAATCATCAAGGGTCCAAGCTTGCTCTGCTCTTCACAGTGTAAATCAATGACTGAGAGACGAGGTGTTGGGATCAGCAAGAGACTTTATCAGGAGCTAGCTGGCTGACTGAGAAGATGGTGCTAGAGCCTCAAAATAATCATCTTGTCAGGGCCTGGTTGCCTGGTTCTTTTATGGATCAGAGATGGGGTGGGGAGATGAGGAGACAAAGTAATACTCTTCAATCCTTGCAAACGTCCCCCAGAATGCCAAGCCTCAGGCAGGGGAATGTGTTGGTTTCACTTCCTTGTGGTCCTTCACAGGCAAGCAGCTCAGGTTATCTCCTCAAGGCAGTCCATTATTCACGCTAACAAAAGTGGAAAGATGAGGGTTAAAGTTACAGAAGCAGATACAGCATAAATTCAAAATTAACCTTTTCCAGTTACAAGGGGTCACCAAAAAATTGTTGCTAGTCCTGGAGCGGTTCTAAGGAGCACTAACCACAGAGATCGAAGAGGAAAACATTTCTTAAAAGGTTCAATTATAGAGAAAATATTGTTTTCTGAGCTCCTTTTTTTGAGAGGTCAGATTATATGGGCCAGTATAATATAAGTGACTAGCCTGCTGAAATTATCAGCTGTTTTTCTTATATGGGTAACGCAGAGCACCTCTGCGACGTTACAACAAATCTCCTACTCCCTCTTTCCTCTGACTCTACATTTCTGTTTTCAATTCAGCAAGCATTTGCTGAACCGCTACAGGTGCCAGCCTTTCCAAAGGGAAGTTAGTATTTCATTCCAAGTTGCTCGAATTGCTTCATATACCTTGATTGTTTCTTGATTTACAGGGAACCTTTTGGGTCTGGACTATGTTTCCCTAGGAACTTGAAGTGTTAGTTGCTCAGTCGTGCCTGACTCTTTGTGATCCTATGGACTATAGCCTACCAGGCTCCTCTATCCATGAAATTCTCCAGTCAAGAATACTAGAGTTGGAAGCCATTCCCTTCTCCAGTGATTTTCCCAACCCAGGGATTGAAACAAGTTGTCCTGCATTGCAGGCAGATACTTTACCGTCTGAGCCAAACAAGTGGGATACATATATTGGAAGGACAGAGGAGGGGATAAAAAGCCTCCAGTTGACCGGGTCCAGCTTGTCAGTCCAAATGGTGATTACTTCTTTGTGATGATCTTCCTCAACACCATCATGAAGAGGATGCTATCTTACTATTCAAGTCTTTAAATTGAGATGCAAAAGAGCATTTTATTTTCAAGTGGAAAGCATACATAAGAGATTAGGTTTAGGTCCACAGGCATAGAGAAGTTACATTAATTTATGACTCAATTCATTCAACAACTATTACTGTCCACTTGCCTTCCTTTGCCCCAAACGTACACCTATAGTTAACACAGAGAATTCCTTATAATGAGTAGAATGAAAATTGAAAATTTGGGCCTGAACATGCAGATGGTTTTTGCATGTTATGTTGGTCGCAACTAGGAGTAAAAGGCTACAGGTTTACAGTCTCAATTTAGTGAAATATTGTGTTTGAATATAACTTAGTTGTGGTTAGTATTTGGGCATCCCAGGTGGTGCTAGTGGCAAAGAACCCACCTGCCAATTCAGGAGACATAAGAGATTCGGGTTCGACCCCTGGGTTTGGAAGAGCCCCTGGAGGAGGGCATGGTAACCCATTCCAGTATTCTTGCCTGGAGAATCCCATGGACAGAGGAGCCTGGTGGGTTACAGTCCATGGGACTGCGAAGAGTTGAACACAACTGAAGCAACTTAGCATGCACATTGTCAGTATTCTGACTATGATCCTGAAAAACACTAATAAGAAATTCTCCCATTTGGAAGAAATGCAAGCAGTGTATTTGGTTGTCCGCTTTGTTTGGCTAGAAGCATGCATATATACTGATTCATGAAAAGTTATTAATGGTTCTGTTAGATGGTCAGAGCTTAAAGTAAATAGAATTGGAAGACTGGTGGCAAAGAATTCCTGGGGGAGAATTGGTGGTAATTGATCTCTCAGAAGAGGCACAGATTATGAAAAATCTGTGTCTCATGTATTCTTACCAAAGGGTATCCATTATAGAGGAAACTTTAGTAGCAGACTAATAAATTCTATAAATGCTAACCTATTTTTCCAGCCACCTCCGGTGCTTTCTAAATGGGATTTTGTACAAAATAACCATGGTCAGAAATCATGTATTGCTAAACACTGCATTTGATCAAGTTTATTTTATAGCAAAGCAATTAGCAACAATGGTTATAGATCATAACATGTACTTGCTGCTGCTGCTGTTAAGTCGCTTCAGTCATGTCCAACTCTATGCGACCCCATAGACGGCAGCCCACCAGGCTCCGCCGTCCCTGGGATTCTCTAGGCAAGAACACTGGAGTGGGTTGCCATTCCCTTCTCCAATGTGTGAAAGTGAAGTCGCTCAGTCGTGTCTGACTCTTAGCGACCCCATGGACTGCAGCCCACCAGGCTCCTCCATCCATGGGATTTTCCAGGCAAGAGTACTGGAGTGGGGTGCCATTGTCTTTGCGGAACATGTACTTAATCACCCATAAATAGCTGATCTAATAAATAGTAGAATGGCATACTAAAGACTTCCTGATGAGTCTTTTGGGAGATAATATGTTCATTCTCTGATTCTGGAATCAAAATGTGGAAGTGATAGTTAATCCTTACACTGTGATGCTTCATAACCCACTCACAAAATTTTTGCTTCCCACCTACCACTTTGAACGCTTCCACCAGAGTAAATAGTATCTTCACTAACTTGGAAGTTAAGACTGACTACTGTCCATTTAAGTTTGGCTAGAGAATGTATAAAATATGCATCCCACTGATTAATATCTGTGAGGATGAATATAAAAGAAACCAGTGAGAATTAAGGAGAATTTGCCTTTGTGATAACTGTATGAAAAATAATGTCAGATAGTATGAAAATGACTGTAATGTTTGAGTTGAGAGCATGTGATACTTGCATTTGTTGTGGCAAATTATATTACAAGACAATATAAGTTTCATTTTTTCATCCTATCCCCTTCTATCTTCAGAATATTAGAAAATTCATACAAATTGTACTTAAGAGGTTTATTTTTTAAGGACTGAGAGAAGTAAAAAGATACCCATTATAATAGGCAGGGTAAAAGATGCTTTAAAAATACAGAGGTGACAATGCAGCAAATGAATGGGCATACCCATGAGAAAAAACTGAGGCGACCACCCGAAATAGAGACAGCCATGCGGTTGGCTCTTGGTCCTTTGGCTCCACCTCTGTGCAGGCATGTTCTTGGTGATGTTTCTTTCATTCCCAACTTTCACTCCATGATAAAATTAGCTTGCAAATCATATTACTCCCAATATTTTTTATGCAGTTATATTGATAGAGACACTCTAATATTTTATTCTTGGCGTAATTTATTCTTTTACTCTCAGGAATAGTTTTCTATTGTACTGTGTAGTGTCATATAATAAATGAATAATTTTTGAAATCAGATTGACCTTTGAACCCTTAAGTGAAGAAAAAATTAAATTGTACTATCTTGAGGAACTGTATTTCATATTTCTGAGTCTCATTTTCTTATCCATAGTTTGGGAATAATAGTACATTTATATAATAAACATAGCAGTGGTATAGAGCAGGCATTCAAGGATGATAAGTACTATTTTTTTTGCTAAAATTGTTTTAATTTTTTCACTTTAGTTGAAGCATAGTTGATTTATAATATTATACAGTATTAGTTTTAGGGATACAGCAAAGTGATTCAGCTGTATATGTGTATATATATATATATATACACTCAGTATATGTATTCAGCTATTATAGGTTATTACAAGATATTGAATATAATTCCATGTGACATACATAAATCCCTGTTGCTTATCTATTTTATGTATAGTACTTTGTATCTGCCAATTCCATTCTCCTCAATTATCCCTAATCCCATCCTTTCTCCTTTGGTAACCCTAAGTATGTTTCTTTTGAGAGTCTGTTTCTGTTTTGTGTAGAGATTCATTTATATTATTTTTATATTCTACACATTTCTACACAGAAGTAATAGCATATAATATTTTTCTTTCTCTGTATGACTGATTTCACTTAGTATGATTTTCTCTATATTCAACTACCTTGTTAAAAATGAAAATGTTTCATTCTTTTTTGTATCTGAGTAATATTCCAGTAAGTGTGTGTGTGTGTGCATGTATCACATCTTCTTAAATCAATCTTCTGTTGATGAGCAGTTGATTTGTTTCCATGTCTTGGCTATTGTAAATAATTCCTATGAACATTGGGGTTTATGTATCTTTTCAAATTAGAGTTTTCATTTTTTATGGATATATGGCCAGGAGTGGGATTGCTTTACATTTATTTCTAGGCTCTCTATTTTGTTCCATTGACCTATAGGTCTATTTTGTGCCAATACCATGCTGTTTTGATACTGTAGCTTTATAGTATAGTCTGAATCCTAGAAGGGCTATGTCTCCAGCTTTGTTCTTTTTCTTCAGGATTGCTTGGCAACTCTGGTTCTTTTGTAGTTCCAAAAAATTTTTAGGATTGTTTATTCTAGTTCAGTGAAGAATGCTATGAATGTTTTGAAAAGTATCACAGTAAATTTGTAGGTTGCTTTGGGTAGTATAGCCATTTTAACAGCATTAATTCTTCCAGTCTATGAGCATGAGATATCTTTCTATTCCTTTGAATAAGTTTCAGTTTCCTTTATCAGTGTTTTATAGTTCTCAGCATACAGATTTTTCACCTCAGTTAAAATTATTCCTAGGTTTTTTTTTTTTTGGTATTTTACTTTTGACAATATTTTAAATGGAATTTTTTTTGCTTTCATTTTCTGATACTTCATTGTTATGTAAGTGCATCACTTTTATTCTGCCATTTTTCTATTTTTGTGTCCATATAAAGAGAAATGAAATTGCTATATGTACCATATTTTTATTTTAGGACTTTTATTATTGATTCTTACAACTGAATTTTAATTTACTTAATTTATACCTCTAAAGGAAAGGAAATTTTATTTATTATTTAAAATTTTTAGGAATATTTAATTCATGAAAAAAGACTGTACTTAAATACGCCATGATTGATAAATGGTATTGATATTTGAATAAAAAATATCCTTTTATATATAAATTAAAATATGTTTTAAAAATATTGATTACAAATATTAAGTACTGCAGTTTCAAGAATTAACCAGGTAAGGCATAGCCCCTACCATTAAGGAATTTACAATTTCAGGACTTTTAAACCAATGGTTAATATAATTCAAAGTATAAATGTTAATCCTTGAGACTAAGATAATCAAAGGAAATATTATTGGGGTTTTTTTCTTTTATTGAGTTAATGGAAACCAAACACAGAATAGCTTCTTCTATTATTCTAGTGTCCACTGTCATTCCCTAGTACTGTACCACTGTTATTCTCTCTTTATTTTTCTCCTACTGCTTTCCATTAGTATTTGGGTAGAGACTGAAGCTAAACAGTAATTCAGTTGACAAGAGGTCAAGTGAAAAGTCTGAGGGAAAGAGTCAGTGTTACAGAAACACCTTCCAAATGGAATTAGGAGAAAATTCTAAAGAAGTTTATTAAGATGCTATCCATCAGAATGGATGTATAGCTTGGTTGAATGAATTTTAGCTTCTCACTTAATACAGTTAAAGGCATAGGAAAGCTGATTAGATAATTCAGTCACAAAGAAGAACCATTTGTGTTGAATGTTAGGGAAACATTCTGTGGTGTTCTACTGGTTGATTAGTAAATGTTGAAATTCCATGAACTTTATTAACCCTATTCCTATACTTAGAGACAGGCATAAAATGTAGATATAAATTGAATGCCTAGAATTTTCAACCTCTTTTATAAGGTCAGTATATTGTCAATTTGAACTGCTTCCAGTGAGGTTTCTGGGCATTAAATATTTCCCTTGGGATGTATGTAGTAGCTTCTGAATCTCTTCAGAGCAGTTTTTATCTCTTTATTTCTCAGGGTATAAATGGCTGGATTTAGGAGAGGTGTAATAACAGAGTAAAACACAGCAAGAAATTTGTCCACCCAGGTGATGCTGAGTGGCCACACATAGATGAAGATGCAGGGCCCGAAGAAGAGCAACACCACTGTGATGTGGGCAGTGCAGGTAGAGAGTGCCCTGGATGCACCAGCTTTAGAGCTTTGGTGAACAGTAAGAAGAATATATGTGTAGGATATCAACAAAACTATAAAGCAGGTCATGGCTGGAACCCCACTGTCAGCATTCATTAATATTCCCAAGTTATAAGAGTCTATGCAGGCAAGCTTGATTACCAGTGGTATGTCACAGAAGAAACTGTCAATTTCCCTGGGGCCACAGAAAGGCAATTGCACAATCACTGCCATTTGACTCATGGCTTGCACAAAGTCAGTGGTCCAGGAAGTCGCCACAAGCCCAATGCACTTTTGCAGGTTCATTATGGTTAAATAGTGAAGTGGCTTGCAGATAGCCACATAGCGGTCATAGGCCATTACTACCAATAGCACCATCTCACCCCCTCCAAAAAAATGCACAAAGAGGACCTGACACATGCAGCCTCCAAAGGAAATAGTCTTGTTCTCTCTGACAAAGTCTGTAATCATCTTAGGAGTGGTCACTGAGCAAAGCCACATATCAACAAAGGAAAGGTTGGCCAATAAGAAGTACATGGGAGAATGCAGATGGGGGTCAGTGGTGATTAAGATTATGGTGGCAATGTTTCCAAATACAATGATCAGGTAAAGCATAAAAAATATCAGTAAGAGTAAGACCTGCATAGTCCATGAGTGACAAAGTCCCAGAAGCACAAATTCTGACACTACAGACAGATTTCCTGCATCCATTTAATTCAGCACGTCCTCTAAAATAACCAGCAGAAAAAGACAGATTTTTCAGTTAGTGGGATGGGAAAGAATACTTAATCTTTAGAAACTGGTTGAAATTCTATCTCAATGAAGTTTAAATTCATAGAAAATTAGCATCTATACCTGAAAGTGAATATCTAATTGGGAAGACAGATATTGGGAAAATACTCATAGTATTATGACCAAAAGAGAAGTAAAGGCCTAAAATTTGCTTTCCAAGATAGACTTCTTATAAATGATTAATTAAGAAGACATTCCCACAAAGAAGTGAGAAAGGTGGATAGCAAAATGAAAGGCTGAGAAAAGATTGTAGTGTCACCTAGAAACTAGTTTCAGTCTGCTTCCCCAGTGAAAAGAATCTGAGTGCAGGACCAACAACTGTTACGCTGTAATAACTATGATTTGAGTAGTCTGCTTAGGAAGATGATGGTGAACTGATGCTGAAGTCCAGAACAAATGCCAGAGCACAAAATTACAGTTTCTCTCTATTATGCATACTGATTTCTTTAAGCCTCTTTTGAGTGTCTTCTATAAGACATCATTCAATTAAATTTTTACCTTATTTCTCTGTATTATATATTGGAAAAATCTTTAGGAGAAAAGCCATATAATAAATACCAGGCATGATAATTCACATGCAAAACAAGCACATAATTTATCATTGTTTAAGATCACAAGTCAATAGAATTCATTTAGTTAACTAAATCTATTAGAAAAAATGTCTGGAGAATTATGTGAGAAAAGGAGGTTAACTCAGACTCAGGTTCTGTTTTGATGACATCTGAATGAACGTTCCCTATAACTCGAGCTTATGAATAGAAAATATTTACTTTCAATTATATCAGTAGATGGTAAGAAACCCTAGGTTTTGAAATATTACTGTAAATGTATAAAAATATTTTCTAAGATTACAATAAGCTACAGACATGTGTAAGCAAAGTATGTCTTTGTTAGTACTGAATGAACATGAAGTTAAAACTTCAGAGATCATCAATTACTGACCTCTAAATAGAATAAAGATATAGCTTATATTAATCCTTAAGTACGTTAAGAATTCCTCTCAAGCTGAATGGTGGAAATATAACTGTGTATCTCAAGTGAAAGTGAAAGTCGCTCAGTCTTGTCTGACTCTTTGCTACTCCAAAGACTATACAGTCCATGGAATTCTCCAGGCCAGAATACTGGAGTGGGTTGCCATTTCCTTCTCCAGGTGATCTTCCTGACCCAGGTATCGAACTCAGGTCTCCTGCATTTCAGGCAGATGCTTTACCCTCTGAGCCACCAGGGAAGCCCCCCAATCTAACAGACTTGTCTTCAAATCAGAAAACATACAGAAATTACTTAAAGTTATCTGGTATTCAGCATATGTTTAATAAATACTAGTTATTCCCCCTCCTTATTGATTAAAATGTAACTTAAAACTCTGCAGTTTCCAAAGATTTCAAAAAACAATCTTAGTTAACTGCCAACCACCTTTTGTAACCAAAATATATAAAGTAAATTTTATTTAAAATAATAACTGATTACATTTTCTTTAAATTACATTAAGCAACATTATAAGATGTGGATGCAAAGGAAATATCAAGAAGCAAGAATTGCTTCTTGCTTTCCATGAGCTTAACAAGTTTTTCACTTTTGACATCTGCTTCTATAGGTTAAAGCGTCTGCCTGCAATGCGGGAGACCTGGGTTTGATCCCTGGGTCGGGAAGATGCCCTGGAGAAGGAAATGGCAACCCACTGCAGTATTCTTGCCTGGAGAATCCCATGGATGGATGAGCCTGGTGGGCTACAGTCCACAGGGTCGCAAAGAGTCAGACACGACTGAGAGATTTCACTTCACTTCACTTTTCACTTTCTATCTAGGAAGTGTTTCGTATTTTAAGAAAGCCTTCAAGAGAATAGTACATTTTTTTTTTAGAGTACCTTTAAATCCTGTAACTTAGGGTCAGTTTTCACAGGAAGAGGTAGTTATAACTTCGGGATTAGTGAAAATGAAAAAAATAGGGAAAGGAGACAAATTGAGTTACTTTTTCTAGAGTAGTAAAATACAGCTAAGTATGTTTCATCCCCATCTAGACACAAGGACCTCCTATTATTTTTTTTATAATAGCAATTCTAAAACTGTGATTATCAACAGTTTTAATTTTACAAAGAGAAACTTGGACACAGAGAATTTAACAGAGTCTCTGAGGTATACACTAGGGAAAGTACACAGGGAAATTGTCCAAGTTCCTTTCTCTACCTAAAGCTGCCCTCTTTTCTTCTTAAGGTTATGAGTTTTACTCCTGTTGAATCCTATTAACCCTACAGTAACTTAGTATTGCATCACTTCTCACTGGGTATAGAATTATTTTTTCTTCTATCTTTATACTGAAAATTACCTTAGTATGTAGTACTCTCTCTGATATAAAACTCTTATCTTTTAAATGGGAAGGACCATTTAGCCAGGATAGCTGGAAGTTGCTCACAATCAAGTAGTTGTTATAATATTCAAATAACTGTGATCTCTCGAAGCAGACTTGAGAGCACCTCTGAGGCATGGCATTATGATGGTATGTACACTGTTATTAAAGAGACCATGAAAATTCCAGTAGGATAACTGATTATCTCTTTAAAGGTAGGAAGCTAAACAAGTCATACTTAACTCTAAGCATAGTGGGCATGCATGAAAACAGATACATAGAAATATTTTTTAAATTATTTTAAGGAAGAAAGTTCTAAAGAATATGAGATAACTTACTAAGACCAGATTTCTCTAAGACCAGATTACTTTTTACTCTTCTCTTCTGATATATGCTTGAGATAACATCCACTATGGAGTGGAAACAGTATCTGTGGGAGAAATTTCCCTCAGCCTGACATATATTCACCACTGGAAGGAATCCCTTGGGTGAAGTTTTCCTATTACCTGTTCTGGACAGAACAAGAATCATGAAAATAATTTACATTATTATTATTAATAATTTACATCTCTTAAGGACAATTTTGTTAAGAGCAGTAACTTTTGCATATTTTGGAAATCGGAACTGGGAGTCAAGAAAAATCACACATAAAGCAGCCAAGAATAGTGAAGTTTTAAAATTGCTTTTTATTTAACCTGCAAGTACTAAGATGTGTTCTGCAGTCTTAATCTCTAACTAGATCTAAATAATCAGATGCAATTAAAATTTAACTCAAGTTTTAAGAAACCGTATCCTGACTAGTGTGTGATATATGACCACCAATAGAAAATCCTCATGTGATGGCAAGATTACTTGTCTGTTTAGAAAATAGTCAAAGAAGATTTGATACCTATCTTTTTCAAACTATCTAAAAACTTGGAGAGGGAAAATTCTCCAAACACGTTAATGAAACCAGCATTACTTTGATACTAAAACCAGACAAGGACATCACACACACACAAATTATAGGCCAATAACATTGATGTACATAGATGCAAAATTCCTGAACAAAATTTTAGCAACTGAATCCAACAATTAATTAATTTAATCATATATCACAATCTAGTATTATTTATTCCAGAAATGTAAAGATGTTTCAGTATTCACAAATCTATCAATGTGATTTATCACAAAAACAAAAAGAGGAATAAAAATCAGATGATTATCTGAACTGAAGCAGAAATGCATTTGACAAAATCCACCACCCATTAACCATAAAAACTCTGAACAAAATTTGAAATATTTTCCTCTAAGATCAGGAACAGAACAAGGATGACCAGTCTCACCACTTTTGTTTAATATAGTATTGGAAGTTCTAGCCATAGCAGTTAGGCAATAAAAGAAAGTCATCAAAATCTGAAGAGGGCTTCCCTGATAAGTCAGTTGGTAAAGAATCTGCCTGCAATGCAGGAGACCCTGGGTTGATTCCTGGGTTCGGAAGACCTGCTGGAGAAGGGATAGGCTACCCACTCCAGTCTTTTTGGGCTTCCCTTGTGGCTCACTGATAAAGAATCTGCCTGCAATGCAGGAGACCCAAGTTCAATTCCTGGGTAGGGAAGATCCTCTGGAGAAAGAAAGCAACCCACTCCAGTATTCTTACCTGGAGAATCCCATGGACGGAGGAGCCTGGCAGGCTACAGTCCGTGGGGTCACAAGAGTCAGACACGACTTAGTGACTAAACCAACCAACCAAAATCCAAAGAGAAGATGTAAAAATGTCACTATTTAAAGATCACATGGTATTATATATAAAGAGCTCTAAAGACTTGACCAAAAAACTGTAAAAACTAATAATTTAGTAAAATCAGAGTACAAAATTAATTTACAGAAGTCTGTTGCAGTTGTACACACTAATATCAAACTGTCAGGAAGGTAAATTAAGAAAGCAAACCCATTGAAAATTTCATCAAAAAGAATTTAAAAACCTAAGAATAAATATAATCACAGAGGTTAAAGTTCTATGTAGTGAAAACTATAAGACACTGATGAAAACAATTAGAAGATACAAATTAAAAAGATGTTTTGTGTTCATGGATTGGAAGAATTAATATTGTTAAAATGTTCTTGCTACCCAAGGAATCTACAGATTCAGTGCAATCCCTATCAAAATTCTAAAGGTATATTTCACAGAACTACAACAAATAACGATAAAATTTGTATAAATCAAAAACAATCCTCAATAGCCAAAACAACCCTGAGAAAGAAGAATAAAGCTGGAGGTATCATACTATCTGATTTTAACTATCAAGCTATAGTAATCAAAATATTTTGGTACTGGCATAAAAACGGACACACAAGATTAGTAAAACAGGGGTGAGAGTCCAGAAATAAACCCACATGAATATAAACAATTTTTTGCAAGAGGAATGGTCTTACACTGAAGAAAAATAGACTTCAATACATGGTGTTGGGAAAATTGGACAGGCACATGTGATAAATAAAACTGGATCATTATCTTTCACCAGTCACAAAAATTAACACAAAATGGATTAAAGAGATGAGTGTAAGACCTGAAACCATAAAATTCCTAGAAGAAAGCATAGGCCATAAGAACACTGACATCAGTTTTATTGATGTTTTGTGCATGTGACTTCTGATGCAAGAGCTGCAAAAGCAAAAAGAAACAAATGAAACTACAATAGCTAGAATGCTTCTGCACAGCAAGGAAAACTATAAACAAATTTAAAAGAGAATCTAAGAAACTCCAATACTTTGGCTACCTCATGCGACGAGTTGACTCACTGGAAAAGACTCTAATGCTGGGAGGAGTTGGGGGCAGGAGGAGACGGGGACGACAGAGAATGAGATGGCTGGATGGCATCACCGACTCGATGGACATGAGTTTGGGTGAACTCTGGGAGTTGGTGATGGACGGGGAGGCCTGGCGTGCTGTGATTCATGGGGTCGCAAAGAGTCGGACACGACTGAGCGACTGAAATGAACTGAACTGAACTGAACTGAAGAAGTGGGAGAAGATGTTTCTAAATCACATATCTGACAGGTGGTTATAAAATATATAAAATCATACAACTTAACAAGCAAACTGATTTAAAAATGAGTAGAGGGTCTGAATAGACATTTTTCCAAAGAAGACAGCAAATACATGAAAAAATATTCAATACCACTAATTCTTGAGGAAATGCAAATCAAAACCATAATGAGATATTGCTTCACACATGTTAGAATGACTATTGTTGAAAAGAAAGAAATAACAAAAGTTGGAGTGGGTGTGACAAAAATGGAGTCCTTGTACACTATTGGTAGGACTATAAATTAGTGCAGCTACTATGGAAGAAATATCGAGACTCCTCTAAAAATTAAGAATAGAGCTAACATATGAAACAACAATTCCATTTTGAATATTTATCCAAAGAAAACCAAAAAACTAACTTGAAAAGGTGTATGCACCCCTATATTCACTGTCCCCTTATTTACAATATCCAAGACACAGAAACGAGTGTCCATCAGTGGATGAATGGATGAAGGACACGTGGTGTATGTACACAATGGAGTATTACCCGGCTCTAAAAGAGAGTGAGTTCTGTCATTTGTGACAACATGGATGGACCTTGAAGGTTTTATGCCAAATGAAATGAATCAGATGAAGATGACAAATACTGCCTGATTTCAGTAATGTGAGATCTGGGACAACAAAGCAAACACAAACTCATAAGTAAATAAATACATAAAAAATAAATAGAAGTAACCTGAAAAAACACTAAATTTACTGGGCCATTTAAAATGTAATATACACTTGAAATTAATATATTAATAATATTGTAAGTCAACTATACATCAATAAATTTAGAAAAATAAGTGAAGTAGCTCAGTCGTGTCCAACTCTTTGCATCCCCATGAACTGTAGCCTACCAGGATCTTCCGTCCATGGGATTTTCGAGGCAAGAGTACTGGAGTGAGTTGCCATTACCTTCTCCAGGGATCTTCCTGACCCAGGGATTGAACCCGGGTGTCCTGCATTGTAGGTAGACGCTTTACCATCTGAGCCACCAGTGAAATCCTTAGAAAAATAAAATATGCAATATTCAGTTCAATTCAGTTCAGTTCAGTTCAGTCACTCTGTCGTGTCCGACTCTTTGCAACCCCATGAATCACAGCACACCAGGCCTCCCTGTCCATCACCAACTCCCAGAGTTCACTCAAACTCATGTCCACCGAGTTGATGATGCCATCCAGCCATCTCATTCTCTGTCGTGCCCTTCTCCTCACACCCCCAACCCTCCCAGCATCAGAGTCTTTTCCAGTGAGTCAACTCGTCGCATGAGGTGGCCAAAGTATTGCAGTTTCAGTTTTAACATCAGTCCTTCCAATGAACACCCAGGATTGATCTCCTTTAGAATGGACTGGTTGGATCTCCTTGCAGTCCAAGGGACTCTCAAGAGTCTTCTCCAGCACCACAGTTCAATATATTACTGAGTTTTTTAACACTGATTTAAGTTCATCATTAAAATAATTGCATTCATTGTGTAAAAAAAATTTTAATGCCATTATATAAAAAATTTTACACCAAGCATGGTTTATCCTATATTATTTTATAGGATACTTATAGCTTACATTTTACAAAACATCTATGATCCATAATGAGTTAGTGTTTGTGAAAGATGTAAGGTCTATATTTAGATTCTTGGGATTTTTGCATGTGGATATCTAGTTGTTCCTGCACTAACGAGATCTTTGGTGTATTACATTGTGCTTGTTTCTTTGTCAACTGATTGACAAACTTGCCTACGTATGTCTATTTCTTGGCCTTTTATACCATGACATATATATTTCCATTCTTTAGCCAATATCACACTGCCTTGATTGCCGTAGCTTTAAATTAAAGTCTAGTAATGTCAGTCCTCTGACCTTGTTGTTCTTCTTCATCCTTTCATTTTTAATCCATATCTTTATATTTAAAGTGTGTTTGACATGTAATATATGGTTACATCAATATTCATTAGAGATATTGGTCTGTAGTTTATTTTGTGTTATTTTTGTGTTGCTTTTGTACCAGAGTAAAATTATTCCCTACTCCTCTATTTTCTGGAAAAGTTTGTTGAGAATTGGAATTATTTATTATTTAAATATTTGGTAGAATGCACCAAGGCAATGGCACCCAACTCCAGTACTCTTGCCTGGAAAATCCCATGGACGGAGGAGCCTGGTAGGCTGCAATCCATGGGGTCGCGAAGAGTCAGACACGACTGAAGTGACTTAGCAGCAGAATGCACAAATGAAGCCATTAGGGCCTGGATTTTTCATTTTAGTAAGTTTTATAATTCCTAATTCTGTTCTTTTTTCTTTATGTCTTCAATTCTCTATTTCTTCTTGTTTTTTTTTTAGGTATTTGCTCATTCCATGTAAAATATCTAATTTATTGGCATATTGTTTTCAATAGTATTCTTTTTAATTCCTCAGCATATGGATAGATCACAATTTGCTTATTGAGTTATTTCAAGTATTGATATTATGAACTGAATGCTATAAACATTTGCAAAGCCATTGTGTGGAACAAGAGACAATAATTGATTCCTTTCAGAATGTAATAACACTGGATAGCAGTTCCTACAGATTCTGGAACTCCAACTAGAACCCCAAATCTCCAGGTGCAGTTTCTTACAGTTAGACCTGCTTTTCAGTTACACAAATTGAGCTTCTAGGTCTTTTTTAACAGTTTTTCTCTACCTTTTCTTCTATCTTTTCCTAGTCTCCACACCCACTGGACACTAATTCCATACGGCTTTGGTCTCAGCAGGTTGTCGTGGAATAAATGAGATAAACCAACTCATGATATGATTTGCATGACTAAAACCAAACAAATATGTTACTGTTTGTAATTTTGTATACTTAAGTACTTTTTTTTTTAAAGAAATGGTTTTATCAATAAAAGAATGACAAAAATAGTGGAATTTTAGGATGTGTGGCAAGTAATAATGAGTGAACATTTTGGGGAAAATACTCTTCCAGGCACTATTGAACTTTACCAAATGTATGTATACTTGTGTGTGGACTGTGTATAAAGCTGTCCCTATGCTTCCTCTCTGAAGATGGGTAAGACCATCTTTTGTGGACTTGTCAAATACAGATCTGATCCTCGTAGGATACAGTGAGTTCTCTAAATGCCATGGCTTCTTTCCTACTTTCAGATAGTTGTGAGTGACCAAGAAAATCTTTCATATGTCTCTACCTGCTTTTTGCATATTTATCTTTGGACTGGGAGAAAAGTAGTGGAGACATTGAAGTGTGTGCATTTATGATAGAATAAATATGTTATTTTATGTCATACTGCTTCTGTTTCAGTTATCATTCACAAACTTTTGATTTGCTCTCTGAGGTGGGAATATTTCTTTATTTTTTCAGTGGAACAAAAGGAAACAATCTCTAAAGAATTTAGAATTTATAAGAAATGCATTCTGAGGTAGACTGATCATAGTATGAAGACTTATCCATTGTAATAGTTGTTTAGTTCTCAACTTTTGCCATTTGTAAACAAAATATTTGCCCATTGTTGTGTTTTTCAGGTTATTTGTTTTCACTGAGTGAATACACAGGATTGTTTTCCTACTTCTTTTTGTCTCTGTAACCAGAGTTGCTACCAATGACTGAAATGTCTTCCTTAAAATTGCAAGGTCTTCTATAATTATAAAATTCTAGTTTTTTGTATTATGGCCAAGTGATACATAAAAATGACCTACCCAAACATGTATTGATCTTTTATCACCAGGACTCCACCCTGCTAAAAAACACACTTGGTATAGTATAAAAATACCACTTGCTATAGCTGCTGGTTTTCCTCTAGTGTAGCAGTGCTATATACTAACAGAAAGGACTCAATTCAAGCTGTCAATAAATCTATTCGAATGCACAGCTAGAGAAGCTACATTGAGCTGTGTTTTATTATTGGGAATTAGTAGTGATGTGATGGTATCCAAATGGCATTACATTAATTCTCTATAAAAATAACACACATGATTAACGGATTATCAGTTCAGTTCAGTCCTCAGTTGTGTCTGACTCTTCACGACCCCATGGACCACAGCACTCCAGGCTTCCCTGTCCATCACCAACTCCCAGAGTTTATTCAAACTCATCTCCATTGAGTTGGTGATGCCATCCAACCATCTCATCCTCTGTCGTCCCCTTCTCCAACTGCCTTCAATCTCTCCCAGCATCAGGGTCTTTTCAAATGAGTTAGCTCTTTGCATCAGGTGGCCAAAGTATTAGAGTTTCAGCTTCAACATCAGTCCTTCCAATAAACACGCAGGACTAATCTCCTTTAGGATAGACTGGTTGGATCTCCTTGCAGTCCAAGGGACTCTCAAGAGTCTTCTCCAACACCACAGTTCAAAAGCATCAATTCTTCGGCGATCAGCTTTCTTCACATTCCAACTCTCACATCCATACATGACCACGGGAAAGACCATAGCCTTGACTAGACGGACCTTTGTTGGCAAAGTAATGTCTCTGCTTTTTAATATGCTGTCTAGATTGGTCATAACTTTCCTTAGAAGGAGTAAGCATCTTTTAATTTCATGGCTGCAATCAGCATCTGCAGTGATTTTGGAGCCCAGAAAAATAAAGTCAGGCACTGTTTCCACTGTTTCCCTGTCTATTTCCTATGAAGTGATGGGACCGGATGCCATGATCTTAGTTTTCTGAATGTTGAGCTTTAAGCCAATTTTTTCACTCTCCTCTCTCACTTTCATCAAGAGGTTCTTTAGTTTCTCTTCTCTTTCTGCTATAAGGGTGGTATCATCTGCATATCTGAGGTTATTGATATTTCTCCTGGCAATCTTGATTCCAGCTTGTGCTTCCTCCAACCCAGCATTTCTCATGATGTACTCTGCATGTAAGTTAAATAAGCAGGGTGACAATATACAGTCTTGTCATACTCCTTTTCCTATTTGGAACCAGTCTGTTGTTCCATGTCCAGTTCTTCCTGATCTGCATACAGGTTTCTTAAGAGGCAGGTCAGGTGGTCTGATATTCCCATCTCTTGAAGAATTTTCCACAGTTTATTGTGATCCACACAGTCAAAGGCTCTGGCATAGTCATTAAAGCAGAAATAGATGTTTTTCCGGAACTCTCTTGCTTTTTTGAAGATCAAACAGATGTTGGCAATTTGATCTCTGGTTCCTCTGCCTTTTCTAAAACCAGCTTGAACATCTGGAAGTTCATGGTTCATGTATTGCTGAAGCCTGGCTTGGAGAATTTTGAGCATTAATTTACTAGTGTGTGAGATGAGTGCAACTGTGCGGTAGTTTGAGCAATCTTTGGCATTGCCTTTCTTTGGGATTGCAATGAAAACTGACCTTTTCCAGTCCTGTGGCCACTGCTGAGTTTTCCAAATTTGCTGATATATTGAGTGCAGCACTTTCACAGCATCATCTTTCAGGATTTGAAATAGCTCAACTGAAATCACACCCATAATATCATTTTTCAGGATATCTGGAAAATAGTTATTTTCCAGGATGTCTGAACCATAGCTACTCTATTTTAACTTTTAATTGTAAAAAAAAAAAATTTTTTTAATAGCCAAAGCTTTCAGATTAGACGCTGTGACCTAAGGTAGAACTTAATGCTCCTATAATACATTTTTGCTTCTGTACATTGCTTGCTGCTCGTAAAACCAAAGCTACTCCATTTTAAGATAAGGTGGTTTTTAAGTAAAGATTCCTAAAATTGTTTTAAAAAAAAATTAAAGAATCACTTCAAAATATTTCTTATGTTCCCTTTCACTTTGAGAAGAGTGTTTACCCACCAGGGAAACAAGGATATGATCATTCAATGTACACTTTATCACAGTTGCCAAATCATTATGGATACCTATAGCACCTACAATGTTCTTTGAGTGGCTGGATTTCTTTAGTCATTAATGTTTTAGATGCTAAGGAAGCCATGAAAATGTGAGACTCCAAAAATTTAATGAAATCTGAGGTTTTTAGTTGACACTTCCACAATCCATGGACTAGGTGGGGATGTGAGAAAATTACACTTATATTTACAAGTTGTGAATAATCGACATGGGTCTTAGGTTGGTTTTGGTTAAAAGAGGACAGAAACTTTCCTGATCTTTAGAATAATGTCTAATAAATTCAGGTATTCATTTTATTTTCTTTGTCATTTAAATTACAAACGCTCTGGATGCATTTATTGCTTTGTGCACATTTGTTTACAGTATCAGCAGCTTTATGAAACTCTGTATTATGTTGCAATCAGAAAATGAAAGTAGACTCATTGGAAAATGTCAAATAGAAAATATAGAGCCTGTTTAACCTGGGGAGGCTTTGATTGTGAAATGTGATGGAAAATAAGATATTAAACATACCTTATGTTAATCAGTTAAAAAAAAATGAAATAGCTCAACTGGAATTCCGTCACCTCCACTAGCTTTGTTCATAGTGATGCTTCCTAAGGCCAACTTGACTTCACATTCCAGGATGTCTGGTTCTTGGTGAGTGATCACACCATTGCGATTATCTGGGTTGTGAAGATCTTTTTGTACAGTTCTTCTGTGTATTCTTGCCACCTCTGCAGAGATTTACTTTGCCAACAAATATTCATATATTCAAACCTATCCAGTAGTCATGTATGAATGTGATTGTTGGATCATAAAGAAGGCTGAGTACCAAAGAATTGATGCTTTTGAATTGTGGTTCTTCTAGAAGACTCTTGCGAGTCCTTTAGATAGCAAGGGGATCAAACCAGTCGATCCTAAAGGAAATCAACTCTGAATATCCGTTGGAAGGATTGATGCTGAGGCTGAAATTCTGATACTCAGCCACCTCATACAAAGATCCAACTCATTGGAAAAGACTCTAATTCTGGGAAAGATTGAGGGCAGAGGGAGAAAGGGGCAGCAGAGTATGAGATGGTTGGGTGGCATCACTGACTCAATGGACATGAGTTTGAGCAAACTCCAGGAGATTGTGAAGGACAAGGAAGCCTAGCACGCTGCAGTTCATGGGGTTGCAAAGAGTTGGACATGACAGCGACTGAACAACAGCAACAAGCATATATTTAGCTACCACATGTTTGTGTTTCTTCCTGTTTTTTCTTGTAATTGATTTCAAGTTACATAATATGGTGTTCAGAAAATATGCTTGATATGATTTCAATCTTCTTAAATTTACTGAGGTTGCTTTTTTGCCTAACATGTGACTTATTCTGAAGAAAGTTTCATGCGCACTTGAAAAGACTATACTCTTTTGTATTGGGGTGGAATCTTCGGGATATATATATCTATTAAGTTCATCTGGTACATGATACTTGTTGTTTTTCAGTCATTATGTCATGTCCAACTCTTTGCAACGCCATGGACTATAGTGTGCCAGGTACCTCTGTCCTCCACTATCTCCCAGAGTTTGCTCAAATTCATGTCCATTGAGTTGGTGATGCTATCTAAGCATCTCATCCTCTTCCATCCCTACTCCTTTTGCCTTTAATCTTTCCCAGGATCAGGGTCTTTTCCAATGAGACAACTCTTTACATCAGATGGACAAAGAATTGCAGCTTCAGCAACATTAAGAATTAACGACTACTTTATCCAGACTCAGGCTTTCCTGGTTGCTAAGATGGTCAAGAATTTGCCTGTGATGCAGGAGACCTGAGTTGATCCCTGGGCTGAGATGATGCCCTGGAGAAGGGAATGGCAACCCACTCCAGTATTCTTGCCTGGAGAATTCCATAGATGTAGCAGCCTGGTGGGCTACTGTCGATGGGTTACAAAGAATCAGATACGACTGAGCGACTAACACACACATATCCAGACAAGAGTTTGGTGTGGGGTGTGGAAAAATAAGTGAAGAAGATTAAGTGGTACAAACTTTCAATTATAAAGTAGAGAAGTCAGGAGAATTTGATTAAAACTTGGGAAATATATCCAAAAATATTGTAACAACTTTGTATGCTGACATGTTTGCTAGACTTATTGTGGTGGTCAATATTTAATCTGCATAAATGTAAAAAATCACTATTTTGTACACCTTAAATTAACATAATATTCTATATAAACTATACTTCACTTAGAAAAAGAGAAAAATAAAAAAAGCATTGAAAATGTTAATTAAGTCCATTATTATAACAGATTAAATGAGTGAGGATAATTGTCTCAAACTGTGCAGAGAAATTTTATGAATTAAATATTCATTTATTATTAAAATATTACAAATCTATTAATATAAGAGATATATCTTAATTTCAAAAAAGTATCATCCATGATGGTATTTTAGAAACAAGCATTATATATTTAGGAGGAAAAAATGCTTCTCTTCAGCACTGTACTGGTGGTTCCAACCCATTCAATATGAAAGAATCCAGAAAACAATAACTTGGTCTGGAAAAGATCAGGAAAAGCTTGCTATTTGTTTTCTATGTACCCCTTCATGGATCATAGCCTTGTCATGGCGAAGGGACTTGCATAACTTAGTGAAGCAATGAGCCATGCTGTGCAGGACCACTCAAGATGATGGTCACAGTGAAGAGCTCTGACAAAATGGGGTCCACTAGAGGCTTGGGACTTTAAGAGGAATCTATACACAAAATACAAATGAATGGTAGAAAATTTCAACAAATTTAATGAATATACAATGAATATATGAAAATTTGCTGTTTTTCTACATGAGTAATGACCTACTAAAATATAGAGCGAAAGATATTTCTATTTAGTAGCTTGAAAATATAATACCTGATAACAAATCAAACAAATCAAAATCACTAAAAAGAAAAGAATAAAATGTAACTAGGTATAGCGATATACTAAGTTTATGGATTAAAATAATCAAAATCATAAAATTATCTATTCTTTCCAAATTAATCTATAAATTCTATCCAGTTTCAATTGATATCCTAAGATTGTTACTGTCTAATTTGACAACTTATCCTAAAATTGTCTGTAAGAGTTAAGTGACAAGAAGAACTTAGATATTCTTAAAGTAGCATACCTGGAGAGTATAGATTAATTGTGCTAAGTACCAACCATATTTAAGAATTTGTTTTGTTGTATCTGAGAAATAAAATGACTAATGGACAGAATGATAGAGTCCAGGAACAGAGCCAAGCATAGATGAATGTTTGATATATAGCGAAGATGACATTAAAATCAGTAAGGAAAATCTATTCAATAAATCATATTTAGATGATCACTTATATCCATTTAAAATAAATTATATTCCTTTAATATAGCAATACAAAATTTAATTTCTTGTTGGATTAAATAACTGTGAAAAATAAATGTTTAAAATTATAAAAAAGTGTAAAGACAATAAAATATTTTTGGAGATTAATTATGAAACATGTACTATAGAGGAGACAAAAGCTTTAAATAAAGAAAATAAATTGATAAAGGTAACAATTAAATTTTGTGTATGTATAAACATCACAAACTTTTCATATCATCTATAGGAGTGAAGGCATTTTCAGTTTATATATTTTTTTTGTATAAAAATGATAGCATCTCCAAAGATTTAGGTGAAGTATGAACTAAAAAGATGAAAGAGCATGTCCAGTAAATACTCAAATTGTTGCCCAAATTCACTATTAGCCAAGAAAATGCAATAAGCGTTTTAAAATTAAAATTTAACATTTTATTTTATAATTTTTTTTATCCACCTAAATGGAAAGAAAACACAGCAATTTGCAAAATTTGATATTGATAAGTCATGGAGAAATTAGGACCCTTGGTAGAGTATAAACGTCTACAACTTAGGAAGAAATTCTGTAATTTCTAGTAAAGTTAGAAGGTTTATACCTTACAATTCAATACTTCCAGTTCTAGGTAAATATCCTACAAAAATTACCACATGTGCACAAAGAACATATATATATATATATATATGAGCATGTATACCTGTATATATATATTCAGTTGAGACACTATAATAGTAAATAATTAGATAATTCTAAACTTTTTTCAAGGGGAAAGGGAAATACATTTTAGAATACCCACAAGAAGAAGACTATAGTCATTAATATGAATAAACTAAATTCAACAAGTGTGGTGAGAAAGCTAGATATACACATGTAAAAATGATGTTGGATTTTTAACCTTTCACCATATACCAAAATTAAATCCAAATGAATTAAATACCTAAATGTAATACCTGAAACTACTGAACTTGAAGAAGAAAATATAGGAGATTTTAAAGATGTTGAATTTGGCATTAAAATTTGAATTTTGTTGGATAGGACAGCAAAACATAGCAAAAGCAAAAATCACACAAAAGTTATATCAAAGTTAAAAACTTCTCCAATCAAGACAGTGAAAAGGCAAACTACAAAATGGAAGAAAATATTTGCAAATAATATATATAAAGAGTTATTATATAGAATATATAAAGATCTTGTCAGTTCAGTTCAGTTCAGTCGCTCAGTCGTGTCCAACTCTCCGTGACCCCATGAATCACAGCACGGCAGGCCTCCTTGTCCATCACCAACTCCCGGAGTTCACTCAAACTCATGTCCATCGACTCGGTGATGCCATCCAGCCATCTCATTCTCGGTCGTCGTTCTTCTCCCGCCCCCAACCTTTCCTAGCATCAGAATCTTCCAGTGAGTCAACTCGTCGCATGAGGTGGCCAAAGTATTGCAGTTTCAGCTTTAGCATCAGTCCTTCCAATGAACACCCAGGATTGATCTCCTTTAGAATGGACTGGTTGGATCTCCTTGCAGTCCAAGGGACTCTCAAGAGTCTTCCCCAGCACCACAGTTCTAAAGCATCAATTCTTTTGGTATGGCATTGGGTTTTTTTTTCTTTTTGCAGCCTTAGGCAGTTGTAAAATAACTTAATGTAGCTTTTTACAACTGTGTATTCTATAGTATTTTTTCATTTGGTGAAATTTTAACTTAATATTTTTGGCACTGTGCTTTGTACCATTTATTAAATAAAATTTTTTTTAAAAAAGCATCAATTCTTTGGCGATCAGCTTTCTTCACAGTCCAACTCTCACATCCATACATGACCACGGGAAAAACCATAGCCTTGACTAGACAGACCTTGGTTGGCAAAGTGATGTCTCTGCTTTTTAATATACTATCAAGGTTGGTCATAACTTTCCTTCCAAGGAGTAAGCGTCTTTTAATTTCATGGCTGCAATCAGCATCTGCAGTGATTTTGCAGCCCCCAAAAATAAAGTCTGACACTGTTTCCACTGTTTTTCCATATATTTCCCATGAAGTGATCTTGTACAACTTAACAATTTGAAACCAAATAACCCATTGAAAAATAGCCAAAGGACTTGAATAGACATTTATTCAAAGAAAATATACAATAGTCAGTAAACATGTGAAAAAGATGTTCATCATTAATCATCAGGAAAATGTAAATCAAAACCACACTGAGATATTACCTCACAACTGTTAGGATGGCTTCTATCAAGACAAAAACCAATAAATAACAAGTGCTGATGAGGATGTGGACATTCAGAGAAATGGAAAGCCTTTGCATTGTTCAGTTCAGTTCAGTTCAGTCGCTCAGTTGTGTCCAACTGTTTCTGACCCCATGAATTGCAGCACGCCAGGCCTCCCTGTCCATCACCAACTCCTGGAGTTCACTCAACCTCATATCCATCAAGTCAGTGATGCCATCCAGCCATCTCATCCTCTGTGTCCCCTTCTCCTCCTGCCCCCAATCCCTCCCAGCATCAGAATCTTTTCCAATGAGTCAACTCTTCGCATGAGGTTGCCAAAGTACTGGAGTTTCAGCTTTAGCATCAGTCCTTCCAATGAACACCCAGGTCTGATCTCCTTTAGAATGGACTGGTTGTATTTCCTTGCAGTCCAAGGGGCTCTCAAAAGTCTTCTCCAACACCACAGTTCAAAAGTATCAATACTTCAGCGATCAGCTTTCTTCAAGTCCAACTCTCACATCCATACATTGTTAGTGGGAATATAAAATGTGACAACCATTCAGGAAAAAATTATGGAGTTTCTTCAAAAATTAAAAACAGAGAATAAAAATAGAGTTACCACTCAAAACACACATTTGAATTCTAAGTGTATATATATATATATTTATAAAGAATTGAAAGCAGTATCTTGAAGAGATATTTGCACACCTATGTTCATTGCAGCAATATTTACAATAGGCAAGGGGTGGAAGCAAACTAAATGTCCAGTGATGAATGATTGGATAAAGAAAATGTGGCATGTACATACAGTGGAATGGTATTTAGCATTAAAAAAGAAGGAAATCCTATCATATGCTACAGCATGGGTGAACTTTGAGAACAGTATGCTAAGTGAAATAAGTCCATCTCAAGAAGATAAAAATACTTCTTGATTGACTCAAGTACTCAGATCCTTAGAAATAGAATGGAGACTGGTGGTTGCCAGGGTGAGGTGAGGTGATAAGAGCACTTGCATAGTGGCTATGGAGTTTCAGTTTTTGAAAAATTTCTAGAGATCTATTTCACAAGGTGCATATATTTAACATTATTGTACAATTGAAAATTAAGATGTTATATTTTAACCACATTTTTAAAAAGAATGAACTAGAGCAGGATATATTTAAGTAGATGAATCTCTACAACAAAACAGTGAGTGAAAAAATAAATTTCAGAATAACAGCAATAATATATAGGTACCATCTGTATCAAGTTAAAACTGTGCAAAATGTACTTTTTCACAATGTATCAAAAATGAGGAAAATATTTTTAAAAAATATACAGGGGAGTGATACTCATGGAGTTGATGATAGTTATTTTTTTTCTATGATAAAATAATTGAATATAGAGGATTGCTTGGAGGTTTTTATTATTTCTAATAATCCACTTTTATACTAAATAGGAATCTGAAATAAATAAGGTAAAATGTTAAAAATTTGACAAAACCACATGCCATATCAGTGTCTAGATTAAACTCTACAATTGAAATAGATTATAAGAAAGATACAAATATGTCCAGTGATCTCCAAGGACCTTTCCAACCCTCCTCAAAGCATTTTTTAAAATAAAAATTTAGTGTGAAATATATCAAGCACATATGGGTAGAGAAGCATTTTAAAAGCACACTTTAGCCTATAATTAGTTTGGACTGAAAGGAGATCAAACCAATCAGTCCTAAAAGAAATCAATCCTGATGCTGAGGCTGAAGCTGTAATGCTTTGGCCACCTGATGTGAAGAGCTGACTTATTGGAAAAGACTTTGATGTTGGAAAAGACTGAAGACTAAAGGAAAAGAGGGCACCAGAGAATGAGATGGTTAGATAGCATCACCAACTCAATGGGCATGAATTTGAGCAAACTCTGGGAGATAGTGGAGGAAAGGAGTTTGGGGTGCTACCGTCCCTTGGCTTGCAGAGAGTCAGATACTCCTTAAATGACTGAACAACAACAAGTTGTTTCGAGGCAATGAAGAAAAGTATTGGACAGATACCCACAATAGGATCACTGAATGTCTGGGGAAAGCAGAGCATTTCAATTTGATGCCAAAGAGATCATAGAATGTGTTTGTGTTCTAATACCCACGAGCTGTTTATCAAACTTGTAAATTGGCACACTTCATGCAATGCAAGTAGCTTGAATACTTTCTGTTTTATTGTGAAGTAAATAACTGAATATAGAGAGTTTCTTTATTTTTTCCTTTTCCATGTGGATTGAAATAGTACTAATGCTCTCACTTGACTCTTGATAGATACATGAGAACACCTGTGAATACAAACATGAATGATGGAATAAGGTAAAATGAACTGTATGTAACTTTTATGTTCAGTTCAGTTCAGTTCAGTTCAGTCGCTCAGTCGTGTCCGACTCTCCGCGACCCCATGAATCACAGCACGCCAGGCCTCCCTGTCCATCACCAACTCCCGGAGTTCACTCAAACTCATGTCCACAGAGTCGGTGATGCCATCCAGCCATCTCATTCTCCGTCGTCCCCTTCTCCTCCCGCCCCCAACCTTTCCCAGCATCACAGTCTTTTCCAGTGAGTCAACTCGTCGCATGAGGTGGCCAAAGTATTGCAGTTTCAGTTTTAGCATCAGTCCCTCCAATGAACATCCAGGATTGATCTCCTCTAGAATGGACTGGTTGGATCTCCTTGCAGTATAAGGGACTCTCAAGAGTCTTCTCCAACACCACAGTTCAAAAGCATCGATTCTTCGGCGGTCAGCCTTCTTCACAGTCCAACTCTCACATCCATACATGACCACGGGAAAAACCATTGCCTTGACTAGACAGACCTTGGTTGGCAAAGTAATGTCTCTGCTTTTTAATATACTATCAAGGTTGGTCATTATGTTAGGGTAGAATTTCTATTTTCCTTAAGAATTAAATATGTCTCGTATACAGGGTTCTCATTTGCATCTTTCTAAATTCCATATATATGTGTTAGTATACTGTATACGAGACAACAAAAGAGACACAGATGTATAGAACAGTCTTTGGGACTCTATGGGAGAGGGTGAGGGTGGGATGATTTGGGAGAATGGCATTGAAACACGTATGTTGTCATATGTGAAACGAATCACTAGTTCAGGGTCAATGCATATTATAGGATGCTCGGGGCTGGCATGCGGGGATGACCCAGAGGGAGGATAAAGGGAGGAGGGAGGTGGGAGAGGGGTTCAGGAGGGGGAACTTATGTAAACCCGGGGCAAATTCATATCAATGTATGGCAAAACCAACCAATATAATATTGTAAAATAATTTGCCTCCAATAAAAAATAAATTAATTACCTAAAAAAAAAAACAAAACAAAACAAAAAAAGAATTAAATATGTGCTTCTTGCCAGCAGAAGACAGCTATTATTTTGATCTATCAACTTATAGAAAATTTTCCTTGTCAAAAAAGCAATAATTCTTATATGTATTATACGCAAAATTGTAAGTTTATGTGTGTATGTGCTTGTGAGTTAATACTTTTGTATGCACATTTGGGCAACTGGAGAATTTAGCTGAAAGATCCCTCATTTTGAATTTAAAAGTGGACCAGTTCATATTCGATTTCTCTTTATTTAATGAAGTTCAGTCTTGAACATTTCTGGGTTTCCCACTATAGTTAGTGAGTCAGTTGTTTTTTTCCTCCTTATTTCTTTATTTAAGAAATTTAATCCCAGCTGAATTGAATTCAATTAAAAATTATTCTTTCAATAAAACAAATTATAGAAATATGATGATGGAGCATTTGGTAGGTTTAAAATACATTATGAATATTGAAAAAACCACAAAAGACAATTTAATACCAACTTATTCCAAGAGGTACTATATATGGATTATGGTCCATAAATCTTTGTCATCATGGTTGTTGCCTAGAAGGTCTTTCTGGAGCTCATATGTTGGGTCCTCAGACTATTCATGGCTGCTTTCATCTCCTGATTTCTCAGAGTGTAAATAATGGGGTTCAGTAAAGGTGTGATAACTGAATAAAACACAGAAAGAAATTTATCCACTGAAAAACTACTAAATGGCCAAGCATAAATGAAGATACACGGCCCAAAGAACAGAGTGACCACTGTAATGTGAGCAGATAGTGTGGACAGAGCTTTGGAGAGACCACCAGAGGGTCGATGTGGAACCGTTACCAGAATGACAGTGTAGGAAATGAGCAAGAGTACGAAGGAGATGAAAGACAATAGTCCACTGTCAGCAATTACTAGCAACTCCAGAACATAGGTCTCGGTGCAGGCGAGCTTTATAACCAGCGGGAGGTCACAGAAAATATTGTCTACTATGTTGGGACCACAGAAGTGCAAGGTGATGGTAAAAACCATCTGGCTCATTGTATGCACAAAGCCAACAGCCCATGACAGCAGCACAGAGCCTCTGAGTACCCGGTGGTTCATGATGGCTGTGTAGTGAAGAGGTTTACATATTGCAAAGTACCGATCAACTGCCATAACTATGAGAAGTGTCATCTCACTACCCCCTAAAAAGTGAAGGAAGAACATCTGAGCCATACAGCCCCATAGAGAAATAGTTTTATTCTCCCTGACAAAATCTGCAACCATCTTGGGGGTTGTGATTGTAGAAATAGACATATCAAGAAAGGAGAGGTTTCCAAGGAGGAAGTACATTGGTGTGGAGTGCAGATGAGAGTCCAAGGTTATGGTGACCACAATGAGAAGGTTTCCTGCCATAATTGCTGCATAGGCCAATACAAATATGAAAAAAAAGAAAAGATCAAGTTCCCAAGTGTTGGTGAGTCCTAACAAAACAAACTCAGATATCATTGAGCTATTCATCGTTTTCATCAAGTTTGTGTACGTGTTTTCAGAAAGTCTTTAAAATGAAGGTAATCCAGAAAAAGTGATGATTTAATCTGTGAGAGTTTTGAAGGTATGGGCATATAGAAAGTAGTATTTGATTCCTACAGAAAAAGAAAAGGTAGATATTTCTGAAAAATACAGTTTAATTGACTAATGCAAGCATATTTCCCATATATACTTTCACATTACTGCATTTATTATCAAACAGAAAGGCACAAAAGGGAAATTTATTGTAAAATTTTGTAAATATAGTTTGTGGGTATAGCTTTTCTCTTCACATTTATTTGTTGTTTTTACCATGAGTTTATGAATTTGTGACCCCTGAGTTTAATGGATCATGTAATAATCAAATGGTCTTTGGTCATAAATTAATTCAAGTGGATTAGAATATAGTCATGTAACTTTTTGGCAACTAGTATTCAATCTTTTACCCTTTTCACCTTCCTAGTTTGAAATATTCAGATATGTTCATAGCAAATTGCTACAGTACTTTCTTCTCTCACCTATACTACATTCTCACCCTTCCCTTTCATCTCAAATATATATACCAAATGCTTTAACTTATTCCTGAAGGTTTAAACTGGCTACAGTCTGTCATGTGTCCCTACCTCCCCCAGATAATAATAAAATAAGCTTCCCACGAAGTTTCTGCACAAGAACGTAAATATTTCTGTGTTAATGTTTCTCTCTTCCTTTGTTCTTTCCTTCTCCCTCTGTCCCTCCCTCCTTCCCTTTCTCCTTTCCTTCCTTCTATTTTCTTTCTTTCCTTTTTTTTTTTTCAGTTGTGTTCTGTATCTCATATTTGGTTCATGAATAAAACTCTCAGCCTCTGCCTTTTGTCTATTTCCCTGACTCTCTTGTTGCTGGATTCCTGGCTGGAGTTTTCTTTCTTGTCTCTTTGCGTTCTCTGTGTAAATGATCTCTAAACAATCAAGTCTTTCACAAGTAGTGCTTTTTTTTCCCCTTGGCTCCTAAATGCTTACTTTTTGGTGATGATTGCTTTCCTCTGACTTTTCAAACTTGTGTCCAGACTGACTCTTGATAATTCCTGGTTCAAATATCCTTGATACTTGTACAGTTTTTCCACAATGAGTGGGCACTGGTGGCTTACTTTTGTCTATTTTTCTCTTTGATTTATATTTTTTGGCCCCATCTTCCTGTTTCTTTTTTTTTCCTTTAAAAAACTATTAATGGCACATACCAGCTGCACAGACACAGAGACAGAATCACAGATATACACACATATGCTTATACCAAGTTCTATTTCTAGAGTACAAGGACAGAATGTGGAGAATTTACTCTGAATTTCCCTTTTTTTTCTTTATAGTTCACGAAATATTCAGAAGTTATTGCTTAGTCCAGTTATCAAAACTTGGAAAAACAAAACAAAACACTGAACCAAGGGTCAAGAACCAAATTTTAGTCCTGCCCTAATATGTACCAGGGAAACATACTCATTAATTCTTTTCAAAATTGATACAACTTTCTATAAAAATAAAATAATATCTACTCTTCAACTTCTTGTTTTTGTTGTTCAGTTGCTCAGTTGTGTCCAACTTTTTGCGACCCCATGAATCACAGCACGCCAGGCCTCCCTGTCCACCACCAACTCCCGGAGTTCACGCAAACTCACGTCTGTCGAGTTGGTGATGCCATCCAGCCATCTCATTCTCTGTCATCCCCTTCTCCTCCTGCCCCCAATCCCTCCCAGCATCAGAGTCTTTTCCAGTGAGTCAGCTCTTCACATGAGGTGGCCAAAGTATTGGAGTTTCAGCTTTAGCATCAGTCCTTCCAAAGAACACCCAGGACTGATCTCCTTTAGAATGGACTGGTTGGATCTCCTTGCTATCCAAGGGACTTGCAACAGATTCTCTAGCACCACAGTTTGAAAGCAGCAATTCTTTGGTACTTAACCTTCTTTATGGTCCAACTCTAACATCCATACATGACTACTGGAAAAGCCATAGCTTTGGCTATACAGACCTTGTTGGCAAAGTGATGTCTCTGCTTTGTAATATGCTGTCTAGGTTTGTCATAGCTTTTCTTCCAAGGAATAAGCATTTTTTAATTTCATGGCTGCAGTCACCACTTGCGTTGATTTTGGAGCCCAAGAAAATAAAGTCTGTCAATGTTTCCACTTTTTTCCCAAGTATTGGCCACGAGGTGATGGGACCAGATGCCATAATCTTTGTTTTTTGAATGTTTAGTTTTAATTCAGCCTTTTCACTCTTCTCTTTCACCTTCATCAAGTGGTTCTTTATTTCCTCTGCACTTTCTGCCACTAGGATGGTGTCATTGGCATATCTGAGGTTATTAATAATTCTCCCAGCTATCTTGATTCCAGCATGTGTTTCATCCAGCCTGGCATATTGCATGATGTACTCTACATGAGAAGGAAATGCAACACACTCCAGTATTCTTGCCTGGAGAATCCCATGGAGGGAGGAGCCTGGTAGGCTACAGACTGGTAGGCTAGAGTCCATGGGGTCACAAAGAGTCAGACACGACTGAGTGACTTCACTGTCACTATCACTCTACATGTAAGTTAAATAAGCCAGATGACAATATGCAGCCTTGACATACTCCTTTTCCAATATTGAGCCAGTCCATTGTTCCCTGTCCAGTTTTAATTGTTGTTTCTTGATCTGCATACAGATTTCACAGGAGACAGTTAAGAAGGTCTGGTATTCCCATCTCTTTAAGAATTTTCCACAGGCAAAGGCTTTAGCATAGTCAATGAAGAAGAAGTAGATGTTTTTCTGGAATTCCCTTTCTTTTTCTGTGATTGAATGGATGTTGGCAATTTGATCTCTGGTTCATCTGCCTTTCCTAAATCCAGGTTATACATCTAGAGGTTCTTGGTTCACATACTGTTAAAGACTAGCTTGAAGGATTTTGATCTATTTTTGTGTTATTTTATTCTACACATAGGTGCTAAATACCTATGTGCATTCCCCAAATTCTATCGTTAACTTTATCTTGTTTCCTGGTGATTGTGAGGATACTCAAACCAATAAGGACCACAGGAGGATTTTTACTCTGCAAGAATTGGTAAAGTACACTTAGTGTTAATGAAAATGATTTTCCTTATTAAATATGTGATAATTTTAAAAGAGTTGTTGTCATCATCATTGGTATTATATTTAATGCAATAAAAAATCTACATATAGTTATGAAATTATCAAAATTATGCACTCTTTGATCTCAAAATACTAATAGAAGAAAACCTTGAGGAGAATCCTAAAAGTAATTTTTATAGTTTATTATGTAAAATTGGAAAATTAAAAGCAAAAATTATATTTATTAATTTATGCTTTTAAAAAAATTGCAAGCATATTTGTAAAATATATCCATCTAAATGCACATAAACATGATTCAAATATATTATGATACAAAATAATTCATTTTTACAATTTTTGCTGCTGCTGCTGCTGGGGCTGCTAAGTCACTCCAAGTCTTGTCCGACTCTGTGTGACCCCATAGACGGAAGCCCACCAGGCTTCCCCGTCCCTGGGATTCTCCAGGCAAGAACACTGGAGTGGGTTGCCATTTCCTTAACTCCAGTGTGTGAAAGTGAAAAGTGAAAGTGAAGTCGCTCAGTCGTGTCCGACCCTTAGCGACCCCACGGACTGCAGCCTACCAGGCTCCTCCAACCATGGGATTTTCTAGGCAAGAGTACTGGAGTGGCTTGCCATTGCCTTCTCCGTTACAATTTTTACATATGATCAAATGTGAAATATTTTTGAAATACTCACTCTTCTACTCAGACACAGGTAAAAATAAGTTAGAATCAGAAAAATAATACAGTTATTGCTAACTTGAGGCACAGTTTAAAACTCACGTAAAAAGTTTAAATTTTTGAGTGGTATGTATTTATACAAATAATATTGAACTGAAAAGGAATGAAAAAATAATTGAATAACGCTCAATCAGGCAAGGTTTGGTTTTTCTCTAGCAGAAATTTCTGAGAATGGGATGGTTACCTGTGACTGGGGAGCCTAGCTCTTTTTGTGCTGTTTATGTGACTAAATGAGTAAGAATTATTAGTTCATCTATGGTGCAAACTTGAAGAAAGGAAACTATGTTTAATATTCTGTGTCTGTATTCAGTAATAAAGCCTTTCTACACATTTTCATAAAAGCACTTAATGTATGTGGAGATATGTAACTGGAAGCTCTTTTGTTAAGTAATAAAGGCTGTGAAGTTTGTATTGATCTTGAATTTTTTTAATGATTATTTATCCTCATAGTGTTAAGCTGTGTATGGATTAGATAACCCATGAGTAATATTCACTTATCACAAAAAATGTTTGACGTGAACAGTCAGATTTTCTGCCAAAATAACCATTATAAATATTTTCCTAATTAAAAAATAAGCTTTCACAGTTGGTAGAAAAGTTCCAACATTATATGTGCCCAAAGAACTCTTTTCCCATATCAAGTTTAAAATATTAAAGTATGTCTTTGTTATAAATGTAGGGAGAAAAAGGTGGTAAGTTTAGAAAAATTGGAAATAGTCCTTAGGTTACAAAATCACCAAAACAAATATATTAGCAGTCTAATTAGACAATCATATTGAATAGAAGGTTTGTTACTTCAGAAAAATAAATATAGACTTGAGGGGAAATCTTTTAGATATTCATTTAAATTAATCACATTTAATTTAGAATTCCATAAGTGTTTTCTCAGTTGAAGTAAATATCCAATGTAGGAAAGTAAAAATATGAAGAATTAAATGAACATAAAATAAAATAAGTCAATGTTTTACATTTTCTTGATATGCAATTTTTATTAGACTATATTTTGGACTGGCTAAAGATGTTAAATGTAGCCAAGGATGAAACTAGTTTTTTGTTATTTTACCACATTCTAAATTATTTTGTCTTTTTATACAATAGTGGTTAAACAATAAACAAACTCAAATTTATGTTCTCAAAATACAAACTCAAATTATAAATCTGACCCTTTAGATCAGTATGTCAGTGGTATTTTTCCATCACAGACTGGTTTTCTTCTTATTAAAACTGGGTAAATTTGTCCAGATGCTATCTGACCCAAGTTGTATTTTACCATTGCCTTCATGATCAGAATAATCTGGTTTTCATTAATTTCTAGGTTTTGTATACAAAGTTTCCTCCTTTACTAAAGTATGCAGTTTCTCTACGTTATTAGCACTGCTATTTAAACCTACCAGTTCTAGCTGAGGAATGGCCTCTTCAAAGATACGTAGACACAGTAAGATTCTGAATATATATTTATCTTTTATGCCTCTGTGGATATACACGACAATCATTTGCAGGTCAGAAAGAAAAAGGACACAAAACACATACATAAGGTGTAGATTAGTGATTAACGCCCAGAGGGAATTATTAGAGTAAAGGTGCTAGTTAGTTGTCTCTAGAGTTCAGAGTAAGGACTTAGTCTCTCATTATTTAAGTTGATTATGAATCCTTCAAGTGTATGAGTTGTGTGGAGTCTCCCTAATAAGTGCTTTCCAGAAAAAAAGCATTAAGTGTTTTGGTTGGTAGAGGGTAAGCAAATTTATGAAAATGGATCTACCATAGATGATGGACTTCAGAAAACTATAATTCTATTCATTTGGCTTTACAATCTGAATATTTATAATTTGATAATTGAATGCATTTATTCAATTAGAATTAAAATAAATAGATACACACAGAGCAAGGCATGTAAGAAAATTCATAGACTATAGACTAGTTCTTAGCACAGAGAAAACTTTCCTTTTACTCTGCAAGGGAATAAGAGAGAGAGAAAGAGAAAGAAGCACACACACTCAGGAGCTAGAACAAGCAGAGGAGGCCTTCACCAGTGAAGTGAAGTGAAGACGTTCAGTCATGTTTGACTCATTGCGATCCCATGGGCTGTACCTTACTAGGCTCCTCCATCTATGGGATTTTCCAGGCAAGAGTACTGGAGTGGGTTGCCATTTCCTTCTCCAGAGGATCTTCCCGACCCATGGACCGAACCCAGGTCTCCCACATTAAAGGCAGACACTTTACTGTCTGAGCCACCAGGGAAACCCCTGGCCTTCACCAGGGTGATCAAAATGATTTGTGGTACTCAATAAGTGATTAGTTAATGGAGTTTAGCAGATTTGGAATTTCATGTAGTCTTACAATTATGTTTAACTTCATGATGGCTCAACAATATTAAAAGAATATTATGGAGGTTACAATAAACTGTGGAACATTCTGAAAGAGATGGGAATCCCAGACCACCTGACCTGCCTCTTGAGAAACCTGTATGCAGGTCAGGAAGCAACAGTTAGAACTGGACATGGAACAACAGACTGGTTCCAAACAGGAAAAGGAGTACGTGAAAGTTGTATATTGTCACCCTGCTTATTTAACTTATATGCAGAGTACATCATGAGGAACGCTGGGCTGGAAGAAGCACAAGCTGGAATCAAGATTGCCGGGAGAAATATCAATAACCTCAGATATGCAAATGACACCACCCTTATGGCAGAAAGTGAAGAGGGACTCAAAGGCCTCTTGATGAAAGTGAAAGAGGAGAGTGAAAAGGTTGGCTTGAAGCTCAACATTCAGAAAATGAAGATCATGGCATCTGGTCCCATCACTTCATGGGAAATAGATGGGGAAACAGTGGAAACAGTGTCAGACTTTATTTTTTTGGGCTCCAAAATCACTGCAGATGCTGATTGCAGCCATGAAATTAAGACGCTTACTCCTTGGAAGGAAAGTTATGACGAACGTAGATAGCATATTAAAAAGCAGAGATATTACTTTGCTAACCAAGGTCTGTCTAGTCAAGGCTATTGTTTTTCCCGTGGTCATGTATGGATGTGAGAGTTGGACTGTGAAGAAAGATGATCGCCGAAGAATGGATGCTTTTGAACTGTGGTGCTGGAGAAGACTCTTGAGAGTCCCTTGGACTGCAAGGAGATCCAACCAGTCCATTCTAAAGGAGATCAATCCTGGGTGTCCATTGGAAGGACTGATGCTAAAGCTGAAACTGCAATACTTTGGCCACCTCATGCAACGAGTTGACTCACTGGAAAAGACTCTGATGCTGGGAGGGATTGGGCGTGGGACGAGACTGGGACGACAGAGAATGAGATGGCTGGATGGCATCACCGACTCGATGGACGTGAGTTTGAGTGAACTCCAGGAGTTGGTGATGGACAGGGAGGCCTGGCGTGCTGTGATTCATGGGGTCACAAAGAGTTGGACACGACTGAGCGACTGAACTGAACTGAACTCTGCCATGTCTCCTCAATTAAAATCCTCTTGAAAAGGTTACAAGAAAACGAGGGTTGTAAATATATGATAAATATGATTCATTTCCAAAGCCCATAGTAAATATTGCTAATAATTTTTTTATTCTTTCTAACTGAACCTCAGAATTTTTTTCAATGTAGTTCTCCAGGCAACTGCCAGCAATTAGAATGCTATTAGAAAAGTATTTCAGCTAAGGAGATATACACCTCAACATAGCATGACCTTGGAGGAGATGTTTGCAAGAGAGCCGAGCATTCTTAAAAATAGAAATTAGAAGGATAATATGAGCACAATATTGATATCCAGATGAGATTACCCATACCAGTTGTTAAGGATTGTACACATTTAATTTTTCAGAATAAACTTAAATATTTGGTGCACAATGTCTAAGGTCAAACTAAAACAGGGCGGTGTATTGCTTCTCATCCTGTTTGTGATGCCAATTCATACTATGTTCTCTGTTCCTTGAACCCATGGTAGAGAAGGTGCAAGTGGGGAAGCTGGAAGAAAACCACAGCACAACCTCTCTCTAGGCTGGCACAGCGGTCATAACTGTGTTCTCTCCTGGCTGATGCGGCAGTGGTAGCAGCAGTCACGCTGTCTTCTCTCCTCTTGTGGCTTACCCAACGGACGCAGCCGTGATGCAGCAGTAATGCCACTGCTCTCTAGGTGGAGTTCACATATCTGTATCACACAAAGTAGCCCACAGGCCAGCAGCACCTGGTGATGTGAATGCACAGCGCTCCAAGTGATCAGAGCTGTTACATAATCATTATTTGCAAGATGTGGGGCAAGAGCGTGAGGCTGTAGGGTGAGAGAGCCTGACCATGCCATCCTGGCTAATTTGCTTTTTCCCTACAGGCAGATACAATCGAACACAAGGGAAAAAACAAGGTGAAAATGAGAGAATATATGCCTTATTCCAGGTTCCTTGTTTTGCAATATGTTAATAAAATACATCAAAAGAGTTGATCCTGAAGATGTTTGCGTAATTTAGGTTTTCAATACATCTTTAGAAAGACTCTTTGCAATGTTTCCATAAACTCACTGAATCATTAATAAATTCAGATTTGTAACCTCAAATAGCCCACTATTTTCTCTGTGTTCATTTCTATTACAATTTATTCTCCACTTAAGAGGACAAACCTTCATGACACTTTAGAAGTATGTTGAATCTATTCTCAAACCTCCCATTCTCAAAACTCTTTAATTGCTTTATGTTGCTAAAAACTAGGATTCAGGAGGCCTAAATACTCTGGTCTCTACCTTTCTATATAATCTCTGCACATGCCTTTCTTCCTTTTATTCATCAGCCTCCCTCATAAACGTCTGTCTTTGGTACCTAATATGACTTTCTCACTTTACAATATCCATATAAACTTTTCCTTCTGCCTAGAATGCTCTTTTTCCCACTCAAATGTCTATTCTTTAGCTTTTTTAATGCTTTTCTGTGAAGACTTCTTAACATGATCTTCTAACATCACCACGCCTAATATGGATGCCTCCTCACTACTCTCTGCAAGGCAGAGAGCAGTGTTGTGTGATAACCACGAGTGTGTATCATTTATTTTAAACATTCATAAGAGTTCCCTTGAATTCTAAAACAAGGAGTTAAAGGAGGCAATGAATGCAAGCTTATTGATGTATTACATTTGTGCTAAGAATATTTTCCAATAAAATAAAAAGATACCTTATTTTCTTCACATTTAGTAAGGTAGAAATTTAATATTATTTAACATTTGATTTCAATTATTTGAAGAAATATTTAAATGATCTTCCCTGGTGGCTAAGCCATAAAGAATCCACTTGCCAGTGTAGGAAATATGGGCTAAATCCCTGGATAAAGAAGATCTCCTGGAGGAGGAAATAGTAATCCACTCCATGGCAGTGGAGACTCTTGGGCTACCATTCTTGGGGTTGCAAAGAGTCAGACAACACTGAGCAACTAAACAGTAACAATAACAACCCCCCAATTGCAGGGAACAAAAAATGATCGTATACAGCAGACAATATTTAGGGGGTGAACCAGGAACCAATGTACTGGTTGCTCAGTCTCTTAATGGCTGCCTTCATTTCCTTATTCCTCAGAGTATAAATAATTGGATTAAGGAGAGGAGTGATGACAGAGTACAACATAGACAGAAATTTATCTACAGAGTAACTATTAAATGGGAAAGCATAGATGAAGATGGCAGGGCCAAAGAAGAGAGTGACGACAGTGATGTGAGCAGACAGTGTGGACAGAGCCTCAGAGGGTGCACTGGAGGAGTGCTGCCAGATGGTGAGCAGCATGGCCACGTAAGATACGAGCAAGAGAATGAAGCAGATCAGGGCAAGAGCCCGCTGTTCACGATCACCAAGAGCTCCAGGATGTAAGGATCAGTGCAGGCAAGCTTGATGACCAGGGGGAGGTCGCAAAAAAAGCTGTCCAATACATTGGGACCGCAGAAAGGCAAACCCACCGTAGAAACCATCTGGCTTGTAGTATGGATAAGCCCAATCACCCATGAGAGCAGTAGAAGCCCAATGAGCACCCTGTGACTCACGATGGTCTTGTAGTGCAAGGGTTTGCATGTGGCAACATACCTGTCAATGGCCATAGCTATCAGAAGAGACATCTCTGCACCCCCAAAGAAGTGCATAGAGAACATCTGGATCAGGCAACCCCACCAGGAGATGGTCTTGTGTTTTCTGAGGAAGTCTGAAGTCACTTTGGGAATTGCAGCAGAAGAAAGACATACATCAAAAAATGATAAATTTGCCAGGAAGAAATACATGGGGGAGTGAAGATGGTTATCAGCTATCACAGAGATGACAATGAGGAGGTTTCCTACTAGGATGGCGACATAGACCAGCAAGGAGATTGCAAAAAAGAATATGTGAGTTCCTTGAGAAGTAGAAAGTCCCACCAAAATGAACTCAGAAACACTTGATCTGTTATTCAGGAGATCCATTCATCCTTCTGCAGAAGCTGTCTGAAAAGGGAAAACAAAGAGGGTGTGATAGGAAGTAACAGATCAGGGAACTCAATATTTACTTAAGCATTTTGCCTTTTATTCAGAGTAATGACAGTTTGGCAGTAGGACTGCTTTTTAGGTATTTAGCAGTTGGAGATATTTCACAGGACCTTGAGACCATAAAAAGGTGATGATTATGGACCAAGTTAAATCAAATTTTCTGATGGTTAGTGCAAAGCAAGTTCAGTTAGACACAGAAAACTTGTCTCCTTTCATGTTCAACTCCAGATCACACTGTGTATTAGAGTGACAAAGGAGAGTTTTCAAATCTACTGGAGGTAGATTTTTATCTTTTGTGAATCTCAAGAAGTACATTATGATATCCTCAGTATGCAGTAATAAGTTTACTTTACTAAAAAAGATATTATGAAGACCAATTCAAGCCTAAAGCAGCATGAAGAAAATAAATAACAAAAATTATAGCAAAAATTAAATGTAGAATTCAGAGAAAGATAGCAAAAGAAACCAGTGAAACCAAGATTTGGTTGTTAAAAAAAATGAATTAAAGCAATGATACTCTAAATAGGCTAAGAAGAAAAGAGAAGATGCAATTTAGAAAAATCAGAAATGAAGGAGAATTCATCACTACTGGTCTACTCATCCCATAAACATTATGAGGATAGTAAATAACTCTATAAAATAAATAAAAAATTATTGCCAAAATCACACTATGTGCATTATGCTTCCTGAAGTAGATTGATTAAAGACATGTATTGTTGATAGACAGTTAAGTATTGAGACAGCTCCGTGGTTTACTGAGATCAAACCCTATTCCTTTACACCTGAAACACCAGATTAACTCTCAAAAGTGCAGATACTCATTTCACCTATTTTCCTAAATCTTCCCTTTATGTGGCTATGTAAATAAGTTTATTCCATCTGTGCATTCTTACCCTGCATGCTGCATACTGTCACTTCAGTTGTGTTCAACTCTGTGCGACCTTGTGGACGGTAGCCTGCCAGGCAAGAATACTGTGGGTTGCTTTGCCTTCCTCCAGAGGATCTTTCTGACCCAGGGATATCAGTTGCATCTCCTGCATTGGCAGGCAAGTGTTGCAAAATCTGTGACCGATTTTATCTGATATTTGCTTTTTAACTCACATATTTTCATAAATACAATGAGTATGTAGAAATACCAAAAATACTGTTACTAAGACCATGAGCTAGTGATGTAACCAAGGTAGTCCTGTTCAACTTTTCACTCAAAGAGATGTAAGAAGCAGGGTGACTGAATTGTTTACCATTGTGCATCTAAACAAACAAACTAAAAGTATGATGAACTGTTTGAACAGAGTAGCATCTTTGGATAGTTACTTCTCACCTTTGGACCTATTTCCTCTCGTTGATTTTCCTTAACTTTCCTTTAACCTTTAACTTTGTCAAGGATAGATAGAAGTCATAGATATTGTGGTGCTGATTGAGGTGGACTCTGTTAAGCGAAATTATCTTTTTAAAATATGAATAAAAGGAAAAGTCAATATTTCATTTACATAAATTCACTTATTTCATTGCCTCCCCTGTAGATCTGACTTTAGCTCTATTGTTCAAGTTTAATTACAGGCTCAGTGATCATCCCTAGTGCTTTTATTGCCTTTTTCAGAGCCTAGAGTCAGACCTAATGCCAAAATGAGAGAATAAAATAGGACATATTTGATTATTTGTGTACCTTTAACCTGTTAATCACACAGTGTAGTTTTTAGAGACACAGTATATCCGGTCGGACACGACTGAGCCACTGAACTGAACTGATATCCGGTTGATCATAAGGAACGTTTTATGCACTTAGGTATGTAAGATTAATATCAGTAAGACACACATTTGATAAGTGGCCGTACTCTAACCATTATGTTTGACACCATTATCAGGGTTGCATAGAAACTTCATTCTTTCACATGGTTGCTGCTGCTGCTGCTAAGTCACTTCAGTCATGTCGGACTCTGTGTGACCCCATAGACGGAAGCCCATCAGGCTCTCCTGACCCTGGGATTCTCCAGGCAAGAACACTGGAGAAGGTAGTCAGATAGAAAATGGAAATCTTTGATATGTGAATCATCATTCCTTCTTTGTGCTTCGCACTCTTAATGCAAGACAATGATTTTATCTAAGCTGCAGCCACTGGATCTTCTGTGTTTTTCTGAAGTATGCACATAAGTAGATTTGAAGGTGCTCATTGACCTGGCAAACATCACATCCTAGACAGGGTGGTTCTTCTCTCTTTTTTTTTATTTTTACAAACTCAGTTCAGTTCAGTCATTCAGTTGTGTCCGACTCTTTGCGATCCCATGAACCTCAGCACGCCAGGCCTCCCTGTCCATCACCAACTCCCTGAGTCACAGAAACCCATGTCCATTGAGTCGGTGATGCCATCCAACCATCTCATCCTCTGTTGTCCCCTTATCCACCTGCCCTCAATTTTTCCCAGCATCAGGGTCTTTTCAAATGAGTCAGCTCTTCACATCAGGTGGCCAAAGTATTGGAGTTTCAGCTTCAACATCAGTTCTACCAGTGAACACGCAGGACTTATCTCCTTTAGAATGGACTGGTTGGATCTCCTTGCAGTTCAAGGGACTCTCAAGAGTCTTCTCCAACATCACAGTTCAAAATCATCAATTCTTCGGAACTCGCACATCCATACATGACTACTAGAAAAACTAATGTTTGTTTAAATACATGGCCATTTTCAGACTGCTGTCACTGGATAGTTTGTCATATATTCCTCTCCGTAATTCTGAACAAGTGTAATGAAAGCATCAATATTTTGTATGTGTTGAAACTCTATTATTGTCCAAGCCATGAATCAGGCATTTTATCCTTGCAGTTTTGTTATCTAACTCCCTTTATAGTAACTGCATCCCTAGAAACAAATATTCAAATTCCTCTATATTATGTAGTAGCTCAAAGAATAAAGTCATTTAATCTGATCAGGGTCTCCAATTAAAATATCTTGAAAACATAAAAAAGAATAATTATTCTCTAAGAATAATTCTCTCTAAGAATAATTATTCTCTAAGAATAATTACCTAAGAATACTTCTAAGAATATTATTCTCTAAGAATAATTTCTTCGACCTGGATTGCTGCCTTAATTCCCAGCAAACATGATTACAGTGATTTTTATGTTTTTCCACTTATATAAAAATAAGGTTTTTTTTCCAGTGCAATTTCACTCTTCAACCCTCACCTCAGTTATTATTTTGGCATTTGAATTTTATCACTTACAGACACATTTATATCATAAATGAACTAGCGTGACAGATGTGATATACAGGTAGAGAAACACATCAGGATGATGTAACCTACCAGTTGCACTTGTACTTTAGAAGTAACATCACTATGAAATCCTGAATGCTCAGTTATTATCCAGTGATTTTATTTTCTGCTCTGGACTTCAAACTGCTCAATATATAAACGTATCCCTTAATAGGAGGTATAAAGGAGAAAACTCACTGGCTTGTTTCAGAGTCCTCAGAGACTGGCAGTAAAAAGTAACTGGGATTGTTAAAAGAGACTTTTGCCATTATGGAAATTGAGATACCATTTTTCACTTCTCAAATTGACAATTCTTTAAAGGGTACAATAGATAATCAAGGGGGTTTTGGAAGCTGTCACTAGTTGTGAATTGCGGGATTTTGTATAGTTTCTTTTGTTTTGTTGTTGTAGTTTAATTTCTAAAATAAGCATTAAGAAATGTTATATTTAGGCAAATATATATTCCAGGTGACTTTAACTATAAATTTTATTAAGGTTGAAAATGTCACATTTAAACTCAAATCTGTTGAAATTTATTGAGAAATGATATAAGGAAATTTTCCATCATTCCAATGAAATAGTTACTCCACTAACAATTTTTTTTCTTGTATATATATATATAACCTAGCAAATTTGTAGATGCATCAGGTTCTTTTTTGGGTCTGCTCATTTTATTCCTTGTCTTGGCTGTTAACTTTTGAGGAGGTCCTATGCACTTTATTTTTACTCATTATGTTTGTTGGTATATCTTAGTGTTAGAAAGAGCAGGTCCTATCTCATTGCTTTATTCATTCAAAGGGTTCTTGTATATTTTTATATCTTTTTATTCTAAATTGATTTTTTTCTAAAATTAAAACAAGTTCTACTAGTCATTTTGATATCACAATATTAAACTTATAAAATGCAGAAAAAATTAATAGAATTACAAAATTGAGTATAATAGGAAATTCTTACATCCCTTTAAATATTTACTATCATGACACAGCAAAATTTTGTCATGTTTGTTATTTCAACACATTTTTGGTAACACATTTTTGTTAAATCTAATCTTGCACACTTTGTACTTGGGTGCTACACTTAAATTATGTTTTCCCCTAACATGATTGATCTCACTGTTACTGTTTTTGTTTTACACATATAGGTGGTAAATGGTATCATTGCTGACATCTCATTTCTAATAGTTTTTCTACTACTTTCTCTTCCTTGTATTAGGTTAATGATAAAATGATTTCCAAACAATATTTTTTATATTACTTATCTTGTTAACTAAAATTTTCTAGCAATACTGAGTAACAGTGACAATAACTGCTATGGGCAAAACCTGTTAGCTTCCCAACCATGACTTTCTTTTTTCTTGATAATGCCACCTCATTTTCTTGGGATTAGTTGCCTATGTACTTCCACGAAGCCTCAAACTCTTTATAAAAATCTGCATCTCACTAACCAAGGTCAATCCCAACTCCACTATTTTCCTCACCAGTATCTAGTTTAGACATGATCATAGACCAGGTAGCAGAGACTGCTATTATCTGCTGTGTGGCCTTCTCCTGTTCGTCATTTGTAATGGATACCTGAATTCATTTAGAGACATTGTACAGCCTCTCTTGTAATTAGAACTGGCAAATAGCATAAAACAAAACAATATTATCATGTGGCTACTTGGTGGAAATTCCCTATAAGGGCTGACTCACCAACAAGTTATGCTCTTTGCCTCTTGCTGCTGCTGCTGCTAAGTCGCTTCAGTCGTGTCCAGATCTGTGCGACCTGATAGTCAGCAGCCCACCAGGCTCCGCCGTCCCTGGGATTCTGCAGGCAAGAACACTGGAGTGGGTCACCATTTCCTTCTCCAATGCAGGAAAGTGAAAAGGGAAAGTGAAGTTGCTCAGTCGTATCCGACTCTTCGCAATCCCATGGACTGCAGTCTACCAGGCTCCTCCATCCATGGGATTTTCCAGGCAAGAGTACTGGAGTGGGGTGCCATTGCCTTCTCCATTGCCTCTTGCTAACCCTATATAATCCAAGTCTGTGCCCCGACCAGTAATGCTGAAGAAGCTGAAGTTCAACTGTTCTACGAAGACCTACAGAACCTTCTAGAATTAACACTCAAAAAAGATGTCCGTTCATTATAGGGGACTGGAATGCAAAAGTAGGAAGTCAAGAAACACCTGGAGTAACAGACAGATTTGGCCTTGGAGAACAGAATAAAGCAGGACAAAGTTTTGCCAAGAGAATTCACTAGTCATAGCAAACACCCTCTTCCAACAACACAAGAAAAGACTCTACACATGGAAATCACCAGATGGCCAAAACCAAAATCAGATTGATTATATTCTTTGCAGCCAAAGATGAAGAAGCTCTATAAAGTCAGCAAAAACAAGACCAGGAGCTGACTGTTGCTCAGATCATGAACTCTTTATTGCCAAATTCAGACTGAAATTGAAGAAAGTAGGGAAAACCACTAGACCATTCAGGTATGACCTAAATCAAATCCCTTAGGATTATACAGTGGAAGTGAGAAATAGATTTAAGGGACTAGATCTGACAGCGTGCCTCATGAACTATGGACAGAGGTTCATGACATTGTACAGGAGACAGGAATCAAGACCATCCCCATGGAAAAGAAATGCAAAAAAGCAAAATGCCTGTCTGAGGAGGCATTACAAATAGCTCTGAAAATAAGGGAAGCGAAAACCAAAGGAGAAAAGGAAAGATATAAGCATGTGAATGCAGAGTTCCTAAGAATAGTAAGGAGAGATAAGAAAGCCTTCCTCAGCGATCAATGCAAAGAAATAGAGGAAAACAATAGAATGGGAAAGACTAGAGATCTCTTCAAGAATATCAGAGATACCAAGGGAACATTTCATGCAAAGATGGGCTTGATAAATGACAGAAATGGTATGGACCTAACAGAATCAGATGATAAGAAGAGGTGGCAAGAATAAACAGAATAACTGTACAAAAAGATCTTCATGACCCAGATAATCACGATGGTGTGATCACTCACCTAGAGCCTGACATCCTGGAATGTGAAGTCAAGTGGGCCTTAGGAAGCATCACTATGAACAAAGCTAGTGGAGGTGATGGAATTCCAGTTGAGCTATTTCAAATCCTGGAAGATGATGCTGTGAAAGTGCTGCACTGAATATGCCAGCAAATTTGGAAAACTCCGCAGTGGCCACAGGACTGGGAAAGGTCAGTTTTCATTCCAATCCCAAAGAAAGGCAATGCCAAAGAATGCTCAAACTACCACACAATTGCACTCATCTCACACACTAGTAAAGTCATGCTCAAAATTCCCTAAGCCAGGCTTCAGCAATATGTGAACCGTGAACTCCCAGATGTTCAAGCAGGTTTTAGAAAAGGCAGAGGCACCAGAGATCAAATTGCCAACATCCGCTGTATCATGGAAAAAGCAAGAGAGTTCCAGAAAAACATTTATTTCTGCTTTATTGACTATGCCAAAGCCTTTGACTGTGTGGATCACAATAAACTGTGGAAAATTCTGAAAGAGATGGGAATCCCAGACCACCTGACCTGCCTCTTGAGAAACCTATATGCAGGTCAGGAAGAAACGGTTAGAACTGGACGTGGAAGACCAGACTGGTTTCAAATAGGAAAAGGAGTACATTAAGGCTGTATATTGTCACCCTGCTTATTTAAATTATATGCAGAGTACATCATGAGGAATGCTGGGCTGGAGGAAGCACAAGCTAGAATCAAGATTGCTGGGAGAAATATCAATATCCTCAGAAATGCAGATGACACCACCCTTATGTCTGAAACGGAAGAGGAACTAAAGAGTCTCTTGATGAAGTGAAAGAAGAGAGTGAAACGGCTGCTTTAAAGCTCAACATTAAGAAAACTAAGATCATGGCATCCAGTCCAATCACTTCATGGCAAATATATGGGGAAATAGTGGCTTACTTTATTTTTCTGAGCTCCAAAATCCCTGTAGATGGTGATTGCAGCCATGAAATTAAAAGATGCTTACTCCTTGGGAGGAAAGTTATAACCAACCTAGAAAGGATATTAAAAAGCAGAGACATTACTTTGCCAACAAAGGTCCATCTAGTCAATGCTATGGTATTTCCAGTGGTCATGTATGGATGTGACAGTTGGACTATAAAGAAAGCTGAGCACCGAAGAATTGATGCTTTTGAACTGTGATTATGGAGAAGACTCTTGAGAGTCCCTTGGACTGCAAGGAGATCCAACCAGTCCATTCTAAAGGAGATTAGTCCTGGGTGTTTATTGCTAGGACTGATGTTGAAGCTGAAACTCCAATTCTTTGGCCACCTGATTTGAAGAGCTGACTCATTTGAAAAGACCCTGATGCTGGGAAAGATTGAGGGCAGGTGGAGAAGGGGGCGACAGAGGATGAGATGGTTGGATGGCATCACTGACTCAATGGACATGGGTTTCTGTGACTCCGGGATTTGGCGATGGACAGATATGACTCGCGTGCTGAGGTCCATGGGGTCGCAAAGAGTCAGACATGACTGAGTGAATTAACTGAACTTAACTGAACTGAAGATGTACAGTGTATATTTATAACCCTAAATAACCACTAAAAACCACAGGAAAAATATAACTATGTCAACATTATTAATATGAATATATATAAATTAATAATGGAAAATACTTAAATATATCCCCCGAAAGAAAAAGGACAAAATCAGAAAAAATGGGTGAAACAAATATAAAATAGAGAGTTTTGTCAGTTTTAACCAAGCTGTACTTGTAATCATGATTTATATAAATGGCTTAATAACCCAATTAAACACAGAGATTGTCATATTGGTAAAATATATGTTGCAGACAAGAAGCCATTGTTAAAGCCATCATTAAAATAATCTAATACTTAGATTAAAAGTAAAAAGACAGAAAAAGAAAAGTATGCTAATATGTTATTGTTTAATTAAATTGTGATGTGCTGATTTACCTCTGCTGCTATAAAAATTTACCACAAACTTAGTGATTTAAAATGCCATAATTTATTATCTTACAATTTTTAGGTCAGAAGTCTGATGCACTCTCATTGGGCTAAATTCATAGTGTTGGCAGATTTGCATTTCTTTCTGTAAGCTATAGGAGAGAATTCATTTCCTTGTGTGTGTGTGTTAGTCACTCAGTCTGACTCTTTGCAACTCCAGGGACAGTAGTCTTCTAGGCCCCAGCCTTCTCGGTCCATGGCATTCTCCAGGCAAGAATACTGGAGTGGGTTACCATTCCTTTCTGTAGAGGATCTTCCCCACCCAGGGATCGAACGCATTCTCCTACATTGCAGGCAGATTCTTTACTATCTGAGCTGCCAGGGAAGCCCTCATTTCTTCTCCTTTTTCAATTAAACCAAAAGAAAGCAGAAAAAATAGAGTAATACAAAACATCTGGCAAGAAAACAAATTTTAATGTAGTCATATCAATAATATCATTAAATATAAGTGATCTTTCATTTTGCACTATTGTCATGAATTTATACATGTATATACATATGTCATATATATAAGTCTCATGAGATATCTACTATTTTTTGTACAGTCAATTTTCAGTATGTACTTTTTTACATGTATCAACATAATTGACAATCTGCTTCTATATCCCCCAGCTTTATAATTGCTATGAGGACAGTAACTTGTTTTATATACCAATTTGTTGGCAATGTTTTTGGATTATCACTGAGTACCATACCAAATATACCTTTACAGCACTTTCCATGATTTTGTAAGCATTTAATGCCTTATATTACCTTCTTTACAAAATAACCAGAAAAGTTTAGTTATCTGTAACCAAATAATAATATACCAAATATACTGTATACAAAATACCTATCATTATTGTATTAAGTGAAAAGATTTTTGACTGAACTCAAATTCCTTTCTAAGATTTAAAAAATTACCATTATGAATAACCACAAAACTCTCCAAAACTTTGAAATGTGAAGTTAAACTCTTTCATGACCATTTTCCGTAGGATATAACAGCTTTCTTTACCTCAATCCACCAAATTAGAAACAAACAACTACATCTTTAAGTGTCCATTAAAATTATGTAACAGTATGATACTTTGTACTTAATGATATTTTACTATGCAAAACCCTTTATTTAGAATCTCGAAAATCCTGCTTTAAATCAAATATGAAACATTAGTCACTCTTTTACTTAATACCTTTTTTGGCCTCTCTTTGAAATTTGAATATATTGAACATCTTTTTATCACCTAAAATATATATACCAATCTCTCTAGCTTCAATTTCTACCACTTTCACACTAACTATGCTACAGCCAGTCTATTTTTCTTTATGATTTTCAAATGGATCAAGCTTATAAGATCTTTGTGTCCTTGTATTAGTCATCCTCTCTGCCTAGAATATTCAGTTCCCATGGTTATTGCATGGTTGTTTGTTTCAAATCATCTGGATATCAGCTAAATACCACTCAATATCTTGCTTAACAACCAAAAATAAAGTAACTACCATCTCTCAGTCAAACTCTAACATGCCATTATTTTTAGTTAACTTTAGAGCATTATCTCTTTCAGACATTGTGTCTTTTTTTCAGTTTAATAGTATAACCTGTCTTTATCCACTCAAATACAGCAGATCTGGAATCTTATCTGTCCCATTCATATACTTAGAATAATGCCTGTAACCGGAAAGTGTTTAATAAATACATTATTTGCTAAATGCTTGATTGATTCGGTGTGTTAATGAGTAAATAACTTGTTTAATTCCAAATGAACTTACTCCCTTCCTTGGTTTTCCAGTCTTTCCATTGCATTCAGCAAACCATGTGATGACTCAGCAACTTCCCCATGAAGCTTTTACTTCCTGATTGCGAAGGGTATAAATCACAGGGTTCATCAAAGGAAAGATTACAGTGTGAAAGAGAGAAACCACTTTGTCAGCTGGGAAGGCTCTGAAGGGGCGGGTGTAGATGAAGATGGCAGGTCCAAACATGAGAAACACGATGATAATGTGTGCGGTGCACGTGGAAAGAGCCTTGCTCTTCCCTTCAGAGGAGTGCCCCTTTACATGGCAGAGGATGACTGCATAGGAGGCCAGAAGCCCCAGAAAGCACAGCAGGGTGAGCAGGCCACTGTTGGAGACCATCAGGAGCTCCACCACAATGGTGTCAGTGCAGGCCAGCTTGATGACCTGTGGCACGTCACAGAAGAAGTTGTCCAGTCGGTTTGGACCACAGAAGGGCAAGTGGATAATAAGAGCCACTTGAACAATGGAATGAGTAAATCCCCCAAGCCACAGAGCCAACAGCAAGACATAGCAGGCCCTAGGGTTCATGACAGTTGAATAGTGTAAAGGACGACAGATGGCAACGTAGCGGTCAAAAGCCATCACAACAAGAAGGAACATCTCCCCTGCCCCAAGAAAGTGCAAGAAGAAGAGCTGAGTGATGCAGCCTCTATAGGAGATCACCTTCTTCTCAGAGAGGAAGTCCACCAGCATCCTGGGAGCCACGATGAAGGAGTAGGATGCATCCAGGAAGGCCAGGTTGCCAAGGAAGAAGTAGAGGGGGGCCGTGAGGCCGGGGTCTGACCTGATGGTGAGGATGATGAGGACATTTCCAGGGAGGATGATGAGGTAGAAAATTAAGACTAGTGTGAAAACCAGGAGTTGAACATCTTGAGACTGGGTCAGACCAGGTAGGATGAACGCTGTCACTGCAGTGCTGTTCTCCCCCTCCATCAGTGCTCAGTCTGCGGAATAACCAAGAGCAGAATACCATCTGTTATACCCACCTTTCCATCTATCCCCTAGCTATGCTCCAAATAAAAATGATATTTTCCACATCCAGCACCTTGCCAGCTGAATGCAGTTTTTGCATCATAGGTCTCCTGTGTTTTCAGTTAAATTTTCTACCTTTCATTTTCCTGATTCTCCAAGACACTGATCTTATGGCCACACTTGCATTCCTATTTAAGCGTGTGTTTCTGTATAATTGTGTTCCTAAGCTATTTTGCTTGAAGCATGCTAGAAAACTCCTGATCAAAGCGACACTGGTCACTATTAAGGTTGTCAGGCTGCTGTTGCTCTTGTTGCTGTCAGTGGTGCACTGTCTCTAATGCTTAGGTTAGGTGCTGAGTTTTGGTCCCCTTCTTCATCTCCACAGAGCAAAGATATTTTGCAGATGCTTCTTTCCTCCAGTTCCTGCAGAATCCCCAGTTCCTGATTTGCAGCTGTGTACCTTGTTTTCAGAATTTGTGCCTTATTAGTTCCATCACAGTGTTTTGCTTTGGTGCCCTTGTGCAACCTTACTCCATTTAGTCACCTGGATCTCAGCAAGTCCACTACGTTACACCTAACTCAGAGGTATTCCCCTAATTGGGGCATCCCAGGTGACTGAGTGCTAAAGAATTCACCTGCCAATGCAGGAAATACAGGAGATGCAAGTTTGATCCCTGGATCAGAAAGATCCCCTGGAGGAGGTAATGGCAACCCACTCCAGCATTCTTGCCTGGGTAATTCCATGGACAGAGGAGCTTCAACCCATGGGGTCACAAAGAGTCAGACATGACTGAGCAACTAAGCACACATTCCCCGACTTACACCTCTGACTGGTCCCCAATCCTGCATGTGTTCCACACCCTGTTCTTAAATTCTAATGAATACTAGTCTGGTCTTACTTGCTCACCATATATATCCACAGTCTACTTTTCCCTCAGATCTCAGGATGATAGCCAAATGCTATTCCCACAAATATTTTCTTGTAATGTAAACCTTATTAGAATATATAAAATATCTTGACTATCTCAACTAATAAAATCAAAGCTAGATCTGGAAATGACCATATAGAACATGTAGTCTAATATATCATTTAACAGATGAGAAAAATAGAGCAATTTCAGTTAAGATTCTTAAATTTACAATGACACTTTTCTTTTTTATTCTAATTAGTAAGTCATAGGGGAGAAAAGGTATGTGTTCCTCAGTTTAAACAGATTGTGTGTGTGTGCTCAGTTGTGTCTGATTCTTTGCAACCCCATGGACTGCAGCCCACCAGGCTCCTCTGTCCATGGGACTTTCCAGGCAATAAAGTTACTACTATCAACTTGTATGATTTTATTTAGGTGCTTAAATAATTGCTATTTGCTTATGTAAATGCTTCGTCCTTGTGGGCTATAATCTGATCTAAAGAATTCTGTTCATGACATCCAGAATGAAGGTTTAGTCTATATAGTGGTCTCCAAAATGGAATATGCTCATCTCAGTGGATAAACAAGATAATCCATTAGGGTGCATAAAAACAGTGGAACTTCTCCATATATTATTATAAATCATGCTTTGAATTTTTAAAAGTATTTGTGATTGATTTCTAAGTTTTACATTGCTATAGTTGTAGAAACATTCTGTAAGTAAATATTCACATATGTGATATTTGTGCATATTTGTTGAGAAGAATGATGTAAAAGAAGAAAGGTTGTTGACTATAACAAAATATTATAATGTGACATGTAGCAATATTTCCCTTGATTTTTAATTGCACACAATGTTGATTTTCAAAAATGCTATGCATACAGTGGAATGCAATTTAGCAATGAAAAGGAATGGAGTACTGATGTATGTTACAACATGCATATAACTCAAAACCATTATGCTATATAAGAGGAGCCAGTCACAAAGGACCACATATTGTTTAATTCAATTTATGCAAAATGTCCAGACAAGGCAAATCTGTAGATATAGAAAGTAGAAGAGAGTTTGCCAAGGAATAGGAATGGGATTAGAGTGACTGTTAATGAGTATGAGATTTCATGGGGAGTGACAGAATGTTCTAAAATTATATCATGTTGATGCTTGCATAGCTCATTAAATACACTTAGCACTGAATAATACGGTCTAAATGGTAAATTTATGATATGCTTTTTGTATCTCAATAAGTATTATTTGTACTGTGCTCAGTCGCTCTAGTTGTGTCTGACTCTTTGTGACACCGTGGACTGTAGCCTGCCAGGCTTCTCTGTCCATGGGATTTTCCCAGCAAGAATACTGGAGTGGGTTGTCACTTCCTTCTCCAGATTTCTTTAACTACTATTTAGTGTGGCAGAGAAGAGTAGAGAGGAAAAAATTTCTAATTGAAATTTGACATAATTATTACTAGTATCCCTAGAAAGAGGAAAAAAGAAAAGGAAAGAGTAAAGGAAGATCAGCTTTAACAAGTCTGTATAGGGAACTCATGGGAAATTCAGACAATCCACCAGTATTTTAGGCACACTTATTAAGAAACATCAGAACATGTGTTCTGTGTGATTAGTAACATTTGTAAGGAGCAGCCAAGTGTGACAAAAAAGGTGTTTATAACTCAGGGGTGGACTTCCCTCATAGCTTAAGCAGTAAAGAATCTGCCCGCAATGCAGACCTGAGTTCGATTCCTGGGTCGGGAAGATCCCCTGGAGAAGGAAATGTCAACCCACTCCCATATTCTTGCCTGGAGAATCCTATGGACAGAGGAGCCTGGCAGGCTACAGTCTGTGGGGTTGCAAGAGTTGGACACGACTTTGGGACTAAACCAACCAAACCATAACTCATGGGCACATATTTGTGCATAAAAATACGTATTCACACATTGTGAGTCTAAGAAAATTTAAATAGGAAAAAAGTACCTTTGGTGACCTTCAGATTAGTTTAGGAGCGTCTTTCTTTCTTTTATCCACTTAAACGCTGATTTGTCTCCACATTCATTCTTCATTCTGCCTGTAGAAACATGTTCTTAGGAAAGTAAGTCTACAGCTCCCTCTATCTGCTCTTAAGTTTTGTGCATTTCAGGTGCTCAAGGTTATTTCTTTGGGTTAATAGTTCCAGGACAGAGGGATCACTATGAGTTACAAGCTCTTCCACTCCACCTTTTATTTTCCATCATCCACCTCTACTTCCTATTTGTTATTAACAAATGAAACTCTATACCACTTAATATTTTAAGTTCACTACTCTTCTCCCATTCTCACGTACATACCTTCTATTCCAGTGATTCTCAAGTTGTGCTCATCACAGAGATAAAGGACAGGTGTGCCTTGGATGACTAAAAAAAAAGCATTCTGCTAGACTTACTGTGGTGATCATTTCATAATGTATGCAAATGTCAAATCACTATGTAGAATACCTGAAACTAATATAATATTGTACATATATGTTTCAATTAAAAACAAATAGGCAAATAAAATTTAAAAATATACATCTTTAAGGTACCATGGTTCAAATTCAAATAATACCATCATACTGTACATAGAAAATAATGGCTTCGAGTATCATTTGTAATTTCTCCCTCCATGCTTTATGCTCTTGTTTTCATATTCTTTAATATGCTATAAACATATATATATATATATAATAAATTGCTACTGTATTTCTTTGTATAATTTTCTAACAATTAAAACAGGAAATTAAATTTAAAAAAAAAAGCATTCTGGGAAAAAAAAAAAGCCCCAAACAGTGGCTCTTAGAGGGACAAGCTTTTGTCCTAATCCTATAAAGCAAAGAAGTACTGTCAGCGTAGGCTAAGATAGAGCTCTGAATGCTCTCATCATCTCTAATAGTCCTTGTTATTTCAACTGGTACAAAAACACATCTGGCACTGAAGATGCACGGGGAGAGATGTCTATCTCTTTTCCCTCTTTCTCAGAGTGCGGACCCGCAGCTTCCATCCACAAGCAATGCTGAGCATGCCTAGCCTCCAGCTGCCGTCAGATCAGCTCCCCTCTGGGGACCTGATTACCACCCTGGCATCTCGCTCTTTAATCTTTCCCCATTTATTTCCTGTTCTTGTTTTTCTATAATTTCCCATTCTCTTCCTGTTAATTCTACCTTAATACATTCATTTTCTCAATTATTCTTTTTATATTTATATTTTCTTTAGCTTCTTTTAGTTTCAATTTTATTCTTTTATTTTTTCTTGCAGTTTCTCTTCCTTGTTAGAGCTCTTGCTTTCCCGTCCTCCTTGCTTCCTTTCTTGTCATTCTCTTTCTTTTCCCTCTTTTTGCCCAAATTCTTTCAGTGTTAAATCCTTTTCACTTTCTTCTCTATATGTATTCTATTTCATCGTGTTCCATGCCTGTCTTTCCATTAGTTCTGAGATAATAGATTGTTTTTCTCATTCCATGGTAGAGGGAGTATGGTAGGTGCTTCCTAAATTTTCACTTAGAGTGGATTTTCTACAGACTGAAAATTCTTCACTTGGTCTTCAGTGCTAGGCCTTTTCTCCTGAATACTATCCTCTGAAATTTACTCAGTCTCAATCACACATTAGTCACTCAATCACACATTCTCTCACATGTTTTGTCTGTTTTTAACTCATTCTGATAGATACGGAATGACTTTGTGCTCTAAAATTAATCTCCTTAATACCACCCTTGCCAAGATGAAAGTTCAAATATGACAATGTGGTTTCTGGTAATGTAATGTTTTCTATATTTTAATACAATATATTGTTACCATTACTACGAATTTTAAAAAATGTGGATCAGGCAGAAGAATAAGAAATATTTAATTGACAGTAGAATTGAGGATTATGTAAAATTTTATTCGATTGCACAAATCTTCACCCATACAGTATCTTATAAATTAAATGGAATAGTTAAATTAGATCATAGAAATTTTTATTTTCCTTTAATACTCCAAGATTTTATATAATATCATGAATATTATTTGAAGATGTTCTATTTAACATAAGTGACTATTTCTATAGTTTGGTAACTGTATAACCTTGGGCAAGTCACTTAGTGTTTTAAAATCTTCTTTTAATCTTAAAAGGAGAAATAATATATCCCATCTTTCGGGGTCAAATGAGACGATCAGTAGCCAATTCACATCTACTTAGACTGAACTAAAACATCCAGTAATTAGACAAATTCTGGTAAAAAATGATAAATGGACACTATGTCAATAGATCTTTGGTCATTGCCATGGAGTTTATTCCATCAAAGATGATGACAGCTTCGATCTGAATCATTTCAGGGTAGAAGATTGTGGATGTTCAAGAAAGTGCCCAGGTAAAGTTTTCTTAACTATTTCAGCTAGGGTTTGTGAATCAAGTCTTTCTTGTTTTAAGATCCTTAACTTGGAGCCTTACGTTTTTGTATGTTAGGACCAGATGCAAAAGAAAATACTCATGCCCATTGAGTGCATGATCCAAGAAATTTGCAAACTTGTGAGGTCAGTGTAGTTTGTTTCTGGGACTCTTAGGACTCTGATTCTTCCTCCCTTTATATCTGATTTAGCGTGAGGAAAAATCATTCGTATGATATCCCAATTTAAATTCAGATGATTAATCTCCTAAAGCTACTGGCATTTACACTTTTTTATAATAGTGGAAATAAAAATTTTAATTTCTTTAAAGTAACACTAAGCACCACGAGGATGTGGCAGGAGGTGTATTTGAGGCACAGGGTAGAAGTGCTGTTGGAATGTAGATCTCACCTTTTCTCTGTTCCTGCAACAGTATCCTATCATCATGCATTTTCAGGCAGCAAACGTCCCGGACAGTTACAATGTGAATTGTTTTCTATTATCTTCTTCCTTTCAATGTCTTTCAAATAGGAAGACTGAGCAAAAATTTCACCTCGCCAGGTGTTTATTGTTACTCTCAAACAAATAGCTATTATCTTCCTCCTGATGAAAAGGAGATTAACTGATCATTCCAGAATTTTTCCTTAAATATATATTCTCATGGTGAAACATGATGAATTCTAAATCTGTTCTACTACTTATAATGCAACAAGGAGTGCTTGGGGTATTATAGCTACTTTAAGCCTGCAGAGTACTTCCAGTGGCAATATTAGAATTAGAAAGAGGGAAAGATGAGAATATTTTAAGGATTAACTGTTAAAAAATGTACCAGCTAGAGCCACACAGGTCTTGTTAGGATTTAGAATTTGACAATTTATCAGTGACAGTGATCATGGAATGGCACATATGTTTATTAAGCATAATGAAAGTAGAAAGTCTAGGGAGATTATTTTAGATCTTATTATACAATTCATACAAGTGATGAAAATGCTGGGTTTTTTAATCAGAAATTAAATAGTGAAAATAAATCAATGATAAATATGTTACTACCTGCATTTCTTTGTATAGAAGAATTAGACAGAGAATATATTATGCTCAAAATGTTTTTCTGGAATAATTCTCCTTAAATAAGAGAACTTCATGATGTCTTGTAGAATAGTCTCTCTAAGGATATGCTGTCTCAAATAAAAGAATTATTCTACTGTTATTTTTGTATTTATAGGTATTCACTTTTTTAATGTGTGTTCAGCTGTAACAAAATAAAGAATTTTTAGTTTCTAAATTAATGATATATGGAAGAAAAATACTTAATTGTAAAAACTTAATTTAACTTTTTGTTTAAGAAGTGAAATAAACCTATTACATTAAAATTAAAATAACAAACATCTTTTACAAAAGGAATACAATATATGATCAAGTGTACTTTCATTCAAATTTATATCCAATTCAGCCATATGTGGTGCACATAAATAACTTTGAATATATGTCATTTTGCTTGGGTAAAATGAATATAATAATATAAATTCCCAGAAAGACAGATTGAAATGTAATTGGAAAAGACAGGAGAAAAGAGGGGAGAAGGGAAAGACATAATGGAAAAAATAGGAGAAAAGATGTAGAGACAAAGAAACCATGCCCACAGAGATGCCTGTGCCACAGAGGCATGTATGCAGATACAAAAAAAGGAGAGAGGGGACAGAGAGAGGAGGGTGTCAGAGAGAGATGAAATATCTCTGGAAATGCAGTGCCTTTTGTTGTGGTTTTTGGTTTTGGTTTTTATTGCTTTTTTATATAATTACAGATTTCTCAGGGATCTCAGTTTTCAGTATTGATTGATAAGAAAGATTCTAGTTCTTTGAGAAGCCTCTGAGAAGTTGAGGTGTTAGGTGCATGGCTCGATTCTTTCCCTCCCCAGGGAGAAATTGAGAGCTGAGGTTTTCAATCACCAAGTAATATTCTATACTGTGGATACAGCACATTTTGTTCTATCCATTCATCAGCTGATGAACACTTGAGGATGTTTTAGCTTTCTTATTATTATGATTAAGGCTGTTGTAATCATTTGTCTACAGTTTGTTGTGTGCATATGTGTTTTTGTTTATGTTGCATTGATATTTGAAATAAACTTGCTAGGTCATATGTTAATTCTATGCTTAACATTTTGAAAAACTGCCAGAATTTTCTTTAAAAGTGTTGCACCATTTTATGTTTCACCAGCTATGTATTAGGGTTCCAATTGTTCTACATCTTTGTTGACCCTTGGAATTGTCTATCTATTGGATTATAGCCATCCCAGTGGGTGTGATGTGATTTCTTATTGTGAATTTTATTTGGGTTTCCTCCTGATACCAATGATGTTCAGCATCTTTTTAGATACTTATTGGCCATTTGTATATCTTTTATGGAAACATTTATTTAGATTATTTGCTCATTTTTAATTGAGTTGTGTTTTGATTCTAGAATTTTCTAAATTCTTGCATTCTGGATACAAGTCCCTAATCAGACATATGATTTATAATCGATTTATACCATTCTGTGTATTTTCTTTTCCCTTTCTCCCAATTCTCAGTTATGCTGAACTTTTTCTTTGCTTGTCTTGGGTCTTTTTATTGTGAAAGTGTGAAAGTTTCTCAGTCATGTCCAGCTCTTTTGTGATCCCATGGACTGTCATCTGGTCATGCTCTTCTGTCCATGGTTTTCTTCAGGCAAGAATACTGTAGCCTGGCAGGCTCCTCTGTCCAGGCAAGAATACTGGAACTGGTAGCCATTCCTTTCTCCAGGGGATCTTCCCAACCTCAGGACTGAACCTGGGTCTCCTGAATTGCAGGCAGATTCTTTATTGTCTGAGCCACCATGGAAACATCTTTTATTGTGAGTTCTCTTTTAAAATATTTCTATGAGAGTAAGTATAGCCTGTCTGAAAATTAAGAGGAAACCTTAACTAAAATTGGATTTGGGAAGGCCTGTAAAGGGAGCTCTCATGCCCCACCATTTATCCTCAGTTACCCCAAACAGGAAGTAATCAGGCACTAACCTCAACGGGAATAGATGTATATAGTTCTCCCAAAAAGGAAGGACAATCATTCTACTTTCCCAGCAGGAGGAAAGAATACTTTCTTCTTGTCCAGCAACAAGTTCAAGCCAAAGGAAAATGCCTAAGCTCAGACTTCATCTGAACTTTTACTTTCTTTCAATGAACTTTCTTCTTTTTACTTACGTGACTTCCTTTGCTTATCTACTCTCCTCACTATCAAAGCTTCCATGTGTATCTCATAGTATCTTTCTGGCAGATGAGCCTTTCTACCTGACATGAATTGTTTAATAAGCCAATTAGATCTGCAAATTTACTCAGCTGAATTTTGTATTTTAACCAGTGTTTCAAACCACAGTTTTTTCAGTGAACTCTTGTGTTTTCTTCTACCAAATACCCAAGCCTATCACTTTGAAGTTGCATGTTAAAAGAAAATTCTCGCCTTGATGTTTTAGGACATACAAATAATTTGATGACAAGACAAACCCTTGTTAGGGAAGCACTTATTTTCAACTCCACTAAAAATCAAGTTTGAGAAACTTTTTTTTTTTTTTTTCTTGCTGTCTGCTTCTGCTGGGCAAGCTTTCTACTGATTTTCTCTTTCTTTTCCCCCAGACTCTGAGCTCTCGTTCAAGCGAAGTCTGAGCCATCCCTGTTCAAGCTCAAAGTCTAGTCCACAGTGCTCTCCCAAATTCAGTTTTACTAGCAGGCTCTAGGCAGTGTATTCTCTAGATGTTCTCAAAGTAGGTAATGGTTCCATGTTGGTGTATTTTCCTGGAATGCCATTCAAAGTTCAAACTAGAATTCAGGTGTGAATTTTTTAAATTTCTTTTAAAAATCATGAATTTAAAAAATATTTTAAATGATTTTTGACAATTCTATATGTTTTGTCAACCAAGTGACTGAAGAGCTTGAGCGATTTATACTGATAGACCCAATAATCTTACATAATATTTTATGAAATGACATATAATTCCATCTACCACTGATTGGATACTTTACCTTGCAATTAGTTAGGATTCCTTTAATATCAGGTGTGCTATATTGTAGGACTGAGATATTTTTGTTTACTATGTAGAAAAAGAGTTGAATATAATTCTTATGGCAAATATTCTTAAATTATGATATATAGCATAAAATCAAGCAATGTACTTCTTTTTTTTAATTGACATTTGAAAGTCAAATCACACTTACCGGCATGTGGTTTCAAGGCTGCTCTTTGTAGTTCTATTGAAATTGTCCTTCCGTTATTTCTTTTTCCTTTCTGGTATCTCATATTCACTCTGTCATCTTATAGTAACTATATTATCAAATTTATTTATTTTTGTTCTTTATCTCATTGGTTCAAGAGGTTGAAATTAAATTTTTGCCTTTGCTGTTATCATTCTTTTAATCATGATTTATTCAGGGTACCGCATTTATGGTAGTAGTAGTTAGTGATAATCATTAGCAATCTATATTAAAATAATTCTAATAGCAACACTACATATTTTTATATTTATCTCTTCACTAATAAATAAATATTGAATATATCATAAAGTATTTAATGACATTATATGTCTATTTTGCTGCAGATAACTAATTATCATTATGTGCTATAACAGCATTAACTGTGAATTTAAAGCATTTTATCATTAATTTTTTCTGCACCACTTATGATTTAAAATAAAAGAGTAAAACCATGTATTACATATAATATATTCAAATTATGTTAGCCTTATATTTGAAAGCTGGGTTATTTATACAATTCTAAAAGCAAATCTAAAGCAGAGATATTACTTTGCCAACAAAGGTCCGTCTAGTCAAGGCTATGGTTTTTCCCGTGGTCATGTATGGATGTGAGAGTTGGACTGTGAAGAAAGCTGATCGCCGAGGAATTGATGCTTTTGAACTGTGGTGTTGGAGAAGACTCTTGAGAGTCCCTTGGACTGCAAGGAGATCCAACCAGTCCATTCTAAAGGAGATCAATCCTGGGTGTTCATTGGAAGGACGGATGCTAAATTGAAACTGCAATACTTTGGCCACCTCATGCGATGAGTTGACTCACTGGAAAAGACTCTGATGCTGGGAAAGGTTGGGGGCAGGAGGAGAAGGGGACGACAGAGAATGAGATGGCTGGATGGCAACACCGACTCTGTGGACATGAGTTTGAGTGAACTCCGGGAGTTGGTGATGGACAGGGAGGCCTGGCGTGCTGTGATTCATGGGGTCGCAGAGAGTCGGACACGACTGAGCGACTGAACTGAACTGAACTAAAAATCTAAAAATTCTATGTGGAGCTAACATTTTGGAACCTTAATTTTTTCATGGCCTCTTATATTTTCTGATTTCTCAAGGTGTAAATAATAGGATTCAATAAGGGTGTGAATACAGTGTAAAATACAGCAAGGACTTTATTGCTGGCAAAACTCTTGAATGGCCAGGCATAGATGAAGATACACGGCCCAAACAACAGACTGACCACAGTGATGTGAGCAGACAGTGTGGACAGAGCTTTGGAGAGGCCTCCCAATGATCTTCGTTGCACAGTGGCCAGGAGGACAGTGTAGGAGATAAGCAGGAGGAGGAAACATATAAGTGACAAGAGTCCACTGTCAGCAATGACAAATAATTCCAGGGTGTATGTTTCCACACACACAAGCTTAATCACAAGGGGAAGGTCACAGAATATGTTGTCTACGATGCAGGGGCCACAGAAAGGCAGGTTTACTGTTAATACCATCTGACTCATGGTGTGTATAAAACCAATTGTCCATGAGAGTATAACAAAGCCGTTCAGCAACCTTGATTCATGATTTTCCTGTAGTGCAGGGGTTTACATACAGCCACATATCTGTCAAAAGCCATGGCTACCAGAAGAGTTGCCTCAGCACCTCCAAACAAGTGCATAAAGAACATCTGAGCCATGCATCCCCATATAGAGATGGTCTTGTGTTCAGTGAGCAAGTCTCTGATCATCTTGGGTGTGGTGACCGTGGAGAGACACGTGTCCAAAAAGGAGAGGTTTCCGAGGAGGAAGTACATGGGAGAACGAAGGGTGGAACTGCGTGTCACTGTGACCACAATGAGAGCGTTTCCCAGCACAGTAGCCCCATAGATCAAGGAGAATGTCACGAAGAAGACAACCTGAAGTTCCCATCCTGCAGAAAATCCTTGCAAAATAAACTCAGTCACTACAGATCCACTTTTCAGATCCATTTACTCAACTCAAAAAAAGTTCCAGAAGTTTTTCTTATCTCAGATATTTTCAAGAAATGATTAGTGCCTTCAAATTAGAGAAAATAAAATGAAAATAATGTTGTTACTGTAGGTTAGCCTCCAGAAGCATACAGAGTGGATACTGAAATGTTGACTGTTTACCTGGGGAGTACACAGAGGACAGAAGCACACTAAGCCTTCTATGAAAAGTTGTGCTACATGAATAAAATGTACATGAGCATAAATATTACTATTGACACTTTTGTGGCAGTAAATGCAATAATTACATGCACTATGGAGAAATGACAAGGCTCAATAACTATTAAAATGAAAACCAGCTATAATTTGGGAACCATTGCCTTTGTCACATGGATTTCTTTTTTCCTTCCAGAATTATATTTTCTTATTTTTTAAAACTAAACATAAAGAAAAGTTTCTATTATAAATGCTCCTGTTAATGAAAAACAGACTGTATTTTTCACATAGTTCCTATGTTACATGAAATTTTACAACCCATGATACAACTAACAAAAGAAAAACCTGAATATGAAATTAATTCAATTAAGCAGAAATTGATTAAA